>NC_138987.1:108547073-109747073 GCF_964341445.2 Mesoplodon mirus | reverse complement strand
CTTCCCATCACAGAGATGTATTTATAGGAAAGAATTATTTCCATGCTTATATCTATAAATACATAAAAGGGGAATAAAATCTAACTTGAACCATAAAAGAAAAAAAAAACCTGAACCCAGGAGTTATACAGAGGAAAACCCTATCAGGGCACTTGCTCCAGTGGTAAACAATTCTGAAATTGGTCAGAGGTGGGGAACCATCTCCCATACAGCCAGCAACCCACCCCCCACGCAAGGAGCGTCCTCATTGCAAAGCTGGGGGACCGTGCCGAGGCATCTGTGAGTAAACGTGAGCTGAGCCCCAGGCCAGCTGCTGCTGATCTGTTCCCACCCTTTCCAGGTAAAACACCTGAATATGTACAAGGGCTTGAAAGCCTAGAGGAAGGACCGTGGAGCCACACCAGTGACAGCATGCAGGCCAACTTGGTGCCTGCAGGCCAGCCAGCGTGGTCCTGGACCCTGGTGCTCTTCCAGAAGCTTTCCATTGCCCTGCCTGAGATACCCCTCCTGTCCCGGACCCCACTGCTTTTTTCCTTCCTCACCTCTGTCCGGAGAGAAATTCCAGCGGAAGGTATGGGTGACACATACTCTTCTGTACAGGCGGCAGCCTGGCAACTCCTGCAGAAAGGCCAGCAGAACCCCACTCACACCGGGCCACCCACAAAGCTGTGGCCCCTCACTCCCTCCCACCAGCACAGCCCCGAGACTGCTGACGGGGCAGAGAATATGGAGTCAGGCACAGCTTCAGGGGCTATTGCTGCCTGGAGCGCTGTTTATATTGACCTCAACGAGGCACACCTGGGGAGGGCGGACCGGCAGGGTAAGGCTGCCTAGGTCAGCTAATCCACAACCCTCAGGGAATCACATTGTTGAAAATGGACCCCGCTAAGGCAGAAGAGAAGCCAAGGGAAAAAAGGACACAATGCCATTTGCAGCACCGTAGATGAGTCTAGAAGTAATCACGTGACTTGTAGTAAGTCAGAAAGTGAAAGACACATATCATATCATATCACTTGTAGGTGTTACCTAAAAATGGATACCAGGGCAGATATTTCCACGGAGAAGGGCAATCACAGATTCATTAAACAAACTTATGGTTCACCAATGGAAAGGTGTGAGGATTGGTTTCATTACGATATCGGGGTTAACAGACATATACAAACACAGGTGACATATATAATCACCAAAGACCTACAGAATACCAAGAGAGGACTACTCAACATTCTGTCATAATGTACATGGGAAAAGGATCCCAAGAAGAACAGTCATCTGTATATGTGTAAAAGAACCACATCTTCCACACCTACAACAAGCCAAACATTGTAATCAAACTTGCTGTAATAAAAAATAAAAACTTAAATTAAAAACACGAACAAGAAGTAGTGAGACAAACGTGAGGGGCTTTCTCCTGGTACATTCCATTCTAAACTCCAATCTAGAACACCACTTCCACTGAGGCTCTCTTGCCCTAGTAACCAGATTTGGTAAGGGTGAACTGCTGCCACCTTGTGGCCGTTTCACACAACAGCAGCTTTAATCCCAACGCTAATGGTCAGTTGATATTCAAAATCATTGCAGGCCTGTAAATGACACCTGCCCTGAAAACAAATCCTGGGGTCACATATCGACCAAAAAATTCAAAGGATGTCCATATTTCAAAACGACCGTTTCAAAAGGCATATTTTACGCACATTAGTGTTCTGCTTCTTTTCCTTTCTTTCCTTTTTTGTTAAAAAAAACGGGAATGGAAAAAGGCATCCCTCAGGATGGGTGAAAATCGTTGCAAACGAATCAATGGACACAGGTTTAATCTCCAATATATATAAACAGCTCATGCAGCTTAATATTAAAAAAACAAACAACCCAAAAAAATGGGTAGAAGATCTAAAGAGACGTTTCTTCAAAGGAGACACAGAGATGGCCAAGACGCACATGAAAAGCTGCTCAACAGCACTAATTATTAGAGAAATGCAAATCAAAACTACAATGAGGTATCACCTCACACCTGTTAGAATCAGCATCATCAGAAAATCTACAAACAACCAATTCTGGGGAGGGTGTGGACAAAAGGAGCCCTCTTCCACTATTGGTGGGAATGTAAATTGATACAGTCACTATGGAGAACAGTATGGAGTTTCCTTAAAAAAACTAGAAATAGAATTACCATCTGATCCAGCAATCCCACTTCTGGGCATATACCCAGAGAAAACCGTATTTCAAAAAGGCACATTCACCACAATGTTCGTTGCAGCACTATTTACAATAGCCAGGTAATGGAAGCAACCTAAATGCCCACAGACAGATGAATGGATAAAGATGTGGTACATATATAAAATGGAATAATACTCGGCCATAAAAAGGAATGAAACTGGGTCATTTGTAGAGACATCGATGGATCGAGAGACTGTCATACAGAATGAAGTAAGTCAGAAAGAGGAAAACAAATATTGTATATTAATGCATATATGTGGAGCCTAAAAATGGTACAGATGAACTGGTTTGCAGGGAACAAATAGAGACACAGAGGTAGAGAACAAACGTATGGACACCTAGTGTGGGAAGCCATGGGGTGGTGGTGGTGGGATGAGATGGGAGTTTGGGATTGACCTGTATACATGTATATACATAAAATACATAACTAATAATAACGTGCTGTATAAAAAAATAAATAAAATTAAATTTCAAAATTTTAAAAAATAAAATTTAAAAATAAAACAGAAAAAATTCTTCCCATCACAGAGATGTATTTATAGGAAAGAATTATTTCCATGCTTATATCTATAAATACATAAAAGGGGAATAAAATCTAACTTGAACCATAAAAGAAAAAAAAAAACCTGAACCCAGGAGTTATACAGAGGAAAACCCTATCAGGGCACTTGCTCCAGTGGTAAACAATTCTGAAATTGGTCAGAGGTGGGGAACCATCTCCCATACAGCCAGCAACCCACCCCCCACGCAAGGAGCGTCCTCATTGCAAAGCTGGGGGACCATGCCGAGGCATCTGTGAGTAAACGTGAGCTGAGCCCCAGGCCAGCTGCTGCTGAACTGTTCCCACCCTTTCCAGGTAAAACACCTGAATATGTACAAGGGCTTGAAAGCCTAGAGGAAGGACCGTGGAGCCACACCAGCGACAGCACACAGGCCAACTTGGTGCCTGCAGGCCAGCCAGCGTGGTCCTGGCCCCGGCGCTCTTCCAGAAGCTTTCCATTGCCCTGCCTGAGATACCCCTCCTGTCCCGGACCCCACTGCTTTTTTCCTTCCTCACCTCTGTCCGGAGAGAAATTCCAGCGGAAGGTATGGGTGACACATCCTCTTCTTTACAGGCGGCAGCCTGGCAACTCCTGCAGAAAGGCCAGCAGAACCCCACTCACACCGGGCCACCCACAAAGCTGTGGCCCCTCACTCCCTCCCACCAGCACAGCCCCGAGACTGCTGACGGGGCAGAGAATATGGAGTCAGGCACAGCTTCAGAGGCTACTGCTGCCTGGAGCGCTGTTTATATTGACCTCAATGAGGCACACCTGAGGAGGGCAGGCCGGCAGGGTAAGGCTGCCCAGGTCAGCTAATCCACAACCCTCAGGGAATCACATTGTTGAAAATGGACCCCGCAAAGGCAGAAGAGAAGCCAATGAAAAAAGGACAAAATGCCATTTGCAGCACCGTAGATGAGTCTAGAAGTAATCACGTGACTTGTAGTAAGTCAGAAAGTGAAAGACACATATCATATCACTTAGAGGTGTTACCTAAAAATGGATACCAGGGCAGATATTTCCACGGAGAAGGGCAATCACAGATTCATTAAACAAACTTATGGTTCACCAATGGAAAGGTGTGAGGATTGGTTTCATTACGATATCGGGGTTAACAGACATATACAAACACAGGTGACATATATAATCACCAAAGACCTACAGAATACCAAGAGAGGACTACTCAACATTCTGTCATAACGTACATGGGAAAAGGATCCCAAGAAGAACAGTCATCTGTATATGTGTAAAAGAACCACATCTTCCACACCTACAACAAGCCAAACATTGTAATCAAACTTGCTGTAATAAAAAATAAAAACTTAAATTAAAAACACGAACAAGAAGTAGTGAGACAAACGTGAGGGGCTTTCTCCTGGTACATTCCATTCTAAACTCCAATCTAGAACACCACTTCCACTGAGGCTCTCTTGCCCTAGTAACCAGATTTGGTAAGGGTGAACTGCTGCCACCTTGTGGCCGTTTCACACAACAGCAGCTTTAATCCCAACGCTAATGGTCAGTTGATATTCAAAATCATTGCAGGCCTGTAAATGACACCTGCCCTGAAAACAAATCCTGGGGTCACATATCGACCAAAAAATTCAAAGGACGTCCATATTTCAAAACGACCGTTTCAAAAGGCATATTTTACGCACATTAGTGTTCTGCTTCTTTTCCTTTCTTTCCTTTTTTGTTAAAAAAAACGGGAATGGAAAAAGGTATCCCTCAGGATGGGTGAAAATCGTTGCAAACGAATCACTGGACACATGTTTAATCTCCAATATATATAAACAGCTCATGCAGCTTAATATTAAAAAAACAAACAACCCCCCAAAAATGGGCAGAAGATCTAAAGAGACGTTTCTTCAAAGGAGACACAGAGATGGCCAAGACGCACATGAAAAGCTGCTCAACAGCACTAATTATTAGAGAAATGCAAATCAAAACTACAATGAGGTATCACCTCACACCTGTTAGAATCGGCATCATCAGAAAATCTACAAACAACCAATTCTGGGGAGGGTGTGGACAAAAGGAGCCCTCTTCCACTATTGGTGGGAATGTAAATTGATACAGTCACTATGGAGTACAGTATGGAGTTTCCTTAAAAAAATTACAAATAGAATTACCATCTGATCCAGCAATCCCACTTCTGGGCATATACCCAGAGAAAACCGTATTTCAAAAAGGCACATTCACCACAATGTTCGTTGCAGCACTATTTACAATAGCCAGGTAATGGAAGCAACCTAAATGCCCACAGACAGATGAATGGATAAAGATGTGGTACATATATAAAATGGAATATGACTCGGCCATAAAAAGGAATGAAACTGGGTCATTTGTAGAGACATCGATGGATCGAGAGACTGTCATACAGAATGAAGTAAGTCAGAAAGAGGAAAACAAATATTGTCTATTAATGCATATATGTGGAGCCTAAAAATGGTACAGATGAACTGGTTTGCAGGGAAGAAATAGAGACACAGAGGTAGAGAACAAACGTATGGACACCAAGTGTGGGAAGCCATGGGGTGGTGGTGGTGGGATGAGTTGGGAGATTGGGATTGACCTGTATACATGTATATGCATAAAATACATAACTAATAATAACGTGCTGTATAAAAACATAAATAATATTAAATTTCAAAATTTTAAAAAATAAAATTTAAAAATAAAACAGAAAAAATACTTCCCGTCACACAGATATATTTATAGGAATGAATTATTTCCATGCTTATATTTATAAATACATAAAAGTGGAATAAAATCTAACTTGAACCAAAAAAAAAAAAAAATTGAACCCACGAGTTATACAGAGGAAAACCCTATCATGGCACTTGCTCCAGCGGTAAACAATTCTGAAATTGGTCAGAGGTGGGGAACCATCTCCCATACAGCCAGCCACCCACCCCCCACACAAGGAGCGTCCTCATTGAAAAGCTGGGGGACCGTGCCGAGGCATCTGTGAGTAAACGTGAGCTGAGCCCCAGGCCAGCTGCTGCTGATCTGTTCCCACCCTTTCCAGGTAAAACACCTGAATATGTACAATGGCTTGAAAGCCTAGAGGAAGGTCCGTGGAGCCACACCAGCGACAGCACGCAGGCCAACTTGGTGCCTGCAGGCCAGCCAGCGTGGTCCTGGCCCCGGGCACTCTTCCAGAAGCTTTCCATTGCCCTGCCTGAGATACCCCTCCTGTCCCGGAACCCACTGCTTTTTTCCTTCCTCACCTCTGTCCGGAGAGAATTTCCAGCGGAAGGTATGGGTGACACATCCTCTTCTTTACAGGCGGCAGCCTGGCAACTCCTGCAGAAAGGCCAGCAGAACCCCACTCACACAGGGCCACCCACAAAGCTGTGGCCCCTCACTCCCTCCCACCAGCACAGCCCCGAGACTGCTGACGGGGCAGAGAATATGGAGTCAGGCACAGCTTCAGGGGCTATTGCTGCCTGGAGCTCTGTTTATATTGATCTCAACGAGGCACACCTGGGGAGGGCGGGCCGGCAGGGTAAGGCTGCCCAGGTCAGCTAATCCACAACCCTCAGGGAATCACATTGTTGAAAATGGACCCCGCTAAGGCAGAAGAGAAGCCAAGGGAAAAAAGGACACAATGCCATTTGCAGCACCGTAGATGAGTCTAGAAGTAATCACGTGACTTGTAGTAAGTCAGAAAGTGAAAGACACATATCATATCATATCACTTATAGGTGTTACCTAAAAATGGATACCAGGGCAGATATTTCCACGGAGAAGGGCAATCACAGATTCATTAAACAAACTTATGGTTCACCAATGGAAAGGTGTGAGGATTGGTTTCATTACGATATCGGGGTTAACAGACATATACAAACACAGGTGACATATATAATCACCAAAGACCTACAGAATACCAAGAGAGGACTACTCAACATTCTGTCATAACGTACATGGGAAAAGGATCCCAAGAAGAACAGTCATCTGTATATGTGTAAAAGAACCACATCTTCCACACCTACAACAAGCCAAACATTGTAATCAAACTTGCTGTAATAAAAAATAAAAACTTAAATTAAAAACACGAACAAGAAGTAGTGAGACAAACGTGAGGGTCTTTCTCCTGGTACATTCCATTCTAAACTCCAATCTATAACACCACTTCCACTGAGGCTCTCTTGCCCTAGTAACCAGATTTGGTAAGGGTGAACTGCTGCCACCTTGTAGCCGTTTCACACAACAGCAGCTTTAATCCCAACGCTAAAGGTCAGTTGATATTCAAAATCATTGCAGGCCTGTAAATGACACCTGCCCTGAAAACAAATCCTGGGGTCACATATCGACCAAAAAATTCAAAGGATGTCCATATTTCAAAACGACCGTTTCAAAAGGCATATTTTACGCACATTAGTGTTCTGCTTCTTTTCCTTTCTTTCCTTTTTTGTTAAAAAAAACGGGAATGGAAAAAGGCATCCCTCAGGATGGGTGAAAATCGTTGCAAACGAATCAATGGACACAGGTTTAATCTCCAATATATATAAACAGCTCATGCAGCTTAATATTAAAAAAAACAAACCACCCAAAAAAAAATGGGCAGAAGATCTAAAGAGACGTTTCTTCAAAGGAGACACAGAGATGGCCAAGACGCACATGAAAAGCTGCTCAACAGCACTAATTATTAGAGAAATGCAAATCAAAACTACAATGAGGTATCACCTCACACCTGTTAGAATCGGCATCATCAGAAAATCTACAAACAACCAATTCTGGGGAGGGTGTGGACAAAAGGAGCCCTCTTCCACTATTGGTGGGAATGTAAATTGATACAGTCACTATGGAGAACAGTATGGAGTTTCCTTAAAAAAACTAGAAATAGAATTACCATCTGATCCAGCAATCCCACTTCTGGGCATATACCCAGAGAAAACCGTATTTCAAAAAGGCACATTCACCACAATGTTCGTTGCAGCACTATTTACAATAGCCAGGTAATGGAAGCAACCTAAATGCCCACAGACAGATGAATGGATAAAGATGTGGTACATATATAAAATGGAATATGACTCGGCCATAAAAAGGAATGAAACTGGGTCATTTGTAGAGACATCGATGGATCGAGAGACTGTCATACAGAATGAAGTAAGTCAGAAAGAGGAAAACGAATATTGTATATTAATGCATATATGTGGAGCCTAAAAATGCTACAGATGAACTGGTTTGCAGGGAACAAATAGAGACACAGAGGTAGAGAACAAACGTATGGACACCTAGTGTGGGAAGCCATGGGGTGGTGGTGGTGGGATGAGATGGGAGTTTGGGATTGACCTGTATACATGTATATACATAAAATATATAACTAATAATAACGTGCTGTATAAAAAAATAAATAAAATTAAATTTCAAAATTTTAAAAAATAAAATTTAAAAATAAAACAGAAAAAATTCTTCCCATCACACAGATGTATTTATTTGAAAGAATTATTTCCATGCTTATATCTATAAATACATAAAAGGGGAATAAAATCTAACTTGAACCATAAAAGAAAAAAAAAACCTGAACCCAGGAGTTATACAGAGGAAAACCCTATCAGGGCACTTGCTCCAGTGGTAAACAATTCTGAAATTGGTCAGAGGTGGGGAACCATCTCCCATACAGCCAGCAACCCACCCCCCACGCAAGGAGCGTCCTCATTGCAAAGCTGGGGGACCGTGCCGAGGCATCTGTGAGTAAACGTGAGCTGAGCCCCAGGCCAGCTGCTGCTGATCTGTTCCCACCCTTTCCAGGTAAAACACCTGAATATGTACAAGGGCTTGAAAGCCTAGAGGAAGGACCGTGGAGCCACACCAGTGACAGCATGCAGGCCAACTTGGTGCCTGCAGGCCAGCCAGCGTGGTCCTGGATCCTGGTGCTCTTCCAGAAGCTTTCCATTGCCCTGCCTGAGATACCCCTCCTGTCCCGGACCCCACTGCTTTTTTCCTTCCTCACCTCTGTCCGGAGAGAAATTCCAGCGGAAGGTATGGGTGACACACACTCTTCTGTACAGGCGGCAGCCTGGCAACTCCTGCAGAAAGGCCAGCAGAACCCCACTCACACCGGGCCACCCACAAAGCTGTGGCCCCTCACTCCCTCCCACCAGCACAGCCCCGAGACTGCTGACGGGGCAGAGAATATGGAGTCAGGCACAGCTTCAGAGGCTACTGCTGCCTGGAGCGCTGTTTATATTGACCTCAACGAGGCACACCTGAGGAGGGCAGGCCGGCAGGGTAAGGCTGCCCAGGTCAGCTAATCCACAACCCTCAGGGAATCACATTGTTGAAAATGGACCCCGCTAAGGCAGAAGAGAAGCCAAGGGAAAAAAGGACAAAATGCCATTTGCAGCACCGTAGATGAGTCTAGAAGTAATCACGTGACTTGTAGTAAGTCAGAAAGTGAAAGACACATATCATATCACTTAGAGGTGTTACCTAAAAATGGATACCAGGGCAGATATTTCCACGGAGAAGGGCAATCACAGATTCATTAAACAAACTTATGGTTCACCAATGGAAAGGTGTGAGGATTGGTTTCATTACGATATCGGGGTTAACAGACATATACAAACACAGGTGACATATATAATCACCAAAGACCTACAGAATACCAAGAGAGGACTACTCAACATTCTGTCATAACGTACATGGGAAAAGGATCCCAAGAAGAACAGTCATCTGTATATGTGTAAAAGAACCACATCTTCCACACCTACAACAAGCCAAACATTGTAATCAAACTTGCTGTAATAAAAAATAAAAACTTAAATTAAAAACACGAACAAGAAGTAGTGAGACAAACGTGAGGGGCTTTCTCCTGGTACATTCCATTCTAAACTCCAATCTAGAACACCACTTCCACTGAGGCTCTCTTGCCCTAGTAACCAGATTTGGTAAGGGTGAACTGCTGCCACCTTGTGGCCGTTTCACACAACAGCAGCTTTAATCCCAACGCTAATGGTCAGTTGATATTCAAAATCATTGCAGGCCTGTAAATGACACCTGCCCTGAAAACAAATCCTGGGGTCACATATCGACCAAAAAATTCAAAGGACGTCCATATTTCAAAACGACCGTTTCAAAAGGCATATTTTACGCACATTAGTGTTCTGCTTCTTTTCCTTTCTTTCCTTTTTTGTTAAAAAAAACGGGAATGGAAAAAGGTATCCCTCAGGATGGGTGAAAATCGTTGCAAACGAATCACTGGACACATGTTTAATCTCCAATATATATAAACAGCTCATGCAGCTTAATATTAAAAAAACAAACAACCCCCCAAAAATGGGCAGAAGATCTAAAGAGACGTTTCTTCAAAGGAGACACAGAGATGGCCAAGACGCACATGAAAAGCTGCTCAACAGCACTAATTATTAGAGAAATGCAAATCAAAACTACAATGAGGTATCACCTCACACCTGTTAGAATCGGCATCATCAGAAAATCTACAAACAACCAATTCTGGGGAGGGTGTGGACAAAAGGAGCCCTCTTCCACTATTGGTGGGAATGTAAATTGATACAGTCACTATGGAGTACAGTATGGAGTTTCCTTAAAAAAATTACAAATAGAATTACCATCTGATCCAGCAATCCCACTTCTGGGCATATACCCAGAGAAAACCGTATTTCAAAAAGGCACATTCACCACAATGTTCGTTGCAGCACTATTTACAATAGCCAGGTAATGGAAGCAACCTAAATGCCCACAGACAGATGAATGGATAAAGATGTGGTACATATATAAAATGGAATATGACTCGGCCATAAAAAGGAATGAAACTGGGTCATTTGTAGAGACATCGATGGATCGAGAGACTGTCATACAGAATGAAGTAAGTCAGAAAGAGGAAAACAAATATTGTCTATTAATGCATATATGTGGAGCCTAAAAATGGTACAGATGAACTGGTTTGCAGGGAAGAAATAGAGACACAGAGGTAGAGAACAAACGTATGGACACCAAGTGTGGGAAGCCATGGGGTGGTGGTGGTGGGATGAGTTGGGTGATTGGGATTGACCTGTATACATGTATATGCATAAAATACATAACTAATAATAACGTGCTGTATAAAAACATAAATAAAATTAAATTTCAAAATTTTAAAAAATAAAATTTAAAAATAAAACAGAAAAAATACTTTCCGTCACACAGATATATTTATAGGAATGAATTATTTCCATGCTTATATTTATAAATACATAAAAGTGGAATAAAATCTAACTTGAACCAAAAAAAAAAAAAAATTGAACCCACGAGTTATACAGAGGAAAACCCTATCATGGCACTTGCTCCAGCGGTAAACAATTCTGAAATTGGTCAGAGGTGGGGAACCATCTCCCATACAGCCAGCCACCCACCCCCCACACAAGGAGCGTCCTCATTGAAAAGCTGGGGGACCGTGCCGAGGCATCTGTGAGTAAACGTGAGCTGAGCCCCAGGCCAGCTGCTGCTGATCTGTTCCCACCCTTTCCAGGTAAAACACCTGAATATGTACAATGGCTTGAAAGCCTAGAGGAAGGTCCGTGGAGCCACACCAGCGACAGCACGCAGGCCAACTTGGTGCCTGCAGGCCAGCCAGCGTGGTCCTGGCCCCGGGCACTCTTCCAGAAGCTTTCCATTGCCCTGCCTGAGATACCCCTCCTGTCCCGGAACCCACTGCTTTTTTCCTTCCTCACCTTTGTCCGGAGAGAATTTCCAGCGGAAGGTATGGGTGACACATCCTCTTCTTTACAGGCGGCAGCCTGGCAACTCCTGCAGAAAGGCCAGCAGAACCCCACTCACACAGGGCCACCCACAAAGCTGTGGCCCCTCACTCCCTCCCACCAGCACAGCCCCGAGACTGCTGACGGGGCAGAGAATATGGAGTCAGGCACAGCTTCAGGGGCTATTGCTGCCTGGAGCGCTGTTTATATTGACCTCAACGAGGCACACCTGGGGAGGGCGGGCCGGCAGGGTAAGGCTGCCCAGGTCAGCTAATCCACAACCCTCAGGGAATCACATTGTTGAAAATGGACCCCGCTAAGGCAGAAGAGAAGCCAAGGGAAAAAAGGACACAATGCCATTTGCAGCACCGTAGATGAGTCTAGAAGTAATCACGTGACTTGTAGTAAGTCAGAAAGTGAAAGACACATATCATATCACTTAGAGGTGTTACCTAAAAATGGATACCAGGGCAGATATTTCCACGGAGAAGGGCAATCACAGATTCATTAAACAAACTTATGGTTCACCAATGGAAAGGTGTGAGGATTGGTTTCATTACGATATCGGGGTTAACAGACATATACAAACACAGGTGACATATATAATCACCAAAGACCTACAGAATACCAAGAGAGGACTACTCAACATTCTGTCATAACGTACATGGGAAAAGGATCCCAGGAAGAACAGACATCTGTATATGTGTAAAAGAACCACATCTTCCACACCTACAACAAGCCAAACATTGTAATCAAACTTGCTGTAATAAAAAATAAAAAAATTAAATTAAAAACACGAACAAGAAGTAGTGAGACAAACGTGAGGGGCTTTCTCCTGGCACATTCCATTCTAAACTCGAATCTAGAACACCACTTCCACTGAGGCTCTCTTGCCCTAGTAACCAGATTTGGTAAGGGTGAACTGCTGCCACCTTGTGGCCGTTTCACACAACAGCAGCTTTAATCCCAACGCTAATGGTCAGTTGATATTCAAAATCATTGCAGGCCTGTAAATGACACCTGCCTTGAAAACCAATCCTGGGGTCACATATCGACCAAAAAATTCAAAGGACGTCCATATTTCAAAAGGACCGTTTCAAAAGGCATATTTTACGCACATTAGTGTTCTGCTTCTTTACCTTTCTTTCCTTTTTTGTTAATAAACACGGGAATGGAAAAAGGAATCCCTCAGAATGGGCGAAAATCGTTGCAGACGAATCAATGGACAGAGGTTTAATCTCCAGTATATATAAACAGCTCATGCAGCTTAATATTAAAAAAAAACAAACCACCCAAAAAAAAATGGGCAGAAGATCTAAAGAGACGTTTCTTCAAAGGAGACACAGAGATGGCCAAGACGCACATGAAAAGCTGCTCAACAGCACTAATTATTAGAGAAATGCAAATCAAAACTACAATGAGGTATCACCTCACACCTGTTAGAATCGGCATCATCAGAAAATCTACAAACAACAAATTCTGGGGAGGGTGTGGTCCAAAGGAGCCCTCTTCCACTATTGGTGGGAATGTAAATTGATACAGTCACTATGGAGAACAGTATGGAGTTTCCTTTAAAAAACTAGAAATAGAATTACCATCTGATCCAGCAATCCCACTTCTGGGCATATACCCAGAGAAAACCGTATTTCAAAAAGGCACATTCACCACAATGTTCGTTGCAGCACTATTTACAATAGCCAGGTAATGGAAGCAACCTAAATGCCCACAGACAGATGAATGGATAAAGATGTGGTACATATATAAAATGGAATATGACTCGGCCATAAAAAGGAATGAAACTAGGTCATTTGTAGAGACATCGATGGATCGAGAGACTGTCATACAGAATGAAGTAAGTCAGAAAGAGGAAACCAAATACTGTATATTAATGCATATATGTGGAACCTAAAAAATGGTACAGATGAACTGGTTTGCAGGGAAGAAATAGAGACACAGAGGTAGAGAACAAACGTATGGACACCAAGGGTGGGAAGCCATGGGGTGGTGGTGGTGGGATGAGTTGGGAGATTGGGATTGACCTGAATACATATATATGCATAAAATACATAACTAATAATAACGTGCTCTATAAAAAAAATAAAATTAAATTTCAAAATTTTAAAAAATAAAATTTAAAAATAAAACAGAAAAAAGTTCTTCCCGTCACACAGATGTATTTATAGGAATGAATTATTTCCATGCTTATATCTATAAATATATAAAAGAGGAATAAAATCTAACTTGAAGCATAAAAGAAAAAAACACCTGAACCCATGAGTTATACAGAGGAAAACCCTATCAGCGCACTTGCTCCAGCGGTAAACAATTCTGAAATTGGTCAGAGGTGGGAAACCATCTCCCATACAGCCAGCAACCCACGCCCCAGGCAAGGAGCGTCCTCATTGCAAAGCTGGGGGACCGTGCCGAGGCATCTGTGAGTAAACGTGAGCTGAGCCCCAGGCCAGCTGCTGCTGAACTGTTCCCACCTTTCCCAGGTAAAACACCTGAATATGTACAAGGGCTTGAAAGCCTAGAGGAAGGGCCGTCGAGCCACACCAGCGACAGCACGCAGGCCAACTTGGTGCCTGCAGGCCAGCCAGGGTGGTCTTGGCCCCGGGCGCTCTTCCGGAAGCTTTCCATTGCCCTGCCTGAGATACCCCTCCTGTCCCGGCCCCCACTGCTTTTTTCCTTCCTCACCTCTGTCCGGAGAGAAATTCCAGCGGAAGTATGGGTGACACATCCTCTTCTTTACAGGCGGCAGCCTGGCAACTCCTGCAGAAAGGCCAGCAGAGTCCCACTCACACCGGGCCACACACAAAGCTGTGGCCCCTCACTCCCTCCCACCAGCACAGCCACGAGACTGCTGACGGGGCAGAGAATATGGAGTCAGGCACAGCTTCAGGGGCTATTGCTGCCTGGAGCGCTGTTTATATTGACCTCAACGAGGCACACCTGAGGAGGGCAGGCCGGCAGGGTAAGGCTGCCCAGGTCAGCTAATCCACAACCCTCAGGGAATCACATTGTTGAAAATGGACCTCGCTAAGGCAGAATAGAAGCCAAGGGAGAAAAGGACACAATGCCATTTGCAGCACCGTAGATGAGTCTAGAAGTAATCACGTGACATGTAGTAAGTCAGAAAGTGAAAGACACATATCATATCATATCACTTATAGGTGTTACGTAAACATGGATACCAGGGCAGATATTTCCACGGAGAAGGGCAATCACAGATTCATTAAACAAACTTATGGTTCACCAATGGAAAGGTGTGAGGATTGGTTTCATTACGATATCGGGGTTAACAGACATATACAAACACAGGTGACATATATAATCACCAAAGACCTACAGAATACCAAGAGAGGACTACTCAACATTCTGTCATAACGTACATGGGAAAAGGATCCCAGGAAGAAAAGACATCTGTATATGTGTAAAAGAACCACATCTTCCACACCTACAACAAGCCAAATATTGTAATCAAACTTGCTGTAATGAAAAATAAAAAAAATATTAAATTAAAAACACGAACAAGAAGTAGTGAGACAAACTTGAGGGGATTTCTCCTGCCACATTCCATTCTAAATTACAATGTAGAACGCGACATCCATTGAGGCTCTGTTGCCCTACAAACCAGATTTGGTAAGGGAGAACTGCTGCCACCTTGTGGCCGTTTCACACAACAGCAGCTTTAATCCCAGCGCTAATGGTCCATTAATATTCAAAATCATTGCAGGCCTGTAAATGACACCTGCCCTGAAAACAAATCCTGGGGTCACATATCGACCAAAAAATTGAAAGGACGTCCATATTTCAAAACGACCGTTTCAAAAGGCATATTTTATGCACATTAGTGTTCTGCTTCTTTTCCTTTCTTTCCTTTTTTGTTAAAAAAACGGGAATTGAAAAAGGAATCCCTTTGTATGGGCGAAAATCGTTGCAAACGAATCAATGGACAGAGGTTTAATCTCCAATATATATAAACAGCTCATGCATCTTAATATTAAAAAAACCAACAACCCAATACGAAAATGGGCAGAAGATCTAAAGAGACGTTTCTTCAAAGAAGACACAGAGATGGCCAAGACGCACATGAAAAGCTGCTCAACAGCACAAATTATTAGAGAAATGCAAATCAAAACTACAATGAGGTATCACCTCACACCTGTTAGAATCGGCATCATCAGAAAATCTACAAACAACAAATTCTGGGGAGGGTGTGGACAAAACGAGCCCTCTTCCACTATTGGTGGAAATGTAAATTGATGCAGTCACTATGGAGAACAGTATGGAGTTTCCTTAAAAAAAGTAGAAATTGAATTACCATCTGATCCAGCAATCCCACTTCTGGGCATATACCCAGAGAAAACCATAAATCAAAAAGGCACATTCACCACAATGTTCGTTGCAGCACTATTTACAATAGCCAGGTAATGGAAGCAACCTAAATGCCCACAGACAGATGAATGGATAAAGATGTGGTACATATATAAAATGGAATATTACTCAGCCATAAAAAGGAATGATACTGGGTCATTTGTAGAGACATCGATGGATCTAGAGAAAGTCATACAGAATGAAGTAAGTCAGAAAGAGGAAAACAAATATTGTATATTAATGCATATACGTGGATCCTAAAAAATGGTACAGATGAACTGGTTTGCAGGGAATTAATAGAGACACAGAGGTAGAGAACAAACGTATGGACACCAAGTGTGGGAAGCCATGGGGTGGTGGTGGTGGGATGAGTTGGGAGATTGGGATTGACCTGTATACATGTATATGCATAAAATACATAACTAATAATAACCTGCTGTATAAAAAAATAAATAAAATTACATTTCAAAATTTTAAAAACTAAAATTTAAAAATAAAACAGAAAAATGTTCTTCCCTTCACACAGATGTATTTATAGGAATGAATAATTTCCATGCTTATATCTATAAATACATAAAAGAGGAAGAAAATCTAACTTGAACCATAAAAGTAAAAAAGAACCTGAACCCACCAGTTATACAGGGGAAAATCCTATCAGGCACTTGCTCAAGTGGTAAACAATTCTGAAATTGGTCAGAGGTGGGGAACCATCTCCCATAAAGCCAGCAAGCAAACCCCCACGCAAGGAGTGTCCTCATTGCAAAGCTGGGGGAACGTGCCGAGGCATCTGTGAGTAAACATGAGTTGAGCCCCAGTACAGATGCTGCTGAACTGTTCCCACCTTTCCCAGGTAAAACACCTGAATATGTACAAGGGCTTGAAAGCCTAGAGGAAGGGCCTTGGAGACACACCAGCGACAGCACGCAGGGCAACTTGGTGCCTGCAGGCCAGCCAGGGTGGTCCTGGCCCTGGGCCCTCTTCCAGAAGCTTTCCATTGCCCTACCTGATATACCCCTCCTGTCCTGGCCCCCAATGCTTTTTTCGTTCCTCACCTCTGTCCGGAGAGAAATTCCAGTGGAAGGTATGGGTGACACATCCTCTTCTTTACAGGTGGCAGCATGGCAACACCTGCAGAAAGGCCAGCAGAGCCCCACTCACACCGGGACACCCACAAAGCTGTGGCCCCTCACCCCCTCCCACCAGCACAGCCCCGAGACTGCTGACGGGGCAGAGAATATGGAGTCAGGCACAGCTTCAGGGGCTATTGCTGACTGGAGCTCTGTTTATATTGACCTCAACGAGGCACACCTGGGGAGGGCGGGCCGGCAGGGTAAGGCTGCCCAGGTCAGCTAATCCACAACCCTCAGGGAATCACATTGTTGAAAATGGACCCCACTAAGGCAGAAGAGAAGCCAAGGGAAAAAAGGACACAATGCCATTTGCAGCACCGTAGATGAGTCTAGAAGTAATCACGTGACTTGTAGTAAGTCAGAAAGTGAAAGACACATATCATATCATATCACTTATAGGTGTTACCTAGAAATGGATACCAGGGCAGATATTTCCACGGAGAAGGGCAATCACAGATTCATTAAACAAACTTATGGTTCACCAATGGAAAGGTGTGAGGACTGGTTTCATTACGATATCGGGGTTAAGAGACATATACAAACACAGGTGACATATATAATCACCAAAGTCCTACGGAATACCAAGAGAGGACTACTCAACATTCTGTCATAACGTACATGGGAAAAGGATCCCAGGAAGAACAGACATCTGTATATGTGTAAAAGAACCACATCTTCCACACCTACAACTAGCCAAACATTGTAATCAAACTTGCTGTAATAATAAATAAAATAATTAAATTAAAAACACGAACAAGAAGTAGTGAGACAAACGTGAGGGGCTTTCTCCTGGTACATTCCATTCTAAACTCCAATCTAGAACACCACTTCCACTGAGGCTCTCTTGCCCTAGTAACCAGATTTGGTAAGGGTGAACTGCTGCCACCTTGTGGCCGTTTCACACAACAGCAGCTTTAATCCCAACGCTAATGGTCAGTTGATATTCAAAATCATTGCAGGCCTGTAAATGACACCTGCCCTGAAAACAAATCCTGGGGTCATATCGACCAAAAAATTCAAAGGACGTCCATATTTCAAAAAGACCGTTTCAAAAGGCATATTTTACGCACATTAGTGTTCTGCTTCTTTTCCTTTCTTTCCTTTTTTGTTAAAAAAAACGGGAATGGAAAAAGGCATCCCTCAGAATGGGCGAAAATCGTTGCAAACGAATCAATGGAAAAATGTTTAATCTCCAATATATATAAACAGCACATGCAGCTTAATATTCCTAAAACAAACAACCCAATACAAAAATGGGCAGAAGATCTAAATAGACGTTTCTTCAAAGAAGACACAGAGATGGCCAAGACGCACATGAAAAGCTGCTCAACATCACTAATTGTTAGAGAAATGCAAATCAAAACTACAATAAGGTATGACGTCACACCCATTAGAGTCGGCATCATCAGAAAATCTACAAACAAAAATTCTGGGGAGGGTGTGGACAAAAGGAACCCTCTTCCACTATTGGTGGGAATGTAAATTGATACTGTCACTATGGAGAACAGTATGGAGGTTCCTTTAAAAAACTAAAAAGAGGAGAACCATCTGATCCAGCAATCCCACTTCTGAGCATATACCCAGAGAAAAACAAAAATCAAAGAGACACATTCACCACAATGTTCATTGCAGCACTATTTACAATAGCCAGGTAATGGAAGCAACCTAAATGCCCACAGACAGAAGAACGGATAAAGATGTGGTACATATATAAAATGGAGTATTACTCAACCATATAAAGGAATGAAACTGGGTCATTTGTAGAGAACTCGATGTATCTAGAGACTGTCATACAGAGTGGAGTAAGTCAGAAACAGAAAAACAAATATTGTATATTAATGCCTATATTTGGTACCTAGAAAAGTGGTACAGATGAACTTGTTTGCAGGGCAGAAATAGAGACACACAGGTAGAGAACAAACGTATGGACACAAATAGGGGGAAGCCATGGGGTGGTGGTGGTGGTGGGATGAGTTGGGAGATTGGGATTGACCTGTATACATGTAAATGCATAAAATACATAACTAATAATAACCTGCTGTATAAGAAAATAAATTTAAATTTCAAAATTTTTAAAAATAAAACAGAAAAATGTTCTTGCATTCACACAGATGTATTTATATGAATGACTTATTTCCATGCTTATATCTATAAATACATAAAAGAGGAATAAAATTTAACTTGAAACAATGGAGAAAAAAAATAACCTGAACCCAACAGTTATACAGAGGAAAACCCTATCAAGGCACTTACTCCAGAGGTAAACAATTCTGAAATTGGTCAGATGTGGAGAATCATCTCCAATACAGCCAGCAGCCCCACCCCACGCAAGGAGGGTCCTCATTGCAAAGCTGCGGGACCGTGCCGAGGCTTCTGTGAGTAAACGTGAGCTGAGCCCCAGGCCAGGTGCTGCTGAACTGTTCCCACCCTTCCCAGGTAAAACACCTGAATATGTACAAGGGCTTGAAAGCCTAGAGGAAGGGCAGTGGAGTCACACCAGCGACAGCACACAGGCCCACTTGGTGCCTGCAGGCCAGCCATGATGGTCCTGGCCACAGGCGCTCTTCTGGAAGCTTTCCATTTTCCTGCCTGAGATACCCCTCCTATCCCGGCCCCCACTCCGTTTTTTCCTTCCTCACCTCAGCCCGGAGAGAAATTTCATCAGACGTTATGGGTGACGCATCCTCTTCTTTACAGGTGGCAGCCTGGCAAATCCTAAGCCTTGCTGTTACCTAACACTAACCCTAGCCCGGAACGGAAACCCACCACCAGCCCTATACCTTTCCCTACGCCTTAGCCTATTCCTGGCCCGTACGCAGGCACTGAACTTTTCATCAGCACGTATCCTGACCCTGCCATTTTGCCGTACCCTCACCTGTGCCCTAAGCCTTGCCGTTCCCTAACCCTAACCCTAGCCCGGAACGGAAACCCACCATAAGACCTACACCTTACCCCCAAGCCGTAGCCTACTCCTGGTCCATACGAGGGCACTGATTTGTGCGTCAGCACGTAGCCTGACCTTCCCACATTACCATAACGTCACCTGTGCCCTAAGCCTTGCTGTTCCCTTACACTAACCCTAGCCCGGAACGGAAACCCACCACCAGCCCTACACCTAACCCCCAACCCGTGGCCTACACCTGGCCGGTACGCTGGCACTGACCCGTGGTTCAGCACGTAGCCTGACCCTCCCACGTTTCCGTACCCTCACCTGTGCCCAAAGACTTGCCGTTCCCTAACCCTAACCCTAGCCCGGAACGGAAACCCACCACCAGCCCTAGACCTTACCCTACGACATAGCCTACTCCTGGCCTGTACGCTGGCACTGGCCCATCCGTCAGCACGTAGCCTGACGCTCCCACGTTTCCGTACCCTCACCTGTGCCCTAAGCCTTGCCGTTCCCTAACCCTAACCCTAGCCCCCAACTGAAATGCCCCACCAGCCCTACAACTTACCCCCAGGCCGTAGCCTACTCCTGGCCCGTATTCTGGCACTGACACGTGCGTCAGCACGTAGCCTGACCTTCCCACATTTCCGTACCCTAACCTGTGCCCTTAGCCTTGCCGTTCCCTAACCCTAACCCTAGTATGGAACGGAAACCCACCACCAGCCCTACACCTAACACCCAAGCCATAGCCTAATCCTGGCCTGTACGCTGGCACTGACCCATGCGTCAGCACGTAGCCTGACCCTCCCACGTTTCCGTAACCTCACCTGTGCCCTAAGCCTTTCCGTTCCCTATCCCTAACCCTAGCCCAGAAAGGAAACCCACCACCAGCCATACACCTTTCTCTACGACGTAGCCTACTCCTGGCCCGTACGCTAGCATTGACACGTGCATTAGCACGTAGCCTGAACCTCCAACTTTTCTGTACCCTCACCTGAGCCCTAAGCCTTGCCGTTCCCTAACACTAACCCTAGCCCGGAACGGAAACCCATGACAAGCCCTAGATCTTACCCTACCCCATAGCCTACTCCTTGCCCGTACGCTGGCACTGACCCGTGCGTCAGCACGTAGCCTGACCCTCCCACGTTTCCGTACCCTCACCTATGCCCTAAGCCTTGCCATTCCCTAACCCTAACCGTACCCCGCAAAGAAAACCCACCAACAGCCCTACACGTTACCGTACACCGTAGCTTACTCCTGGCCCGTACGCTGGCACTGACCCATGCATCAGTACGTAGCCTGACCCTCCCAAGTTTCCGTACCCGCACCTGTGCCCAATCCTTGACGTTCCCTAACCCTAACCCTAGCCCGAAACGGAAACCCACCACCATCCCTAGACATTACCCTACGCCGTAGCCTACTCCTGGCGTGTACGTTGGCACTGACCCGTGCGTCATCACGTAGCCTGACACTCCCACGTTTCCGTACCCTCACCTGTGCCCTAAGCCTTGCCATTCCCTCACCCTAACCCTAGCCAGGAACGGAAACCCACCACCAGCCCTACACCTTACCCTACGCCGTAGCCTACTCCTGGCCCGTACGCTGGCACTAAAACGCGCGTCAGCACGTAGCCTGACCCTCACACGTTTCCGTACCCTCACCTGTGCCCTAAGCCATGCCGTTCCCTAACCCTAACCCTATTCCGAAAAGGAAACACACCACCAGCCCTACAGCTTACCCACAAGCCATAGCCTACTCCTGGCCCGTACGCTGGCACTGACACGTGCGTCAGCATGTAGCCTGATCCTCCCACGTTTCTGTTCCCTCACCTGTGCCCTATGCCTTGCCGTTCCCTAACCCTAACCCTAGCCCGGAACGGAAACCCACCACCAGCCATACACTTTACCCTACGCCGTAGCCTACTCCTGGCCCGAACACTGGCATTGACCCTTGCGTCAGCACGTACCCTGACCCTACCACGTTTCCGTACCCTCACCTGTGCCCTAAGTCTTGCCGTTCCCTAAACCTATCCCTAGCCCGGAACGGAAACCCTGCACCAGCCCTACACATTACCCTACGCCGTAGCCTACTCCTGGCCCGTACGTTGGCACTGACCCGTGCGTCAGCACGTAGCCTGACTTTCACACATTTCCGTACCCTCACCTGTGCCCTAAGCCTTGCCGTTCCCTAACCCTAACCCTAGTACCGAACGGAAACCCACCACCAGCCCTACACCTAACCCCCAAGCCGTAGCCTACTCCTGGCCAGTACGCTGGCACTGACACATGCGTCAGCACGTAGCCTGTCTCTCCCATGTTTCTGTACCCTAAGCTGTGCCCTAAGCCTTGCCGTTCCCTAACCCTAACCCTAGCCCGGAACGGAAACCCACCACCATCCCTACACGTTACCCTAAGCCGTAGCCTACTCTTGGCCTATACGGTGGCACTGACACTTGCGTCAGCATGTAGCCTGACCCTCCCACGTTTCCGTACCCTCACCTGGGCCCTAAGCCTTGCCGTTCCGTAACCCTAACCCTAGCCCGGAATGGAAAACCACCACCAGCCCTGCATCTTACCCCCAAGCCGTAGCCTAATCCTGGCCCGTTCGGTGGCACTAACCTGAGCATCATCAAGTAGCCTGACCCTCCCACGTTTCCGTACCCTCGCCCGTGCCCTAAGCCTTGCCGTTCCGTAACCCTAAACCAAGCCCGGAACGGAAACCCACTACCAGCCCTACACCTTACCCTACGCCGTAGCCTACTCCTTGCCCATACGATGGCACTGACCAATGCGTCAGCACGTAGCCTGACCCTCCCACGTTTCCATACCCTCACCTGTGCCCTAAGGCTTGCCGTTCCCTATCCCTAACCGTGGTCCACAATGCCAACCCACCACCAGCCCTCCACCTTACCCTACGCCGTAGCCTACTCCTGGCCCGTACGCTGGCACTGATCCATGCATCAGTACGTAGCCTGACCCTCCCACGTTTCCGTACCTTCACCTGTGCCCTAAACCTTGACGTTCCCTAACCCTAACCCTAACCCGGAAAGGAAACCCACCACCATCCCTAGAAATTACCCTCCGCCGTAGCCTACTCCTGGCCTGTATGCTGGCACTGACACGTGCGTCAGCACGTAGCCTGACCCTCCCACGTTTCCGTACACTCACCTGAGCACTAAGCCTTCCCATTCCGTAACCCTAACCCTAGCCCGGAATGGAAAGCCACCACCAGCCCAACAACTTAAACCCCAAGCCGTAGCCTACTCCTGGCCCGTATTCTGGCACTGACACGTGCGTCAGCAAGTAGCCTGACCCTCCCACGTTTCAGGACCCTCAACTGTGCCCTAA
The DNA here is from genome assembly GCF_964341445.2 of Mesoplodon mirus. Taxonomy (NCBI): domain Eukaryota; kingdom Metazoa; phylum Chordata; class Mammalia; order Artiodactyla; family Ziphiidae; genus Mesoplodon; species Mesoplodon mirus. Next base: position 109,723,871 of record NC_138987.1, on the reverse strand, counting down.
GCCTGGCCGTTCCTAACACTAACCCTAGCCCAGAATGGAAACCCACCACCAGCTCTACACCTTACCCCCAAGCCGTAGCCTACTCGTGGACCGTATGCTGACACTGACCCGTGCGTCAGCACGTAGCCTGACCCTCCCACGTTTCCGTACACTCACCTGTCCCCTAAGCCTTGCCGTTCCCTAACCCTAACCCTAGCCGGAACGGAATACCACCACCAGCCCTACACCTTACCATATGTCGTAGCCTACACCTGGCCCATACGCGGGCACTGAGCCGTGCGTCAGCACGTAGCCTGACCCTCCCACGTTTCCGTACCCTCACCTGTGCCGTAAGCCTTGCCGTTCCCTAACCCTAACCCTAGCCCCGAACGGAAACCCACCACCAGCTCTAAAACTTACCGACAAGCCGTAGCCTACTCCTGGCCCGTACACTGGCACTGACCCGTGCGTCAGCACGTAGCCTGACCCTCCCACGTTTCCGTACCCTCACATGTGCCCTAAGCTTTGCCGTTCCCTAACCCTAAATGTAGCCCGGAACGGAAACCCACAACCAGCCCTACACCTTACCCTACGCCGTAGCCTACTCCTGGCCCGTACCCTGGCACTGACCCGTGCGTCAATAAGTAGCCTGACCCTCCCATGTTTCCGTACCCTCACCTGTGCCCTAAGCCTTGACGTTCCCTAACCCTAACCCTATCCCTGAACGGAAACCCACCACCTGCCCTACACCTTAACCTACGCCATAGCCTACTCCTGGCCTGTACGGTGGCACTGACCCTTGCGTCAGCATGTAGCCTGACCCTCCCACGTTTTCGTACCCTCACCTGTGCCCTAAGCCTTGCCGTTCCGTAACCCTAACCCTAGCCCGGAACGGAAACCGACCACCAGCCCTAAACCTTACCCTATGCCGTAGCCTACACCTGGCCAATACGCGGGCACTGACATGTGCTTCAGCACGTAGCCTGACCCTCCCATGTTACCGTACCCTCACCTCTGCCCTAAGACTTGCCGTTCCCTAACTCTAACCCTAGCCCGGAATGGAAACCCACCACCAGCCCTAAATCTTACCCACAAGCTGTAGCCTACTCCTGGCCCGTACGCTGGCACTGACCCATGCGTCAGCATGTAGCCTGACACTCCAACGTTTCCGTACCCTCACCTGTGCCCTAAGTCTTGCCGTTCCCTAACCCTAAGCCTAGCCCCCAAAGGAAACCCACCACCAGCCCTACAATTTACCCCCAAGCCGTAGCCTACTCCTGGTCCATACGCTGGCACTGACATGTGCGTCAGCACGTAGCGTGTCCTTCCCACATTAGCGTAACGTCACCTGTGCCCTAAGCCTTGCCGTTCCTTAAACCTAACACTAGTACGGAAGGGAAACACACCACAAGCACTATACCTAAGCCCCAGGCCATAGCCTACTCCTGGCCCGTACGCTGGCACTGACCCGTGCGTCAGCACGTAGCCTGACCCGCCCACGTTTCCGTTCCCTCACCTGTGCCCTAAGCCTTGCCGTTCCCTAACCCTAACCCTAGCCCGGAACGGAAACCCACCACCAGTCCTACACTCTATCCTATGCCGTAGCCTATTCCTGGCCCGTACGCTGGCACTGACCCGTGCGTCAGCACGTAGCCTGACCCTCCCACGTTTCCGTACCCTCACCTGTGCCCTAAGCATTGACGTTCGCTAACCCTAACCCTAGCCCGGAACAGAAACCCACCACCAGTCCTACAACTTACCACCACGCGGTAGCCTACTCCTGGCCCATATGCTGGCACTGACCCATGCGTCAGCACGTAGCCTGACCCTCCCACGTTTCCGTAACCTCAACTGTGCCCTAAGCCTTGCCGTTCCCTAACCCTAACCCTAGCCCGGAGCAAAAACCCACCACCAGCCCTACACCTTACCCTATGCCGTAGCCTACACCTGGCCCATACGCGGGTAATGACCTGTGCTTCAGCACGTAGCCTAACCCTCCCATGTTACCGTACCCTCACCTGTGCCCTAAGCCTTGCCGTTCCCTAACCCTAACCCTAGCCCGGAACGGAAACCCACCACAAACCCTAAAACTTACCCACAAGCAGTAGCCTACTCCTGGCCCGTACGCTGGCACTGACACGTGCGTCAGCACTTAGCCTGACCCTCCCACGTTTCCGTACCCTCACCTGTGCCCTAAGTCTTGCCGTTCCCTAACCCTAACCGTAGCCCAGAACGAAAACCCACCACCAGCCTTACACCTTACCCTACGCCGTAGCCTACTCCTGGCCCATACGCTGGCAGTGAACCGTACGTCAGCACATAGCTTGACCCTCCCACGTTTCCGTACCCTCACCTGGGCCCTAAGCCTTGCCGTTCCCTAACCCTATCCCTAGCCCGGAACGGAAAACCACCACCAGCCCTAAACCTTTCCCTACTCCGTAGCCTACTCCTCGCCCTAACGCTCGCACTAATCCGTGCGTCAGCATGTAGTTTGACACTCCCACGTTTCCGTACCCTCACCTGGGCCCTAAGCCTTGCCGTTCTCTAACACTAACCGTAGCCTGGAACGGAAACCCACCACCAGCCCTATACTTTACCCTACGCCGTAGCCTACTCCTGGCCCGTACACTGGCTCTGACCCGTGCGTCAGCACATAGCATGACCTTCCCACATTTCCGTACCCTCACCTGCGCCCTAAGCCTTGCCGTTCCCTAACCCTAAACCTAGTACAGAACGGAAATCCACCAACAGCCCTACACGTAACGCCCAAGCCATAGCCTACTCCTGGCCCGTACGCTGGCACTGACACGTGCATCAGCATGTAGACTGACCCTCCCACGTTTTCGTAACCTCACCTGTGCCCTACGCTTTGCCATCCCCTAACCCTAACTGTAGCCCGAAAGGGAAACAGCCCTACACATTACCCTACGCCGTAGCCTACTCCTGGCCGGTACGCTGGCACTGACTCGTGCATCAGCATGAAGCCTGACCCTCCCACGTTTCCGTACCCTCACCTGTGCCCTAAGCCTTGCCGTTCCCTCACCCTAACCCTAGCCAGGAACGGAAACCCACCAGCAGCCCTAAACCTTACCCTACGCCATAGCCTACTCCTGGCCCTTACGCTGGCACTGACCCGTGCGTCAGCACGTAGCCTGACCCTCACACGTTTCCGTACCCTCACCTGTGCCCTAAGCGTTGCCGTTCCCTAACCCTAACCCTAGTCCGGAACGGAAACCCACCACCAGCCCTACAGCTTACCACCAAGCCATAGCCTATTCCTGGCCCTTACGCTGGCACTGACCCGTGTGTCAGCATGTAGCCTGAACCTCCCAAGTTTCCGTACCCTCACCTGTGCCCTAAGCCTTGCCGTTCCCTAACCCTAACCCTAGCCCCGAACAGAAACCCAACACCAACCCTACACCTAACCCCCAAGCCGTAGCCTACTCCTGGCTGGTACGCTGGCACTGACCCGTGCATCGACACATAACCTGACCCTCACCCGTTTCCATACCCTCACCTGTGCCCTAAGCCTTGCCGTTCCCTAACCCTAGCCATGAACGGAAACCCACCACCAGCCCTACACCGTTCCCTACGCCGTAGCCTATTCCTGGCCCATACGCAGGCACTGACCCTTTCATCAGCACGTAGCCTGACACTCCCACGTTTCCGTACCCTCACCTGTGCCCTAAGCCTTGCCGTTCCCTAACCCTAACCCTAGTGTGGAACAGAAACACACCACAAGCCCTACACCTAACCCCCAAGCCATAGCCTAATGCTGGCCCGTACGCTGGCACTGACCCGTGCGTCAGCACGAAGCCTGCCCCTCCCACGTTTCCGTACCCTCACCTGTGCCCTAAGCCTTGCTGTTCCCTAACACTAAACCTTGCCTGGAACGGAAACCCACCACCAGCCCTACACCTAAACACCAAGCCGTAGCCTACTCCTGGCCCGTACGCTGGCACTGACCCATGCGTCAGCACGTAGCCTTACCCTCCCACGTTTCCGTATCCTCACCTGTGCCCTAAGCCTTGCCGTTCCCTAACCCTAACCCTAGCCCGGAACGGAAACCCACCGCGAGCCCTAGACCTTACCATACGCCGTAGCCTATTACTGGCCTGTACGCTGGCACTGACCCATGCGTCAGAAGGTAGCCTGACACTCCCACGTTTCTGTACCCTCACCTGTGCCCTAAGACTTGCCGTTCCGTATCCCTAACCCTAGCCCGGAACGGAAACCCACCACCAGCCCTACACCTTACCCTACGCCGTAGCCTACTCCTGGCCCGAATGCTGGCACTGACCCATGAGTCAGCACATAGCCTGACCCACCCACGTTTCCGTACCCTCACCTGTTCCCTAAGCCTTGCCGTTCCCTAACCCTAACCCTAGCCCGAAACGGAAACCCACCACCAGCCCTATACCTTACCCTACTACGTAGCCTACTCCTGTCCCGTACGCTGGCACTGACCCATGCGTCTGCACGTAGCCTGACCTTCCCACATTTCCGTACCCTCACCTGTGCCCTAAGCCTTGCTGTTCCCTAACCCTATCCCTAGTACGGAACGGAAACCCTCCACCAGCCCTACAACTAACGCCCAAGCCATAGCCTACTCCTGGCCCGTACGCTGGCACTGACCCGTGCGGCAGCACGTAGCCTGACCCTCCCACGTTTCCGTACACTCACCTATGCCCTAAGCCTTACCGTTAACTAACCCTAACCCTAGCCGGGAACGGAAACCCACCACCAGCCCTAAACCTTTCCCTACGCCGTAGCCTATTCCTGGCCCGTACGCAGGCACTGACCCTTTCATCAGCACGTAGCCTGACCCTCCCACGTTTCCGTACCCACACCTGTGCCCTAAGCCTTGCCGTTCCCTAACCCTAACCCTAGCCCGGAACGGAAACCCACCACCAGCCCTAAACCTTTCCCTACGCCGTAGCCTACTCCTGGCCGGTACGGTGGCACTGACCCGTGCGTCAGCATGTAGACAGACACCCCCAAGTTTCCATACCCTCACCTGGGCCCTAAACCTTGCCGTTCCCTAACCCTAACCCTAGCCTGGAACGGAAACCAACCACCAGCCCTACAACTAACGCACAAGCCATAGCCTAGTCCGGGCCCGTACGCTGGCACTGACCCATGCGGCAGTACGTAGCCTGACCCTCCCAAGTTTCCGTACCCTCACCTGTGCCCTAAGCCTTGCCGTTGCCTAACCCTAACCCTAGCCCGAAACGGAAACCCACCACCAGCCCTACAACTTACCCCCAAGCCGTAGCCTACTCCTGGTCCGTACACTGGCATTGACCCGTGCGTCAGCACGTAGCCTGACCCTCCCACCTTTCCGTACCCTCACCTGTGCCCTAAACCCTGCCTTTCCCTAACCCTAACCCTAGCCCGGAACGGAAACCCACCACCAGCCCTAGACCATTCCCTACACCGTAGCCTACTCCTGGCCCGTACGCTGGCACTGACCCATGCGTCAGCACGTAGCCTGACCCTCCCACGTTTCCGTACCCTCACCTGTGCCCTATGCCTTGCCGTTCCCTAACCCTAACCCTAGCACAGAACCAAAACCCACCTCCAGCCCTACACCTTACCCTATGCCGTAGCCTACACCTGCCCCGTACGTTGGCACTGACCCGTGCGTCAGCACGTAGCCTGACCCTCCCACGTTTCCGTACCCTCACCTGTGCCCTATGCCTTGCCGTTCCCTAACCCTAACCCTAGCACAGAACGGAAACCCACCTCCAGCCCTATACCTTACCCTACGCTGTAGCCTACTGCTGGCCCGTATGCTGGCACTGACCCATGCGTAAGCACGTAGCCTGACCCTCCCACGTTTCTGTACCCTCACCTGTGTCCTAAGCCTTGACGTTCCCTAACCATAACCCTAGCCCAGAACGGAAAAGCACCACCAGCCCTAGACCTTACCCTACGGTGTAGCCTACTCCTGGCCTGTACGCTGACACTGACACGTGCGTCAGCATGTAGCCTGACCCTCCCACGTTCCCGTACCCTCACCTGTGCCCTAAGCTTTGCCGTTCCCTAACCCTAACCCTAGCCCGGAACGGAAACCCACCACCAGCCCTAAACCTTTCCCTGCGCCGTAGCCTACTCCTGGCCCGTACGCTGGCACTGACCCGTGCGTCAGCATGTAGACTGACACCCCACGTTTCCATACCCTCACCTGGGCCCTAATCCTTGCCGTTCCCCAAAACTAACCCTAGCCCGGAATGGAAACCCACCACCAGCCCTAAAACTTACCCCCATGCCATAGCCTACTCCTGGCCCGTACACAGGCACTGACCCGTGCGTCAGCACGTAGCCTGACCCTCCCACTTTTCCGTACCCTCAGCTAAGCCCTAAGCCTTGGCCTTCCCTAACTCTAACCCAAGCCCGGAACGGAATCCCACCACCAGCCCTACACCTTAACGTATGCCGTAGCCTATTCCTGGCCCGTACGCTGGCACTGACACGTGCGTCAGCACGTAGCCTGACCCTCCCACGTTTCCGTACCCTCACCTGTGCCCTAAGCCTTGCCGTTCCCTAACCCTAACCCTAGCCAGGAACGGAAACCCACCAGAAGCCCTAAACCTTACCATACGCCGTAGCCCAATCCTGGCCCGTACGCTGGCACTGACCCGTGAGTCAGCACGTAGCCTGACCCTCCCACGTTTCTGTACCCTCACCTGTGCCCTAAGCCTTGCCGTTCCCTCACCATAACCCTAGCCAGGAACGGAAATCCACCAGCAACCCTACACCTTACCCTACGCCGTAGCCTACTCCTGGCCCGTACGCAGGCACTGACCCGTGCGTCAGCACGTAGCCTGACCCTCACACATTTCCGTACCCTCACGTGAGCCATAAGCCTTGCCGTTCCCTAACCCTAACCCTAGTCTGGAACAGAAACCCACCACCAGCCCTACAGCTTACCCCCAAGCCATAGACTATTCCTGGCCCGTACGCTGGCACTGACCCGTGCGTCAGCATGTAGCCTGACCCTCCCACGTTTCCGTACCCTCACCTGTGCCCTAAGCCTTGCAGTCCCCTAACCCTAACCCTAACCCGGAACGGAAACCCACCACCAGCCCTACACCTAACCCCCAAGCCGTAGCCTACTCCTAGCCGGTACGCTGCTACTGACCCATGCATCAGCACATAGCCTGACCCTCCCATGTTTCCGTACCCTCACCTGTGCCCTAAGCCTTGCAGTCCCCTAACCCTAATCCTAGCCAGGAACGGAAACCCACCACCAGCCCTACAACTTACCCCCAAGCCGTAGGCTACTCCTGGACCTTACGCTGGCACTGACCTGTGTGTCAGCACGTAGCCTGACCCTCCCACGTTTGTGGACCCTCACATGTGCCCTAAGCCTTGGCATTCCCTAACCCTAACCCTAGCCCGGAACGGAAACCCACCACCAGCCCTACACCTTTTCCTACGCCGTAGCCTATTCCTGGCCCGTACGCAGGCACTGACCCTTTCATCAGCACGTAGCCTGATCCTCCCACGTTTCCGTACACTCACCTGTGCCCTAAGCCTTACCGTTCCCTATCCCTAACCCTAGCCTGGAACGGAAACCCACCCCCAGCCCTACACCTTACCCCCAAGCCGTAGCCTACTCCTGGTCCATATGCTGGCACTGACCTGTGCGTCAGCACGTAGCCTGAACTTCCCACATTACCGTACCCTCACCTGTGCCCTAAGCCTTGCCGTTCCCTAACTCTAACCCTAGTACGGAACGGAAACACACCACCAGCCCTACACCTAACCCCCAAGCCATAGACTACTCCTGGCTCGTACGCTGGCACTGACCCGTGCGTCAGCACGTAGCCTGACCCTCCCACATTTCCGTACCCTCACCTGTGCCCTAAGCCTTGCTGTTCCCTAACACTAACCCTAGCCTGGAACGGAAAGACACCACCAACCCTACACCTAACCACCAAGCCGTAGCCTACTCCTGGCCGGTACGCTGGCACTGACACGTGCATCAGCATGTAGCCTGACCCTCCCACGTTTCCGTAACCTCACCTGTGCCCTACGCTTTGCCATTCCCTAACCATAACTGTAGCCCGAAAGGGAAACAGCCCTACACATTACCCTACGCCGTAGCCTACTCCTGGCCGGTACGCTGGCACTGACACGTGCATCAGCATGAAGCCTGACCCTCCCACGTTTCCGTACCCTCACCTGTGCCCTAAGCCTTGCCGTTCCCTAACCATAACCCAAGCCGGAACGGAATCCCACCACCAGCCCTACACATTACCGTATGCCGTAGCCTATTCCTGGCCCGTACGCTGGCACTGACACGTGCGTCAGCATGTAGCCTGACCCTCACACGTTTCCGTACCCTCACCTGTGCCCTAAGCCATGCCGTTCCCTAACTCTAACACTAGCCCGGAACGGAAACCCACCACAAGCCCTACACCTTACCATTCGTCATAGCCTACTCCTGGACCGTACGCTGGCACTGACCCGTGAGTCAGCACGTAGCCTGACCCTCCCACGTTTCCGTACCCTCACCTGTGCCCTAAGCCTTGCTGTTCCCTCACCCTATCCCTAGCCAGGAACGGAACCCCACCAGCAGCCCTAAACCTTACCCTACGCCGTAGCCTACTCCTGGCCCGTACGCTGGCACTGACCCGTGCGTCAGCACGTAGCCTGACCCTCACACGTTTCCGTACCCTCACCTGTGCCCTAAGCGTTGCCGTTCCCTAACCCTAACCGTAGTCCGGAACGGAAACCCACCACCAGCCCTACAGCTTACCACCAAGCCATAGCCTATTCCTGGCCCGTACGCTGGCACTGACCCGTGCGTCAGCATGTAGCCTGAACCTCCCACGTTTCCGTACCCTCACCTTTGCCCTAAGCCTTGCCGTTCCCTAACCCTAACCCTAGCCCCGAACGGAAACCCAACACCAACCCTACACCTAACCCCCAAGCCGTAGCCTACTCCTGGCTGGTACGCTGGCACTGACCCGTGCATCGACACATAACCTGACCCTCCCCCGTTTCCGTACCCTCACCTGTGCCCTAAGCCTTGCCGTTCCCTAACCCTAACCCTAGCCATGAACGGAAACCCACCACCAGCCCTACACCTTACCCCCAAGCCGTAGGCTACTCCTGGACCTTACGCTGGCACTGACCCGTGCGTCAGCACGTAGCCTGACCCTCCCACGTTTGCGGACCCTCACCTGTGCCCTAAGCCTTGCCATTCCCTAACCCTAACCCTAGCCCGGAACGGAAACCCACCACCAGCCCTACACCTTTCCCTACGCCGTAGCCTATTCCTGGCCCATACGCAGGCACTGACACTTTCATCAGCACGTAGCCTGACCCTCCCACGTTTCCGTACCCTCACCTGTGCCCTAAGCCTTGCCGTTCCCTAACCCTAACCCTAGCCCGGAACGGAAACACAACACCAGCCCTACACCTTACCCCCAAGCCGTAGCCTACTCCTGGTCCATACGCTGGCACTGACCTGTGTGTCAGCACGTAGCCTGAACTTCCCACATTACCGTACCCTCACCTGTGCCCTAAGCCTTGCCGGTCCCTAACCCTAACCCTAGTAAGGAACGGAAACACACCACAAGCCCTACACCTAACCCCCAAGCCATAGCCTAATGCTGGCCCGTACGCTGGCACTGACCCGTGCGTCAGCACGTAGCCTGCCCCTCCCACGTTTCCGTACCCTCACCTGTGCCCCAAGCCTTGCTGTTCCCTAACACTAAACCTTGCCTTGAACGGAAACCCACCACCAGCCCTACACCTAACCACCAAGCCGTAGCCTACTCCTGGCTCGTACGCTGGCACTGACCCGTGCGTCAGCCCGAAGCCTGCCCCTCCCACGTTTCCGTACCCACACCTGTGCCCTAAGCCTTGCCGTTCCCTAACCCTAACCCTAGCCCGGAATGGAAAAGCACCACAAGCCCTAGAGCTTACCCCCAAGCCGTAGCCTACTCCTGGTCCATACGCTGGCACTGACCCGTGCGTCAGCATGTAGACAGACACCCCCAAGTTTCCATACCCTCACCTGGGCCCTAAACCTTGCCGTTACCTAACCCTAACCCTAGCCCGGAACGGAAACCCACCACCAACCCTACAACTAACGCACAAGCCATAGCCTAGTCCGGGCCCGTACGCTGACACTGACCCATGCGGCAGCACGTAGCCTGAACCTCCCACGTTTCTGTACCCTCACCTGTGCCCTAAGCCTTGCCGTTGCCTAACCCTAACCCTAGCCCGAAACGGAAAACCACCACCAGCCCTACAACTTACCCCCAAGACGTAGCCTACTCCTGGTCCGTACACTGGCACTGACACGTGCGTCAGCACGTAGCCTGACACTCCCACCTTTCCGTACCCTCACCTGTGCCCTAAAACTTGCCTTTCCCTAACCCTAACCCTAGCCCGCAACGGAAACCCACCACCAGCCCTAGACCATTCCCTACACCGTAGCCTACTCCTGGCCGGTACGCTGGCACTGACCCATGCGTCAGCACGTAGCCTGACCCTCCCACGTTTCCGTACCCTCACCTGTGCCCTATGCCTTGCCGTTCCCTAACCCTAACCCTAGCACAGAACGGAAACCCACCTCCAGCCCTACACCTTACCCTATGCCGTAGCCTACACCTGGCCCGTACGTTGGCACTGACCCGTGCGTCAGCACGTAGCCTGACCCGGCCACGTTTCCGTACCCTCACCTGTGCCCTAAGCCCTGACGTTCCCTTACCCTAACCCTAGCCCGGAACGGAAACCCACCACCAGCCCTACACCTTACCCCCAAGCTGTAGCCTACTCCTGGCCCGTATGCTGGCACTGACCCGTGCATCAGCACGTAGCCTGACCCTCCCACGTTTCCGTACCCTCACCTGTGCCCTAAGCCTTGACGTTCCCTAACCATAACCCTAGCCCAGAACGGAAAACCACCACCAGCCCTAGACCTTACCCTATGCCGTAGCCTATTCCTGGCCCGTACGCAGGCACTGACCCTTTCATCAGCACGTAGCCTGACCCTCCCACGTTTCCGTACCCACACCTGTGCCCTAAGCCTTGCCGTTCCCTAACCCTAACCCTAGCCCGGAACGGAAACCCACCACCAGCCCTAAACCTTTCCCTACGCCGTAGCCTACTCCTGGCCGGTACGGTGGCACTGACCCGTGCGTCAGCATGTAGACAGACACCCCCAAGTTTCCATACCCTCACCTGGGCCCTAAACCTTGCCGTTCCCTAACCCTAACCCTAGCCTGGAACGGAAACCCACCACCAGCCCTACAACTAACGCACAAGCCATAGCCTAGTCCGGGCCCGTACGCTGGCACTGACCCATGCGGCAGTACGTAGCCTGACCCTCCCAAGTTTCCGTACCCTCACCTGTGCCCTAAGCCTTGCCGTTGCCTAACCCTAACCCTAGCCCGAAACGGAAACCCACCACCAGCCCTACAACTTACCCCCAAGCCGTAGCCTACTCCTGGTCCGTACACTGGCACTGACCAGTGTGTCAGCACGTAGCCTGACCCTCCCACCTTTCCGTACCCTCACCTGTGCCCTAAACCCTGCCTTTCCCTAACCCTAACCCTAGCCCGGAACGGAAACCCACCACCAGCCCTAGACCATTCCCTACACCGTAGCCTACTCCTGGCCCGTACGCTGGCACTGACCCATGCGTCAGCACGTAGCCTGACCCTCCCACGTTTCCGTACCCTCACCTGTGCCCTATGCCTTGCCGTTCCCTAACCCTAACCCTAGCACAGAACCAAAACCCACCTCCAGCCCTACACCTTACCCTATGCCGTAGCCTACACCTGCCCCGTACGTTGGCACTGACCCGTGCGTCAGCACGTAGCCTGACCCTCCCACGTTTCCGTACCCTCACCTGTGCCCTATGCCTTGCCGTTCCCTAACCCTAACCCTAGCACAGAACGGAAACCCACCTCCAGCCCTATACCTTACCCTACGCTGTAGCCTACTGCTGGCCCGTATGCTGGCACTGACCCATGCGTAAGCACGTAGCCTGACCCTCCCACGTTTCTGTACCCTCACCTGTGACCTAAGCCTTGACGTTCCCTAACCATAACCCTAGCCCAGAACGGAAAAGCACCACCAGCCCTAGACCTTACCCTACGGTGTAGCCTACTCCTGGCCTGTACGCTGACACTGACACGTGCGTCAGCATGTAGCCTGACCCTCCCACGTTCCCGTACCCTCACCTGTGCCCTAAGCTTTGCCGTTCCCTAACCCTAACCCTAGCCCGGAACGGAAACCCACCACCAGCCCTAAACCTTTCCCTGCGCCGTAGCCTACTCCTGGCCCGTACGCTGGCACTGACCCGTGCGTCAGCATGTAGACTGACACCCCACGTTTCCATACCCTCACCTGGGCCCTAATCCTTGCCGTTCCCCAAAACTAACCCTAGCCCGGAATGGAAACCCACCACCAGCCCTAAAACTTACCCCCATGCCATAGCCTACTCCTGGCCCGTACACAGGCACTGACCCGTGCGTCAGCACGTAGCCTGACCCTCCCACTTTTCCGTACCCTCAGCTAAGCCCTAAGCCTTGGCCTTCCCTAACTCTAACCCAAGCCCGGAACGGAATCCCACCACCAGCCCTACACCTTAACGTATGCCGTAGCCTATTCCTGGCCCGTACGCTGGCACTGACACGTGCGTCAGCACGTAGCCTGACCCTCCCACATTTCCGTACCCTCACCTGTGCCCTAAGCCTTGCCGTTCCCTAACCCTAACCCTAGCCAGGAACGGAAACCCAACAGAAGCCCTAAACCTTACCATACGCCGTAGCCCAATCCTGGCCCGTACGCTGGCACTGACCCGTGAGTCAGCACGTAGCCTGACCCTCCCACGTTTCTGTACCCTCACCTGTGCCCTAAGCCTTGCCGTTCCCTCACCATAACCCTAGCCAGGAACGGAAATCCACCAGCAACCCTACACCTTACCCTACGCCGTAGCCTACTCCTGGCCCGTACGCTGGCACTGACCCGTGCGTCAGCACGTAGCCTGACCCTCACACATTTCCGTACCCTCACGTGAGCCATAAGCCTTGCCGTTCCCTAACCCTAACCCTAGTCTGGAACAGAAACCCACCACCAGCCCTACAGCTTACCCCCAAGCCATAGACTATTCCTGGCCCGTACGCTGGCACTGACCCGTGCGTCAGCATGTAGCCTGACCCTCCCACGTTTCCGTACCCTCACCTGTGCCCTAAGCCTTGCAGTCCCCTAACCCTAACCCTAGCCCGGAACGGAAACCCACCACCAGCCCTACACCTAACCCCCAAGCCGTAGCCTACTCCTAGCCGGTACGCTGCTACTGACCCATGCATCAGCACATAGCCTGACCCTCCCACGTTTCCGTACCCTCACCTGTGCCCTAAGCCTTGCAGTCCCCTAACCCTAATCCTAGCCAGGAACGGAAACCCACCACCAGCCCTACAACTTACCCCCAAGCCGTAGGCTACTCCTGGACCTTACGCTGGCACTGACCTGTGTGTCAGCACGTAGCCTGACCCTCCCACGTTTGTGGACCCTCACATGTGCCCTAAGCCTTGGCATTCCCTAACCCTAACCCTAGCCCGGAACGGAAACCCACCACCAGCCCTACACCTTTTCCTACGCCGTAGCCTATTCCTGGCCCGTACGCAGGCACTGACCCTTTCATCAGCACGTAGCCTGATCCTCCCACGTTTCCGTACCCTCACCTGTGCCCTACGCTTTGCCATTCCCTAACCATAACTGTAGCCCGAAAGGGAAACAGCCCTACACATTACCCTACGCCGTAGCCTACTCCTGGCCGGTACGCTGGCACTGACACGTGCATCAGCATGAAGCCTGACCCTCCCACGTTTCTGTACCCTCACCTGTGCCCTAAGCCTTGCCGTTCCCTAACCATAACCCAAGCCGGAACGGAATCCCACCACCAGCCCTACACATTACCGTATGCCGTAGCCTATTCCTGGCCCGTACGCTGGCACTGACACGTGCGTCAGCATGTAGCCTGACCCTCACACGTTTCCGTACCCTCACCTGTGCCCTAAGCCATGCCGTTCCCTAACTCTAACACTAGCCCGGAACGGAAACCCACCACAAGCCCTACACCTTACCATTCGTCATAGCCTACTCCTGGACCGTACGCTGGCACTGACACGTGAGTCAGCACGTAGCCTGACCCTCCCACGTTTCCGTACCCTCACCTGTGCCCTAAGCCTTGCTGTTCCCTCACCCTATCCCTAGCCAGGAACGGAACCCCACCAGCAGCCCTAAACCTTACCCTACGCCGTAGCCTACTCCTGGCCCATACGCTGGCACTGACCCGTGCGTCAGCACGTAGCCTGACCCTCACACGTTTCCGTACCCTCACCTGTGCCCTATGCCTTGCCGTTCCCTAACCCTAACCCTAGCACAGAACGGAAACCCACCTCCAGCCCTATACCTTACCCTACGCTGTAGCCTACTGCTGGCCCGTATGCTGGCACTGACCCATGCGTAAGCACGTAGCCTGACCCTCCCACGTTTCTGTACCCTCACCTGTGTCCTAAGCCTTGACGTTCCCTAACCATAACCCTAGCCCAGAACGGAAAAGCACCACCAGCCCTAGACCTTACCCTACGGTGTAGCCTACTCCTGGCCTGTACGCTGACACTGACACGTGCGTCAGCATGTAGCCTGACCCTCCCACGTTCCCGTACCCTCACCTGTGCCCTAAGCTTTGCCGTTCCCTAACCCTAACCCTAGCCCGGAACGGAAACCCACCACCAGCCCTAAACCTTTCCCTGCGCCGTAGCCTACTCCTGGCCCGTACGCTGGCACTGACCCGTGCGTCAGCATGTAGACTGACACCCCACGTTTCCATACCCTCACCTGGGCCCTAATCCTTGCCGTTCCCCAAAACTAACCCTAGCCCGGAATGGAAACCCACCACCAGCCCTAAAACTTACCCCCATGCCATAGCCTACTCCTGGCCCGTACACAGGCACTGACCCGTGCGTCAGCACGTAGCCTGACCCTCCCACTTTTCCGTACCCTCAGCTAAGCCCTAAGCCTTGGCCTTCCCTAACTCTAACCCAAGCCTGGAACGGAATCCCACCACCAGCCCTACACCTTAACGTATGCCGTAGCCTATTCCTGGCCCGTACGCTGGCACTGACACGTGCGTCAGCACGTAGCCTGACCCTCCCACATTTCCGTACCCTCACCTGTGCCCTAAGCCTTGCCGTTCCCTAACCCTAACCCTAGCCAGGAACGGAAACCCACCAGAAGCCCTAAACCTTACCATACGCCGTAGCCCAATCCTGGCCCGTACGCTGGCACTGACCCGTGAGTCAGCACGTAGCCTGACCCTCCCACGTTTCTGTACCCTCACCTGTGCCCTAAGCCTTGCCGTTCCCTCACCATAACCCTAGCCAGGAACGGAAATCCACCAGCAACCCTACACCTTACCCTACGCCGTAGCCTACTCCTGGCCCGTACGCTGGCACTGACCCGTGCGTCAGCACGTAGCCTGACCCTCACACATTTCCGTACCCTCACGTGAGCCATAAGCCTTGCCGTTCCCTAACCCTAACCCTAGTCTGGAACAGAAACCCACCACCAGCCCTACAGCTTACCCCCAAGCCATAGACTATTCCTGGCCCGTACGCTGGCACTGACCCGTGCGTCAGCATGTAGCCTGACCCTCCCACGTTTCCGTACCCTCACCTGTGCCCTAAGCCTTGCAGTCCCCTAACCCTAACCCTAGCCCGGAACGGAAACCCACCACCAGCCCTACACCTAACCCCCAAGCCGTAGCCTACTCCTAGCCGGTACGCTGCTACTGACCCATGCATCAGCACATAGCCTGACCCTCCCACGTTTCCGTACCCTCACCTGTGCCCTAAGCCTTGCAGTCCCCTAACCCTAATCCTAGCCAGGAACGGAAACCCACCACCAGCCCTACAACTTACCCCCAAGCCGTAGGCTACTCCTGGACCTTACGCTGGCACTGACCTGTGTGTCAGCACGTAGCCTGACCCTCCCACGTTTGTGGACCCTCACATGTGCCCTAAGCCTTGGCATTCCCTAACCCTAACCCTAGCCCGGAACGGAAACCCACCACCAGCCCTACACCTTTTCCTACGCCGTAGCCTATTCCTGGCCCGTACGCAGGCACTGACCCTTTCATCAGCACGTAGCCTGATCCTCCCACGTTTCCGTACCCTCACCTGTGCCCTACGCTTTGCCATTCCCTAACCATAACTGTAGCCCGAAAGGGAAACAGCCCTACACATTACCCTACGCCGTAGCCTACTCCTGGCCGGTACGCTGGCACTGACACGTGCATCAGCATGAAGCCTGACCCTCCCACGTTTCTGTACCCTCACCTGTGCCCTAAGCCTTGCCGTTCCCTAACCATAACCCAAGCCGGAACGGAATCCCACCACCAGCCCTACACATTACCGTATGCCGTAGCCTATTCCTGGCCCGTACGCTGGCACTGACACGTGCGTCAGCATGTAGCCTGACCCTCACACGTTTCCGTACCCTCACCTGTGCCCTAAGCCATGCCGTTCCCTAACTCTAACACTAGCCCGGAACGGAAACCCACCACAAGCCCTACACCTTACCATTCGTCATAGCCTACTCCTGGACCGTACGCTGGCACTGACCCGTGAGTCAGCACGTAGCCTGACCCTCCCACGTTTCCGTACCCTCACCTGTGCCCTAAGCCTTGCTGTTCCCTCACCCTATCCCTAGCCAGGAACGGAACCCCACCAGCAGCCCTAAACCTTACCCTACGCCGTAGCCTACTCCTGGCCCGTACGCTGGCACTGACCCGTGCGTCAGCACGTAGCCTGACCCTCACACGTTTCCGTACCCTCACCTGTGCCCTAAGCGTTGCCGTTCCCTAACCCTAACCGTAGTCCGGAACGGAAACCCACCACCAGCCCTACAGCTTACCACCAAGCCATAGCCTATTCCTGGCCCGTACGCTGGCACTGACCCGTGCGTCAGCATGTAGCCTGAACCTCCCACGTTTCCGTACCCTCACCTGTGCCCTAAGCCTTGCCGTTCCCTAACCCTAACCCTAGCCCCGAACGGAAACCCAACACCAACCCTACACCTAACCCCCAAGCCGTAGCCTACTCCTGGCTGGTACGCTGGCACTGACCCGTGCATCGACACATAACCTGACCCTCCCCCGTTTCCGTACCCTCACCTGTGCCCTAAGCCTTGCCGTTCCCTAACCCTAACCCTAGCCATGAACGGAAACCCACCACCAGCCCTACACCTTACCCCCAAGCCGTAGGCTACTCCTGGACCTTACGCTGGCACTGACCCGTGCGTCAGCACGTAGCCTGACCCTCCCACGTTTGCGGATCCTCACCTGTGCCCTAAGCCTTGCCATTCCCTAACCCTAACCCTAGCCCGGAACGGAAACCCACCACCAGCCCTACACCTTTCCCTACGCCGTAGCCTATTCCTGGCCCATACGCAGGCACTGACACTTTCATCAGCACGTAGCCTGCCCCTCCCACGTTTCCGTACCCTCACCTGTGCCCCAAGCCTTGCTGTTCCCTAACACTAAACCTTGCCTTGAACGGAAACCCACCACCAGACCTACACCTAACCACCAAGCCGTAGCCTACTCCTGGCTCGTACGCTGGCACTGACCCGTGCGTCAGCACGAAGCCTGCCCCTCCCACGTTTCCGTACCCACACCTGTGCCCTAAGCCTTGCCGTTCCCTAACCCTAACCCTAGCCCGGAATGGAAAAGCACCACAAGCCCTAGAGCTTACCCCCAAGCCGTAGCCTACTCCTGGTCCATACGCTGGCACTGACCCGTGCGTCAGCATGTAGACAGACACCCCCAAGTTTCCATACCCTCACCTGGGCCCTAAACCTTGCCGTTACCTAACCCTAACCCTAACCCGGAACGGAAACCCACCACCAACCCTACAACTAACGCACAAGCCATAGCCTAGTCCGGGCCCGTACGCTGACACTGACCCATGCGGCAGCACGTAGCCTGAACCTCCCACGTTTCTGTACCCTCACCTGTGCCCTAAGCCTTGCCGTTGCCTAACCCTAACCCTAGCCCGAAACGGAAAACCACCACCAGCCCTACAACTTACCCCCAAGACGTAGCCTACTCCTGGTCCGTACACTGGCACTGACACGTGCGTCAGCACGTAGCCTGACCCTCCCACCTTTCCGTACCCTCACCTGTGCCCTAAACCTTGCCTTTCCCTAACCCTAACCCTAGCCCGCAACGGAAACCCACCACCAGCCCTAGACCATTCCCTACACCGTAGCCTACTCCTGGCCGGTACGCTGGCACTGACCCATGCGTCAGCACGTAGCCTGACCCTCCCACGTTTCCGTACCCTCACCTGTGCCCTATGCCTTGCCGTTCCCTAACCCTAACCCTAGCACAGAACGGAAACCCACCTCCAGCCCTACACCTTACCCTATGCCGTAGCCTACACCTGGCCCGTACGTTGGCACTGACCCGTGCGTCAGCACGTAGCCTGACCCGGCCACGTTTCCGTACCCTCACCTGTGCCCTAAGCCCTGACGTTCCCTTACCCTAACCCTAGCCCGGAACGGAAACCCACCACCAGCCCTACACCTTACCCCCAAGCTGTAGCCTACTCCTGGCCCGTATGCTGGCACTGACCCGTGCATCAGCACGTAGCCTGACCCTCCCACGTTTCCGTACCCTCACCTGTGCCCTAAGCCTTGACGTTCCCTAACCATAACCCTAGCCCAGAACGGAAAACCACCACCAGCCCTAGACCTTACCCTACGGCGTAGCCTACTCCTGGCCTGTACGCTGACACTGACTCGTGCGTCAGCATGTAGCCTGACCCTCCCACGTTTCCGTACGCTCACCTGTGCCCTAAGCTTTGCCGTTCCCTAACCCTAACCCTAGCCCGGAACGGAAACCCACCACCAGCCCTAAACCTTTCCCTACGCCGTAGCCTACTCCTGGCCCGTACGCTGGCACTGACCCGTGCATCAGCATGTAGACTGACACCCCACGTTTCCATACCCTCACCTGGGCCCTAAACCTTGCCATTCCCCAACACTAACCCTAGCCCGGAATGGAAACCCCCCAACAGCCCTAAAACTTACCCCCATGACATAGCCTACTCCTGGCCCGTACACAGGCACTGACCCGTGCTTCAGCACGTAGCCTGACCCTCCCACTTTTCCGTACCCTCAGCTAAGCCCTAAGCCTTGGCCTTCCCTAACTCTAACCCAAGCCCGGAACGGAATCCCACCACCAGCCCTACACCTTAACATATGCCGTAGCCTATTCCTGGCCCGTATGCTGGCACTGACACGTGCGTCAGCACGTAGCCTGACCCTCCCACGTTTCCGTACCCTCACCTGTGCCCTAAGCCTTGCCGTTCCCTAACCCTAACCCTAGCCAGGAACGGAAACCCACCAGAAGCCCTAAACCTTACCATACGCCAGAGCCCAATCATGGCCCGTACGCTGGCACTGACCCGTGAGTCAGCACGTAGCCTGACCCTCCCACGTTTCCGTACCCTCACCTGTGCCCTAAGCCTTGCCATTCCCTCACCATAACCCTAGCCAGGAACGGAAATCCACCAGCAGCCCTAAACCTTACCCTACGCCGTAGCCTACTCCTGGCCCGTACGCGGGCACTGACCCATGCGTCAGCACGTAGCCTGACCCTCACAAATTTCCATACCCTCACCTGTGCCCTAAGCCTTGCCGTTCCCTAAACCTAACCCTAGTCCGGAACAGAAACACACCACCAACCCTACAGCTTAACCCCAAGCCATAGACTATTCCTGGCCCGTACGCTGGCACTGAACCGTGCGTAAACCTGTAGCCTGACACTCCCACGTTTCCGTACCCTCACCTGTGCCCTAAGACTTGCAGTTCCCTAACCCTAACCCTAGCCCGGAACGGAAACCCACCACCAGCCCTACACCTAAACCCCAAGCCGTAGCCTACTCCTAGACGGTACGCTGGCACTGACCCATGCATCTGCACATAGCCTGACCCACCCACGTTTCTGTACCCTCACCTGTGCCCTAAGACTTGCCGTTCCCTTACTCTAATCCTAGCGAGTAACGGAAACCCACCACCAGCCCTACAACTTACCCACAAGCCGTAGGCTACTCCTGGACCTTACGCTGGCACTGACCTGTGTGTCAGCACGTAACCTGAACCTCCCACGTTAGTGGACCCTCACATGTGCCCTAAGCCTTGCCATTCCCTAACCCTAACCCTAGCCCGGAACGGAAACCCACCACCAGCCCTACACCTTTCCCTACGCCGTAGCCTATTCCGGCCCGTACGCAGGCACTGACCCTTTCATCAGCACGTAGCCTGACCCTCCTACGTTTCCGTACCCTCACCTGTGCCCTAAGCCTTGCCGTTCCCTAACCCTAACCCTAGCCCGGAACGGAAACCCACCACCAGCCCTACACCTGACCCCCAAGCCATAGCCTACTCCTGGCCCGTACGCTGGCACTGACCCGTGCGTCAGCACGTAGCCTGACCCTCCCACATTTCCGTACCCTCACCTGTGCCCTAAGCCTTGCTGTACCCTAACACTTACCCTAGCCTGGAACGGAAACACACCACCAACCCTACACCTAACCACCAAGCCGTAGCCTATTCCTGGCCGGTACGCTGGCACTGACACGTGCATCAGCATGTAGACTGACCCTCCCACGTTTCCGTAACCTCACCTGTGCCCTACGCTTTGCCATCCCCTAACCCTAACTGTAGCCCGAAAGGGAAACAGCCCTACACATTACCCTACGCAGTAGCCTACTCCTGGTCGGTACGCTGGCACTGACACGTGCATCAGCATGAAGCCTGACCCTCCCACGTTTCCGTACCCTCACCTGTGCCCTAAGCCTTGCCGTTCCCTCACCCTAACCCTAGCCAGGAACGGAAACCCACCAGCAGCCCTAAACCTTACCCTACGCCGTAGCTTACTCCTGGCCCTTACGCTGGCACTGACCCGTGCGTCAGCACGTAGCCTGACCCTCACACGTTTCCGTACCCTCACCTGTGCCCTAAGCGTTGCCGTTCCCTAACCCTAACCCTAGTCCGGAACAGAAACACACCACCAGCCCTACAGCTTACCACCAAGCCATAGCCTATTCCTGGCCCGTACGCTGGCACTGACCCGTGTGTCAGCATGTAGCCTGAACCTCCCACGTTTCCGTACCCTCACCTGTGCCCTAAGCCTTGCCGTTCCCTAACCCTAACCCTAGCCCCGAACGGAAACCCAACACCAACCCTACACCTAACCCCCAAGCCGTAGCCTACTCCTGGCTGGTACGCTGGCACTGACCCGTGCATCGACACATATCCTGACCCTCACCCGTTTCCGTACCCTCACCTGTGCCCTAAGCCTTGCCGTTCCCTAACCCTAACCCTAGCCCGGAACGGAAACACAACACCAGCCCTACAACTTACACCCAAGCCGTAGCCTACTCCTGGTCCATACGCTGGCAATGACCTGTGCGTCAGCACGTAGCCTGAACTTCCCACATTACCGTACCCTCACCTGTGCCCTAAGCCTTGCCGTTCCCTAACCCTAACCCTAGTGTGGAACGGAAACACACCACAAGCCCTACACCTAACCCCCAAGCCATAGCCTAATGCTGGCCCGTACGCTGGCACTGACCCGTGCGTCAGCACGAAGCCTGCCCCTCCAACGTTTCCGTACCCTCACCTGTGCCCTAAGCCTTGATGTTCCCTAACACTAAACCTTGCCTGAAACGGAAACCCACCACCAGCCCTACACATAACCACCAAGCCGTAGCCGACTCCTGGCCCGAACGCTGGCACTGACCCATGCGTCAGCACATAGCCTGACCCACCCACGTTTCCGTACCCTCACCTGTTCCCTAAGCCTTGCCGTTCCCTAACCCTAACCCTAGCCCGAAACGGAAACCCACCACCAGCCCTATACCTTACCCTACTCCGTAGCCTACTCCTGTCCCGTACGCTGGCACTGACCCATGCGTCTGCACGTAGCCTGACCTTCCCACATTTCCGTACCCTCACCTGTGCCCTAAGCCTTGCTGTTCCCTAACACTATCCCTAGTACGGAACGGAAACACTCCACCAGCCCTACAACTAACGCCCAAGCCATAGCCTACTCCTGGCCCGTACGCTGGCACTGACCCGTGCGGCAGCACGTAGCCTGACCTTCCCACGTTTCCGTACACTCACCTGTGCCCTAAGCCTTACCGTTACCTAACCCTAACCCTAGCCCGGAACGGAAACCCACCACCAGCCCTAAACCTTTCCCTACGCCGTAGCCTATTCCTGGCCCGTACGCAGGCACTGACCCTTTCATCAGCACGTAGCCTGACCCTCCCACGTTTCCGTACCCACACCTGTGCCCTAAGCCTTGCCGTTCCCTAACCCTAACCCTAGCCCGGAACGGAAACCCACCACCAGCCCTAAACCTTTCCCTACGCCGTAGCCTACTCCTGGCGCGTACGGTGGCACTGACCCGTGCGTCAGCATGTAGACGGACACCCCCAAGTTTCCATACCCTCACCTGGGCCCTAAACCTTGCCGTTCCCTAACCCTAACCCTAGCCCGGAACGGAAACCCACCACCAGCCCTAGACCATTCCCTACACCGTAGCCTACTCCTGGCCCGTACGCTGGCACTGACCCATGCGTCAGCACGTAGCCTGACCCTCCCACGTTTCCGTACCCTCACCTGTGCCCTATGCCTTGCCGTTCCCTAACCCTAACCCTAGCACAGAACGGAAACCCACCTCCAGCCCTACACCTTACCCTATGCCGTAGCCTACACCTGCCCCGTACGTTGGCACTGACCCATGCGTCAGCACGTAGCCTGACCCGGCCACGTTTCCGTACCCTCACCTGTGCCCTAAGCCTTGACGTTCACTTACCCTAACCCTAGCCCGGAACGGAAACCCACCACCAGCCCTACAACTTACCCCCAAGCTGTAGCCTACTCCTGGCCCGTATGCTGGCACTGACCCGTGCGTCAGCACGTAGCCTGACCCTCCCACGTTTCCGTACCCTCACCTGTGCCTTATGCCTTGCCGTTCCCTAACCCTAACCCTAGCACAGAACGGAAACCCACCTCCAGCCCTATACCTTAACCTACGCTGTAGCCTACTGCTGGCCCGTATGCTGGCACTGACACATGCGTAAGCACGTAGCCTGACCCTCCCACGTTTCCGTACCCTCACCTGTGCCCTAAGCCTTGACGTTCCCTAACCCTAACCCTAGCCCGGAACGGAAACCCACCACCAGCCCTAAACCTTTCCCTACGCCGTAGCCTACTCCTGGCCCTTACGCTGGCACTGACCCGTGCGTCAGCATGTAGACTGACACCCCACGTTTCCATACCCTCACCTGGGCCCTAAACCTTGCCGTTCCCCAACACTAACCCTAGCCCGGAATGGAAACCCACCACCAGCCCTAAAACTTACCCCCATGCCATAGCCTACTCCTGGCCCGTACACAGGCACTGACCCGTGCGTCAGCACGTAGCCTGACCCTCCCACTTTTCCGTACCCTCAGCTAAGCCCTAAGCCTTGGCCTTCCCTAACTCTAACCCAAGCCCGGAACGGAATCCCACCACCAGCCCTACACCTTAACGTATGCCGTAGCCTATTCCTGGCCCATACGCTGGCACTGACACGTGCGTCAGCACGTAGCCTGACCCTCCCACGTTCCCGTACCCTCACCTGTGCCCTAAGCCTTGCCGTTCCCTAACCCTAACCCTAGCCAGGAACGGAAACCCACCAGAAGCCCTAAACCTTACCATACGCCGTAGCCCAATCCTGGCCCGTACGCTGGCACTGACCCGTGAGTCAGCACGTAGCCTGACCCTCCCACGTTTCCGTACCCTCACCTGTGCCCTAAGCCTTGCCGTTCCCTCACCATAACCCTAGCCAGGAACGGAAATCCACCAGCAGCCCTACACCTTACCCTACGCCGTAGCCTACTCCTGGCCCGTACGCTGGCACTGACCCGTGCGTCAGCACGTAGCCTGACCCTCACACATTTCCGTACCCTCACGTGTGCCCTAAGCCTTGCCGTTCCCTAACCCTAACCCTAGTCTGGAACAGAAACCCACCACCAGCCCTACAGCTTACCCCCAAGCCATAGACTATTCCTGGCCCGTACGCTGGCACTGACCCGTGCGTCAGCATGTACCCTGACCCTCCCACGTTTCCGTACCCTCACCTGTGCCCTAAGCCTTGCAGTCCCCTAACACTAACCCTAGCCCGGAACGGAAACCCACCACCAGCCCTACACCTAACCCCCAAGCCGTAGCCTACTCCTAGCCGGTACGCTGGCACTGACCCATGCATCAGCACATAGCCTGACCCTCCCACGTTTCTGTACCCTCACCTGTGCCCTAAGGCTTGCCGTTCCCTTACCCTAATCCTAGCCAGGAACGGAAACCCACCACCAGCCCTACAACTTACCCCCAAGCCGTAGGCTACTCCTGGACCTTACGCTGGCACTGACCTGTGTGTCAGCACGTAGCCTGACCCTCCCACGTTTGTGGACCCTCACATGTGCCCTAAGCCTTGGCATTCCCTAACCCTAACCCTAGCCCGGAACGGAAACCCACCACCAGCCCTACACATTTTCCTACGCCGTAGCCTATTCCTGGCCCGTACGCAGGCACTGACCCTTTCATCAGCACGTAGCCTGATCCTCCCACGTTTCCGTACACTCACCTGTGCCCTAAGGCTTACCGTTCCCTATCCCTAACCCTAGCCCAGAACGGAAACCCACCACCAGCCCTACACCTTACCCCCAAGCCGTAGCCTACTCCTGGTCCATACGCTGGCACTGACCTGTGCGTCAGCACGTAGCCTGAACTTCCCACATTACCGTACCCTCACCTGTGCCCTAAACCTTGCCGTTCCCTAACTCTAACCCTAGCCCGGAACGGAAACCCACCACCAGCCCTAATTCTAACCCACAAGCCGTGGCTTACTCCTGCCCCGTACGCTGGCACTGACCCGTGCGTCAGCACGTAGCCTGTCCCTCCCAAGTTTCCGTACCATCACCTGTGCCCTAAGCCTTGCCGTTCCCTAACCCTAACCCTAGACCGGCACAGAAACCCACCACCAGCCCTACACTTTACCCTACGCCGTAGCCTACTCCTGGCCCGAACGCTGGCACTGACCCGTGCGTCAGCACGTAGCCTGACCCACCCACGTTTCCGTACCCTCACCTGTGCCCTAAGCCTTGCTTTTCCCTAACCATAACCCTAGCCCGGAAGGGAAACCCACCACCAGCCCTAAAACTTACCCACAAGCCGTAGCCTACACCTGACCCGTACACTGGCACTGACCCGTGCGTCAGCACGTAGCCTGACCCTCCCACTTTTCTGTACCCTTACCTGAGCCCTAAGACTTGCCGTTCCCTAACCCTAACCCTAGACCGGAACGGAATCCCACCACCAGCCCTACACCTTACCATATGCCGTAGCCTACTCCTGGCCGGTACGCTTCCACTGAGCCGTGCATCAGCACGTAGCCTGACCCTCCCACGTTTCCGTACCCTCACCTATGCCCTAAGCCTTGCTCTTCCCTAACACTAACCCTAGCCCGGAACGGAAACCCACCACCAGCCCTAAACTTTACCGTACGCAGTAGCATACTCCTGGACCATACGCGGACACTAACCCGTGCGTCAGCACGTAGCCTGACCCTCCCACGTTTCCGTAACCCTCACCAGTGCCCTAAGCCTTGCTGTTCCGTAACCCTAACCCTAGCACGGAACGGAAACGGACCACCAGCCCTACATCTTACCCCCAAGCCGTAGACTACTCCTGGCCCATACGCTGGCACTGACCCGTGGGTCAGCAAGTAGCCTGACCCTCCTACGTTTCCGTACCTTCACCTGTGCCCTAAGCCTTGCCGTTGCCTAACCCTAACCCTAGCCCGAAACGGAAACCCACCACCAGCCCTACAACTTACCCCCAAGCCGTAGCCTACTCCTGGTCCGTACACTGGCACTGACCCGTGCGTCAGCACGTAGCCTGACCCTCCCACCTTTCCGTACCCTCACCTGTGCCCTAAACCTTGCCTTTCCCTAACCCTAACCCTAGCCCGGAACGGAAACCCACCACCAGCCCTAGACCATTCCCTACGCCATAGCCTACTCCTGGCCCGTACCCTGGCACTGACACATGCGTCAGCACGTAGCCTGACCCTCCCACGTTTCCGTACCCTCACCTGTGCCCTATGCCTTGCCGTTCCCTAACCCTAACCCTAGCACTGAACCGAAACCCACCTCCAGCCCTACCCATTACCCTATGCCGTAGCCTACACCTGGCCCGTATGTTGGCACTGACCCGTGCGTCAGCACGTAGCCTGACCTGCCCACGTTTCCGTACCCTCAGCTGTGCCCTAAGCCTTGCCGTTCCCTAACCCTAACCCTAGCGCGGAACGGAAACCCACCACCAGCCCTAAACCTTTCGCTACGCCGTAGCCTACTCCTGGCCCGTACGCTGGCACTGACCCGTGCCTCAGCATGTAGTCTGACCCCCACACGTTTCCGTACCCTCACCTGGGCCCTAAGCCTTGCCGTTCCCTAACCCTAACCCTAGCCCGGAACGGAAACCCAGCACAAGCCCTACACCATACCCTATGCCGTAGCCTATTCCTGGCCCGAACGCTGGCACTGACCCGTGCGTCAGCACGTAGCCTGACCTTCCCACATTTCCGTAACTACACCTGTGCCGTAAGCCTTGCTGTTCCCTAACCCTAACCCTAGTATGGAACGGAAAACCACCACCAGCCCTGCACCTAACCTCCAAGCCATAGCCTACTTATGGCCCGTACGCTGGCACTGACCCGTGCGTCAGCACGTAGCCTGACCCTCCCACGTTTCCGTACCCTCACCTGTGCCATAAGCATTGCCGTTCCCTAACCCTAACCCTAGACCGCAACGGAAACCCACCACCAGCCCTACACCTTACCCTACGCCGTCGCCTACTCCTGGCCCGTACACAGGCACTGACATGTGCGTCAGCACTTAGCCTGAATTTACCACATTTCCATACCCTCACCTGTGACCTAAGGCTTGCCGTTCCCTAACCCTAACCCTAGTACGGAACGGAAACCCACCACCAGCCCTAAATCTAACGACCAAACCATAGCCTACTCCTGCACCGTACGCTGGCACTGACCCGTGCGTCACCATGTAGCCTGACCCTCCCACGTTTCCGTACCCTCAACTGTGCCCTAAGCCTTGCCTTTCCCTAACCATAACCCTAGCCTTGAATGGAAACCCGCCACCAGCCCTATATCTAACCCCCAAGCCGTAGCCTACTCCTGGCCGGTACGCTGGCACTGATCCTTGCGTCAGCACGTAGCCTGACCCTCCCAAGTTTCCGTACCCTCACCTGTGCCCTAATCCTTGACGTTCGCTAACCCTAACCCTAGCCTGGAACAGAGACCCACCACCAGCCCTACAACTTACCACCACGCCGTAGCCTAATCCTGGCCCATATGCTGGCACTGACACGTGCGTCAGCACATAGCCTGAACCTCCCAAGTTTCCGTAACCTCACCTGTGCCCTAAGCCTTGCCGTTCCCTAAACCTAACCCTATCCCGGAACGGAAAACCACAACCAGCCCTACACCTTACCCTATGATGTAGCCTATACCTGGCCAGTACGCGGGTAATAGCCTGTGCTTCCGCACGTTGCCTGACCCTACAATATTACCGTACCCTCACCTGTGCTCTAAGCCTTGCCATTCCCTTACCCTAACCCTAGCCCTGAACGGAAACCCACCACCATCCCTAAATCTTACCCACAAGCCGTAGCCTACTCCTGGCCCGTACGCTGGCACTGACCCGTGCGTCAGCACGTAGCCTGACCCTCCCATGTTTCCGTACACTCACCTGTGCCCTAAGCCTTGCCGTTCCCTAACCCTAACCCTAGCCCGGAACGGAAACCCACCACCAGCACTAAACCTTACCCTACGCCGTAGCCTACTCCTGGCCGATACGCTGGCACTGACCCGTGCGTCAGCACGTAGCCTGACCCTCCCACGTTTCCGTACCCTCACCTGTGCCCTAAGCCTTGCCGTTCCCTAACCCTAACCCTAGCCCGGAACAGAAACCCACCACTAGCCCTAAACCTTTCCCTACGCCGTAGCCTACACCTGGCCCGTACGCTGGCACTGACCCATGCGTCAGCACGTTGTCTGACCCTCCCACGTTTCCGTACCCTCACCTGTGCCCTAAGCCTTGCCGTTTCCTAACCCTAACCCTAGCCCATGAACGGAAACCCACCACCAGCCCTACACCTTACCCTACGCCGTAGCATACTCCTGGCCCGTATGCTGGCACTGACACGTGCGTCAGCACGTAGCCTAACCCTCTCACGTTTCCGAACCCTCACCTGTGCTGTAAGCCTTGCCGTTCCCTAACCCTAACCCTAGCCCTGAACGGAAACCCACCACCAGCCCTACACCTTACCCCCAAGACGTAGCCTACTCCTGGCCGGTACGCTGGCACTGACCCGTGCGTCAGCATGTAGCCTGACCCTCCCTCGTTTCCGTACCCTCACCTGTGCCCTAAGCCTTGCCGTTCCCTAACCCTAACCCTATTCCGGAACGGAAACACACCACCAGCCCTACACCTAACCCCCAAGCCGTAGCTTACTCCCGGCCAGTACGCAGGCACTGACCCTTTCATCAGCACGTAGCCTGACCCTCCCACGTTTCCGTACCCTCACCTGTGCCCTAAGCCTTGCCGTTCCCTAACCCTAAACCTAGCCCGGAACGGAAACCCACCACCAGACCTAAACCTGACCCCCAAGCCGTAGCCTACTCCTGGTCCATACGCTGGCAATGACCTGTGCGTCAGCCCGTAGCCTGAACTTCCCACATTACCGTACCCTCACCTGTGCCCTAAGCCTTGCCGTTCCCTAACCCTAACCCTAGTACGGAACGGAAACACACCACAAGCCCTACACCTAACCCCCAAGCCGTAGCCTACTCCTGGCCGGTACGCTGGCACTGACCCGTGCGTCAGCACGTAGCCTGACCCTCCCACGTTTCCGTACCCTCACCTGTGCCCTAAGACTTGCTGTTCCCTAACACTAAACCTAGCCTGGAACGGAAACACACCATCAGCCCTACACCTAACCACCAAGCCGTAGCCTACTCCTGGCCGGTACGCTGGCACTGACCCGTGCGTCAGCACGTAGCCTGACCCTCCCACGTTTCCGTACCCTCACCTGTGCCCTAAGCCTTGCCGTTCCCTAACCCTAACCCTAGCCCATGAACGGAAACCCACCACCAGCCCTACACCTTACCCTACGCCGTAGCATACTCCTGTCCCGTACGCTGGCACTGACCCGTGTGTCAGCACGTAGCCTAACCCTCTCACGTTTCCGAACCCTCACCTGTGCTGTAAGCCTTGCCGTTCCCTAACCCTAACCCTAGCCCTGAACGGAAACCCACCACCAGCCCTACACCTTACCCCCAAGCCGTAGCCTACTCCTGGCCGGTACGCTGGCACTGACCCGTGCGTCAGCATGTAGCCTGACCCTCCCTCGTTTCCGTACCCTCACCTGTGCCCTAAGCCTTGCCGTTCCCTAACCCTAACCCTATTCCGGAACGGAAACACACCACCAGCCCTACACCTAACCCCCAAGCCGTAGCTTACTCCCGGCCAGTACGCTGGCACTGACCCGTGCATCATCACGTAGCCTGACCCTCCCACGTTTCCGTACAATCACCTGTGCCCTAAGCCTTGCCGTTCCCTAACCCTAATCGTAGCCCGGAACGGAAACCCACCACCAGCCCTACACCTTACCCCCAAGCCGTAGCCTACTCCTGGCCCGTACGCTGGCACAGACCCGTGCGTCAGCACGAACCCTGACCCTCCCACGTTTGCGGACACTCACCTGTGCCCTAAGCCTTGCCGTTCCCTAACCCTAACCCTAGCCCGGAACCGAAACCCACCACCAGCCCTACACCTTTCCCTACGCCGTAGCCTATTCCTGGCTCATACGCAGGCACTGACCCTTTCATCAGCAAGTAGACTGACCCTCCCACGTTTCCGTAACCTCACCTGTGCCCTAAGCATTGCCGTTCCCTAACCCTAACCCTAGCCCGGAACAGAAACCCACCACCAGCCCTACACCTTACCATACGCCGTAGCCTACTCCTGGCCCGTACGCTGGCACTGACCCGTGAGTCAGCACGTAGACTGACCATCCCACATTTCCGTACCCTCACCTGTGCCCTAAGCCTTGCCGTTCCCTCACCCTAACCCTAGCCAAGAACGGAAACCCACCAGCAGCCCTAAACCTTACCCTACACCATAGCCTACTCCTGGCCCGTACGGTGGCACTGACCAGTGCGTCAGCACGTAGCCTGACCCTCACACGTTTCCGTACCCTCACCTGTGCCCTAAGCCTTGTCGTTCCCTAACCCTAACCCTAGTCCGGAACGGAAGCCCACCAACAGCCCTACAGCTTACCCCCGATCCATAGCCTATTCCTGTCCCGTACGCTGGCACTGACCCGTGCTTCAGCATGTAGCCTGACCCTCCCACGTTTCCGTACCCTCACCTGTGCCCTAAGCCTTGCCATTCCCTAACCCTAACCCTAGCCCGGAACGGAAACCCACCACCAGCCCTACACCTAACCCCCAAGCCGTAGCCTACTCCTGGCTGGTACGGTGGCACTGACCCGTTCATCAGCACGTAGCCTGACCCTCCCACGTTTCCGTACCCTCACCTGTGCCCTAAGCCTTGCCGTTCCCTATACCTAACCCTAGCCCGGAACGGAAACCCACCACCAGCCCTAAAAGTTACCCCAAAGCCGTAGCCTATTCCTGGACCTTATGCTGGAACTGACCCGTGCGTCAGCACGTAGCCTGACCCTCCCACGTTTGCGGACCCTCACCTGTGCCCTAAGCCTTGCCATTCCCTAACCCTAACCCTAGACCGGAACGGAAACCCACCACCAGCCCTACACCTTTCCCTACGCCGTAGCCTATTCCTGGCCCGTACGCAGGCACTGACCCTTTCATCAGCACGTAGCCTGACCCTCCCACGTTTCCGTACCCTCACCTGTGCCCTAAGCCTTGCCGTTCCCTAACCCTAACCCTAGCCCGGAACGGAAACCCACCACCAGCCCTAAACCTTACCCCCAAGCCGTAGCCTACTCCTGGTCCATACGCTGGCACTGACCTGTGCGTCAGCACGTAGCCTGAACTTCCCACATTACCATACCCTCACCTGTGCCCTAAGCCTTGCCGTTCCCTAACCCTAACCCTAGCCCGCAATGGAAACCCACCAGCAGCCCTACACCTTATCCTACGCCGTAGCCTACTCCTGGCCTGTACGGTGGCACTGACCCTTGCGTCAGCATGTAGCCTGACCCTCCCACGTTTCCGTACCCTCACCTGTGCCCTAAGCCTTGCCGTTCCGAAACCCTAACCCTAGCCCGGAACGAAAACCCACCACCAGCCCTACACCTTACCCCCAAGCCATAGCCTACTCCTGGCCCGTTCGGTGGCACTAACCCTAGCATCAGCAAGTAGCCTGACCCTCCCACGTTTCTGTACCCTCACACGTGCCCTAAGCCTTGCCGTTCTGTAACCCTAACCCTAGACCGGAACGGAAACCCACCACCAGCCCTACACCTTTCCCTACGCCGTAGCCTATTCCTGGCTCGTACGCAGGCACTGACACTTTCATCAGCACTTAGCCTGAACCTCCCAGGTTTCTGTACCCTCACCTGTGCCCTAAGCCTTGCCGTTCACTAACCCTAAACCTAGCCCGGAACGGAAACCCACCACCAGCCCTACAACTTACCCCCAAGCCGTAGCCTACTCCTGGCCGGTACGCTGGCACTGACACGTGCGTCAGCACATAGCCTGACCCTCACACGTTTCCGTACCCTCACCTGTGCCCTAAGCCTTGCCGTTTCCTATCCCTAACCCTAGCCCGGAACAGAAACCCACCACCAGCCCTACACTCTACCCTACGCCATAGACTATTCCTGGCCCGTACACTGGCACTGAGCCGTGCGTCAGCACGTAGACTGACCCTCCCACGTTTTCATACCCTCACCTGTGCCCTAAGCCTTGAGGTTCCCTAACCCTAACTCTAGCCCGGAACAGAAAACCACCAACAGCCCTACAACTTACGACCACGCCGTAGCCTACTCCTGGCCCATATGCTGGCACTGACACGTGCGTCAGCACGTAGCCTGTCCCTCCCACGTTTCCGTAACCTCACCTGTGCCCTAAGCCTTGCCGTTTCCTAACCTTAACCCTAGCCCTGAACGGAAACCCACCACCAGCCCTACACCTTACACTATGCCGTAGCCTACACCTGGCCCGTACGCGGGCACTGACCTGTGCTTCAGCACGTAGCCTGACCCTCCCATGTTACTGTACTCTCACCTGGGCCCTAAGCCTTGCCGTTCCCTAACCCTAACCCGAGCCTGGCACGGAATCCCACCCCCAGCCCTACACCTTATCGTATGCCGTAGCCTAGTCCTGGCCCGTACGCTGGCACTGACCCGTGCGTCAACATATAGCCTGACCCTCCCACGTTTCCGTACCCTCACCTGTGCCCTAAGCCTTGCCTTTCCCTAACCCTAACCCTAGCCCGGAACGGAAACCCACCACAATCCCTACACGTTACCATACGCCGTAGCCTACTCCTGGCCCGTACGCTGGCACTGACCCGTGAGTCAGCACGTAGACTGACCCTCCCACATTTCCGTACCCTCACCTGTGCCCTAAGCCTTGCCGTTCCCTCACCCTAACCCTAGCCAAGAACGGAAACCCACTAGCAGCTCTAAACCTTACCCTACACCATAGCCAACTCCTGGCCCGTACGGTGGCACTGACCAGTGTGTCAGCACGTAGCCTAACCCTCACACGTTTCCGTACCCTCACCTGTGCCCTAAGCCTTGTCGTTCCCTAACCCTAACCCTAGTCCAGAACGGAAGCCCACCACCAGCCCTACAGCTTACCCCCGATCCATAGCCTATTCCTGGCCCGTACGCTGGCACTGACCCGTGCTTCAGCATGTAGCCTGACCCTCCCACGTTTCCGTACCCTCACCTGTGCCCTAAGCCTTGCCATTCCCTAACCCTAACCCTAGACCGGAACGTAAACCCACCACCAGCCCTACACCTAACACCCAAGCCGTAGCCTACTCCTGGCTGGTACGCTGGCACTGACCCATTCATCAGCACGTAGCCTGACCCTCCCACGTTTCCGTACCCTCACCTGTGCCCTAAGCCTTGCCGTTCCCTATCCCTAACCCTAGCCCAGAACGGAAACCCACCACCAGCCCTAAAACTTACCCCAAAGCCGTAGCCTATTCCTGGACCTTATGCTGGCACTGACCCGTGCGTCAGCACGTAGCCTGACACTCCAACGTTTGCGGACCCTCACCTGTGCCCTAAGCCTTGCCATTCCCTAACCCTAACCCTAGACCGGAACGGAAACCCACCACCAGCCCTACACCTTTCCCTACGCCGTAGCCTATTCCTGGCCCGTACGCAGGCACTGACCCTTTCATCAGCACGTAGCCTGACCCTCCCACGTTTCTGTACCCTCACCTGTGCCCTAAGCCTTGCCGTTCCCTAACCCTAAACCTAGCCCGGAACGGAAACCCACAACCAGCCCTAAACCTTACCCCCAAGCCGTAGCCTACTCCTGGTCCATACGCTGGCAATGACCTGTGCGTCAGCACGTAGCCTGAACTTCCCACATTACCGTACCCTCACCTGTGCCCTAAGACTTGCCGTTCCCTAACCCTAACCCTAGTACGGAACGGAAACACACCACAAGCCCTACACCGAACCCCCAAGCCGTAGCCTACTCCTGGCCGGTACGCTGGCACTGACCCGTGCGTCAGCACGTAGCCTGACCCTCCCACGTTTCCGTACCCTCACCTGTGCCCTAAGACTTGCTGTTCGCTAACACTAAACCTAGCCTGGAACGGAAACACACCATCAGCCCTACACCTAACCACCAAGCCGTAGCCTACTCCTGGCCGGTACGCTGGCACTGACCCGCGCGTCAGCACGTAGCCTGACCCTCCCACGTTTCCGTACCCTCACCTGTGCCCTAAGCCTTGCCGTTCCCTAACCCTAACCGTAGCCCGGAACGGAAACCCACCACTAGCCCTAAACCTTTCCCTACGCCTTAGCCTACACCTGGCCCGTACGCTGGCACTGACCCATGCGTCAGCACGTTGTCTGACCCTCCCACGTTTCCGTACCCTCACCTGGGCCCTAAGCGTTGCCGTTCCCTAACCCTAACCCTAGCCAATGAACGGAAACCCACCACGAGCCCTACACCTTACCCTACGTCGTAGCATACTCCTGTCCCGTACGCTGGCACTGACCCGTGTGTCAGCACGTAGCCTAACCCTCTCACGTTTCCGAACCCTCACCTGTGCTGTAAGCCTTGCCGTTCCCTAACCCTAACCCTAGCCCTGAACGGAAACCCACCACCAGCCCTACACCTTACCCCCAAGCCGTAGCCTACTCCTGGCCGGTACGCTGGCACTGACCCGTGCGTCAGCATGTAGCCTGACCCTCCCTCGTTTCCGTACCCTCACCTGTGCCCTAAGCCTTGCCGTTCCCTTACCCTAACCCTATTCCGGAACGGAAACACACCACCAGCCCTACACCTAACCCCCAAGCCATAGCTTACTCCCGGCCAGGACGCTGGCACTGACCCGTGCATCATCACGTAGCCTGACCCTCCTACGTTTCCGTACAATCACCTGTGCCCTAAGCCTTGCCGTTCCCTAACCCTAATCGTAGCCCGGAACGGAAACCCACCACCAGCCCTACACCTTACCCCCAAGCCGTAGCCTACACCTGGCCCGTACGCGGGCACTGATCTGTGCTTCAGCACGTAGCCTGACCCTCCCATGTTACCGTACGCTTACCTGTGCCCTAAGCCTTGTCGTTCCCTAACCCTAACCCTAGCCCGGCACGGAATCTCACCACCAGCTCTACAGCTTATCGTATGCCGTAGCCTAGTCCTGGCCCGTACGCTGGCACTGACCCGTGTGTCAGCATGTAGCCTGACCCTCCCACGTTTCCGTAACCTCACCTGTGACCTAAGCATTGCCGTTCCCTAACCCTAACGCTAGCCCGGAACAGAAACCCACCACCAGCCCTACACCTTACCATACGCCGTAGCCTACTCCTGGCCCGTACGCTGGCACTGACCCGTGAGTCAGCACGTAGACTGACCCTCCCACATTTCCGTACCCTCACCTGTGCCCTAAGCCTTGCCGTTCCCTCACCCTAACCCTAGCCAAGAACGGAAACCCACCAGCAGCCCTAAACCTTACCCTACACCATAGCCTACTCCTGGCCCGTACGGTGGCAATGACCAGTGCGTCAGCACGTAGCCTGAACCTCACACGTTTCTGTACCCTCACCTGTGCCCTAAGCCTTGTCGTTCCCTATCCCTAACCCTAGTCCGGAACGGAAGCCCACCACCAGCCCTACAGCTTACCCCTGATCCATAGCCTATTCCTGGCCCGTACGCTGGCACTGACCCGTGCTTCAGCATGTAGCCTGACCCTCTCACGTTTCCGTACCCTCACCTGTGCCCTAAG
Organism: Mesoplodon mirus; assembly: GCF_964341445.2. NCBI lineage: Eukaryota > Metazoa > Chordata > Mammalia > Artiodactyla > Ziphiidae > Mesoplodon > Mesoplodon mirus. The sequence continues at coordinate 109,688,250 of NC_138987.1, read as the reverse complement.
CCTTGCCATTCCCTAACCCTAACCCTAGCCCGGAACGGAAACCCACCACCAGCCCTACACCTAACCCCCAAGCCGTAGCCTACTCCTGGCTGGTACGCTGGCACTGACCCTTTCATCAGCACGTAGCCTGACCCTCCCACGTTTCCGTACCCTCACCTGTGCCCTAAGCCTTGCCGTTCCCTATCCCTAACCCTAGCCCGGAACAGAAACCCACCACCAGCCTTAAAACTTACCGCAAAGCCGTAGCCTATTCCTGGACCTTATGCTGGCACTGACCCATGCGTCAGCACGTAGCCTGACCCTCCCACGTTTGCGGACCCTCACCTGTGCCCTAAGCCTTGCCATTCCCTAACCCTAAACCTAGCCCAGAACGGAAACCCACCACCAGCCCTAAACCTTACCCCCAAGCCGTAGCCTACTCCTGGTCCATACGCTGGCACTGACCTGTGCGTCAGCACGTAGCCTGAACTTCCCACATTACCGTACCCTCACCTGTGCCCTAAGCCTTGCCGTTCCCTAACCCTGACCCTAGTACGGAACGGAAACACACCACAAGCCCTACACCTAACCCCCAAGCCGTAGCCTACTCCTGGCCGGTACGCTGGCACTGACCCGTGCGTCAGCACGTAGCCTGCCCCTCCCACGTTTCCGTACCCTCACCTGTGCCCTAAGACTTGCTGTTCCCTAACACTAAACCTAGCCTGGAATGGAAACCCACCACCAGCCCTACACCTTACTCTATGCCGTAGCCTACACCTGGCCCGTACGCGGGCACTGACTTGTGCTTCAGCACGTAGCCTGACCCTCACATGTTACCGTACGCTCACCTGTGCCCTAAGCCTTGTCGTTCCCTAACCCTAACCCTAGCCCGGCACGGAATCTCACCACCAGCTCTACAGCTTATCGTATGCCGTAGCCTAGTCCTGGCCCGTACGCTGGCACTGACCCGTGTGTCAGCATGTAGCCTGACCCTCCCACGTTTCCGTAACCTCACCTGTGCCCTAAGCATTGCCGTTCCGAAACCCTAACCCTAGCCCGGAACGAAAACCCACCACCAGCCCTACACCTTACCCCCAAGCCATAGCCTACTCCTGGCCCGTTCGGTGGCACTAACCCTAGCATCAGCAAGTAGCCTGACCCTCCCACGTTTCTGTACCCTCACACGTGCCCTAAGCCTTGCCGTTCTGTAACCCTAACCCTAGACCGGAACGGAAACCCACCACCAGCCCTACACCTTTCTCTACGCCGTAGCCTATTCCTGGCTCGTACGCAGGCACTGACACTTTCATCAGCACTTAGCCTGAACCTCCCAGGTTTCTGTACCCTCACCTGTGCCCTAAGCCTTGCCGTTCACTAACGCTAACCCTAGCCCGGAATGGAAACCCACCACCAGCCCTACAACTTACCCCCAAGCCGTAGCCTAATCCTGGCCGGTACGCTGGCACTGACACGTGCGTCAGCACGTAGCCTGACTCTCACACGTTTCCGTACCCTCACCTGTGCCCTAAGCCTTGCCGTTTCCTATCCCTAACCCTAGCCCGGAACAGAAACCCACCACCAGCCCTACACTCTACCCTACGCCATAGACTATTCCTGGCCCGTACACTGGCACTGAGCCGTGCGTCAGCACGTAGCCTGACCCTCCCACGTTTCCATACCCTCACCTGTGCCCTAAGCCTTGAGGTTCCCTAACCCTAACTCTAGCCCGGAACAGAAAACCACCAACAGCCCTACAACTTACGACCACGCCGTAGCCTACTCCTGGCCCATATGCTGGCACTGACACGTGCGTCAGCACGTAGCCTGTCCCTCCCACGTTTCCGTAACCTCACCTGTGCCCTAAGCCTTGCCGTTTCCTAACCTTAACCCTAGCCCTGAACGGAAACCCACCACCAGCCCTACACCTTACACTATGCCGTAGCCTACACCTGGCCCGTACGCGGGCACTGACCTGTGCTTCAGCACGTAGCCTGACCCTCCCATGTTACTGTACTCTCACCTGGGCCCTAAGCCTTGCCGTTCCCTAACCCTAACCCGAGCCTGGCACGGAATCCCACCCCCAGCCCTACACCTTATCGTATGCCGTAGCCTAGTCCTGGCCCGTACGCTGGCACTGACCCGTGCGTCAACATATAGCCTGACCCTCCCACGTTTCCGTACCCTCACCTGTGCCCTAAGCCTTGCCTTTCCCTAACCCTAACCCTAGCCCGGAACGGAAACCCACCACAATCCCTACACCTTACCATACGCCGTAGCCTACTCCTGGCCCGTACGCTGGCACTGACCCTTTCATCAGCACGTAGCCAGACCCTCCCACATTTCCGTACACTCACCTGTGCCCTAAGCCTTGCCGTTCCCTATCCCTAACCCTAGCCCGGAACGGAAACACACCACAAGCCCTACACCTAACCCCCAAGCCGTAGCCTACTCCTGGCCGGTACGCTGGCACTGACCCGTGCGTCAGCACGTAGCCTGACCCTCCCACGTTTCCGTACCCTCACCTGTGCCCTAAGACTTGCTGTTCCCTAACACTAAACCTAGCCTGGAACGGAAACACACCATCAGCCCTACACCTAACCACCAAGCCGTAGCCTACTCCTGGCCGGTACGCTGGCACTGACCCGTGCGTCAGCACGTAGCCTGACCCTCCCACGTTTCCGTACCCTCACCTGTGCCCTAAGCCTTGCCGTTCCCTAACCCTAACCCTAGCCCATGAACGGAAACCCACCACCAGCCCTACACCTTACCCTACGCCGTAGCATACTCCTGTCCCGTACGCTGGCACTGACCCGTGTGTCAGCACGTAGCCTAACCCTCTCACGTTTCCGAACCCTCACCTGTGCTGTAAGCCTTGCCGTTCCCTAACCCTAACCCTAGCCCTGAACGGAAACCCACCACCAGCCCTACACCTTACCCCCAAGCCGTAGCCTACTCCTGGCCGGTACGCCGGCACTGATCCGTGCGTCAGCATGTAGCCTGACCCTCCCTCGTTTCCGTACCCTCACCTGTGCCCTAAGCCTTGCCGTTCCCTAACCCTAACCCTATTCCGGAACGGAAACACACCACCAGCCCTACACCTAACCCCCAAGCCGTAGCTTACTCCCGACCAGTACGCTGGCACTGACCCGTGCATCATCACGTAGCCTGACCCTCCCATGTTTCCGTACAATCACCTGTGCCCTAAGCCTTGCCGTTCCCTAACCCTAATCGTAGCCCGGAACGTAAACCCACCACCAGCCCTACACCTTACCCCCAAGCCGTAGCCTACTCCTGGCCCGTACGCTGGCACAGACCCGTGCGTCAGCACGAAGCCTGACCCTCCCACGTTTGCGGACACTCACCTGTGCCCTAAGCCTTGCCGTTCCCTAACCCTAACCCTAGCCCGGAACCGAAACCCACCACCAGCCCTACACCTTTCCCTACGCCGTAGCCTATTCCTGGCTCATACGCAGGCACTGACCCTTTCATCAGCAAGTAGACTGACCCTCCCACGTTTCCGTACCCTCACCTGTGCCCTAAGCCTTGCCATTCACTAACCCTAACCCTAGCCCGGAACGGAAACCCACCACCAGCCCTACACCTTACTCTATGCCGTAGCCTACACCTGGCCCGTACGCGGGCACTGACCTGTGCTTCAGCACGTAGCCTGACCCTCCCATGTTACCGTACGCTCACCTGAGCCCTAAGCCTTGTCGTTCCCTAACCCTAACCCTAGCCCGGCACGGAATCTCACCACCAGCTCTACAGCTTATCGTATGCCGTAGCCTAGTCCTGGCCCGTACGCTGGCACTGACCCGTGTGTCAGCATGTAGCCTGACCCTCCCACGTTTCCGTAACCTCACCTGTGACCTAAGCATTGCCGTTCCCTAAACCTAACCCTAGCCCGGAACAGAAACCCACCACCAGCCCTACACCTTACCATACGCCGTAGCCTACTCCTGGCCCGTACGCTGGCACTGACCCGTGAGTCAGCACGTAGACTGACCCTCCCACATTTCCGTACCCTCACCTGTGCCCTAAGCCTTGCAGTTCCCTCACCCTAACCCTAGCCAAGAACGGAAACCCACCAGCAGCCCTAAACCTTACCCTACACCATAGCCTACTCCTGGCCCGTACGGTGGCACTGACCAGTGCGTCAGCACGTAGCCTGACCCTCACACGTTTCCGTACCCTCACCTGTGCCCTAAGCCTTGCCGTTTCCTATCCCTAACCCTAGCCCGGAACAGAAACCCACCACCAGCCCTACACTCTACCCTACGCCATAGCCTATTCCTGGCCCGTACACTGGCACTGAGCCGTGCGTCAGCACGTAGCCTGACCCTCCCACGTTTCCGTACCCTCACCTGTGCCCTAAGCCTTGAGGTTCCCTAACCCTAACTCTAGCCCGGAACAGAAAACCACCAACAGCCCTACAACTTACGACCACGCCGTAGCCTACTCCTGGCCCATATGCTGGCACTGACACGTGCGTCAGCACGTAGCCTGTCCCTCCCACGTTTCCGTAACCTCACCTGTGCCCTAAGCCTTGCCGTTTCCTAACCTTAACCCTAGCCCTGAACGGAAACCCACCACCAGCGCTACACCTTACACTATGCCGTAGCCTACACCTGTCCCGTACGCGGATACTGACCTGTGCTTCAGCACGTAGCCTGACCCTCCCATGTTACTGTACTCTCACCTGGGCCCTAAGCCTTGCCGTTCCCTAACCCTAACCCGAGCCTGGCACGGAATCCCACCCCCAGCCCTACACCTTATCGTATGCCGTAGCCTAGTCCTGGCCCGTACGCTGGCACTGACCCGTGCGTCAACATATAGCCTGACCCTCCCACGTTTCCGTACCCTCACCTGTGCCCTAAGCCTTGCCGTTCCCTAACCCTAACCCTAGCCCGGAACGGAAACCCACCACAATCCCTAAACCTTACCATACGCCGTAGCCTACTCCTGGCCCGTACGCTGGCACTGACCCGTGAGTCAGCATGTAGACTGACCCTCCCAAATTTCCGTACCCTCACCTGTGCCCTAAGCCTTGCCGTTCCCTCACCCTAACCCTAGCCAAGAACGGAAACCCACCAGCAGCCCTAAACCTTACCCTACACCATAGCCTACTCCTGGCCCGTACGGTGGCACTGACCAGTGCGTCAGCACGTAGCCTGACCCTCACACGTTTCCGTACCCTCACCTGTGCCCTAAGCCTTGTCGTTCCATAACCCTAACCCTAGTCCGGAACGGAAGCCCACCACCAGCCCTACAGCTTACCCCCGATCCATAGCCTATTCCTGGCCCGTACGCTGGCACTGACCCGTGCTTAAGCATGTAGCCTGACCCTCCCTCGTTTCCGTACCCTCACCTGTGCCCTAAGCCTTTGCATTCCCTAACCCTAACCCTAGCCCTGAACGGAAACCCACCACCAGCCCTACACCTAACCCCCAAGCCGTAGCCTACTCCTGTGTGGTACGCTGGCACTGACCCGTTCATCAGCACGTAGCCTGACCCTCCCACGTTTCCGTACCCTCACCTGTGCCCTAAGCCTTGCCGTTCCCTAACCCTAACCCTAGACCGGAACGTAAACCCACCACCAGCCCTACACCTTTCCCTACGCCGTAGCCTATTCCTGGCCCGTACGCAGGCACTGACCCTTTCATCAGCACGTAGCCTGACCCTCCCAGGTTTCCGTACCCTCACCTGTGCCCTAAGCCTTGCCGTTCCCTAACCCTAACCCTAGCCCGGAACGGAAACCCACCACCAGCCCTAAACCTTACCCCCAAGCCGTAGCCTACTCCTGGTCCATACGCTGGCACTGACCTGTGCGTCAGCACGTAGCCTGAACTTCCCACATTACCGTACCCTCACCTGTGCCCTAAGCCTTGCCGATCCCTAACCCTAACCCTAGCCCGGAACGGAAACCCACCACCAGCCCTACACCTTATCCTACGCCGTAGCCTAGTCCTGGCCTGTACGGTGGCACTGACCCTTGCGTCAGCATGTAGCCTGACCCTCCCACGTTTCCGTACCCTCACCTGTGCCCTAAGCCTTGCCGTTCCAAAACCCTAACCCTAGCCCGGAACGGAAACCCACCACCAGCCCTACACTTACCCCCAAGCCATAGCCTACTCCTGGCCCGTTCGGTGGCACTAACCCTAGCATCAGCAAGTAGCCTGACCCTCCCACGTTTCTGTACCCTCACACGTGCCCTAAGCCTTGCCGTTCTGTAACCCTAACCCTAGACCGGAACGGAAAGCCACCACCAGCCCTACACCTTTCCCTACGCCGTAGCCTATTCCTGGCTCGTACGCAGGCACTGACACTTTCTTCAGTACTTAGCCTGACCCTCACACGTTTCCGTACCCTCACCTGTGCCCTAAGCCTTGCCGTTTCCTATCCCTAAACCTAGCCCGGAACAGAAACCCACCACCAGCCCTACACTCTACCCTACGCCATAGCCTATTCCTGGCCCGTACACTGGCACTGAGCCGTGCGTCAGCACGTAGCCTGACCCTCCCACGTTTCCGTACCCTCACCTGTGCCCTAAGCCTTGAGGTTCCCTAACCCTAACTCTAGCCCGGAACAGAAAACCACCAACAGCCCTACAACTTACGACCACGCCGTAGCCTACTCCTGGTCCATATGCTGGCACTGACACGTGCGTCAGCACGTAGCCTGTCCCTCCCACGTTTCCGTAACCTCACCTGTGCCCTAAGCCTTGCCGTTTCCTAACCTTAACCCTAGCCCGGAACGGAAACCCACCACCAGCCCTACACCTTACACTATGCCGTAGCCTACACCTGGCCAGTACGCGGGCACTGACCTGTGCTTCATCACGTAGCCTGACCCTCCCATGTTACTGTACTCTCACCTGGGCCCTAAGCCTTGCCGTTCCCTAACCCTAACCCAAGCCTGGCACGGAATCCCACCCCCAGCCCTACAACTTATCATATGCCGTAGCCTAGTCCTGGCCCGTACGCTGGCACTGACCCGTGCGTCAACATATAGCCTGACCCTCCCACGTTTCCGTACCCTCACCTGTGCCCTAAGCCTTGCCGTTCCCTAACCCTAACCCTAGCCCGGAACGGAAACCCACCACAATCCCTAAACCTTACCATACGCCGTAGCCTACTCCTGGCCCGTACGCTGGCACTGACCCGTGAGTCAGCACGTAGACTGACCCTCCGACATTTCCGTACACTCACCTGTGCCCTAAGCCTTGCCGTTCCCTAACCCTAACCCTAGTACGGAACGGAAACACACCACAAGCCCTACACCTAACCCCCAAGCCGTAGCCTACTCCTGACCCGTACGCTGGCACTGACCCGTGCGTCAGCACGTAGCCTGACCCTCCCACGTTTCCGTACCCTCACCTGTGCCCTAAGACTTGCTGTTCCCTAACACTAAACCTAACCTGGAACGGAAACCCACCACCAGCCCTACACCTTACTCTATGCCGTAGCCTACACCTGGCCCGTACGCGGGCACTGACCTGTGCTTCAGCACGTAGCCTGACCCTCCCACGTTACCGTATGCTCACCTGTGCCCTAAGCCTTGTCGTTCCCTAACCATAACCCTAGCCCGGCACGGAATCTCACCACCAGCTCTACAGCTTATCGTATGCCGTAGCCTAGTCCTGGCCCGTACGCTGGCACTGACCCGTGTGTCAGCATGTAGCCTGACCCTCCCACGTTTCCGTAACCTCACCTGTGCCCTAAGCATTGCCGTTCCCTAACCCTAACCCTAGCCCAGAACAGAAACCCACCACCAGCCCTAAACCTTACCCCAAGCCGTAGCCTATTCCTGGCCCATACGCAGGCACTGACCCTTTCATCAGCACGTAGCCTGACCCTCCCACGTTTCCGTACCCTCATCTGTGCCCTAAGCCTTGCCGTTCCCTAACCCTAACCCTAGCCCGGAACGGAAACCCACCACCAGCCCTACACCTTAACCTACGCCGTAGCCTACTCCTGGCCTGTACGGTGGCACTGACCCTTGCGTCAGCATGTAGCCTGACCCTCCCACGTTTCCGTACCCTCACCTGTGCCCTAAACCTTGCCGTTCTGTAACCCTAACCCTAGCCCGGAACGGAAAACCACCACCAGCCCTACACCTTACCCCCAAGCCGTAGCCTACTCTTGGCCCGTTCTGTGGCAGTAACCCTAGCATCAGCAAGTAGCCTGACCCTCCCACGTTTCTGTACCCTCACACGTGCCCTAAGCCTTGCCGTTCTGTAACCCTAACCCTAGACCGGAACGGAAACCCACCACCAGCCCTACACCTTTCCCTACGCCGTAGCCTATTCCTGGCTCGTACGCAGGCACTGACACTTTCATCAGCACGTAGCCTGAACCTCCCAGGTTTCTGTAACCTCACCTGTGCCCTAAGCCTTGCCGTTCACTAACCCTAAACCTAGCCCGGAACGGAAACCCACCACCAGCCCTACAACTTACCCCCAAGCCGTAGCCTACTCCTGGCAGGTACGCTGGCACTGACACGTGCGTCAGCACGTAGCCTAACCCTCACACGTTTCCGTACCCTCACCTGTGCCCTAAGCCTTGCCGTTTCCTAACCCTAACCCTAGCCCGGAACAGAAACCCACCACCAGCCCTACACTCTACCCTACGCCATAGCCTATTCCTGGCCCGTACACTGGCACTGAGCCGTGCGTCAGCACGTAGCCTGACCCTCCCACGTTTCCGTACCCTCACCTGTGCCCTAAGCCTTGAGGTTCCCTAACCCTAACTCTAGCCCGGAACAGAAAACCACCAACAGCCCTACAACTTACGACCACGCCGTAGCCTACTCCTGGCCCATATGCTGGCACTGACACGTGCGTCAGCACGTAGCCTGTCCCTCCCACGTTTCCGTAACCTCACCTGTGCCCTAAGCCTTGCCGTTTCCTAACCTTAACCCTAGCCCTGAACGGAAACCCACCACCAGCCCTACACCTTACACTATGCCGTAGCCTACACCTGGCCCGTACGCGGGCACTAACCTGTGCTTCAGCACGTAGCCTGACCCTCCCATGTTACTGTACTCTCACCTGGGCCCTAAGCCTTGCCGTTCCCTAACCCTAACCCAAGCCTGGCATGGAATCCCACCCCCAGCCCTACACCTTATCGTATGCCGTAGCCTAGTCCTGGCCCGTACGCTGGCACTGACACGTGCGTCAACATATAGCCTGACCCTCCCACGTTTCCGTACCCTCACCTGTGCCCTAAGCCTTTCCGTTCCCTAACCCTAACCCTAGCCCGGAACGGAAACCCACCACAATCCCTACACCTTACCATACACCGTAGCCTACTCCTGGCCCGTACGCTGGCACTGACACGTGCGTCAGCACGTAGACTGACCCTCCCACATTTCCGTACCCTCACCTGTGCCCTAAGCCTTGCCGTTCCCTCACCCTAACCCTAGCCAAGAACGGAAACCCACCAGCAGCCCTAAACCTTACCCTACACCATAGCCTACTCCTGGCCCGTACGGTGGCACTGACCAGTGCGTCAGCACGTAGCCTGACCCTCACACGTTTCCGTACCCTCACCTGTGCCCTAAGCCTTGTCGTTCCCTAACCCTAACCCTAGTCCGGAACGGAAGCCCACCACCAGCCCTACAGCTTACCCCCGATCCATAGCCTATTCCTGGCGCGTACGCTGGCACTGACCCGTGCTTCAGCATGTAGCCTGACCCTCCCACGTTTCCGTACCCTCACCTGTGCCCTAAGCTTTGCCATTCCCTAACCCTAACCCTAGCCCGGAACGGAAACCCACGACCAGCCCTCCAACTAACCCCCAAGCCGTAGCCTACTCCTGGCTGGTACGCTGGCACTGACCCGTTCATCAGCACGTAGCCTGACCCTCCCACGTTTCCGTACCCTCACCTGTGCCCTAAGCCTTGCCGTTCCCTATCCCTAACCCTAGCCCGGAACGGAAACCCACCACCAGCCCTAAAACTTACCCCAAAGCCGTAGCCTATTCCTGGACCTTATGCTGGCACTGACCCGTGCGTCAGCACGTAGCCTGACCCTCCCACGTTTGCGGAACCTCACCTGTGCCCTAAGCCTTGCCATTCCCTAACCCTAACCCTAGACCGGAACGGAAACCCACCACCAGCCCTACACCTTTCCCTACGCCGTAGCCTATTCCTGGCCCGTACGCAGGCACTGACCCTTTCATCAGCACGTAGCCTGACCCTCCCACGTTTCCGTACCCTCACCTGTGCCCTAAGCCTTGCCGTTCCAAAACCCTAACCCTAGCCCGGAACGGAAACCCACCACCAGCCCTACAACTTACCCCCAAGCCATAGCCTACTCCTGGCCCGTTCGGTGGCACTAACCCTAGCTTCAGCAAGTAGCCTGACCCTCCCACGTTTCTGTACCCTCACACGTGCCCTAAGCCTTGCCGTTCTGTAACCCTAACCCTAGACCGGAACGGAAACCCACCACCAGCCCTACACCTTTCCCTACGCCGTAGCCTATTCCTGGCTCGTACGCAGGCACTGACACTTTCATCAGCACTTAGCCTGAACCTCCCAGGTTTCTGTACCCTCACCTGTGCCCTAAGCCTTGCCGTTCACTAACCCTAACCCTAGCCCAGAATGGAAACCCACCACCAGCCCTACAACTTACCCCCAAGCCGTAGCCTACTCCTGGCCGGTACGCTGGCACTGACACGTGCGTCAGCACGTAGCCTGACCCTCACACGTTTCCGTACCCTCACCTGTGCCCTAAGCCTTGCCTTTTACTATCCCTAACCCTAGCCCGGAACAGAAACCCACCACCAGCCCTACACTCTACCCTACGCCATAGCCTATTCCTGGCCCGTACACTGGCACTGAGCCGTGCGTCAGCACGTAGCCTGACCCTCCCACGTTTCCGTACCCTCACCTGTGCCCTAAGCCTTGAGGTTCCCTAACCCTAACTCTAGCCCGGAAGAGAAAACCACCAACAGCCCTACAACTTACGACCACGCCGTAGCCTACTCCTGGCCCATACGCTGGCACTGACACGTGCGTCAGCACGTAGCCTGTCCCTCCCACGTTTCCGTAACCTCACCTGTGCCCTAAGCCTTGCCGTTTCCTAACCTTAACCCTAGCCCGGAACGGAAACCCACCACCAGCCCTACACCTTACACTATGCCGTAACCTACACCTGGCCCGTACGCGGGCACTGACCTGTGCTTCAGCAAGTAGCCTGACCCTCCCATGTTACTGTACTCTCACCTGGGCCCTAAGCCTTGCCGTTCCCTAACCCTAACCCGAGCCTGGCACGGAATCCCACCCCCAGCCCTACACCTTATCGTATGCCGTAGCCTAGTCCTGGCCCGTACGCTGGCACTGACCCATGCGTCAACATATAGCCTGACCCTCCCACGTTTCCGTACCCTCACCTGTGCCCTAAGCCTTGCCGTTCCCTAACCCTAACCCTAGCCCGGAACGGAAACCCACCACAATCCCTAAACCTTACCATACGCCGTAGCCTACTCCTGGCCCGTACGCTGGCACTGACCCGTGAGTCAGCACGTAGACTGACCCTCCCACATTTCCGTACCCTCACCTGTGCCCTAAGCCTTGCCGTTCCCTCACCCTAACCCTAGCCAAGAACGGAAACCCACCAGCAGCCCTAAACCTTACCCTACACCATAGCCTACTCCTGGCCCGTACGGTGGCACTGACCAGTGCGTCAGCACGTAGCCTGACCCTCACACGTTTCCGTACCCTCACCTGTGCCCTAAGCCTTGTCGTTCCATAACCCTAACCCTAGTCCGGAACGGAAGCCCACCACCAGCCCTACAGCTTACCCCCGATCCATAGCCTATTCCTGGCCCGTACGCTGGCACTGACCCGTGCTTAAGCATGTAGCCTGACCCTCCCACGTTTGCAGACCCTCAGCTGTGCCCTAAGCCTTGCCATTCCCTAACACTAACCCTAGACAGGAATGGAAACCCACCACCAGCCCTAAACCTTTCCCTACGCCGTAGCCTATTCCTGGCCCGTACGCAGGCACTGACCCTTTCATCAGCACGTAGCCTAACCCTCCCAGGTTTCCGTACCCTCACCTGTGCCCTAAGCCTTGCCGTTCCCTAACCCTAACCCTAGCCCGGAACGGAAACCCACCACCAACCCTACACCTTACCCCCAAGCCGTAGCCTACTCCTGGTCCATACGCTGGCACTGACCTGTGCGTCAGCACGTAGCCTGAATTTCCCACATTACCGTACCCTCACCTGTGCCCTAAGCCTTGCCGTTCCCTAACCCTAACCCTAGTAAGGAACGGAAACACACCACAAGCCCTACACCTAACCCCCATGCCGTAGCCTACTCCTGGCCGGTACGCTGGCACTGACCCGTGCGTCAGCACGTAGCCTGACCCTCCCACGTTTCCGTACCCTCACCTGTGCCCTAAGACTTGCTGTTCCCTAACACTAAACCTAGACTGGAACGGAAACCCACCACCAGTCCTACACCTTACTCTATGCCGTAGCCTACACCTGGCCCGTACGCGGGCACTGACCTGTGCTTCAGCACGTAGCCTGACCCTCCCATGTTACCGTACGCTCACCTGTGCCCTAAGCCTTGTCGTTCCCTAACCCTAACCCTAGCCCGGCACGGAATCTCACCACCAGCTCTACAGCTTATCGTATGCCGTAGCCTTGTCCTGGCCCGTACGCTAGCACTGACCCGTGTGTCAGCATGTAGCCTGACCCTCCCACGTTTCCGTAACCTCACCTGTGCCCTAAGCATTGCCGTTCCCTAACCCTAACCCTAGCCCATAACAGAAACCCACCACCAGCCCTACACCTTACCCCAAGCCGTAGCCTATTCCTGGCCCGTACGCAGGCACTGACCATTTCATCAGCACGTAGCCTGACCCTCCCACGTTTCCGTACCCTCATCTGTGCCCTAAGCCTTGCCGTTCCCTAACCCTAACCCTAGCCCGGAACGGAAACCCACCACCAGCCCTACACCTTAACCTACGCCGTAGCCTACTCCTGGCCTGTACGGTGGCACTGACCCTTGCGTCAGCATGTAGCCTGACCCTCCCACGTTTCCGTACCCTCACCTGTGCCCTAAACCTTGCCGTTCTGTAACCCTAACCCTAGCCCGGAACGGAAACCCACCACCAGCCCTACACCTTACCCCCAAGCCGTAGCCTACTCCTGGCCCGTTCGGTGGCAGTAACCCTAGCATCAGCAAGTAGCCTGACCCTCCCACGTTTCTGTACCCTCACACGTGCCCTAAGCCTTGCCGTTCTGTAACCCTAACCCTAGACCGGAACGGAAACCCACCACCAGCCCTACACATTTCCCTACGCCGTAGCCTATTCCTGGCTCGTATGCAGGCACTGACACTTTCATCAGCACTTAGCCTGAACCTCCCAGGTTTCTGTACCCTCACCTGTGCCCTAAGCCTTGCCGTTCACTACCCCTAACCCTAGCCCGGAACGGAAACCCACCACCAGCCCTACAACTTACCCCCAAGCCGTAGCCTACTCCTGGCCGGTACGCTGGCACTGACACGTGCGTCAGCACGTAGCCTGACCCCCACACGTTTCCGTACCCTCACCTGTGCCCTAAGCCTTGCCGTTTCCTAACCCTAACCCTAGCCCGGAACAGAAACCCACCACCAGCCCTACACTCTACCCTACACCATAGCCTATTCCTGGCCCGTACACTGGCACTGAGCCGTGCGTCAGCACGTAGCCTGACCCTCCCACGTTTCCGTACCCTCACCTGTGCCCTAAGCCTTGAGGTTCCCTAACCCTAACTCTAGCCCGGAACAGAAAACCACCAACAGCCCTACAACTTACGACCACGCCGTAGCCTACTCCTGGCCCATATGCTGGCACTGACACGTGCGTCAGCACGTAGCCTGTCCCTCCCACGTTTCCGTAACCTCACCTGTGCCCTAAGCCTTGCCGTTTCCTAACCTTAACCCTAGCCCGGAACGGAAACCCACCACCAGCCCTACACCTTACACTATGCCGTAGCCTACACCTGGCCCGTACGCGGGCACTGACCTGTGCTTCAGCACGTAGCCTGACCCTCCCATGTTACTGTACTCTGGGCCCTAAGCCTTGCCGTTCCCTAACCCTAACCCGAGGCTGGCACGGAATCCCACCCCCAGCCCTACACCTTATCGTATGCCGTAGCCTAGTCCTGGCCCGTACGCTGGCACTGACGCGTGCGTCAACATATAGCCTGACCCTCCCACGTTTCCGTACCCTCACCTGTGCCCTAAGCCTTGCCTTTCCCTAACCCTAACCCTAGCCCGGAACGGAAACCCACCACAATCCCTACACCTTACCATACGCCGTAGCCTACTCCTGGCCCGTACGCTGGCACTGACCCGTGAGTCAGCACGTAGACTGACCCTCCCACATTTCCGTACCCTCACCTGTGCCCTAAGCCTTGCCGTTCCCTCACCCTAACCCTAGCCAAGAACGGAAACCCACCAGCAGCCCTAAACCTTACCCTACACCATAGCCTACTCCTGGCCCGTACAGTGGCACTGACCAGTGCGTCAGCACGTAGCCTGACCCTCACACGTTTCCGTACCCTCACCTGTGCCCTAAGCCTTGTCGTTCCCTAACACTAACCCTAGTCCGGAACGGAAGCCCACCACCAGCCCTACAGCTTACCCCCGATCCATAGCCTATTCCTGGCCCATACGCTGGCACTGACCCGTGCTTCAGCATGTAGCCTGACCCTCCCACGTTTCTGTACCCTCACCTGTGCCCTAAGCCTTGCCATTCCCTAGCCCTAACCCTAGCCCGGAACGGAAACCCACCACAAGCCCTAAACCTAACCCCCAAGCCGTAGCCTACTCCTGGCTGGTACGCTGGCACTGACCCTTTCATCAGCACGTAGCCTGACCCTCCCACGTTTCCGTACCCTCACCTGTGCCCTAAGCCTTGCAGTTCCCTATCCGTAACCCTAGCCCGGAACGGAAAACCACCACCAGCCCTAAAACTTACCCCAAAGCCGTAGCCTATTCCTGGACCTTATGCTGGCACTGACCCGTGAGTCAGCATGTAGCCTGACCCTCCCACGTTTGCGGACCCTCACCTGTGCCCTAAGCCTTGCCATTCCCTAACCCTAACCCTAGAACGGAACGGAAACCCACCAACAGCCCTACACCTTTCCCTACGCCGTAGCCTATTCCTGGCCCGTACGCAGGCACTGACCCTTTCATCAGCACGTAGCCTGACCCTCCCACGTTTCCGTACCCTCACCTGTGCCCTAAGCCTTGCCGTTCCCTAACCCTAACCCTAGCCCGGAACGGAAACCCACCACCAGCCCTATACCTTACCCCAAAGCCGTAGCCTACTCCTGGTCCATACGCTGGCAATGACCTGTGCGTCAGCACGTAGCCTGAACTTCCCACATTACCGTACCCTCACCTGTGCCCTAAGCCTTGCCGTTCCCTAACCCTAACCCTAGTACGGAACGGAAACACACCACAAGCCCTACACCTAACCCCCAAGCCGTAGCCTACTCCTGGCCGGTACGCTGGCACTGACCCGTGTGTCAGCACGTAGCCTGACCCTCCCACGTTTCCGTACCCTCACCTGTGCCCTAAGACTTGCTGTTCCCTAACACTAAACCTAGCCTGGAACGGAAACACACCATCAGCCCTACACCTAACCACCAAGCCGTAGCCTACTCCTGGCCGGTACGCTGGCACTGACCCATGCGTCAGCACGTAGCCTGACCCTCCCAAGTTTCCGTACCCTCACCTGTGCCCTAAGCCTTGCCGTTCCCTAACCCTAACCCTAGCCCGGAACGGAATCCCACCACTAGCCCTAAACCTTTCCCTACGCCGTAGCCTACACCTGGCCAGTACGCTGGCACTGACCCATGCGTCAGCACGTTGTCTGACCCTCCCACGTTTCCGTACCCTCACCTGGGCCCTAAGCCTTGCCGTTTCCTAACCCTAACCCTAGCCCATGAACGGAAACCCACCACCAGCCCTACACATTACCCTACGCCGTAGCATACTCCTGGCCCGTACGCTGGCACTGACCCGTGCGTCAGCACGTAGCCTAACCCTCTCACGTTTCCGAACCCTCACCTGTGCTGTAAGCCTTGCCGTTCCCTAACCCTAACCCTAGCCCTGAACGGAAACCCACCACCAGCCCTACACCTTACCCCCAAGCCGCAGCCTACTCCTGGCCGGTACGCTGGCACTGACCCGTGCGTTAGCATGTAGCCTGACCCTCCTTCGTTTCCGTACCCTCACCTGTGCCCTAAGCCTTGCCGTTCCCTAACCCTAGCCCGGAACGGAAACCCACCACCAGCCCTACACCTTACCCCCAAGCCGTAGCCTACTCCTGGCCCGTACGCTGGCACAGACCCGTGCGTCAGCACGAAGCCTGACCCTCCCACGTTTGCGGACACTCACCTGTGCCCTAAGCCTTGCCGTTCCCTAACCCTAACACTAGCCCGGAACCAAAACCCACCAACAGCCCTACACCTTTCCCTACGCCGTAGCCTATTCCTGGCTCATACGCAGGCACTGACCCTATCATCAGCAAGTAGACTGACCCTCCCACGTTTCCGTACCCTCACCTGTGCCCTAAGCCTTGCCATTCACTAACCCTAACCCTAGCCCGGAACGGAAACCCACCACCAGCCCTACACCTTACTCTATGCCGTAGCCTACACCTGGCCCGTACGCGGGCACTGACCTGTGCTTCAGCACGTAGCCTGACCCTGCCATGTTACCGTACGCTCACCTGTGCCCTAAGCCTTGTCGTTCCCTAACCCTAACCCTAGCCCGGCACGGAATCTCACCACCAGCTCTACAGCTTATCGTATGCCGTAGCCTAGTCCTGGCCCGTAAGCTGGCACTGACCCGTGTGTCAGCATGTAGCCTGACCCTCTCACGTTTCCGTAACCTCACCTGTGCCCTAAGCATTGTCGTTCCCTAACCCTAACCCTAGCCCGGAACAGAAACCCACCACCAGCCCTACACCTCACCCCAAGCCGTAGCCTATTCCTGGCCCGTACGCAGGCACTGACCCTTTCATCAGCACGTAGCCTGACCCTCCCACGTTTCCGTACCCTCATCTGTGCCCTAAGCCTTGCCGTTCCCTAACCCTAACCCTAGCCCGGAACGGAAACCCACCACCAGCCCTACACCTTAACCTACGCCGTAGCCTACTCCTGGCCTGTACGGTGGCACTGACCCTTGCGTCAGCATGTAGCCTGACCCTCCCACGTTTCCGTACCCTCACCTGTGCCCTAAACCTTGCCGTTCTGTAACCCTAACCCTAGCCCGGAACGGAAACCCACCACAAGCCCTACACCTTACCCCCAGGCCGTAGCCTACTCGTGGCCCGTTCGGTGGCAGTAACCCTAGCATCAGCAAGTAGCCTGACCCTCCCACGTTTCTGTACACTCACACGTGCCCTAAGCCTTGCCGTTCTGTAACCCTAACCCTAGACCGGAACGGAAACCCACCACCAGCCCTACACCTTACCATACGCCGTAGCCTACTCCTGGCCCGTACGCTGGCACTGACCCGTGAGTCAGCACGTAGACTGACCCTCCCACATTTCCGTACCCTCACCTGTGCCCTAAGCCTTGCAGTTCCCTCACCCTAACCCTAGCCAAGAACGGAAACCCACCAGCAGCCCTAAACCTTACCCTACACCATAGCCTACTCCTGGCCCGTACGGTGGCACTGACCAGTGCGTCAGCACGTAACCTGACCCTCACACGTTTCCGTACCCTCACCTGTGCCCTAAGCCTTGTCGTTCCCTAACCCATACCCTAGTCCGGAACGGAAGCCCACCACCAGCCCTACAGCTTACCCCCGATCCATAGCCTATTCCTGGCCCATACGCTGGCACTGACCCGTGCTTCAGCATGTAGCCTGACCCTCCCACGTTTCCGTACCCTCACCTGTGCCCTAAGCCTTGCCATTCCCTAACCCTAACCCTAGCCCGGAACGGAAACCCACCACCAGCCCTACACCTAACCCCCAAGCCGTAGCCTACTCCTGGCTGGTACGCTGGCACTGACCCGTTCATCAGCACGTAGCCTGACCCTCCCACGTTTCCGTACCCTCACCTGTGCCCTAAGCCTTGCCGTTCCCTAACCCTAACCGTAGCCCGGAACGGAAACCCACCACCAGCCCTAAAACTTACCCCAAAGCCGTAGCCTATTCCTGGACCTTATGCTGGCAATGACCCGTGCGTCAGCACGTAGCCTGACCCTCCCACGTTTGCGGACCCTCACCTGTGCCCTAAGCCTTGCCATTCCCTAACCCTAACCCTAGACCGGAACGGAAACCCACCACCAGCCCTACACCTTTCCCTACGCCGTAGCCTATTCCTGGCCCGTACGCAGGCACTGACCCTTTCATCAGCACGTAGCCTGACCCTCCCACGTTTCCGTACCCTCACCTGTGCCCTAAGCCTTGCCGTTCCCTAACCCTAACCCTAGCCCGGAACGGAAACCCACCACCAGCCCTAAACCTTACCCCCAAGCCGTAGCCTACTCCTGGTCCATACGCTGGCAATGACCTTTGCGTCAGCACGTAGCCTGAACTTCCCACATTACCGTACCCTCACCTGTGCCCTAAGCCTTGCCGTTCCCTAACCCTAACCCTAGTACGGAACGGAAACACACCACAAGCCCTACACCTAACCCCCAAGCCGTAGCCTACTCCTGGCCGGTACGCTGGCACTGACCCGTGCGTCAGCACGTAGCCTGACCCTCCCACGTTTCCGTACCCTCACCTGTGCCCTAAGACTTGCTGTTCCCTAACACTAAACCTAGCCTGGAACGGAAACACACCATCAGCCCTACACCTAACCACCAAGCCGTAGCCTACTCCTGGCCGGTACGCTGGCACTGACCCATGCGTCAGCACGTAGCCTGACCCTCCCACGTTTCCGTACCCTCACCTGTGCCCTAAGCTTTGCCGTTCCCTAACCCTAACTGTAGCCCAGAACGGAAACCCACCACCAGCCCTACAACTTACCCCCAAGCCGTAGCCTACTGCTGGTCCATACGCTGGCAGTGACCCGTGCTTCAGAACGTATCCTGACCCTGCCACGTTGCCGTACCCTCACATGTGCCCTAAACCTTGCCGTTCCCTAACACTAACCCTCGTCCTGAACGGAAACCCACCACCAGACCTACACCTTACTCTATGCCGTAGCCTACACCTGGCCCGTACGCGGGCACTGACCTGTGCTTCAGCACGTAGCCTGATCCTCCCATGTTACCGTATGCTCACCAGTGCCCTAAGCCTTGCCGTTCCCTAACCCTAAGCCTAGCCCGGCACGGAATCCCAACACCAGCCGTACACGTTATCGTATGCCGTAGCCTAGTCCTGGCCCATACGCTGGCACTGACCCTTGCGTCAGCATGTAGCCTGACCCTCCCACGTTTCCGTAACCTCCCCTGTGCCCTAAGCCTTGCCGTTCCCTAACCCTAACCCTAGCCCGGAACAGAAACCCACCACCAGCCCTATACCTTTCCCTACGCCGTAGCCTATTCCTGGACCGTACGCAGGCACTGACACTTTCATCAGCACGTAGCCTGACCCTCCCACGTTTCCGTACCCTCACCTGTGCCCTAAGCCTTGCCGTTCCCTAACCGTAACCCTAGCCCGGAACGGAAACCCACCACCAGCCCTAAACCTTACCCCCAAGCCGTAGCCTACTCCTGGTCCATACGCTGGCACTGACCTGTGCGTCAGCACGTAGCCTGAACTTCCCACATTACCGTACCCTCACCTGTGCCCTAAGCCTTGCCGTTCCCTAACCCTAACCCTAGTACGGAACGGAAACACACCACGAGCCCTACACCTAACCCCCAAGCCGTAGCCTACTCCAGGCCCGTACGCTGGCACTGACCCGTGGGTCAGCACGTAGCCTGACCCTCCCACGTTTCCATAACCTCACCTTTGCCCTAAGCCTTGCCATTCCCTAACCCTAACCCTAGCCCGGAACGGAAACCCACCACCAGCCCTACACCTTACCCTACGCCGTAGCATACTCTTGGCCCGTACGCTGGCACTGAAGCATGCGTCAGCACGTAGTCTGACCCTCCCACGTTTCCGTAACCTCACCTGTGCCCTAAGCATTGCCGTTCCCTAACCCTAACCCTAGCCCGGAACAGAAACCCACCACCAGCCCTACACCTTACCCCAAGCCGTAGCCTACACCTGGCCGGTACGCTGGCACTGACACGTGCGTCAGCATGTAGCCTGACCCTCACAAGTTTCCATACCCTCACCTGTGCCCTAAGCCTTGCCGTTTCCTAACCCTAACCCTAGCCCGGAACAGAAACCCACCACCAGCCCTACACTCTACCCTACGCCATAGCCTATTCCTGGCCCGTACACTGGCACTGAGCCGTGCGTCAGCACGTAGCCTGACCCTCCCACGTTTCCGTACCCTCACCTGTGCCCTAAGCCTTGAGGTTCCCTAACCCTAACTCTAGCCCGGAACAGAAAACCACCAACAGCCCTACAACTTACGACCACGCCGTAGCCTACTCCTGGCCCATATGCTGGCACTGACACGTGCGTCAGCACGTAGCCTGTCCCTCCCACGTTTCCGTAACCTCACCTGTGCCCTAAGCCTTGCCGTTTCCTAACCTTAACACTAGCCCAGAACGGAAACCCACCACCAGCCCTACACCTTACACTATGCCGTAGCCTACACCTGGCCCGTACGCGGGCACTGACCTGTGCTTCAGCACGTAGCCTGACCCTCCCATGTTACTGTACTCTCACCTGGGCCCTAAGCCTTGCCGTTCCCTAACCCTAACCCGAGCCTGGCACGGAATCCCACCCCCAGCCCTACACCTTATCGTATGCCGTAGCCTAGTCCTGGCCCGTACGCTGGCACTGACCCGTGCGTCAACATATAGCCTGACCCTCCAACGTTTCCGTACCCTCAACTGTGCCCTAAGCCTTGCCTTTCCCTAACCCTAACCCTTGCCCGGAACGGAAACCCACCACAATCCCTACACCTTACCATACGCCGTAGCCTACTCCTGGCCCGTACGCTGGCACTGACCCGTGAGTCAGCACGTAGACTGACCCTCCCACATTTCCGTACCCTCACCTGTGCCCTAAGCCTTGCCGTTCCCTCACCCTAACCCTAGCCAAGAACGGAAACCCACCAGCAGCCCTAAACCTTACCCTACACCATAGCCTACTCCTGGCCCGTACGGTGGCACTGACCAGTGCGTCAGCACGTAGCCTGACCCTCACACGTTTCCGTACCCTCACCTGTGCCCTAAGCCTTGTCGTTCCCTAACACTAACCCTAGTCCGGAACGGAAGCCCACCACCAGCCCTACAGCTTACCCCCGATCCATAGCCTATTCCTGGCCCATACGCTGGCACTGACCCGTGCTTCAGCATGTAGCCTGACCCTCCCACGTTTCTGTACCCTCACCTGTGCCCTAAGCCTTGCCATTCCCTAACCCTAACCCTAGCCCGGAACGGAAACCCACCACCAGCCCTAAAACTAACCCCCAAGCCGTAGCCTACTCCTGGCTGGTACGCTGGCACTGACCCGTTCATCAGCACGTAGCCTGACCCTCCCACGTTTCCGTACCCTCACCTGTGCCCTAAGCCTTGCAGTTCCCTATCCGTAACCCTAGCCCGGAACGGAAAACCACCACCAGCCCTAAAACTTACC
The DNA here is from genome assembly GCF_964341445.2 of Mesoplodon mirus. NCBI lineage: Eukaryota > Metazoa > Chordata > Mammalia > Artiodactyla > Ziphiidae > Mesoplodon > Mesoplodon mirus. The sequence goes on along the minus strand of NC_138987.1, from coordinate 109,666,596 downwards.
CCAAAGCCGTAGCCTATTCCTGGACCTTATGCTGGCACTGACCCGTGAGTCAGCATGTAGCCTGACACTCCCACGTTTGCGGACCCTCACCTGTGCCCTAAGCCTTGCCATTCCCTAACCCTAACCCTAGAACGGAACGGAAACCCACCAACAGCCCTACACCTTTCCCTACGCCGTAGCCTATTCCTGGCCCGTACGCAGGCACTGACCCTTTCATCAGCACGTAGCCTGACCCTCCCACGTTTCCGTACCCTCACCTGTGCCCTAAGCCTTGCCGTTCCCTAACCCTAACCCTAGCCCGGAACGGAAACCCACCACCAGCCCTATACCTTACCCCCAAGCCGTAGCCTACTCCTGGTCCATACGCTGGCAATGACCTGTGCGTCAGCACGTAGCCTGAACTTCCCACATTACCGTACCCTCACCTGTGCCCTAAGCCTTGCCGTTCCCTAACCCTAACCCTAGTACGGAACGGAAACACACCACAAGACCTACACCTAACCCCCAAGCCGTAGCCTACTCCTGGCCGGTACGCTGGCACTGACCCGTGCGTCAGCACGTAGCCTGACCCTCCCACGTTTCCGTACCCTCACCTGTGCCCTAAGACTTGCTGTTCCCTAACACTAAACCTAGCCTGGAACGGAAACACACCATCAGCCCTACACCTAACCACCAAGCCGTAGCCTACTCCTGGCCGGTACGCTGGCACTGACCCATGCGTCAGCACGTAGCCTGACCCTCCCAAGTTTCCGTACCCTCACCTGTGCCCTAAGCCTTGCCGTTCCCTAACCCTAACCCTAGCCCGGAACGGAATCCCACCACTAGCCCTAAACCTTTCCCTACGCCGTAGCCTACACCTGGCCAGTACGCTGGCACTGACCCATGCGTCAGCACGTTGTCTGACCCTCCCACGTTTCCGTACCCTCACCTGGGCCCTAAGCCTTGCCGTTTCCTAACCCTAACCCTAGCCCATGAACGGAAACCCACCACCAGCCCTACACATTACCCTACGCCGTAGCATACTCCTGGCCCGTACGCTGGCACTGACCCGTGCGTCAGCACGTAGCCTAACCCTCTCACGTTTCCGAACCCTCACCTGTGCTGTAAGCCTTGCCGTTCCCTAACCCTAACCCTAGCCCTGAACGGAAACCCACCACCAGCCCTACACCTTACCCCCAAGCCGCAGCCTACTCCTGGCCGGTACGCTGGCACTGACCCGTGCGTTAGTATGTAGCCTGACCCTCCCTCGTTTCCGTACCCTCACCTGTGCCCTAAGCCTTGCCGTTCCCTAACCCTAACCGTAGCCCGGAATGGAAACCCACCACCAGCCCTACACCTTACCCCCAAGCCGTAGCCTACTCCTGGCCCGTACGCTGGCACAGACCCGTGCGTCAGCACGAAGCCTGACCCTCCCACGTTTGCGGACACTCACCTGTGCCCTAAGCCTTGACGTTCCCTAACCCTAACCCTAGCCCGGAACCAAAACCCACCACCAGCCCTACACCATTCCCTACGCCGTAGCCTATTCCTGGCTCATACGCAGGCACTGACCCTATCATCAGCAAGTAGACTGACCCTCCCACGTTTCCGTACCCTCACCTGTGCCCTAAGCCTTGCCATTCACTAACCCTAACCCTAGCCCGGAACGGAAACCCACCACCAGCCCTACACCTTACTCTATGCCGTAGCCTACACCTGGCCCGTACGCGGGCACTGACCTGTGCTTCAGCACGTAGCCTGACCCTGCCATGTTACCGTACGCTCACCTGTGCCCTAAGCCTTGTCGTTCCCTAACCCTAACCCTAGCCCGGCACGGAATCTCACCACCAGCTCTACAGCTTATCGTATGCCGTAGCCTAGTCCTGGCCCGTAAGCTGGCACTGACCCGTGTGTCAGCATGTAGCCTGACCCTCTCTCGTTTCCGTAACCTCACCTGTGCCCTAAGCATTGTCGTTCCCTAACCCTAACCCTAGCCCGGAACAGAAACCCACCACCAGCCCTACACCTCACCCCAAGCCGTAGCCTATTCCTGGCCCGTACGCAGGCACTGACCCTTTCATCAGCACGTAGCCTGACCCTCCCACGTTTCCGTACCCTCATCTGTGCCCTAAGCCTTGCCGTTCCCTAACCCTAACCCTAGCCCGGAACGGAAACCCACCACCAGCCCTACACCTTAACCTACGCCGTAGCCTACTCCTGGCCTGTACGGTGGCACTGACCCTTGCGTCAGCATGTAGCCTGACCCTCCCACGTTTCCGTACCCTCACCTGTGCCCTAAACCTTGCCGTTCTGTAACCCTAACCCTAGCCTGGAACGGAAACCCACCACAAGCCCTACACCTTACCCCCAAGCCGTAGCCTACTCGTGGCCCGTTCGGTGGCAGTAACCCTAGCATCAGCAAGTAGCCTGACCCTCCCACGTTTCTGTACACTCACACGTGCCCTAAGCCTTGCCGTTCTGTAACCCTAACCCTAGACCGGAACGGAAACCCACCACCAGCCCTACACCTTACCATACGCCGTAGCCTACTCCTGGCCCGTACGCTGGCACTGACCCGTGAGTCAGCACGTAGACTGACCCTCCCACATTTCCGTACCCTCACCTGTGCCCTAAGCCTTGCCGTTCCCTCACCCTAACCCTAGCCAAGAACGGAAACCCACCAGCAGCCCTAAACCTTACCCTACACCATAGCCTACTCCTGGCCCGTACGGTGGCACTGACCAGTGCGTCAGCATGTAGCCTGACCCTCCCACGTTTCCGTACCCTCACCTGTGCCCTAAGCCTTGCCATTCCCTAACCCTAACCCTAGCCTGGAACGGAAACCCACCACCAGCCCTACACCTAACCCCCAAGCCGTAGCCTACTCCTGGCTGGTACGCTGGCACTGACCCGTTCATCAGCACGTAGCCTGACCCTCCCACGTTTCCGTACCCTCACCTGTGCCCTAAGCCTTGCCGTTCCCTATCCCTAACCCTAGCCCGGAACGGAAACCCACCACCAGCCCTAAAACTTACCCCAAAGCCGTAGCCTATTCCTGGACCTTATGCTGGCAATGACCCGTGCGTCAGCACGTAGCCTGACCCTCCCACGTTTGCGGACCCTCACCTGTGCCCTAAGCCTTGCCATTCCCTAACCCTAACCCTAGACCGGAACGGAAACCCACCACCAGCCCTACACCTTTCCCTACGCCGTAGCCTATTCCTGGCCCGTACGCAGGCACTGACCCTTTCATCAGCACGTAGCCTGACCCTCCCACGTTTCCGTACCCTCACCTGTGCCCTAAGCCTTGCCGTTCCCTAACCCTAACCCTAGCCCGGAACGGAAACCCACCACCAGCCCTAAACCTTACCCCCAAGCCGTAGCCTACTCCTGGTCCATACGCTGGCAATGACCTGTGCGTCAGCACGTAGCCTGAACTTCCCACATTACCGTACCCTCACCTGTGCCCTAAGCCTTGCCGTTCCCTAACCCTAACCCTAGTACGGAACGGAAACACACCACAAGCCCTACACCTAACCCCCAAGCCGTAGCCTACTCCTGGCCGGTACGCTGGCACTGACCCGTGCGTCAGCACGTAGCCTGACCCTCCCACGTTTCCGTACCCTCACCTGTGCCCTAAGACTTGCTGTTCCCTAACACTAAACCTAGCCTGGAACGGAAACACACCATCAGCCCTACACCTAACCACCAAGCCGTAGCCTACTCCTGGCCGGTACGCTGGCACTGACCCCTGCGTCAGCACGTAGCCTGACCCTCCCACGTTTCCGTACCCTCACCTGTGCCCTAAGCTTTGCCGTTCCCTAACCCTAACTGTAGCCCAGAACGGAAACCCACCACCAGCCCTACAACTTACCCCCAAGCCGTAGCCTACTGCTGGTCCATACGCTGGCAGTGACCCGTGCTTCAGAACGTATCCTGACCCTGCCACGTTGCCGTACCCTCACATGTGCCCTAAACCTTGCCGTTCCCTAACACTAACCCTCGTCCTGAACGGAAACCCACCACCAGACCTACACCTTACTCTATGCCGTAGCCTACACCTGGCCCGTACGCGGGCACTGACCTGTGCTTCAGCACGTAGCCTGATCCTCCCATGTTACCGTATGCTCACCAGTGCCCTAAGCCTTGCCGTTCCCTAACCCTAACCCTAGCCCGGCACGGAATCCCAACACCAGCCGTACACGTTATCGTATGCCGTAGCCTAGTCCTGGCCCATACGCTGGCACTGACCCTTGCGTCAGCATATAGCCTGACCCTCCCACGTTTCCGTAACCTCCCCTGTGCCCTAAGCCTTGCCGTTCCCTAACCCTAACCCTAGCCCGGAACAGAAACCCACCACCAGCCCTATACCTTTCCCTACGCCGTAGCCTATTCCTGGACCGTACGCAGGCACTGACACTTTCATCAGCACGTAGCCTGACCCTCCCACGTTTCCGTACCCTCACCTGTGCCCTAAGCCTTGCCGTTCCCTAACCGTAACCCTAGCCCGGAACGGAAACCCACCACCAGCCCTAAACCTTACCCCCAAGCCGTAGCCTACTCCTGGTCCATACGCTGGCACTGACCTGTGCGTCAGCACGTAGCCTGAACTTCCCACATTACCGTACCCTCACCTGTGCCCTAAGCCTTGCCGTTCCCTAACCGTAACCCTAGTATGGAACGGAAACACACCACGAGCCCTACACCTAACCCCCAAGCCGTAGCCTACTCCTGGCCCGTACGCTGGCACTGACCCGTGGGACAGCACGTAGCCTGACCCTCCCACGTTTCCATAACCTCACCTTTGCCCTAAGCCTTGCCATTCCCTAACCCTAACCCTAGCCCGGAACGGAAACCCACCACCAGCCCTACACCTTACCCTACGCCGTAGCATACTCTTGGCCCGTACGCTGGCACTGAACCATGCGTCAGCACGTAGTCTGACCCTCCCACGTTTCCGTAACCTCACCTGTGCCCTAAGCATTGCCGTTCCCTAACCCTAACCCTAGCCCGGAAGAGAAACCCACCACCAGCCCTACACCTTACCCCAAGCCGTAGCCTACACCTGGCCGGTACGCTGGCACTGACACGTGCGTCAGCACGTAGCCTGGCCCTCACACGTTTCCGTACCCTCACCTGTGCCCTAAGCCTTGCCGTTTCCTAACCCTAACCCTAGCCCGGAACAGAAACCCACCACCAGCCCTACACTCTACCCTACGCCATAGCCTATTCCTGGCCCGTACACTGGCACTGAGCCGTGCGTCAGCACGTAGCCTGACCCTCCCACGTTTCCGTACCCTCACCTGTGCCCTAAGCCTTGCCGTTCCCTAACCCTAACCGTGGACCACAATGCCAACCCACCACCAGCCCTCCACCTTACCCTACGCCGTAGCCTACTCCTGGCCCGTAGGCTGGCACTGACCCATGCATCAGTACGTAGCCTGACCCTCCCACGTTCCCGTACCTTCACCTGTGCCCTAAGCCTTGCCGTTCCTTAACCCAAGCACTAGTACGGAAGAGAAACACACCACAAGCCCTACACCTAAGCCCCAAGCCATAGCCTACTCCTGGCCCGTACGCTGGCACTGACCCGTGCGTCAGCACGTAGCCTGACCCTCCCACGTTTCCTTACCCTCCCCTGTGCCCTAAGCCTTGCTGTTCCCTAACACTAACCCTAGCCTGGAAAGGAAACCCACCACCAGCCCTATACCTGACTCCCAAGCCGTAGCCTACTCCTGTCCGGTACGCTGGCACTGACCCGTGCGTCAGCACGTAGCCTGACCCTCCCATGTTTCCGTACCCTCACCTGTGCCCTAAGCCTTGCCGTTCCCTAACCCTAACCCTATTCCCAAAAGGAAACACACCACCAGCCCTACAGCTTACCCACAAGCCATAGCCTACTCCTGGCCCGTACGCTGGCACTGAGCCATGCGTCAGCATGTAGCCTGACCCTCCCACATTTCTGTACCCTCACCTGTGCCCTATGCCTTGCCGTTCCCTAACCCTAACCCTAGCCCGGAATGGAAACCCACCACCAGCCGTACACCTTACCCTACGCCGTAGCCTACTCCTGGCCCGCACGCTGCCACTGACCCTTGCGTCAGCACGTAGCCTTACCCTACCACGTTTCCGTACCCTCACCTGTGCCCTAAGTCTTGCCGTTCCCTAAACCTAACCCTAGCCCGGAACGGAAACCCTGCACCAGCCCTAAACCTTACCCTACGCCGTAGCCTACTCCTGTCCCGTACGTTGGCACTGACCCGTGCATCAGCACGTAGCCTGAACTTCACACATTTCCGTACCCTCAACTGTGCCCTAAGCCTTGCCGTTCCCTAACCCTAACCCTAGTACCGAACGGAAACACACCACCAGCCCTACACCTAAACTCCATGCCATAGCCTACTCATGGCCCGTACGCTGGCACTGACCCGTGCGTCAGCACGTATCCTGACCCTCCCACGTTTCCGTACCCTCACCTGTGCACTAAGCCTTGCCATTCCCTAACCCAAACCCTAGCCCTGAACGGAAACCCACCACCAGACCTACACCTAACCCCCAAGCCGTAGCCTACTCCTGGCCGCTACGCTGGCACTGACAAGTGCGTCAGCACGTAGCCTGACTCTCCCACGTTTCTGTACCCTAACCTGTGCCCTAAGCCTTGCCGTTCCCTAACCCTAACCCTAGCCCGGAACGGAAACCCACCACCAGTCCTGCACCTTACCCCCAAGCCGTAGCCTACTCCTGGCCTGTTCGGTGGCACTAACCTGAGCATCAGCAAGTAGCCTGACCCTCCCACGTTTCCGTACCCTAACCCGTGCCCTAAGACTTGCCGTTTCGTAACCCTAAACCTAGCCCGGAACGGAAACCTAACACCAGCCCTACACCTTACCCTACACCGTAGCCTACTCCTTGCCCATACGATGGCACTGACCAGTGCGTCAGCATGTAGCCTGAACCTCCCACGTTTCCGTACCCTCACCTGTGCCCTAAGCCTTGCCGTTCCCTAACCCTAACCGTGGACCACAATGCCAACCCACCACCAGCCCTCCACCTTACCCTACGCCGTAGCCTACTCCTGGCCCGTAGGCTGGCACTGACCCATGCATCAGTACGTAGCCTGACCCTCCCACGTTCCCGTACCTTCACCTGTGCCCTAAGCCTTGCCGTTCCTTAACCCAAGCACTAGTACGGAAGAGAAACACACCACAAGCCCTACACCTAAGCCCCAAGCCATAGCCTACTCTTGGCCCGTACGCTGGCACTGACCCGTGCGTCAGCACGTAGCCTGACCCTCCCACGTTTCCTTACCCTTCCCTGTGCCCTAAGCCTTGCTGTTCCCTAACACTAACCCTAGCCTGGAAAGGAAACCCACCACCAGCCCTATACCTAACTCCCAAGCCGTAGCCTACTCCTGTCCGGTACGCTGGCACTGACCCGTGTGTCAGCACGTAGCCTGACCCTCCCATGTTTCCGTACCCTCACCTGTGCCCTAAGCCTTGCTGTTCCCTAACACTAACCGTAGCCCGGAACAGAAAACCACCACCAGCCCGACACCTTACCCTACGCGGTAGCCTACTCCTGGCACGTACGCTGACACTGATCCGTGCGTCAGCACATAGCCTGACCCTACCACGTTTGCGTACACTCACCTGTGCCCTAACTCTTGCCGTTCCCTAACCCTAAACCTAGCCCGGAACGGAAACCCACCACCAGCCCTACACCTTACCCTACGCCGTAGCCTACTCCTGGCCCGTACGCTGGCACTGACACGTGCGTCAGCACGTAGCCTTACCTTCTCACATTTCCTTACCCTCACCTGTGCCCTAAGCCTTGCCGTTCCCTAACCCTAACCCTAGCCCGGAACGGAAACCCACCACCAGCCCTACAACTATCCCCCAAGCCGTAGCCTACTCCTGGCCGGTACGCTGGCACTGACCCGTGCGTCAGCACGTAGCCTGACCCTCCCACGTTTCCGTACCCTCACCTGTGTCCTAAGATTTGCCGTTCCCTAACCCTAACCGTAGCCTGGAACGGAAACCCACCACCAGCCCTACACCTTAACCTACGCCGTAGCCTACTCCTGGCCCATACGCTAGCACTGACACGTGCGTCAGCACGTAGCCTGACCCTCCCACGTTTCCTTACCCTCACCTGTGCCCTAAGCCTTGCCGTTCCCTAACCCTAACCCTAGCCCGGAACGGAAACCCACCAGCAGCTCTAAACCTTTCCCTACTGGGTAGCCTACGCCTCGCCCGTACGCTCGCACTGACCCGTGCGTCAGCATGTATTTTAACACTCCCACGTTTCCGTACCATCACCTGGGCCCTAAGCATTGCCGTTCCCTAACACTAACCCTATCCCGGAATGGAAACCCACCACCAGCCCTACACCTTACCCTACGCCGTAGCCTACTCCTGGTCCGAACTCTGGCACTGAACCGTGCGTCAGCACGTAGCCTGACCCTCCGACGTTCCCTTACCCTCACCTGTGCCCTAAGCCTTGCCGTTCCCTAACCATAACCCTAGCCCGGAACGGAAACCCAACACCAGCCCTAAACCTTACCCCCAAGCCGTAGCCTAGTCCTGGTCCATACGCTGGCACTGACCTGTGCGTCAGCACGTAGCCTGAACTTCCCACATTACCGTACCCTCACCTGTGCCCTAAGCCTTGCCGTTCCCTAACCCTAACCCTAATACGGAACGGAAACACACCACAAGTCCTACACCTAACCCCCAAGCCATAGCCTAATGCTGGCCCGTACGCTGGCACTGACCCGTGCGTCAGCATGTAGCCTGCCCCTCCCAAGTTTCCGTACCCTCACCTGTGCCCTAAGCCTTGCTGTTCCCTAACACTAACACTAGCCTGGAACGGAAACCCACCACCAGCCCTACACCTAACCACAAAGCCGTAGCCTACTCCTGGCCGGTACGCTGGCACTGACCCGTGCGTCAGCACGTAGCCTGACCCTCCCACTTTTCCATACCCTCTGCTAAGCCCTAAGCCTTGGCCTTCCCTAACTCTAACCCAAGCCCGGAACTGAATCCCACCACCAGCCCTACACCTTAACGTATGCCGTAGCCTATTCCTGGCCCGTACGCTGGCACTGACCTGTGCGTCAGCACGTAGCCTGACACTCCCACGTTTCCGTACCCTCACCTGTGCCCTAAGCCTTGCCGTTCCCTAACCCTAACCCTAGCCCGGAACGGAAACCCACCACCAGCCCTACAACTATCCCCCAAGCCGTAGCCTACTCCTGGCCGGTACGCTGGCACTGAACCGTGCGTCAGCACGTAGCCTGACCCTCCCACGTTTCCGTACCCTCACCTGTGTCCTAAGATTTGCCGTTCCCTAACCCTAACCGTAGCCTGGAACGGAAACCCACCACCAGCCCTACACCTTAACCTACGCCGTAGCCTACTCCTGGCCCATACGCTAGCACTGACACGTGCGTCAGCACGTAGCCTGACCCTCCCACGTTTCCTTACCCTCACCTGTGCCCTAAGCCTTGCCGTTCCCTAACCCTAACCCTAGCCCGGAACGGAAACCCACCACCAGCTCTAAACCTTTCCCTACTGGGTAGCCTACGCCTCGCCCGTACGCTCGCACTGACCCGTGCGTCAGCATGTAGTTTAACACTCCCAAGTTTCCGTACCATCACCTGGGCCCTAAGCATTGCCGTTCCCTAACACTAACCCTATCCCGGAACGGAAACCCACCACCAGCCCTACACCTTACCCTACGCCGTAGCCTACTCCTGGCCCGAACTCTGGCACTGACCCGTGTGTCAGCACGTAGCCTGACCCTCCGACGTTCCCTTACCCTCACCTGTGCCCTAAGCCTTGCCGTTCCCTAACCATAACCCTAGCCCGGAACGGAAACCCAACACCAGCCCTAAACCTTACCCCCAAGCCGTAGCCTACTCCTGGTCCATACGCTGGCACTGACCTTTGCGTCAGCACGTAGCCTGAACTTCCCACATTACCGTACCCTCACCTGTGCCCTAAGCCTTGCCGTTCCCTAACCCTAACCCTAGTACGGAACGGAAACACACCACAAGTCCTACACCTAACCCCCAAGCCATAGCCTAATGCTGGCCCGTATGATGGCACTGACCCGTGCGTCAGCATGTAGCCTGCCCCTCCCACGTTTCCGTACCCTCACCTGTGCCCTAAGCCTTGCTGTTCCCTAACACTAACCCTAGCCTGGAACGGAAACCCACCACCAGCCCTACACCTTAACGTATGCCGTAGCCTATTCCTGGCCCGTACGCTGGCACTGACCCGTGCGTCAGCACGTAGCCTGACCCTCCCACGTTTCCGTACCCTCACCTGTGCCCTAAGCCTTGCCGTTCCCTAACCCTAACCCTAGCCCGGAAAGGAAACCCACCACCAGCCCTACACCTAACCACAAAGCCGTAGCCTACGCCTGGCCGGTACGCTGGCACTGACCCGTGCGACAGCACGTAGCCTGACCCTCCCACTTTTCCATACCCTCTGCTAAGCCCTAAGCCTTGGCATTCCCTAACTCTAACCCAAGCCCGGAACTGAATCCCACCACCAGCCCTACACCTTAACGTATGCCGTAGCCTATTCCTGGCCTGTACGCCGGCACTGACCCGTGCGTTAGCACGTAGCCTGACCCTCCCACGTTTCCGTACCCTCACCTGTGCCCTAAGCCTTGCCGTTCCCTTAACCTAACCCTAGCCCAGAACGGAAATCCACCACCAGACCTACACCTTACCCCCAAGACGTAGCCTACTCCTGGCCCGTACGGTGGCACTGACCCGTGCGTCAGCACGTAGCCTGACCCTCCCACGTTTCCGTACCATCACCAGTGCCCTAAGCCTTGCCGTTCCCTAACCCTAACCCTAGCCCGGAATGAAAACCCACCACCAGCCCTACACCTTACCCTATGCCGTAGCCTACACCTGGCCCATACGTGGGTAATCACCTGTGCTTCACCACGTAGCCTAACCCTCCAATGTTACCGTACCCTCACCTGTGCCCTAAGCCTTGCCGTTCCCTCACCCTAACCCTAGCCAGGAATGGAAACCCACCAGCAGCCCTAAACCTAACCCTACGTCATAGCCTACTCCTGGCCCATACGCTGGCACTGACCCGTGCGTCAGCACGTAGCCTGACCCTCCCACGTTTCCGTACCCTCACCTGTGCCCTAAGACTTTCCGTTCCCTAACCCTAAACCTAGCCTGGAACGGAAACCCACAACCAGCCCTACACCTTACCCCCAAGCCGTAGCCTACTCCTGGCCCGTACGCTGGAACTGACCCGTGCGACAGCACGTAGCCTGACCCTCCCACCTTTGCGGAACCTCACCTGAGCCCTAAGCCTTGCCGTTCCCTAACCCTAACCCTAGCCCTGAACGGAAACCCAACACGAGCCCTAAACCTTTCCATACACCGTAGCCTATTCCTGGATCGTACGCAGGCACTGACCCATTCATCAGCACGTAGCCTGACACTCCCACGTTTCCGTAACCTCACCTGTGCCCTAAGCCTTGCCGTTCACTAACCCTAACCCTAGCCCAGAACAGAAAACCACCACCAGCCCTAAACCTTACCCACAAGCCGTAGCCTACTCCTGGTCCATACGCTGGCACTGACCCGTGCGTCAGAACGTATCCTGACCCTGCCACGTTGCCGTACCCTCACCTGTGCCCTAAGCCTTGCCGTTCCCTAACCCTAACCCTAGCCCTGAACGGAAAAGCACCACAAGCCCTACACCTTACCCCCAAGCCGTAGCCTACTCCTGGTCCATACGCTGGCAGTGACCTGTACGTCAGCACGTAGCTTGACCTTCCAACATTACCGTACCCTCACCTGTGCCCTAAGCCTTGCCGTTCCCTAACACTAACCCTAGCCTGGAACGGAAACCCACCACCAGCCCTACACCTAACCAACAAGCCGTAGCCTACTCCTGGTCAGTACGCTGGCACTGACCCGTGGGTCATCACGTAGCCTGACCCTCCCACGATTCCGTACCCTCACCAGTGCCCTAAGCTTTGCCTTTCCCTAATCCTAACCGTAGCCCGGAAGAGAAACCCACCACCAGCCCTACACCTTAACCTATGCCGTAGCCTACTCCTGGCCCATCTGCTGGCACTGACCCGTGCGTCAGCACGTAGCCTGACCCTCCCACGTTTCCGTACTCTCACCTGTGCCCTAAGCCTTGACGTTCCCTAACACTAAACCTAGCCCGGAACAGAAACCCACCACCAGCCCTAAACCTTTCCCTACTGGGTAGCCTACTCCTCGCCCGTACGCTCGCACTGACCCGTGCGTAAGCATGTAGCCTGACCCTCCCACGTTTCCGTACCCTCACCTGTGCCCTAAGCCTTGCAGTTCCCTAACCCTAACCCTAGCGCGGAACGGAAACCCACCACCAGCCCTACACCTAACCCCCAAGCCGTAGCCTACTCCTAGCCGGTACGCTGGCACTGACCCATGCATCAGCACATAGCCTGACCCTCCCACGTTTCTGTACCCTCACCTGTGCCCTAAGCCTTGCCGTTCCCTTACCCTAATCTTAGCCAGGAACGGAAACCCACCACCATCCCTACACCTTACCCCCAAGCCGTAGCCTACTCCTGGTCCATACGCTGGCACTGACCTGTGCGTCAGCACGTAGCCTGAACTTCCCACATTACCGTAACCTCACCTGTGCCCTAAGCCTTGCCGTTCCCTAACTCTAACCCTAGTACGGAACGGAAACACACCACCAGCCCTACAACTAACCCCCAAGCCATAGCCTACTCCTGGCCCGTACGCTGGCACTGACCTGTGTGTCAGCACGTAGCCTGACCCTCCCACATTTCCGTACCCTCACCTGGGCCCTAAGCCTTGCTGTTCCCTAACACTAACCCTAGCCTGGAACGGAAACACACCACCAAGCCTACACCTAACCACCAAGCCGTAGCCTACTCCTGGCCGGTACGCTGGCACTGACACGTGCATCAGCATGTAGCCTGAACCTCCCTCGTTTCCGTAACCTCACCTGTGCCCTACGCTTTGCCATTCCCTAACCCTAACTGTAGCCCGAAAGGGAAACAGCCCTACACATTACCCTATGCCGTAGCCTACTCCTGGCCGGTACGCTGGCACTGACACGTGCATCAGCATGAAGCCTGACCCTCCCACGTTTCCGTACCCTCACCTGTGCCCTAAGCCTTGCCGTTCACTAACCATAACCCAAGCCGGAACGGAATCCCAACACCAGCCCTACACATTACCGTATGCCGTAGCCTATTCCTGGCCCGTACGCTGGCACTGACACGTGCGTCAGCATGTAGCCTGACCCTCACAGGTTTCCGTACCCTCACCTGTGCCCTAAGCCTTGCCGTTCCCTAACCCTAACACTAGCACGGAACGAAAACCCACCACAAGCTCTACACCTCACCATACGCCATAGCCTAATCCTGGCCCGTACGCTGGCACTGACACGTGAGTCAGCACGTAGCCTGACCCTCCCACGTTTCCGTACCCTCACCTGTGCCCTAAGCCTTGCCGTTCCCTCACCCTTACCCTAGCCAGGAACGGAAACCCACCAGCAGCCCTAAACTTTACCCTACGCAGTAGCCTACTCCTGGCCCGTACGATGGCACTGACCCATGCATCAGCACGTAGCCTGACCCTCACAAGTTTCCGTACCCTCACCTGTGCCCTAAGCGTTGCCGTTCCCTAACCCTAACCCTAGTCCGGAACGAAAACCCACCACCAGCCCTACAACTTACCCCCAAGCCGTAGGCTACTCCTGGACCTTACGCTGGCACTGACTCGTGCGTCAGCACGTAGCCTGACCCTCCCACGTTTGCGGACCCACACCTGTGCCCTAAGCCTTGCCATTCCCTAACCCTAACCCTAACCCTAGCCCGGAACGGAAACCCACCACCAGCCCTACACCTTTCCCTACGCCGTAGCCTATTCCTGGCCCATACGCAGGCACTGACACTTTCATCAGCACGTAGCCTGAGCCTCCCACGTTTCCGTACCCTCACCTGTGCCCTAAGCCTTGCCATTCCCTAACCCTAACCCTAGCCCGAAACGGAAACCCACCACCATCCCTAATCCTAACCCACAAGCCGTGGCTTACTCCTGGCCCGTACGCTGGCACTGACCGTGCGTCAGCACGTAGCCTGACCCTCCCACGTTTCCGTACCATCACCTGTGCCCTAAGCCTTGCCGTTCCCTAACCCTAACCCTAGCCCTGCACAGAAACCCACCACCAGCCCTACACTTTACCCTACGCCGTAGCCTACTCCTGGCCCGAACGCTGGCACTGACCCGTGTGTCAGAACGTAGCCTGACCCTCCCACGTTTCCGTACCCTCACCTGTGCCCTAAGCCTTTCTGTTCCCTAACCCTAAACCTAGCCCGGAACGGAAACCCACCACCAGCGCTAAACCTTACCCACAATCCGTAGCCTACACCTGGCCCGTACACTGGCACTGACCCGTGCGTCAGCACATAGCCTGACCCTCCCACTTTCCTGTACCCTTACCTGAGCCCTAAGACTTGCCGTTCCCTAACCCTAACCCTAGACCGGAACGGAATCCCACCACCAGCCCTACACCTTACCATATGCCGTAGCCTACTCCTGGCCGGTACGCTGCCACTGAGCCGTGCATCAGCACGTAGCCTGACCCTCCCACGTTTCTGTACCCTCAGCTGTGCCCTAAGCCTTGCCGTTCCCTAACCCTAACCCTAGCCCGGAACGGATACCCACCACCAGCCCTACAACTTACCCCAAAGCCGTAGCCTATTCCTGGACCTTATGCTGGCACTGTCCCGTGCGTCAGCACGTAGCCTGACCCTCCCACGTTTGCGGACCATCACCTGTGCCCTAAGCCTTGCCATTCCCTAACCCTAACCCTAGCCCGGAACGGAAACCCACCACCAGCCCTACACCTTTCCCTACGCCGTAGCCTATTCCTTGCCCGTACGCAGGCACTGACCCTTTCATCAGCACGTAGTCTGACCCTCCCACGTTTCCGTACCATCACCTGTGCCCTAAGCCTTGCCGTTCCCTAACCCTAACCCTAGCCCGGAACGGAAACCCACCACCAGCCCTAAACCTTACCCCCAAGCCGTAGCCTACTCCTGGTCCATACGCTGGCAATGACCTGTGCGTCAGCACGTAGCCTGAACTTCCCACATTACCGTACCCTCACCTGTGCCCTAAGCCTTGCCGTTCCATAACCCTAACCCTAGCCAGGAACGGAAACACATCACCAGCCCTAAACCTTACCCACAAGCCGTACCCTACTCCTGGCCCGTACGCTGGCACTGACCCATGCGTCAGCACGTAGCCTGACCTTCCCACGTTTCCGTAACATCATCTGTGCCCTAAGCCTTGCCGTTCCCTCACCCTCACCCTAGCAAGGAACAGAAACCCATCAGCAGCCCTACACCTTACCCTACGCCGTAGCCTACTCTTGGCACGTACGCTGGCACTGACACGTGCCTCAGCACGTAGCCTGACCCTAACACGTTTCCGTACCCTCACCTGTGCCCTAAGCCTTGCCGTTCCCTAACCCTAACCCTAGCCCGGAACGGAAACCCACCACCAGCCCTACAACTATCCCCCAAGCCGTAGCCTACTCCTGGCCGGTACGCTGGCACTGACCCGTGCGTCAGCACGTAGCCTGACCCTCCCACGTTTCCGTACCCTCACCTGTGTCCTAAGATTTGCCGTTCCCTAACCCTAACCGTAGCCTGGAACGGAAACCCACCACCAGCCCTACACCTTAACCTACGCCGTAGCCTACTCCTGGCCCATACGCTAGCACTGACACGTGCGTCAGCACGTAGCCTGACCCTCCCACGTTTCCTTACCCTCACCTGTGCCCTAAGCCTTGCCGTTCCCTAACCCTAACCCTAGCCCGGAACGGAAACCCACCAGCAGCTCTAAACCTTTCCCTACTGGGTAGCCTACGCCTCGCCCGTACGCTCGCACTGACCCGTGCGTCAGCATGTATTTTAACACTCCCACGTTTCCGTACCATCACCTGGGCCCTAAGCATTGCCGTTCCCTAACACTAACCCTATCCCGGAATGGAAACCCACCACCAGCCCTACACCTTACCCTACGCCGTAGCCTACTCCTGGTCCGAACTCTGGCACTGAACCGTGCGTCAGCACGTAGCCTGACCCTCCGACGTTCCCTTACCCTCACCTGTGCCCTAAGCCTTGCCGTTCCCTAACCATAACCCTAGCCCGGAACGGAAACCCAACACCAGCCCTAAACCTTACCCCCAAGCCGTAGCCTAGTCCTGGTCCATACGCTGGCACTGACCTGTGCGTCAGCACGTAGCCTGAACTTCCCACATTACCGTACCCTCACCTGTGCCCTAAGCCTTGCCGTTCCCTAACCCTAACCCTAATACGGAACGGAAACACACCACAAGTCCTACACCTAACCCCCAAGCCATAGCCTAATGCTGGCCCGTACGCTGGCACTGACCCGTGCGTCAGCATGTAGCCTGCCCCTCCCAAGTTTCCGTACCCTCACCTGTGCCCTAAGCCTTGCTGTTCCCTAACACTAACACTAGCCTGGAACGGAAACCCACCACCAGCCCTACACCTAACCACAAAGCCGTAGCCTACTCCTGGCCGGTACGCTGGCACTGACCCGTGCGTCAGCACGTAGCCTGACCCTCCCACTTTTCCATACCCTCTGCTAAGCCCTAAGCCTTGGCCTTCCCTAACTCTAACCCAAGCCCGGAACTGAATCCCACCACCAGCCCTACACCTTAACGTATGCCGTAGCCTATTCCTGGCCCGTACGCTGGCACTGACCTGTGCGTCAGCACGTAGCCTGACACTCCCACGTTTCCGTACCCTCACCTGTGCCCTAAGCCTTGCCGTTCCCTAACCCTAACCCTAGCCCGGAACGGAAACCCACCACCAGCCCTACAACTATCCCCCAAGCCGTAGCCTACTCCTGGCCGGTACGCTGGCACTGAACCGTGCGTCAGCACGTAGCCTGACCCTCCCACGTTTCCGTACCCTCACCTGTGTCCTAAGATTTGCCGTTCCCTAACCCTAACCGTAGCCTGGAACGGAAACCCACCACCAGCCCTACACCTTAACCTACGCCGTAGCCTACTCCTGGCCCATACGCTAGCACTGACACGTGCGTCAGCACGTAGCCTGACCCTCCCACGTTTCCTTACCCTCACCTGTGCCCTAAGCCTTGCCGTTCCCTAACCCTAACCCTAGCCCGGAACGGAAACCCACCACCAGCTCTAAACCTTTCCCTACTGGGTAGCCTACGCCTCGCCCGTACGCTCGCACTGACCCGTGCGTCAGCATGTAGTTTAACACTCCCAAGTTTCCGTACCATCACCTGGGCCCTAAGCATTGCCGTTCCCTAACACTAACCCTATCCCGGAACGGAAACCCACCACCAGCCCTACACCTTACCCTACGCCGTAGCCTACTCCTGGCCCGAACTCTGGCACTGACCCGTGTGTCAGCACGTAGCCTGACCCTCCGACGTTCCCTTACCCTCACCTGTGCCCTAAGCCTTGCCGTTCCCTAACCATAACCCTAGCCCGGAACGGAAACCCAACACCAGCCCTAAACCTTACCCCCAAGCCGTAGCCTACTCCTGGTCCATACGCTGGCACTGACCTTTGCGTCAGCACGTAGCCTGAACTTCCCACATTACCGTACCCTCACCTGTGCCCTAAGCCTTGCCGTTCCCTAACCCTAACCCTAGTACGGAACGGAAACACACCACAAGTCCTACACCTAACCCCCAAGCCATAGCCTAATGCTGGCCCGTATGATGGCACTGACCCGTGCGTCAGCATGTAGCCTGCCCCTCCCACGTTTCCGTACCCTCACCTGTGCCCTAAGCCTTGCTGTTCCCTAACACTAACCCTAGCCTGGAACGGAAACCCACCACCAGCCCTACACCTTAACGTATGCCGTAGCCTATTCCTGGCCCGTACGCTGGCACTGACCCGTGCGTCAGCACGTAGCCTGACCCTCCCACGTTTCCGTACCCTCACCTGTGCCCTAAGCCTTGCCGTTCCCTAACCCTAACCCTAGCCCGGAAAGGAAACCCACCACCAGCCCTACACCTAACCACAAAGCCGTAGCCTACGCCTGGCCGGTACGCTGGCACTGACCCGTGCGACAGCACGTAGCCTGACCCTCCCACTTTTCCATACCCTCTGCTAAGCCCTAAGCCTTGGCATTCCCTAACTCTAACCCAAGCCCGGAACTGAATCCCACCACCAGCCCTACACCTTAACGTATGCCGTAGCCTATTCCTGGCCTGTACGCCGGCACTGACCCGTGCGTTAGCACGTAGCCTGACCCTCCCACGTTTCCGTACCCTCACCTGTGCCCTAAGCCTTGCCGTTCCCTTAACCTAACCCTAGCCCAGAACGGAAATCCACCACCAGACCTACACCTTACCCCCAAGACGTAGCCTACTCCTGGCCCGTACGGTGGCACTGACCCGTGCGTCAGCACGTAGCCTGACCCTCCCACGTTTCCGTACCATCACCAGTGCCCTAAGCCTTGCCGTTCCCTAACCCTAACCCTAGCCCGGAATGAAAACCCACCACCAGCCCTACACCTTACCCTATGCCGTAGCCTACACCTGGCCCATACGTGGGTAATCACCTGTGCTTCACCACGTAGCCTAACCCTCCAATGTTACCGTACCCTCACCTGTGCCCTAAGCCTTGCCGTTCCCTCACCCTAACCCTAGCCAGGAATGGAAACCCACCAGCAGCCCTAAACCTAACCCTACGTCATAGCCTACTCCTGGCCCATACGCTGGCACTGACCCGTGCGTCAGCACGTAGCCTGACCCTCCCACGTTTCCGTACCCTCACCTGTGCCCTAAGACTTTCCGTTCCCTAACCCTAAACCTAGCCTGGAACGGAAACCCACAACCAGCCCTACACCTTACCCCCAAGCCGTAGCCTACTCCTGGCCCGTACGCTGGAACTGACCCGTGCGACAGCACGTAGCCTGACCCTCCCACCTTTGCGGAACCTCACCTGAGCCCTAAGCCTTGCCGTTCCCTAACCCTAACCCTAGCCCTGAACGGAAACCCAACACGAGCCCTAAACCTTTCCATACACCGTAGCCTATTCCTGGATCGTACGCAGGCACTGACCCATTCATCAGCACGTAGCCTGACACTCCCACGTTTCCGTAACCTCACCTGTGCCCTAAGCCTTGCCGTTCACTAACCCTAACCCTAGCCCAGAACAGAAAACCACCACCAGCCCTAAACCTTACCCACAAGCCGTAGCCTACTCCTGGTCCATACGCTGGCACTGACCCGTGCGTCAGAACGTATCCTGACCCTGCCACGTTGCCGTACCCTCACCTGTGCCCTAAGCCTTGCCGTTCCCTAACCCTAACCCTAGCCCTGAACGGAAAAGCACCACAAGCCCTACACCTTACCCCCAAGCCGTAGCCTACTCCTGGTCCATACGCTGGCAGTGACCTGTACGTCAGCACGTAGCTTGACCTTCCAACATTACCGTACCCTCACCTGTGCCCTAAGCCTTGCCGTTCCCTAACACTAACCCTAGCCTGGAACGGAAACCCACCACCAGCCCTACACCTAACCAACAAGCCGTAGCCTACTCCTGGTCAGTACGCTGGCACTGACCCGTGGGTCATCACGTAGCCTGACCCTCCCACGATTCCGTACCCTCACCAGTGCCCTAAGCTTTGCCTTTCCCTAATCCTAACCGTAGCCCGGAAGAGAAACCCACCACCAGCCCTACACCTTAACCTATGCCGTAGCCTACTCCTGGCCCATCTGCTGGCACTGACCCGTGCGTCAGCACGTAGCCTGACCCTCCCACGTTTCCGTACTCTCACCTGTGCCCTAAGCCTTGACGTTCCCTAACACTAAACCTAGCCCGGAACAGAAACCCACCACCAGCCCTAAACCTTTCCCTACTGGGTAGCCTACTCCTCGCCCGTACGCTCGCACTGACCCGTGCGTAAGCATGTAGCCTGACCCTCCCACGTTTCCGTACCCTCACCTGTGCCCTAAGCCTTGCAGTTCCCTAACCCTAACCCTAGCGCGGAACGGAAACCCACCACCAGCCCTACACCTAACCCCCAAGCCGTAGCCTACTCCTAGCCGGTACGCTGGCACTGACCCATGCATCAGCACATAGCCTGACCCTCCCACGTTTCTGTACCCTCACCTGTGCCCTAAGCCTTGCCGTTCCCTTACCCTAATCTTAGCCAGGAACGGAAACCCACCACCATCCCTACACCTTACCCCCAAGCCGTAGCCTACTCCTGGTCCATACGCTGGCACTGACCTGTGCGTCAGCACGTAGCCTGAACTTCCCACATTACCGTAACCTCACCTGTGCCCTAAGCCTTGCCGTTCCCTAACTCTAACCCTAGTACGGAACGGAAACACACCACCAGCCCTACAACTAACCCCCAAGCCATAGCCTACTCCTGGCCCGTACGCTGGCACTGACCTGTGTGTCAGCACGTAGCCTGACCCTCCCACATTTCCGTACCCTCACCTGGGCCCTAAGCCTTGCTGTTCCCTAACACTAACCCTAGCCTGGAACGGAAACACACCACCAAGCCTACACCTAACCACCAAGCCGTAGCCTACTCCTGGCCGGTACGCTGGCACTGACACGTGCATCAGCATGTAGCCTGAACCTCCCTCGTTTCCGTAACCTCACCTGTGCCCTACGCTTTGCCATTCCCTAACCCTAACTGTAGCCCGAAAGGGAAACAGCCCTACACATTACCCTATGCCGTAGCCTACTCCTGGCCGGTACGCTGGCACTGACACGTGCATCAGCATGAAGCCTGACCCTCCCACGTTTCCGTACCCTCACCTGTGCCCTAAGCCTTGCCGTTCACTAACCATAACCCAAGCCGGAACGGAATCCCAACACCAGCCCTACACATTACCGTATGCCGTAGCCTATTCCTGGCCCGTACGCTGGCACTGACACGTGCGTCAGCATGTAGCCTGACCCTCACAGGTTTCCGTACCCTCACCTGTGCCCTAAGCCTTGCCGTTCCCTAACCCTAACACTAGCCCGGAACGAAAACCCACCACAAGCTCTACACCTCACCATACGCCATAGCCTAATCCTGGCCCGTACGCTGGCACTGACACGTGAGTCAGCACGTAGCCTGACCCTCCCACGTTTCCGTACCCTCACCTGTGCCCTAAGCCTTGCCGTTCCCTCACCCTTACCCTAGCCAGGAACGGAAACCCACCAGCAGCCCTAAACTTTACCCTACGCAGTAGCCTACTCCTGGCCCGTACGATGGCACTGACCCATGCATCAGCACGTAGCCTGACCCTCACAAGTTTCCGTACCCTCACCTGTGCCCTAAGCGTTGCCGTTCCCTAACCCTAACCCTAGTCCGGAACGAAAACCCACCACCAGCCCTACAACTTACCCCCAAGCCGTAGGCTACTCCTGGACCTTACGCTGGCACTGACTCGTGCGTCAGCACGTAGCCTGACCCTCCCACGTTTGCGGACCCACACCTGTGCCCTAAGCCTTGCCATTCCCTAACCCTAACCCTAACCCTAGCCCGGAACGGAAACCCACCACCAGCCCTACACCTTTCCCTACGCCGTAGCCTATTCCTGGCCCATACGCAGGCACTGACACTTTCATCAGCACGTAGCCTGAGCCTCCCACGTTTCCGTACCCTCACCTGTGCCCTAAGCCTTGCCATTCCCTAACCCTAACCCTAGCCCGAAACGGAAACCCACCACCATCCCTAATCCTAACCCACAAGCCGTGGCTTACTCCTGGCCCGTACGCTGGCACTGACCGTGCGTCAGCACGTAGCCTGACCCTCCCACGTTTCCGTACCATCACCTGTGCCCTAAGCCTTGCCGTTCCCTAACCCTAACCCTAGCCCTGCACAGAAACCCACCACCAGCCCTACACTTTACCCTACGCCGTAGCCTACTCCTGGCCCGAACGCTGGCACTGACCCGTGTGTCAGAACGTAGCCTGACCCTCCCACGTTTCCGTACCCTCACCTGTGCCCTAAGCCTTTCTGTTCCCTAACCCTAAACCTAGCCCGGAACGGAAACCCACCACCAGCGCTAAACCTTACCCACAATCCGTAGCCTACACCTGGCCCGTACACTGGCACTGACCCGTGCGTCAGCACATAGCCTGACCCTCCCACTTTCCTGTACCCTTACCTGAGCCCTAAGACTTGCCGTTCCCTAACCCTAACCCTAGACCGGAACGGAATCCCACCACCAGCCCTACACCTTACCATATGCCGTAGCCTACTCCTGGCCGGTACGCTGCCACTGAGCCGTGCATCAGCACGTAGCCTGACCCTCCCACGTTTCTGTACCCTCAGCTGTGCCCTAAGCCTTGCCGTTCCCTAACCCTAACCCTAGCCCGGAACGGATACCCACCACCAGCCCTACAACTTACCCCAAAGCCGTAGCCTATTCCTGGACCTTATGCTGGCACTGTCCCGTGCGTCAGCACGTAGCCTGACCCTCCCACGTTTGCGGACCATCACCTGTGCCCTAAGCCTTGCCATTCCCTAACCCTAACCCTAGCCCGGAACGGAAACCCACCACCAGCCCTACACCTTTCCCTACGCCGTAGCCTATTCCTTGCCCGTACGCAGGCACTGACCCTTTCATCAGCACGTAGTCTGACCCTCCCACGTTTCCGTACCATCACCTGTGCCCTAAGCCTTGCCGTTCCCTAACCCTAACCCTAGCCCGGAACGGAAACCCACCACCAGCCCTAAACCTTACCCCCAAGCCGTAGCCTACTCCTGGTCCATACGCTGGCAATGACCTGTGCGTCAGCACGTAGCCTGAACTTCCCACATTACCGTACCCTCACCTGTGCCCTAAGCCTTGCCGTTCCATAACCCTAACCCTAGCCAGGAACGGAAACACATCACCAGCCCTAAACCTTACCCACAAGCCGTACCCTACTCCTGGCCCGTACGCTGGCACTGACCCATGCGTCAGCACGTAGCCTGACCTTCCCACGTTTCCGTAACATCATCTGTGCCCTAAGCCTTGCCGTTCCCTCACCCTCACCCTAGCAAGGAACAGAAACCCATCAGCAGCCCTACACCTTACCCTACGCCGTAGCCTACTCTTGGCACGTACGCTGGCACTGACACGTGCCTCAGCACGTAGCCTGACCCTAACACGTTTCCGTACCCTCACCTCTGCCCTAAGCCTTGCCGTTCCCTAACACTAACCCTAGTCCGGAACGGAAACCCACCACCAGCCCTAAACCTTTCCCTGCGCCGTAGCCTACTCCTGGCCCGTACGCTGGCACAGACCTGTGCGTCAGCACGAAGCCTGACCCTCCCACGTTTGTGGACCCTCACCTGTGCCCTAAGCCTTGCCGTTCCCTAACCCTAAGTCTAATACGGAACGGAAACCCACCACCAGCCCTACAACTTACCCCAAAGCCGTACCCTATTCCTGGACCTTATGCTGGCACTGTCCCGTGCGTCAGCACGTAGCCTGACCCTCCCACGTTTCCGTACCCTCACCTGTGCCCTAAGACTTGCTGTTCCCTAACACTAACCCTAGCCTGGAACGGAAACACACCATCAGACCTACACCTAACCACCAAGCCGTAGCCTACTCCTGGCCGGTACGCTGGCACTGACCCGTGCGTCAGCACATAGGCTGACCCTCCCACGTTTCCGTACCCTCACCTGTGCCCTAAGCCTTGCCGTTCCCTAACCCTAACCCTAGCCCGGAATGGAAACCCACCACTAGCCCTAAACCTTTCCCTACGCCGTAGCCTACACCTGGCCTGTACGCTGGCACTGACCCATGCGTCAGCACGTAGTCTGACCCTCCCACGTTTCCGTACCCTCACCTGGGCCCTAAGCCTTGCCGTTTCCTAACCCTAACCCTAGCCCATGAATGGAAACCCACCACCAGCCCTACACCATAACCGACGCCGTAGCCTACTCCTGGCCTGTACGGTGGCACTGATCCTTGCGTCAGAATGTAGCCTGAACCTCCCACGTTTCCGTACCCTCACCTGTGCCCTAAGCCTTGCCGTTCTGTAACCCTAACCCTAGCGCGTAACGGAAACCCACCATCAGCCCTACACCTAATCCCCAAGCCGTAGCTTACTACTGGCCAGTACGCTGGCACTGACACGTGCATCTTCACGTAGCCTGACGCTCCCACGTTGCCGTACCCTCACCTGTGCCCTAAGCCTTGCCGTTCCCTAAACCTAACCGTAGCCCGGAACGGAAACCCACCACCAGCCCTACACCTTAGCCCCAAGCCGTATCCTACATCTGGCCCGTACGCTGGCACAGACCCGTGCATCAGCACGAAGCCTGACCCTCCCACGTTTGTGGACCCTCACCTGTGCCCTAAGCCTTGCCGTTCCCTAACCCTATCCCTAGCCCAGAACGGAAACCCACCACCAGCCCTACAACTTACCCCAAATCCGTAGCCTATTCCTGGACCTTATGCTGGCACTGACCCGTGCATCAGCACGTAGCCTGACCCTCCCACGTTTGCGGACCATCACCTGTTCCCTAAGCCTTGCCATTCCCTAACCCTAAACCTAGCCCTGAACGGAAACCCACCACCAGCCCTAAATCTAACGCCCAAACCATAGCCTACTCCTGCACCGTACGCTGGCACTGACCCGTGCGTCACAATGTAGCCTGACCCTCGCATGTTTCCGTACCCTCACCTGTGCCCTAAGCCTTGCCGTTCCCTAACCATAACACTACCCTTGAATGGAAACCCTCCACCAGCCCTACATCTAACCCCCAAGCCGTAGCCTACTCCTGGCCGGTACGCTGGCACTGACACGTGCGTCAGCACGTACCCTGACCCTCCCACGTTTCTGTACCCTCACCTGTGCCCTAAGTTTTGCCGTTCCCTAACCCTAACCCTAGCCCGGAACAGAATCCAACCACCAGCCCTACACTTTACCCTACGCCATAGCATATTCCTGGCCCATACGATGGCACTGATCCTTGCGTCAGCACGTAGCCTGACCCTCCCAAGTTTCCGTACCCTCACCTGTGCCCTAAGCCTTGACGTTCGCTAACCCTAACCCTAGTCTGGAACAGAAACCCACCACCAGCCCTACACCTTACCACCACGCCGTAGCCTACTCCTGGCCCATATGCCGGCACTGACCCGTGCGTCAGCACATAGCCTGACCATCCCACGTTTCCGTAACCTCACCTGTGCCCTAAGCCTTGCCGTTCCCTAACACTAACCCTAGCCCGGAACGGAAACCCACCACCAGCCCTACACCTTACCCTATGACGTAGCTTATACCTGGCCCGTACGCGGGTAATAGCCTGTGCTTCAGCACGTAGCCTGACCCTCCCACGTTTCCGTACCCTCACCTCTGCCCTAAGCCTTGCCGATCCCTATCCCTAACCCTAACCCCGAAAGGAAACGAACCAGCAGCCATACACCTTTCTCTACGACGTAGCCTACTCCTGGCCCATACGCTGGCATTGACACGTGCATTAGCACGTAGCCTGAACCTCCCACGTTTCCGTACCCTCAACTGTGCCCTAAGCCTTGCCGTTCCCTAACACTACCCCTAGCCCAGAACGGAAACCCACCACCAGCCCTACACATTACCCTACGCCGTAGCCTACTCCTGGCCCGTACGCTGGCACTAACCCTCGTGTCAGCACGTAGCCTGACCCTCACACGTTTCCGTACCCTCACCTGTGCCCTAAGCCTTGCCGTTCCCTAACCCTAACCCTATTCCGAAAAGGAAACACACCACCAGCCCTACAGCTTACCCCCAAGCCATAGCCTACTCCTGGCCCGTACGCTGGCACTGACCCGTGCGTCAGCATGTAGCCTGACCCTCCCACGTTTCCCTACCCTCACCTGTGCCCTATGCCTTGCCGTTCCCTAACCCTAACCCTAGCCCGGAACGGAAACCCACCACCAGCCCTACACCTTACTCTATGCCGTAGCCTACTCCTGGCCCAAACGCTAGCACTGACACTTGCGTCAGCACGTAGCCTGACCCTACCACGTTTCCGTACCCTCACCTGTGCCCTAAGCCTTGCCGTTCCCTAACCCTAACCCTAGCCCGGAACGGAAACCCACCACCAGCCCTACAGTTTACCCCCAAGCCGTAGCCTACTCCTGGCTTGTACACTGGCACTGACCCGTGTGTCAGCACGTAGCCTGACCCTCCCACGTTTCCGTACCCTCACCTGTGCCCTAAGCCTTGCCGTTTCCTAACCCTAACCCTAGCCCAGAACAGAAAACCACCACCAGCCCCAAAACTTACCCAAAAGCCGTAGCCTATTCCTGGTCCATACGCTGGCAATGTCCCGTGCGTCAGCACGTAGCCTGACCCTCCCACGTTTCCGTACCCTCACCTGTGCCATAAGCCTTGTCGTTCCCTAACCCTAACCCTAGTCCAGAACGGAAACCCACCAGCAGCCCTACACCTTACCTTACGCCGTAGCCTACTCCTGGCCCGTACGCTGGCACTGACCTGTGCGTCAGCACGTAGCCAGACCCTCCCACTTTTTCGTACCCTCAACTGTGCCCTAAGCCTTGCCATTCCCTAACCCTAACCCTAGCCCGTAACGGAAACACACAACCAGCCCTACAACTTAACCCCAAGCCGTAGCCTACTCCTGGCCCGTACGCTGGTACTGACCCGTGCATCAGCACGTAGCCTGACCCTCCCAACTTTCCGTACCCTCACCTGTGCCCTAAGCCTTGCCGTTCCCTAACCCTAACCCTAGCCCGAAACAGAAACCCACCACCAGCCCTAAACCTTACCCCCAAGCCGTAGCCTACTCCTGTCCCGTACGCTGGAACTGAACTGTGCGTCAGCACGTAGCCTGACCCTCCAATGATTGCGGAACCTCACCTGTGCCCTAATCCTTGCCGTTCCCTAACACTAACCCTAGCCCTGAACGGAAAGCCACCACCAGCCCTAAACCTTTCCCTAAGCCGTAGCCTATTCCTGGCTCGTACGCAGGCAGTGACCCTTTCATCAGCACGTAGCCTGATCTTCCCACGTTTCTGTAACCTCACCTGTGCCCTAAGCCTTGCCGTTCACTAACCCTAACCCTAGCCCAGAATGGAAACTCACCACCAGCCCTAAACCTTACCCCCAAGCCGTAGCCTACTCCTGGTCCATATGCTGGCACTGACCCGTGCGTCAGAACGTATCCTGACACTGCCACGTTGCCGTACCCTCACCTGGGCCCTAAGCCATGCCGTTCCCTAACCCTAAACCTAGCCCAGAACGGAAAACCACCACCTGCCCTACACCTTACCCAACGCCGTAGCCTACTCCTGGCCTGTACGCTGGCAATGACCCGTGCGTCTGCACGTAGCCTGACCCTCCCACGTTTCCATACCCTCACCTGTGCCCTAAGCCTTGCCGTTCCCTAACACTAACCGTAGCCTGGAACGAAAACCCACCACCAGCCCTACACCTTACCTTACGCTGTAGCCTACTCCTGGCCCATATGCTGGCACTGACCCGTGCATCAGTACGTAGCCTGACCCTCCCACGTTTCCGTAAGCTCACCTGTGCCCTAAGCCTTGACGTTTCCTAACCCTAACCCTAGCCCGGAACGGACAACCACCACCAGCCCAAGACCTTAGCCTACCACGTAGCCTACTCCTTGTCCATATGCTGGCACTGACCCGTGCGTCAGCAAGTAGCCTGACCCTCCCACGTTTCCGTTCCCTCACCTGTGCCCTAAGCCTTGCCGTTCCCTAACCCTAACCGTACCCCTCAAAGAAAACCCACCAACAGCCCTACACGTTACCCTACACCGTAGCCTACTCCTGGCCCGTACGTTGGCACTGACCCATGCATCAATACGTAGCCTGACCCTCCCACGTTTCCATACCCTCACCTGTGCCCTAAGCCTTGACGTTCCCTAACCCTAACCCTAGCCCGGAACGGAAACCCACCACCAGCCCTACACCTAACCTCCATGCCATAGCCTACTCATGGCCCGTACGCTAGCACTGACCCGTGCGTCAGCACGTATCATGACCCTCCCACGTTTCCGTACCCTCACCTGTGCACTAAGCCTTGCCGTGCCCTAACCCTAACCCTAGCCCGGAACGGAAACACACCACCAGCCCTACACCTAACCCCGAAGCCGTAGCCTACTCCTGGCCAGTACGCTGGCACTGACACGTGCGTCAGCACGTAGCCTGACTCTCCCACGTTTCTGTACCCTAACCTGTGCCCTAAGCCTTGCCGTTCCCTAACCCTAACCCTAGCCCGGAACGGAAACCCACCACCAGCCCTACACGTTACCCTACGCCGTAGCCTACTCTTGGCCTGTACAGTGGCACTGACCCTTGCGTCAGCATGTAGCCTGACCCTCCCAAGTTTCCGTACCCTCACCTGTGCCCTAAGCCTTGCCGTTCCGTAACCCTAACCCTAGCCCGGAACGGAAACCCACCACCAGCCCTGCACCTTACCCCCAAGCCGTAGCCTACTCCTGGCCCGTTCGGTGGCACTAACCTGAGCATCAGCAAGTAGACTGACCCTCCCACGTTTCCGTACCCTCACCCGTGCCCTACGCCTTGCCGTTCCGTAGCCCTAAACCTAGCCCGGAACGGAAACACACCACCTGCCCTACACCTTACCACCAAGCCGTAGACTACTCCTGGACCATATGCTGGCACTGACCCGTGCGTCAGCACGTAGCGTGACCCTCCCACGTTTCCGTACCCTCACCTGTGCCCTACGCCTTGCCGTTCCCTAACCCTTACCCTAGCCCGGAACGGAAACCCACCACCAGCCCTACAACTTACCCTATGCTGTAGCCTACACCTGGCCCGTACGCGGGCACTCACCCATGAGTCAGCACGTAGCCTGACCCTCCCACGTTTCCGTACCCTCACCTGTGCCCTAAGCCTTGCCGTTCTCTAACCCTAACCCTACCCCAGAACGGAAAGCCACCACCAGCCCTATAGCTTAGCCACAAGCCGTAGCCTACTCCTGACCCATACGCTGGCACAGACCCGTGCGTCAGCACGTAGCCTGACCCTCCCTCGTTTCCGTACCCTCACCTGTGCCCTAAGCCTTGCCGTTCCCTAACCCTAACCGTAGCCCGAAACGGAAACCCACCACCAGCCCTACACAATACCCTACGCGGTAGCCTACTCCTGGCCCGTACGCTGGCACTGACCCGTGCGTCAGCATGTAGCCTGACCCTCCCACGTAACCATACCCTCACCTGTGCCCTAAGCCTTGCCGTTCCCTAACCCTAACCCTAGCCCGGAACGGAAACCCACCACCAGCCCTACAGTTTACCCCCAAGCCGTAGCCTACTCCTGGCCCGTATGCTGGCACTGAAACGTGCGTCACCACATAGCCCGACCCTCCCACGTTTCTGTAACCTCACCTGTGCCCTAAGCCTTGCCTTTCCCTAACCCTAACCCTAGTCCGGAACGGAAACCCACCACGAACCCTACAGCTTACCCTACGCCGTAGCCTACTCCTGGCCTGAACACTGGCACTGACCCGTGTGTCAGCAAGTAGCCTGACCCTCCCACGTTTCTGTACCCTCACCTGTGCCCTAAGCCTTGCCGTTTCCTAACCCTAACCCTAGCCCAGAACAGAAACCCACCACCAGCCCCAAAACTTACCAAAAAGCCGTAGCCTACTCCTGGCCCATACGCTGGCAATGACCCGTGCGTCAGCACGAAGCCTGACCCTCCCACGTTTCCGTACCCTCACCTGTGCCATAAGCCTTGACGTTCCCTAACCCTAACCCTAGCCCAGAACGGAAACCCACCACCAGCCCTAGACATTACCCTCTGGCGTAGCCTACTCCTGGCCTGTATGCTGGCACTGACCCGTGCGTCAGCACGTAGCCTGACCCTCCCACGTTTCCGTACCCTCACCTGAGCACTAAGCCTTGCCGTTCCGTAACCCTAACCCTAGCCCAGAATGGAAACCCACCACCAGCCCTAAACCTTAACCCCAAGCCGTAGCCTACTCCTGGCCCGTACTCTGGCACTGACACGTGCGTCAGCAAGTAGCCTGACCCTCCCATGTTTCAGGACCCTCAACTGTGCCCTAATCCTGTCCGTTCCTAACACTAACCCTAGCCCAGAACGGAAAGCCACCACCAGCTCTACACCTTACCCACAAGCCGTAGTCTACTCCTGGCCTGTATGCTGACACTGGCCCGTGCGTCAGCACGTAGCCTGACACTCCCACGTTTCCGTACCCTCACCTGTCCCCTAAGCCTTGCCGTTCCCTAACCTTAACCCAAGTCGGAACGGAAAACCACCACCAGCTCTACACCTCACCATATGTCGTAGCCTAAACCTGGCCCGTACGCGGGCACTGACCCGTGCGTCAGCACGTAGCCTGACCCTCCCACGTTTCCGTACCCTCACCTGTGCCGTAAGGCTTGCCGTTACCTAACCCTAAACCTAGCCCCGAACGGAAACCCACCACCAGCTCTAAACCTTACCCACAAACCGTAGCCTACTCCTGGCCGTACACTGGCACTGACCCGTGCGTCAGCACGTAGCCTGACCCTCCCACGTTTTCGTACCCTCACATGTGCCCTAAGCTTTGCCGTTCCGTAACCCTAAACGTAGCCCGGAACGGAAACCCACAACCAGCCCTACACCTTATCCTACGCCATAGCCTACTCCTGGCCCGTACGCTGGCACTGACCCGTGCGTCAGTACGTAGCCTGACCCTCCCATGTTTCCGTACGCTCACCTGTGCCCTAAGCCTTGACGTTCCCTAACCCTAACCCTAGCCCTGAACGGAAACCCACCACCAGCCCTACCCCTTAAACTACGCCGTAGCCTACTCCTGGCCTGTACGGTGGCACTGACCCTTGCGTCAGCATGTAGCCTGACCCTCCCACGTTTCCGTACCCTCACCTGTGCCCTAAGTCTTGCCGTTCCGTAACCCTAACCCTAGCCCGGAACGGAAACCGACCACCAGCCCTAAACATTACTCTATGACGTAGCCTACACCTGGCCCGTACGCGGGCATTGACATGTGCTTCAGCACGTAGCCTGAACCTCCCATGTTACCGTACCGTCACCTCTGCCCTAAGCCTTGCCGTTCCCTAACTCAAACCCTAGCCCGGAACGGAAACCCACCACCAGCCCTAAACCTTACCCACAAGCCGTAGCCTACTCCTGGCCCGTAGGCTGGCACTGACCCATGCGTCAGAATGTAGCCCGACCCTCCAACGTTTCCGTACCCTCACCTGTGCCCTAAGCCTTGCCGTTCCCTAACCCTAACCCTAGCCCCCAACGGAAACCCACCACCAGCCCTACACCTTACCCCCAAGCCGTAGCCTACTCCTGGTCCATACGCTGGCAATGACGTGCGTCAGCCCGTAGCCTGACCCTCCCACATTTCCGTACCCTCCGCTAAGCCCTAAGCCTTGGCCTTCCCTAACTCTAACCGAAGCCCGGAACGGAATCCCACCACCAGCCCTACACCTTAACGTATGCCGTAGCCTAACCTGGCCCGTACGCTGGCACTGACACGTGCGTCAGCACGTAGCCTGACCCTCCCACGTTTCCGTACCCTCACCTGTGCCCTAAACCTTGCCATTCCCTAACCCTAACCCTAGCCATGAACGGAAACCCACCAGAAGCCCTACACCTTACCATACACCGTAGCCCACTCCTGGCCCGTACGCTGGCACTGACCCGTAAGTCAGCACGTAGCCTGACCCTCCCACGTTTCCGTACCCTCACCTGTGCCCTAAGCCTTGCCGTTCCCTCACCATAACCCTAGACAGGAACGGAAATCCACCAGCAGCCCTAAACTTTACCCTACGCCGTAGGCTACTCCTGGCCCGTACGCTGGCACTGACCCGTGCGTCAGTACGTAGCCTGACCCTCACACTTTTCCGTACCCTCACCTGTGCCCTAAGCCTTACCGTTCCCTTACCCTAATCCTAGCCCGGAACGGAAACCCACCACCAGCCCTACAACTTACCCTATGCTGTAGCCTACAACTGGCCCGTACGCGGGCACTGACCCATGCGTCAGCACGTACCCTGACCCTCCCACGTTTCTGTACCCTCACCTGTGCCCTAAGCCTTGCCGTTCTCTAACCCTAACCCTACCCCGGAACGGAAAGCCACCACCAGCCCTATAGCTTAGCCACAAGCCGTAGCCTACTCCTGACCAGTACGCTGGCACAGACCCGTGCGTCAGCACGTAGCCTGACCCTCCCTCGTTTCCGTAACCTCACCTGTGCCCTAAGCCTTGCCTTTCCCTAACCCTAACCCTAGTCCGGAACGGAAACCCACCACGAACCCTACAGCTTACCCTACGCCGTAGCCTACTCCTGGCCTGTACACTGGCACTGACCCGTGTGTCAGCACGTAGCCTGACCCTCCCACGTTTCCCTACCCTAACCTGTGCCCTAAGCCTTGCCGTTTCCTAACCCTAACCCTAGCCCAGAACAGAAACCCACCACCAGCCCCAAAACTTACCCAAAAGCCGTAGCCTACTCCTGGCCCATACGGTGGCAATGACGCGTGCATCAGCACGAAGCCTGACCCTCCCACGTTTCCGTACTCTCACCTGTGCCATAAGCCTTGCCGTTCCCTAACCCTAACCCTAGCCTAGAACAGAAACCCACCACCAGCCCTACACCTTACCTTACGCCGTAGCCTACTCCTGGCCCGTACGCTGGCACTGACCTGTGCGTCAGCACGTAGCCACACCCTCCCACGTTTCCGTACCCTCACCTGTGCCCTAAGCCTTGCCGTTCCCTAACACTAACCGTGGTCCACAATGAAAACCCAACACCAGCCCTACAACTTACCCTACGCCGTAGCCTACTCCTGGCCCGTACGCTGGCACTGACCCATGCATCAGTACGTAGCCTGACCCTCCCACGTTTCCGTACCTTCACCTGTGCCCTAAGCCTTGACGTTCCCTAACCCTAACCCTAGCCCGGAATGGAAACCCACCACCAGCCCTACACCTTAACCCCAAGCCGTAGCCTACTCCTGGCCCGTACTCTGGCACTGACCCGTGCGTCAGCAAGTAGCCTGACCCTCCCACGTTTCAGGACCCTCAACTGTGCCCTAAGCCTGGCCGTTCCTAACACTAACCCTATCCCAGAATGGAAAACCACCACCAGCCCTACAACTTAACCCCAAGCCGTAGCCTACTCCTGGCCCGTACTCTGGCACTGACACGTGCGTCAGCAAGTAGCCTGACCCTCCCACGTTTCAGGACCCTCAACTGTGCCCTAAGCCTGACCGTTCCTAACACTAACCCTAGCCCAGAACGGAAACCGACCACCAGCTCTACACCTTACCCCCAAGCCATAGCCTATTCCTGGTCCATACGCTGGCAATGACATGTGCGGCAGCACGTAGCCTGACCTTCATACATTACCGTAACGTCACCTGTGCCCTAAGCCTTGCCGTTCCTTAACCCTAACTCTAGTACGGAAGGGAAACACACCACAAGCCCTACAACTAACCCCCAAGCCATAGCCTACTCCTGGCCAGTACGCTGGCACTGACCCATGCGTCAGCATGTAGCCTGACCCTCCCACGTTTCCGGACCCTCCCCTGTGCCCTAAGCCTTGCTGTTCCCTAACACTAACCCTAGCCTGGAAGGGAAACACACCACCAGCCCTACACCTAACCCCCAATCCGTAGCCTACTCCTGGCCGGTACGCTGGCACTGGCCCGTGCGTCAGCACGTAGCCTGACCCTCCCACGTTTCCGTACCCTCACCTGTGCCCTAAGCCTTGCTGTTCCCTAACACTAACCGTAGCCTGGAACAGAAAACCACCACCAGCCCTACACCTTACCCTACGCCGTAGCCTACTCCTGGCACGTACGCTGACACTGATCCGTGCGTCAGCACGTAGCCTGACCCTCCCACGTTTCTGTACCCTCACCTGTGCCCTAAGCCTTGCCGTTCCCTAACCCTAACCCTAGCCCGGAACAGAAACCCACCACAAGCCCTAAACCTTTACCTTCTCCGTAGCCTACTCCTGGACCGTACGCTGGCACTGACCTGTGCGTCAGCATGTAATCGGACCCCCCACGTTTCCGTACCCACACTGGGGCCCTAAGCCTTGCCGTTCCCTAACCCTAACCCTAGCCCGGAAAGGAAACCCACCACCAGTCCTACAGCTTACACTACGCCGTAGCCTACTCCTGGCCCGAACGCTGGCGCTGACCCATGCGTCAGCACGTAGCCTGACCCTACCACGTTTCCGTACCCTCACCTGTACCCTAAGACTTGCCATTCCCTAACCCTAACCCTAGCCCAGAAAGGAAACCCACCACCAGCCCTACACCTAACCCCCAAGCCGTAGCCTACTCTTGGCCGGTACGCTGGCACTGACCAGTGCGTCACCACTTAGCCTGACCCTCCCACGTTTCAGTACCCTCACCTGTGCCCTAAGCCTTGCTGTTCCCTAACCCTAATCCTAGCCCGGAATGGAAACCCACCACCAGCCCTACACTTTACCCTACGCCGTAGCCTACTCCTGGCCCGTACGCTGGCACTGACCCTTGCGTCAGCACGTAGCCTGACCCTCCCACGTTTCCGTAACCTCAACTGTGCCCTAAGCCTTGCCGTTCCCTAACCCTAACCCTAGCCCGGAACGCAAACACACCACCAGCCCTACAACTTACCCCCAAGCCGTAGCCTACTCCTGGCCCGTAAGCTGGCACTGACCCGTGCATCAGCACGTAGCCTGACCCTCCCAACCTTCCGTACCCTCACCTGTGCCCTAAGCCTTGCCGTTCCCTAACCCTAACCCTAGCCCGGAACAGAAACCCACCACCAGCCCTAAACCTTACCCCCAAGCCGTAGCCTACTCCTGGCCCGTACGCTGGAACTGACCTGTGCGTCAGCACGTAGCCTGACCCTCCAACGTTTGTGGAACCTCACCTGTGCCCTAATCCTTGCCGTACCCTAACCCTAACCCTAGCCCTGAACGGAAACCCACCACCAGCCCTACACATTTCCCTAAGCCGTAGCCTATTCCTGGCTCATACGCAGGCACTGACCCTTTCATCAGCACATAGCCTGACCTTCCCACGTTTCCGTACCCTCACCTGTGCCCTAAGCCTTGCCGTTCACTAACCCTAACCCTAGCCCAGAACGGAAACCCACCACCAGCCCTAAACCTTACCCCCAAGCCGTAGCCTACTCCTGGTCCATACGCTGGCACTGAACCGTGCCTCAGAACGTATCCTGACACTGCCACGTTGCCGTACCCTCACCTGGGCCCTAAGCCATGCCGTTCCCTAACCCTAAACCTAGCCCAGAACGGAAACCCACCACCTGCCCTATACCTTACCCAACGCCGTAGCCTACTCCTGGCCCGTACGCTGGCAATGACACGTGCGTCTGCACGTAGCCTGACCCTCCCACGTTTCCATACACTCACCTGTGCCCTAAGCCTTGCCGTTCCCTAACCCTAACCGTAGCCCGGAAAGAAAACCCACCACCAGCCCTAAACCTTACCTTACACCGTAGCCTACTCCTGGCCCGTATGCTGGCACTGACCCGTGCATCAGTACGTAGCCTGACACTCCCACGTTTCCATAACCTCACCTGTGCCCTAAGCCTTGACGTTTCCTAACCCTAACCCTAGCCCGGAACGGAAACCCACCACCAGCCCTACACCTTACCCTACGGCGTAGCCTACTCCTGGCCTGTACGCTGGCACTGACCCGTGCGTCAGCACGTAGCCTCACCCTCCCACGTTTCCGTAACTCTCACCAGTGCCCTAAGCCTTGCCGTTCCTTAACCCTAACCCTAGCCCGGAACGGAAATGGACCACCAGCCGTACATCTTACCCCCAAGCCGTAGACTACTCCTGGCCCATACGCTGACACTGACCCGTGGGTCAGCAAGTAGCCTGACCCTCCCACGTTTCCGTACCCTCACCTGTGCCCTAAGCCTTGCCGTTCCCTAACCCTAACCCTAGCCCAGAACGGAAACCCACAAACTTCCCTACACCTTACCCAACGCCGTAGCCTACTCCTGTCCCGTACGCTGGCACTGACCCAGGCGTCAGCACGTAGCCTGATGCTCACACGTTTCCGTACCCTCACCTGTGCCCTAAGCCTTGCCGTTCCGTAACCCTAACCCTAGCCCGGAACGGAAAACCAACACCCGTCCTACACCTTACCCTACGCCGTAGATTACTCCTGGCCCATATGGTGACACTGACCCATGCGTTAGCACGTAGCCTGACCCTCACACGTTTCCGTACCCTCACCTGTGCCCTAAGCTTTGCCGTTCCCTAACCCTAACCCTAGCCCGGAACAGAAACCCACCACCTGCCCTAAACCTTTCCCTACGCCGTAGCCTACTCCTGGCCCGTACGCTGGCACGGACCCGTGGGTCAGCACGTAGCCTGACCCTACCACGTTTCTGTACCCTCACCTGTGCCCTAAGCCTTGCCATTCCCTAACCCTAACCCTAGCCCGGAATGGAAACACTCCTCCAGCCCTAAAACTTACCCCCATGCCATAGCCTATTCCTGGCCCGTACACAGGCACTGACCCGTGCGTCAGCACGTAGCCTGACCCTCC
Source organism: Mesoplodon mirus (assembly GCF_964341445.2). Taxonomy (NCBI): domain Eukaryota; kingdom Metazoa; phylum Chordata; class Mammalia; order Artiodactyla; family Ziphiidae; genus Mesoplodon; species Mesoplodon mirus. The sequence continues at coordinate 109,630,026 of NC_138987.1, read as the reverse complement.
CACTTATCCGTACCCTCAGCTAAGCCCTAAGCCTTGGCCTTCCCTAACTCTAACCGAAGCCCGGAACGGAATCCCACCACCAGCCCTACACCTTAAAGTATGCCGTAGCCTATTCCTGGCCCGTACGCTGGCACTGACACGTGCGTCAGCACGTAGCCTGACCCTCCCACGTTTCCGTACCATCACCTGTGCCCTAAGCCTTGCCGTTCCCTATCCCTAACCCTAGCCATGAACGGAAACCCACCAGAAGCTCTACACCTTACCATACGCCGTAGCCCACTCCTGGCCCGTACGCTGGCACTGACCCGTAAGTCAGCACGTAGCCTGACCCTCCCACGTTTCCGTACCCTCACCTGTGCCCTAAGCCTTGCCGTTCCCTCACCATAACCCTAGACAGGAACGGAAATCAACCAGCAGCCCTACACCTTACCCTACGCCGTAGCCTACTCCTGGCCCGTACGCTGGCACTGACCCGTGCGTCAGCACGTAGCCTGACCCTCACACATTTCCGTACCCTCAACTGTGCCCTAAGCCTTACCGTTCCCTTACCCTAATCCTAGCCAGGAACGGAAACCCACCACCAGCCCTACAACTTACCCCAAGCCGTAGGCTACTCCTGGACCTTACGCTGGCACTGACCTGTGTGTCAGCACGTAGCCTGACCCTCCCACGTTTGCGGACCCTCACCTGTGCCCTAAGCCTTGCCATTCCCTAACCCTAACCCTAGCCCGGAACGGAAACCCACCACCAGCCCTACAACTTTCCCTACGACGTAGCCTATTCCTGGCCCCTACGCAGGCACTGACCCTTTCATCAGCACGTAGCCTGACCCTCCCACCTTTCCGTACCCTCACCTGTGCCCTAAGCCTTGCCGTTCCCTAACCCTAACCCTAGCCCGGAATGGAAACCCACCACCAGCCCTACACCTTACCCCAAAGCCGTAGCCTACTCCTGGTCCATACGCTGGCACTGACCTGTGCGTCAGCACGTAGCCTGAACTTCCCACATTACCGTAACCTCACCTGTGCCCTAAGCCTTGCCGTTCCCTAACCCTAACCCTAGTACGGAACGGAAACACACCACCAGCCCTACACCTAACCCACAAGCCATAGCCTACTCCTGGCCCGTACGATGGCACTGACCCGTGCGTCAGCACGTAGCCTGACCCTCCCACATTTCCGTACCCTCACCTGTGCCCTAAGCCTTGCTGTTCCCTAACCCTAACCCTAGCCTGGAACGGAAACACACCACCAACCCTACACCTAACCACCAAGCCGTAGCCTACTCCTGGCCGGTACGCTGGCACTGATATGTGCCTCAGCATGTAGCCTGACCCTCCCACGTTTCCGTAACCTCACCTGTGCCCTAAGCCTTGCCGTTCCATAACCCTAACCCTAGCCCGGAACGGAAACCCACCACCAGCCCTACACCTTACCCTACGCCGTAGCCTACTCCTGGCCCGTACGCTGGCACTGATCCGTGCGTCAGCACCTAGCCTCACCTTCCCACATTTCCGTACCCTCACCTGTGCCGTAAGCCTTGGCGTTCCCTAACCCTAACCCTAGCCCGGAACGGAAACCCACCTCCAGCCCTACACCATACCCTACACCGTAGCCTACTCCTGGCCGTACGCTGGCACTGACCCGTGCATCAGCATGTAGCCTGACCCTCTCACGTTTCCGTACCCTCACCTGTGCCCTAAGCCTTGACATTCCCTAACCCTAACCCTAGCCCGGAACGCAAACCAACCACCAGCCCTACACCTTTCCCTACGCCGTAGCCTACTCCTGGCCCGTACGCTGGCACTGACCCGTGCGTCAGCACATAGCCTGACCCTCCCACGTTTCCGTACCCTCACCTGTGCCCTAAGCCTTGCCGTTCCCTAACCAAAACCCTAACCCAGAACGGAAACCCACCACCATCCCTAAACCTTTCCCTACTGGGTAGCCTACTCCTCACCCGTACGCTCGCACTGACCCATGCGTCAGCATGTAGTTTGACCCTCCCACGTTTCCGTACCCTCACCTGGGCCCTAAGCCTTGCCATTCCCTAACACTAACCTTAGTCCGGAAAGGAAACCCACCACCAGCCCTACACCTAACCCTATGCTGTAACCTACAGCTGACCCATACGCAGGCGCTGACCTGTGCTTCAGCACGTAGCCTGACCCTCCCACGTTTGCGGACCCTCACCTGTGCCCTAAGACTTGCCGTTCCCTAACACTAACCCTAGCCCAGAACGGCATCCCACCACCAGCCCTACACCTTTCCCTACGCCGTAGCCTATTCCTGGCTCGTACGCAGGCACTGACACTTTCATCAGCACGTAGCCTGACCCTCCCACGTTTCTGTACCCTCACCTGGGCCCTAAGCCTTGCTGTTCACTAACCCTAACCCTAGCCCGGAACGGAAACCCACCACCAGCCCTACACCTTACCCCCAAGCCGTAGCCTTCTCCTGGCCGGTACGCTGGCACTGACACGTGCGTCAGCACGTAGCCTGACCCTCACACGTTTCCGTACACTCACCTGTGCCCTAAGCCTTGCCGTTTCCTAACCCTAACCCTAGCCCGGAACAGAAACCCACCACCAGCCCTACACTCTACCCTACGCCATAGCCTATTCCTGGCCCGTACGCTGGCTCTGAGCCGTGCGTCATCACGTATCCTGACCCGCCCACGTTTCCGTACCCTCACCTGTGCCCTAAACCTTGACGTTCCCTTACCCTAACCCTAGCCCGGAACGGAAAGCCACCACCAGCCCTACAACTTAACCCCAAGCTGTAGCCTACTCCTGGCCCGTATGCTGGCACTGACCCTTGCGTCAGCACGTAGCCTGACCCTCCCAAGTTTCCGTACCCTCACCTGTGCCCTATGCCTTGCCGTTCCCTAACCCTAACCCTAGCCCGGAACGGAAACCCACCACCAGCCCTACACTTTACCCTATGATGTAGCCTATACCTGGCCCGTACGCGGGTAATAGCCTGTGATTCAGCACGTAGCCTGACACTACCATGTTACCGTACCCACCGCTGTGCTCTAAGCCTTACCGTTCCCTTACCCTAGCCCTAGCCCGGAACGGAAACCAACCACCAGCCCTAAAACTTACCCACAAGCCATAGCCTACTCCTGGCCCGTACGCTGGCACTGACCCGTGCGTCAGCACGTAGCCTGACCCTCCCACGTTTCCGTACCATCACCTGTGCCCTAAGCCTTGCCGTTCCCTAACCCTAACCCTAGCCCGGAACGGAAACCCACCACCAGCCCTAGACCTTAACCTATGCCGTAGCCTACTCCTGGCCTGTACGGTGGCACTGACCCATGCGTCAGCACGTAGCCTGACGCTCCCACGTTTCCGTACCCTCACCTGTGCCCTAAGCCTTGCCGTTCCCTCACCCTCACCCTAGCCAGGAATAGAAACCCAAGAGCAGCCCTACATCTTACCCCCAAGCTGTAGCCTACTCCTGACCCGTATGGTGGCACTGACCCATGCGTCAGCACGTAGCCTGACCCTCCCACGTTTCCGTACCCTCACCTGTGCCCTATGCCTTGCCGTTCCCTAACCCTAACCCTAGCACAGAACGGAAACCCACCTCCAGCCCTATACCTTACCCTAGGCTGTAGCCTACTGCTGGCCCGTATGCTGGCACTGACCCATGCGTAAGCACGTAGCCTGACCCTCCCACGTTTCCGTACCCTCACCTGTGCCCTAAGCCTTGACGTTCCCTAACCATAACCCAAGCCCAGAACGGAAAACCACCACCAGCCCTAGACCTTACCCTACGGCGTAGCCTACTCCTGGCCTGTACGCTGACACTGACACGTGTTTCAGCACGTAGCCTGACCCTCCCACGTTTCCGTACCCTCACCTGTGCCCTAAGCTTTGCCGTTCCCTAACCCTAACCCTAGCCCGGAACGGAAACCCACCACCAGCCCTAAACCTTTCCCTACGCCGTAGCCTACTCCTGGCCCGTACGCTGGCACTGACCCGTGCGTCAGCATGTAGACTGACACCCCACGTTTCCATACCCTCACCTGGGCCCTAAACCTTGCCGTTCCCTAACACTAACCCTAGCCCGGAATGGAAACCCACCACCAGCCCTAAAACTTACCCCCATGCCATAGCCTACTCCTGGCCCGTACACAGGCACTGACCCGTGCGTCATCACGTAGCCTGACACTCCCACTTTTCCGTACCCTCAGCTAAGCCCTAAGCCTTGGCCTTCCCTATATCTAACCCAAGCCCAGAACGGAATCCCACCACCAGCCCTACACCTTAACGTATGCCGTAGCCTATTCCTAGCCCGTACGCTGGCACTGAAACGTGCGTCAGCACGTAGCCTGACCCTCCCACGTTTCCGTACCCTCACCTGTGCCCTAAGCCTTGCCGTTCCCTAACCCTAACCCTAGCCAGGATCGGAAACCCACCAGAAGCCCTAAACCATACCATACGCCGTAGCCCAATCCTGGCCCGTACGCTGGCACTGACCCGTGAGTCAGCACGTAGCCTGACCCTCCCACGTTTCCGTACCCTCACCTGTGCCCTAAGCCTTGCCGTTCCCTCACCATAACCCTAGCCAGGAACGGAAATCCACCAGCAGCCCTACACCTTACCCTACGCCGTAGCCTACTCCTGGCTCGTACGCTGGCACTGACCCATGCGTCAGCACGTAGCCTGACCCTCACACATTTCCGTACCCTCACCTGTGCCCTAAGCCTTGCCGTTCCCTAACCCTAACCCTAGTCCGGAACAGAAACCCACCACCAGCCCTACAGCTTACCCCCAAGCCATAGACTATTCCTGGCCCGTACGCTGGCACTGACACATGCGTAAGCATGTAGCCTGACCCTCCCACGTTTCCGTACCCTCACCTGTGCCCTAAGCCTTGCAGTTCCCTAACCCTAAACCTAGCGCGGAAAGGAAACCCACCACCAGCCCTACACCTAACCCCCAAGCCGTAGCCTACTCCTAGCCGGTACGCTGGCACTGACCCATGCATCAGCACATAGCCTGACCCTCCCACGTTTCCGTACCCTCACCTGTGCCCTAAGCCTTGCCGTTCCCTAACCCTAACCCTAGCCCGGAACGGAAACCCACCACCAGCCCTACACCTTACCCCCAAGCCGTAGCCTACTCCTGGTCCATACGCTGGCACTGACCTGTGCGTCAGCACGTAGCCTGAACTTCCCACATTACCGTAACCTCACCTGTGCCCTAAGCCTTGCCGTTCCCTAACTCTAACCCTAGTACGGAACGGAAACACACAACCAGCCCTACAACTAACCCCCAAGCCATAGCCTACTCCTGGCCCGTACGCTGGCACTGACCCGTGCGTCAGCACGTAGCCTGACCCTCCCACATTTCCGTACCCTCACCTGTGCCCTAAGCCTTGCTGTTCCCTAACACTAACCCTAGCCTGGAACGGAAACACACCACCAACCCTACACCTAACCACCAAGCCGTATCCTACTCCTGGCCGGTACGCTGGCACTGACACGTGCATCAGCATGTAGCCTGAACCTCCCACGTTTCCGTAACCTCACCTGTGCCCTACGCTTTGCCATTCCCTAACCCTAACTGTAGCCCGAAAGTAAATCAGCCCTACACATTACCCTACGCCGTAGCCTACTCCTGGCCCGTACGCTGGCACTGACCCGTGCGTCAGCAAATAGACTGACCCTCCCACTCTTCCGTACCCTCACCTGTGCCCTAAACCTTGCCGTTCCCTAACCCTAACCCTAGCCCGGTACAGAAACCCACCACCAGCCCTACACCTAAACCCCAAGCCGTAGCCTCCTCCTGGCCCGTACGCTGGCACTGACCCGTGCGTCAGCAAGTAGCCTGACCCTCCCACCTTTCAGTATCCTCACCTGTGCCCTAAGCCTTGCCGTTCCCTAACCCTAACCCTAGCCCTGAAGGGAAAACCACCACCAGCCCTACACTTTACCCTACGCCGTAGCCTCCTCCTGGCCCGTACGCTGGCTCTGACACATGCGTCAGCACGTAGCCTGACCCTCCCACGTTTCCGTCCCCTCACCTGTGCCCTAAGCCTTGCCGTTCCCTAACCCTAACCCTAGCCCGGAACGGAAACCCACCACCAGCCCTACACCATACCCTACACCGTAGCCTACTCCTGGCCCGTACGCTGGCACTGACCCGTGTGTCAGCATGTAGCCTGACCCTCTCACGTTTCCGTACCCTCACCTGTGCCCTAAACCTTGACGTTCCCTAACCCTAACCCTAGCCCGGAACGCAAACCCTCCACCAGCCCTACACCTTTCCCTACGCCGTAGCCTACTCCTGGCCCATACGCTGGCACTGACCCGTGTGTCAGCACGTAGCCTAACCCTCCCACGTTTCCGTACCCTCACCTGTGCCCTAAGCCTTTCTGTTCCCTAACCAAAACCCTAACCCGGAACGGAAACCCACCACCATCCCTAAACCTTTCCCTACTGGGTAGCCTACTCCTCGCCCGTACGCTCGCACTGACCCGTGCCTCAGCATGTAGTTTGACCCTCCCACGTTTCCGTACCCTCACCTGGGCCCTAAGCCTTGCCATTCCCTAACACTAACCTTAGTCCGGAAAGGAAACCCACCACCAGCCCTACACCTTACCCTATGCCGTAGCCTACACCTGGCCCATACGCAGGCACTGACCTGTGCTTCAGCACGTAGCCTGACCCTCCCACGTTTGCGGACCCTCACCTGTGCCCTAAGACTTGTCGTTCCCTAACACTAATCCTAGCCCGGAACGGAAACCCACCACCAGCCCTACACCTTTTCCTACGCCGTAGCCTATTCCTGGCTCGTACGCAGGCACTGACACTTTCATCAGCACGTAGCCTGACGCTCCCACGTTTCTGTACCCTCACCTGTGCCCTAAGCCTTGCCGTTCACTAACCCAAACCCTAGCCCGGAACGGAAACCCACCACCAGCCCTACACCTTACCCCTAAGCCGTAGCCTACTCCTGGCCGGTACGCTGGCACTGACACGTGCGTCAGCACGTAGCCTGACCCTCACACGTTTCCGTACCTTCACCTGTGCCCTAAGCCTTGCCGTTTCCTAACCCTAACCCTAGCCCGTAACAGAAACCCACCACCAGCCCTACACTCTACCCTACGCCATAGCCTATTCTTGGCCCGTACGCTGGCTCTGAGCCGTGCGTCATCATGTAGCCTGACCCTCCCACGTTTCCGTACCCTCACCTGTGCCCTAAACCTTGACGTTCCCTAACCCTAACCCTAGCCCAGAACGGAAACCCACCACCAGCCCTAGACCTTACGCTATGGCGTAGCCTACTCCTGGCCTGTACGCTGACACAGACACATGCATCAGCACGTAGCCGGACCCTACCACTTTTTTGTACCCTTACCTGAGCCCTAAGCCTTGCCGTTCCCTAACCCTAAACCTAGCCCGGAATGGAATCCCACCACCAGCCCTACACCTTACCATATGCCGTAGCCTACTCCTGCCCGGTACGGTGCCACTGAGCTGTGCATCAGCACGTAGCCTGACCCTCCCACGTTTCCGTACCCTCAGCTGTGCCCTACGCCTTGCCGTTCCCTAACCCTATCCCTAGCCTGGAACGGAAACACACCACCAGCCCTACAACTTACCCCTAAGCCGTAGCCTACTCCTGGCCTGTACGGTGGCACTGACCCTTGCGTCAGCATGTAGCCTGACCCTCCCACGTTTCCGTACACTCACCTGTGCCCTAAGCCTTGCCGTTCCGTAACCCTAACCCGACCCCAAAACGGAAACCCACCACCAGCCCTACACCTTACCCCCAAGCCGTAGCCTACACCTGGCCCGTTCGGTGGCACTAACCCGAGCATCAGCAAGTAGCATGACCTCCCACGTTTCTGTACCCTCACCCGTGCCCTAAGCCTTGCCGTTCTGTAACCCTAACCCTAGCCCGGAACGGATACCCACCACCAGCCCTACAACATACCCCCAAGCCGTAGCCTACTCCTGGCCCATATGCTGGCACTGACCCGTGCGTCAGCACGTAGCATGACCCTCCCACGTTTCCGTACCCTCACCTGTGCCCTAAGCCTTGCCGTTCCCTAACCCTAACCCTAGCCCGGAACGTAAACCCACCACCAGCCCTACACCTTACCGTATGCGGTAGCCTATACCTGGCCCGTACGCTGGCACTGACACGTGCGTCAGCATGTAGCCTGTCCCTCACACGTTTCCGTACCCTCACCTGTGCCCTAAGCCTTGCCGTTCCCTAACCCTAACACTAGCCCGGAACGGAAACCCACCACAAGCCCTACACCTTACCATACGCCATAGCCTACTCCTGGCCCGTACGCTGGCCCTGACCCGTGAGTCAGCACGTAGCCTGACCCTCCCACGTTACTGTAACCTCACCTGTGCCCTAAGCCTTGCCGTTCCCTCACCCTAACCCTAGCCAGGAACGGAAACCCACCAGCAGCCCTACACCATACCCTACGCCGTATCCTACTCCTGGCTCGTACGCTGGCACTGACCCGTGCGTCAGCCCGTAGCCTGACCCTCACACGTTTCCGTACCCTCACCTGTGCCCTAAGCCTTGCCGTTCCCTAACCCTAACCCTAGCCCGGAACGGAAACCCACCACCAGCCCTACACCTAACCCCCAAGCCGTAGCCTACTCCTGGCTGGTACGCTGGCACTGACCCGTGCATCGACACATAGCCTGACCCTCCCCCGTTTCCGTACTCTCACCTGTGCCCTAAGCCTTGACGTTCCCTAACCCTAACCCTAGCCCGGAATGGAAACCCACCAACAGCCCTACACATTTCCCTACGACGTAGCCTACTCCTGGCCCGTACGCTGGCACTGACCCATGCATCAGCACGTAGCCTGAACCTCCAACTTTTCTGTAACCTCACCTGTGCCCTAAGCCTTGACGTTCCCTAACACTAACCCTAGCCCGGAACGGAAACCCACCACCAGCCCTACACCTTACCCTACGCCGTAGCCTACTCCTGGCCCGTACGTCGGCACTGACCCGTGCGTCAGCACGTAGCCTGACCGGCCCACGTTTCCGTACCCTCACCTGTGCCCTAAGCCTTGCCGTTCCCTTACCCTAGGCCTAGCCCGGAACCCAAACCCACCACCAGCCCTAAACCTTACCCCCAAGCTGTAGCCTACTCCTGGCCCGTATGCTGGCACTGACCCGTGCGTCAGCATGTAGCCTGACCCTCCCACGTTTCCGTATCCTCACCTGTGCCCTATGCCTTGCCGTTCCCTAAGCCTAAGCCTAGCACAGAACGGATACCCACCTCCAGCCCTATACCTTACCCTACGCTGTAGCCTACTGCTGGCCCGTATGCTGGCACTGACCCATGCGTAAGCACGTAGCCTGACCCTCCCACGTTTCCGTACCCTCACCTGTGCCCTAAGCCTTGACGTTCCCTAACCCTAACCCTAGCCCAGAACGGAAACCCACCACCAGCCCTAGACCTTACCCTATGGCGTAGCCTACTCCTGGCCTGTACGCTGACACTGACACGTGCGTCAGCACGTAGCCGGACCCTCCCACGTTTCCGTACCCTCACCTGTGCCCTAAGCTTTGCCGTTCCCTAACCCTAACCCTGGGCCGGAACGGAAACCCACCACCAGCCCTAAACGTTTCCCTACGCCGTAGCCTAATCCTGGCCCGTACACTGGCACTGACCCGTGCGTCAGCATGTACACTGACCCACCCACGTTTCCATACCCTCACCTGGGCCCTAAACTTTGCCGTTCCCTAACCCTAACCATAGCCCGGCAGGGAAACCCACCACCAGCCCTACAACTTTCCCTACGACGTAGCCTATTCCTGGCCCCTACGCAGGCACTGACACTTTCATCAGCACGTAGCCTGACCCTCCCACGTTTCCGTACCCTCACCTGTGCCCTAAGCCTTGCCGTTCCCTAACCCTAACCCTAGCCTGGAACGGAAACCCACCACCAGCCCTACATCTTACCCCCAAGCCGTAGCCTACTCCTGACCCATTCGCTGGCACTGACCTGTGCGTCAGCATGTACCCTGAACTTCCCACATTACCGTAACCTCACCTGTGCCCTAAGCCTTGCCGTTCCCTAACCCTAAACCTAGTACGGAACGGAAACACACCACCAGCCCTACACCTAACCCCCAAGCCAAAGCCTACTCCTGGCCCATACGCTGGCACTGACCCGTGTGTCAGCACGTAGCCTGAGCCTCCCACATTTCCGTACCCTCACCTGTGCCCTAAGCCTTGCTGTTCCCTAACACTAACCCTAGCCTGGAACGGAAACACACCACCCACCCTACACCTAACCACCAAGCCGTAGCCTACTCCTGGCCGGTACGCTGGCACTGATATGTGCCTCAGCATGTAGCCTGACCCTCCCACGTTTCCGTAACCTCACCCGTGCCCTACGCTTTGCCATTCCCTAACCCTAACTGTAGCCCGAAAGGGAAACAGCCCTACACCTTACCCTACGCAGTAGCCTACACCTGGCCTGTACGCTGGCACTGACACGTGCATCAGCATGTAGCCTGACTCTCCCACGTTTCCGTACCCTCACCTGTGCCCTAAGCCTTGCCGTTCCCTAACCCTAACCCAAGCCGGAACGGAATCCCACCACCAGCCCTACACCTTACCGTATGCCGTAGCCTATACCTGGCTCGTACGCTGGCACTGACACGTGCTTCAGCATGTAGCCTGACCCTCACACGTTTCCGTACCCTCACCTGTGCCCTAAGCCTTGCCGTTCCCTAACCCTAACACTAGCCCGGAACGGAAACCCACCACAAGCCCTACACCTTACCATACGCCATAGCCTACCCCTGGGCCGTACGCTGGCCCTGACCCGTGAGTCAGCACGTAGCCTGACCCTCCCACGTTACTGTAACCTCACCTGTGCCCTAAGCCTTGCCGTTCCCTCACCCTAACCCTAGCCAGGAACGGAAAACCACCAGCAGCCCTACACCTTACCCTACGGCGTAGCCTACTCCTGGCTCGTACGCTGGCACTGACCCGTGCGTCAGCACGTAGCCTGACCCTCACAGGTTTCCGTACCCTCACCTGTGCCCTAAGCGTTGCCGTTCCCTAACCCTAACCCTAGTCCGGAACGGAAACCCACCACAAGCCCTAAAGCTTACCACCAAGCCATAGCCTATTCCTGGCCCATACGCTGGCACTGACCCGTGTGTCAGCATGTAGCCTGAACCTCCCACGTTTCCGTACCCTCACCTGTGCCCTAAGCCTTGCCGTTCCCTAACCCTAACCCTAGCCCGGAACGGAAACCCACCACCAGCCCTACACCTAACCCCCAAGCCGTAGCCTACTCCTGGCTGGTACGCTGGCACTGACCCGTGCATCGACACATAGCCTGACCCTCCCCCGTTTCCGTACTCTCACCTGTGCCCTAAGCCTTGACGTTCCCTATCCCTAACCCTAGACCGGAATGGAAATCCACCACCAGCCCTACACATTTCCCTACGACGTAGCCTACTCCTGGCCCGTACGCTGGCACTGACCCATGCATCAGCACGTAGCCTGAACCTCCAACTTTTCTGTACCCTCACCTGTGCCCTAAGCCTTGACGTTCCTTAACACTAACCCTAGCCCGGAACGGAAACCCACCACCAGCCCTACACCTTACCCTACGCCGTAGCCTACACCTGGCCCGTACGTTGGCACTGACCCGTGCGTCAGCACGTAGCCTGACCTGCCCACGTTTCCGTACCCTCACGTGTGCCCTAAGCCTTGCCGTTCCCTTACCCTAACTGTAGCCCGGAACGGAAACCCACCACCAGCCCTACAACTTACCCCCAAGATGTAGCCTACTCCTGGCCCGTATGCTGGCACTGACCCGTGCGTCAGCACGTAGCCTGACCCTCCCACGTTTACGTACCCTCACCTGTGCCCTAAGCCTTGCCGTTCCCTAACCCTAACCCTAGCACCGAACGGAAAACCACCACCAGGCCTACACTTTACCCTATGCCGTAGCCTACACCTGGCCCGTACGTGGGCACTGAACCATGTGTCAGCATGTAGCCTAACCCTCCCACGTTTCCGTACCCTCACCTCTGCCCTAAGCCTTGCCGTTCCCTAACCCTAACCCTAGCCCGGAACGGAAACCCACCACCAGCCCTAAACATTACCCACAAGCCGTAGCCTACACCTGGCCCGTATGCTGGCACTGACCCGTATGTCAGCACGTAGCCTGACCCTCCCACGTTTTTGTACACTCACCTGGGCCCTAAGCCTTGCCGTTCCCTAACCCTAATCCTAGCCCGGAACGGAAACCCACCACCAGCCCTATACCATACCCTACGCTGTAGCCTAATGCTGGCCCATACGCTGGCACTGACTCATGCGTAAGCACGTAGCCTGATGCTCCCACGATTCCGTTCCCTCACCTGTGCACTAAGCCTTGACGTTCCCTAACCCTAACCCTAGCCCGGAACGGAAACCCACCACCAGCCCTAAACCTTTCCCTACGCCGTAGCCTACTCCTGGCCCGTACGCTGGCACTGACCCGTGTGTCAGCATGTAGCCTGAACCTCCCACGTTTCCATACCCTCACCTGTGCCCTAAGCCTTGCCGTTCCCTAACCCTAACCCTAGCCCGGAACGGAAACCCACCACCAGCCCTACAACTAACCCCCAAGCCGTAGCCTACTCCTGGCCGGTACGCTGTCACTGACCCGTGCATCGACACATAGCCTGACCCTCCCCCGTTTCCGTACCCTCACCTGTGCCCTAAGCCTTGCCATTCCCTAACCTTAACCATAGCCATGAACGGAAACCCACCACCAGCACTACAACTTACCCCCAAGCCTTAGGCTACTCCTGGACCTTACGCTGGCACTGACCCGTGCGTCAGCACGTAGCCTGACCCTCCCACGTTTGCGGACCCTCACCTGTGCCCTAAGCCTTGCCGTTCCCTAACCCTAAAGCTAGTACGGAACGGAAACACACCACAATCCCTACACCTAACCCCCAAGCCATAGCCTAATCCTGGCCCGTACGCTGACACTGACCCGTGCGTCAGCACGTAGCCTGACCCTCCCACGTTTCCGTGCCCTCACCTATGCCCTAAGCCTTGCTGTTCCCTAACACTAACCCTAGCCCGGAACGGAAAACCACCACCAGCCCTACACCTAACCCCCAAGCCGTAGCCCAATCCTGGCCGGTACGATGGCACTGACCCGTGTGTCAGCATGTAGCCTGACCCTCCCACGTTTCCGTACCCTCACCTGTGCCCTAAGCCTTGCCGTTCCCTAACCCTAACCCTAGCCCGGAACGGAAAACCACCACCAGCCCTACACCTTACCGTACGCCGTAGCCTACTCCTGGACCGTACGCGGACACTGACCCGTGCGTCAGCACGTAGCCTGACCCGCCCACGTTTCCGTACCCTCACCTGTGCCCTAAGCCTTGCCGTTCCCTAACTCTAACCCTGGCCCGGAACGGAAACCCACAACCAGCCCTAAACCTTTCCCTAAGCCGTAGCCTACTCCTGGCCCGTACGCTGCCACTGACCCATGCGTCCGCATGTAGTCTAATCCCCACATGTTTCCATACCCTCACCTGGGCCCTAAGCCTTGCCGTTCCCTAGCCCTAACCCTAGCCCGGAACGGAAACCCACCACCAGCCCTACACCTTACCCTACGCCGTAGCCTACTCCTGGCCCGTACGTCGGCACTGACCCGTGCGTCAGCACGTAGCCTGACCGGCCCACGTTTCCGTACCCTCACCTGTGCCCTAAGCCTTGCCGTTCCCTTACCCTAGGCCTAGCCCGGAACCCAAACCCACCACCAGCCCTAAACCTTACCCCCAAGCTGTAGCCTACTCCTGGCCCGTATGCTGGCACTGACCCGTGCGTCAGCATGTAGCCTGACCCTCCCACGTTTCCGTATCCTCACCTGTGCCCTATGCCTTGCCGTTCCCTAAGCCTAAGCCTAGCACAGAACGGATACCCACCTCCAGCCCTATACCTTACCCTACGCTGTAGCCTACTGCTGGCCCGTATGCTGGCACTGACCCATGCGTAAGCACGTAGCCTGACCCTCCCACGTTTCCGTACCCTCACCTGTGCCCTAAGCCTTGACGTTCCCTAACCCTAACCCTAGCCCAGAACGGAAACCCACCACCAGCCCTAGACCTTACCCTATGGCGTAGCCTACTCCTGGCCTGTACGCTGACACTGACACGTGCGTCAGCACGTAGCCGGACCCTCCCACGTTTCCGTACCCTCACCTGTGCCCTAAGCTTTGCCGTTCCCTAACCCTAACCCTGGGCCGGAACGGAAACCCACCACCAGCCCTAAACGTTTCCCTACGCCGTAGCCTAATCCTGGCCCGTACACTGGCACTGACCCGTGCGTCAGCATGTACACTGACCCACCCACGTTTCCATACCCTCACCTGGGCCCTAAACTTTGCCGTTCCCTAACCCTAACCATAGCCCGGCAGGGAAACCCACCACCAGCCCTACAACTTTCCCTACGACGTAGCCTATTCCTGGCCCCTACGCAGGCACTGACACTTTCATCAGCACGTAGCCTGACCCTCCCACGTTTCCGTACCCTCACCTGTGCCCTAAGCCTTGCCGTTCCCTAACCCTAACCCTAGCCTGGAACGGAAACCCACCACCAGCCCTACATCTTACCCCCAAGCCGTAGCCTACTCCTGGCCCATACGCTGGCACTGACCTGTGCGTCAGCATGTAGCCTGAACTTCCCACATTACCGTAACCTCACCTGTGCCCTAAGCCTTGCCGTTCCCTAACCCTAAACCTAGTACGGAACGGAAACACACCACCAGCCCTACACCTAACCCCCAAGCCATAGCCTACTCCTGGCCCGTACGCTGGCACTGACCCGTGCGTCAGCACGTAGCCTGACCCTCCCACATTTCCGTACCCTCACCTGTGCCCTAAGCCTTGCTGTTCCCTAACACTAACCCTAGCCTGGAACGGAAACACACCACCAACCCTACACCTAACCACCAAGCCGTAGCCTACTCCTGGCCGGTACGCTGGCACTGATATGTGCCTCAGCATGTAGCCTGACCCTCCCACGTTTCCGTAACCTCACCTGTGCCCTACGCTTTGCCATTCCCTAACCCTAACTGTAGCCCGAAAGGGAAACAGCCCTACACCTTACCCTACGCAGTAGCCTACTCCTGGCCGGTACGCTGGCACTGACACGTGCATCAGCATGTAGCCTGACCCTCCCACGTTTCCGTACCCTCACCTGTGCCCTAAGCCTTGCCGTTCCCTAACCCTAACCCAAGCCGGAACGGAATCCCACCACCAGCCCTACACCTTACCGTATGCCGTAGCCTATACCTGGCCCGTACGCTGGCATTGACACGTGCGTCAGCATGTAGCCTGACCCTCACACGTTTCCGTACCCTCACCTGTGCCCTAAGCCTTGCCGTTCCCTAACCCTAACACTAGCCCGGAACGGAAACCCATCACAAGCCCTACACCTTACCATACGCCATAGCCTACTCCTGGCCCGTACGCTGGCCCTGATCCGTGAGTCAGCACGTAGCCTGACCCTCCCACGTTACTGTAACCTCACCTGTGCCCTAAGCCTTGCCGTTCCCTCACCCTAACCCTAGCCAGGTACGGAAAACCACCAGCAGCCCTACACCTTACCCTACGGCGTAGCCTACTCCTGGCTCGTACGCTGGCACTGACCCGTGCGTCAGCACGTAGCCTGACCCTCACAGGTTTCCGTACCCTCACCTGTGCCCTAAGCGTTGCCGTTCCCTAACCCTAACCCTAGTCCGGAACGGAAACCCACCACCAGCCCTACAGCTTACCACCAAGCCATAGCCTATTCCTGGCCCGTACGCTGGCACTGACCCGTGTGTCAGCATGTAGCCTGAACCTCCCACGTTTCCGTACCCTCACCTGTGCCCTAAGCCTTGCCGTTCCCTAACCCTAACCCTAGCCCGGAACGGAAACCCACCACCAGCCCTACACCTAACCCCCAAGCCGTAGCCTACTCCTGGCTGGTACGCTGGCACTGACCCGTGCATCGACACATAGCCTGACCCTCCCCCGTTTCCGTACTCTCACCTGTGCCCTAAGCCTTGACGTTCCCTAACCCTAACCCTAGCCCGGAATGGAAACCCACCAACAGCCCTACACATTTCCCTACGACGTAGCCTACTCCTGGCCCGTACGCTGGCACTGACCCATGCATCAGCACGTAGCCTGAACCTCCAACTTTTCTGTACCCTCACCTGTGCCCTAAGCCTTGACGTTCCCTAACACTAACCCTAGCCCGGAACGGAAACCCACCACCAGCCCTACACCTTACCCTACGCCGTAGCCTACACCTGGCCCGTACGTTGGCACTGACCCGTGCGTCAGCACGTAGCCTGACCTGCCCACGTTTCCGTACCCTCACGTGTGCCCTAAGCCTTGCCGTTCCCTTACCCTAACCGTAGCCCCGAAAGGAAAACCACCACCAGCCCTACAACTTACCCCCAAGATGTAGCCTACTCCTGGCCCGTATGCTGGCACTGACCCGTGCGTCAGCACGTAGCCTGACCCTCCCACGTTTACGTACCCTCACCTGTGCCCTATGCCTTGCCGTTCCCTAACCCTAACCCTAGCACAGAACGGAAAACCACCACCAGCCCTACACTTTACCCTATGCCGTAGCCTACACCTGGCCCGTACGTGGGCACTGAACCATGTGTCAGCATGTAGCCTAACCCTCCCACGTTTCCGTACCCTCACCTCTGCCCTAAGCCTTGCCGTTCCCTAACCCTAACCCTAGCCCGGAACGGAAACCCACCACCTGCCCTAAACATTAACCACAAGCCGTAGCCTACACCTGGCCCGTATGCTGGCACTGACCCGTGTGTCAGCACGTAGCCTGACCCTCCCACGTTTATGTACACTCACCTGTGCCCTAAGCCTTGCCGTTCCCTAACCCTAACCCTAGCCCGGAACGGAAACCCACCACCAGCCCTATACCATACCCTACGCTGTAGCCTAATGCTGGCCCATACGCTGGCACTGACTCATGCGTAAGCACGTAGCCTGATGCTCCCACGTTTCCGTTCCCTCACCTGTGCACTAAGCCTTGACGTTCCCTAACCCTAACCCTAGCCCGGAACCGAAACCCACCACCAGCCCTAAACCTTTCCCTACACCGTAGCCTACTCCTGGCCCGTACGCTGGCACTGACCCGTGTGTCAGCATGTAGCCTGAACCTCCCACGTTTCCATACCCTCACCTGTGCCCTAAGCCTTGCCGTTCCCTAACCCTAACCCTAGCCCGGAACGGAAACCCACCACCAGCCCTACACCTAACCCCCAAGCCGTAGCCTACTCCTGGCCGGTACGCTGTCACTGACCCGTGCATCGACACATAGCCTGACCCTCCCCCGTTTCCGTACCCTCACCTGTGCCCTAAGCCTTGCCATTCCCTAACCCTAACCCTAGCCATGAACGGAAACCCACCACCAGCCCTACAACTTACCCCCAAGCCTTAGGCTACTCCTGGACCTTACGCTGGCACTGACCCGTGCGTCAGCACGTAGCCTGACCCTCCCACGTTTGCGGACTCTCACCTGTGCCCTAAGCCTTGCCGTTCCCTAACCCTAAAGCTAGTACGGAACGGAAACACACCACAATCCCTACACCTAACCCCCAAGCCATAGCCTAATCCTGGCCCGTACGCTGACACTGACCCGTGCGTCAGCACGTAGCCTGACCCTCCCACGTTTCCGTGCCCTCACCTATGCCCTAAGCCTTGCTGTTCCCTAACACTAACCCTAGCCCGGAACGGAAAACCACCACCAGCCCTACACCTAACCCCCAAGCCGTAGCCCAATCCTGGCCGGTACGATGGCACTGACCCGTGTGTCAGCATGTAGCCTGACCCTCCCACGTTTCCGTACCCTCACCTGTGCCCTAAGCCTTGCCGTTCCCTAACCCTAACCCTAGCCCGGAACGGAAAACCACCACCAGCCCTACACCTTACCGTACGCCGTAGCCTACTCCTGGACCGTACGCGGACACTGACCCGTGCGTCAGCACGTAGCCTGACCCGCCCACGTTTCCGTACCCTCACCTGTGCCCTAAGCCTTGCCGTTCCCTAACTCTAACCCTGGCCCGGAACGGAAACCCACAACCAGCCCTAAACCTTTCCCTAAGCCGTAGCCTACTCCTGGCCCGTACGCTGCCACTGACCCATGCGTCCGCATGTAGTCTAATCCCCACATGTTTCCATACCCTCACCTGGGCCCTAAGCCTTGCCGTTCCCTAGCCCTAACCCTAGACCGGAACGGAAACCCACCACAAGCCCTACACCTTACCCCATGCCGTAGCCTTATCCTGGCCCGAACGCTGGCACTGACCCGTCCGTCAGCACGTAGCCTGACCTTCCCACATTTCCGTACCTTCACCTGTGCCCTAAGCCTTGCCATTCCCTAACCCTAACCCTAGTACGGAACGGAAACCCACCACCAGCCCTACACCTAACCTCCAAGCCACAGCCTACTTATGGCCCGTACGCTGGCACTGACACGTGCGTCAGCATGTAGCCTGACCCTCCCACGTTTCCGTACCATCACCTTTGCCCTAAGCCTTGCCGTTCCCTAACCCTAACCCTAGCCCCGTACGGAAACACACCAGCAGCCCTACAACTAACCCCCAAGCCGTAGCCTACACCTGGCCGGTACGCTTGCACTGACCCGTGCGTCAGCACGTAGCCTGACCCTCCCACGTTTCCGTACCCTCACCTGTGCCCTAAGCCTTGCCGTTCCCTAACCCTAACCCTATTCCGGAATGGAAACACACCACCAGCACTACAGCTTACCCCCAAGCCATAGCCTATTCCTGGCCCGTACGCTGGCACTGACACGTGCGTCAGCATGTACATGACCCTCCCACGTTTCCGTACCCTCTCCTGTGCCCTAAGCCTTGCTGTTCCCTAACCCTACACCTAACCCAGAACGGAAACCCACCACCAGCCCTACACCTTACCCCCAAGCCGTAGACTACTCCTGCCCCGTACGCTGGCTTAGACCCGTGCGTCAGCACGAAGCCTGACCGTCCCACGTTTCCGTAACCTCACCTGTGCCCTAAGCCTTGCCGTTCCCTAACCCTAACCCTAGACTGGAACAGAAACCCACCACCAGCCCTATACCATTCCCTACGCCGTAGCCTATTCCTGGCCCTTACACAGGCACTGACCCTTTCATCAGCACGTAGCCTGACCCTCCCACGTTTCCGTACCCTCACCTGTGCCCTAAGCCTTGCCGTTCACTAACCCTAACCCTAGCCCTGAACGGAAACCCACCACCAGCTCTACACCTTACCACAAAGCCGTAGCCTACTCCTGGCCGGTACGCTGGCCCTGACACGTGCGTCAGCACGTAGCCTGACCCTCACACGTTTCCGTACCCTCACCTGTGCCCTAAGCCTTGTCGTTCCCTAAACCTAACCTTAGCCCGGAACAGAAACCCACCACCACCCCTACACTATACCCTACGCCGTAGCCTATTCCTGGCCCGTACTCTGGCACTGACGCGTGCGTCAGCACGTAGCCTGATCCTCCCACGTTTCCGTACCCTCACCTGTGCCCTAAGCCTTGACGTTCCCTAACCCTAACCCTAGCCCGGAACAGAAACCCATCAACAGCCCTACACCTTACCACCACGCCGTAGCCTACTCCTGGCCCATATGCTGGCACTGACCCGTGCGTCAGCACGTAGCCTGACCCTCCCACGTTTCCGTAACGTCACATGTGCCCTAAGCCTTGCCATTCCCTAACCCTAACCCTATCCCGGAACAGAAACCCACCACCAGCCCTAAACCTTACTCTATGCCGTAGACTACACCTGGTCCGTACGCGGGCAATGACCTGTGCTTCAGCACGTAGCCTGACACTCCAATGTTACTGTACCCTGAACTGTGACCTAAGCCTTGCCGTTCCCTAACCCTAACCCTAGCCCGGAACAGAAACCCATCAACAGCCCTACACCTTACCCCCAAGCCGTAGCCTACTCGTGGTCCGTACGCTGGCACTGACCTCTGCGTCAGCACGTAGCCTGACCTTCCCACGTTACCGTAACGTGACCTGTGCCCTAAGCCTTGCCGTTCCCTAACCGTAACCCTAATACGGGACAGAAACACACCACAAGCCCTAAATATTACCCCCAAGCTGAAGCCTACTGCTGGCCCGTATGCTGGCACTGATGCGTGCGTCACCACATAGCAATGAAACTCCCACGTTTCCGTACCCTCAAGTGTGCCCTAAGCCTTGCGGTTCCCTAACCCTAACCCTAGCCCAGAAGGGAAACCCACCACCAACCCTACACCTTACCTTACGCCGTAACCTACTCCTGGCGCATACGCGGGCACTGACCCGTGCATTCAGCAGGTAGCCTGACCCTCCCACGTTTCCGTACCCTCACCTGTGCCCTAAGCCTTGCCGTTCCCTAAACCTAACCCTAGCCCAGAACAGAAACCCATCACCAGCCTAAAACTTACCCACAACCTATAGCCTACTCCTGGCCCGTACGCTGGCACTGACCCGTGCATCAGCACGGAGCCTGACCTTCCCACGTTTCCGTATCCTCACGTGGGCCCTAAGCCTTGCCGTTCCCTAACCCTAACCCTAGCCCGGAACGAAAACCAACCACCAGCCCTACAACTTACCCCCAAGCCTTAGCCTACTCCTTGCCCGTACGCAGGCACTGACCCTTGCGTCAGCACGTAGCCTGACCCTCCCACGTTTCCGTACCATCACCTGTGCCCTAAGCCTTGCCGTTCCCTAACCCTAACCCTAGCCCTGAATGGAAACACACCACCAGCCCTATACCTAACCCCCAAGCCGTAGCCTACTCCTGGCCCGTACGCGGGCACTGACCTGTGCTTCAGCACATAGCCTGACACTCCCATGTTACTCTACGCTCACTTGTGCCTAAGCCTTGCCGTTCCCTTATCCTAACCCTAGCCCCGAACGGAAACCCACCACCAGCCCTACACTCTACCCTACGCTGTAGCCAACTCCTGGCCCGTACGCTGGCACTGAGCCGTGCGTCAGCACTTAGCCTGACCCTCCCACGTTTCCGTACCATCACCTGTGCCCTAAGCCTTGCCGTTCCTTAACCCTAACCCTAGCCCATCATAGAAACCCACCACCAGCCCTACACCTTACACTACGCCGTAGCCTAATCCTGGCCCATACGCTGGCACTGACCCGTGCGTCAGCATGTAGCCGGACCCTCATTCGTTTCCGTACCCTCACCTGTGCCTTAAGCCTTGCCGTTCCCTAACCCTAACCCTAGTCCGGAAAGGAAACCCACAACCAGCCCTACAGCTTACCCCCAAGCCATAGCAAACTCGTGACCCATACGCTGGCACTGACCGGTGTGTCAGCATATAGCCTGAAGAGGCACACCAGGGGAGGGCGGGCCGGCAGGGTAAAGCTGCCCAGGTCAGCTAATCCACAACCCTCAGGGAATCACATTGTTGAAAATGGACCTCGCTAAGGCAGAAGAGGAGCCAAGGAAAAAAAGGACACAATGCCATTTGCAGCCCCGTAGATGAGTCTAGAAGTAATCACGTGACTTGTAGTAAGTCAGAAAGTGAAAGACACATATCATATCATATCACTTATAGGTGTTACCTAAAAATGGATAGCAGGGCAGATATTTCCACGGAGAAGGGCAATCACAGATTCATTAAACAAACTTATGGTTCACCAATGGAAAGGTGTGAGGATTGGTTTCATTACGATATCGGCATTAACACACATATACAAACAAAGGTGACATATATAATCACCAAAGACCTACAGAATACCAAGAGAGGACTACTTAACTCTGTCATAACGTACATGGGAAAAGGATCCCAGGAAGAACAGACATCTGTATATGTGTAAAAGAACCACATCTTCCACACCTACAACAAGCCAAACATTGTAATCAAACTTGCTGTAATAAAAAATATAAAAAATTAAATTAAAAACACGAACAAGAAGTAGTGAGACAAACTTGAGGGGCTTTCTCCTGGCACATTCCATTCTAAATTCCAATCTAGAACACCACTTCCACTGAGGCTCTCTTGCCCTAGTAACCAGATTTGGTAAGGGTGAACTGCTGCCACCTTGTGGCCGTTTCACACAACAGCAGCTTTAATCCCAGTGCTAATGGTCAGTTGATATTCAAAATCATTGCAGGCCTGTAAATGACACCTGCCCTGAAAACAAATCCTGGGGTCACATATCGACCAAAAAATTCAAAGGACGTCCATATTTCAAAACGACCGTTTCAAAAGGCATATTTTATGCACATTAGTGTTCTGCTTCTTTTCCTTTCTTTCCTTTTTTTGTTAAAAAACACGGGAATGGAAAAAGGCATCCCTCAGAATGGGCGAAAATCGTTGCAAACGAATCAATGGACAGAGGTTTAATCTCCAATATATATAAACAGCTCATGCAGCTTAATATTAAAAAAACAAACAACCCAATACAAAAATGGGCAGAAGATCTAAAGAGACGTTTCTTCAAAGGAGACATAGAGATGGCCAAGACGCACATGAAAAGCTGCTCAACAGCACTAATTATTAGAGAAATGCAAATCAAAACTACAATGAGGTATCACCTCACACCGGTTAGAATCGGGATCATCAGAAAATCTACAAACAACCAATTCTGGGGAGGGTGTGGACAAAAGGAGCCCTCTTCCACTATTGGTGGGAATGTAAATTGATACAGTCACTATGGAGAACAGTATGGAGTTTCCTTAAAAAAACTAGAAGTAGAATTACCATCTGATCCAGCAATCCCACTTCTGGGCATATACCCAGAGAAAACCGTAAATCAAAAACGCACATTCACCACAATGTTCATTGCAGCACTATTTACAATAGCCAGGTAATGGAAGCAACCTAAATGCCCACAGACAGATGAATGGATAAAGATGTGGTACATATATAAAATGGAATATTACTCGGCCATAAAAAGGAATGAAACTGGGTCATTTATAGAGACATCGATGGATCGAGAGACTGTCATACAGAATGAAGTAAGTCAGAAAGCAGAAAACAAATATTGTATATTAATGCATATATGGGAACCTAAAAAAATGGTACAGATGAACTGGTTTGCAGGGAAGAAATAGAGACACAGAGGTAGAGAACAAACGTATGGACACCAAGTGTGGGAAACCATGGGGTGGTGGTGGTGGGATGAGTTGGGAGATTGGGATTGACCTGTATACATATATATGCATAAAATACATAACTAATAAAAACCTGCTGTATAAAAACATAAATAAAATTATATTTCAAAATTTAAAAAAAATAGAATTTAACAATAAAACAGAAAAAATTTCTTCTGTCACACAGATGTATTTATAGGAATGAATTATTACAATGCTTATATCTATAAATACATAAAAGAGGAATATAATCTAACTGGAACCATAAAAGAAAAAAAAACCTGAACCCACGAGTTATACAGAGGAAAACCCTATCAGGGCACAATTGCTCCAGCGGTAAACAATTCTGAAATTGGTCAGAGGTGGGGAACCATCTCCCATACAGCCAGCAACCCACCCCCCACGCAAGGAGCGTCCTCATTGCAAAGCTGGGGGACCGTGCCGAGGCATCTGTGAGTAAACGTGAGCTGAGCCCCAGGCCAGCTGCTGCTGAACTGTTCCCAACCTTTCCAGGTAAAACACCTGAATATGTACAAGGGCTTGAAAGCCTAGAGGAAGGACTGTGGAGCCACACCAGTGACAGCACGCAGGGCAACTTGGTGCCTGCAGGCCAGCCAGTGTGGTCCTGGACACTGGCGCTCTTCCAGAAGCTTTCCATTGCCCTGCCTGTGATACCCCTCCTGTCCCGGCCCCCACTGCTTTTTTCCTTCCTCACCTCTGTCCGGAGAGAAATTCCATCTGAAGGTATGGGTGACACATCCTCTTCTTTACAGGCGGCAGCCTGGCATCTCCTGCAGAAAGGCCAGCAGAACACCACTCACACCGGGCCACCCACAAAGCTGTGGCCCCTCACTCCCTCCCACCAGCACAGCCCCGAGACTGCTCACGAGGCAGAGAATATGGAGTCAGGCACAGCTTCAGGGGCTATTGCTGCCTGGAGCGCTGTTTATATTGACCTCAACGAGGCACACCTGGGGAGGGCGGGCCGGCAGGGTAAGGCTGCCCAGGTCAGCTAATCCACAACCCTCAGAGAATCACATTGTTGAAAATGGACCCCGCTAAGGCAGAAGAGAAGCCAAGGGAAAAAAGGACACAATGCCATTTGCAGCACCGTAGATGAGTCTAGAAGTAATCACGTGACTTGTAGTAAGTCAGAAAGTGAAAGACACATATCATATCATATCACTTATACGTGTTACCTAAAAATGGATACCAGGGCAGATATTTCCACGGAGAAGGGCAATCACAGATTCATTAAACAAACTTATGGTTCACCAATGGAAAGGTGTGAGGATTGGTTTCATTACGATATCGGGGTTAACAGACATATACAAACACAGGAGACATATATAATCACCAAAGACCTACAGAATACCAAGAGAGGAGTACTCAACATTCTGTTATAACGTACATGGGAAAAGGATCCCAGGAAGAACAGACATCTGTATATGTGTAAAAGAACCACATCTTCCACACCTACAACAAGCCAAACATTGTAATCAAACTTGCTGTAATAAAAAATAAAAAAAAAATTAAATTAAAAACACGAACAAGAATTAGTGAGACAAACGTGAGGGGCTTTCTCCTGGCACATTCCATTCTAAACTCCAATCTAGAACACCACTTCCACTGAGGCTCTCTTGCCCTAGTAACCAGATTTGGTAAGGGTTAACTGCTGCCACCTTGTGGCCGTTTCACACAACAGCAGCTTTAATCCCAGCGCTAATGGTCAGTTGATATTCAAAATCATTGCAGGCCTGTAAATGACACCTGCCCAGAAAACAAATCCTGGGGTCACATATCGACCAAAAAATTCAAAGGACGTCCATATTTCAAAACGACCGTTTCAAAAGGCATATTTTACGCACATTAGTGTTCTGCTTCTTTTCCTTTCTTTCCTTTTTTGTTAAAAAACACGGGAATGGAAAAAGACATCCCTCAGAATGGGCGAAAATCGTTGCAGACGTATCAATGGACAGAGGTTTAATCTCCAATATATATAAACAGCTCATGCAGCTTAATATTAAAAAAACAAACAACCCAAAAAAATGGGCAGAAGATCTAAAGAGACGTTTCTTCAAAGGAGACACAGAGATGGCCAAGACGCACATGAAAAGCTGCTCAACAGCACTAATTATTAGAGAAATGCAAATCAAAACTACAATGAGGTATCACCTCACACCGGTTAGAATCGGGATCATCAGAAAATCTACAAACAACCAATTCTGGGGAGGGTGTGGACAAAAGGAGCCCTCTTCCACTATTGGTGGGAATGTAAATTGATACAGTCACTATGGAGAACAGTATGGAGTTTCCTTAAAAAAATTAGAAATAGAATTACCATCTGATCCAGCAATCGCACTTCTGGGCATATACCCAGAGAAAACCGAATTTCAAAAAGGCACATTCACCACAATGTTCGTTGCAGCACTATTTACAATAGCCAGGTAATGGAAGCAACCTAAATGCCCACAGACGGATGAATGGATAAAGATGTGGTACATATATAAAATGGAATATTACTCGGCCATAAAAAGGAATGAAACTGGGTCATTTGTAAAGACATCGATGGATCGAGAGACTGTCATACAGAATGAAGTAAGTCAGAAAGAGGAAAACAAATATTGTATATTAATGCATATATGTGGAGCCTAAAAATGGTACAGATGAACTGGTTTGCAGGGAAGAAATAGAGACACAGAGGTAGAGAACAAACGTATGGACACCAAATGTGGGAAGCCATAGGGTGGTGGTGGTGGGATGAGTTGGGAGTTTGGGATTGACCTGTATACATGTATATGCATAAAATACATAACTAATAATAACGTGCTGTATAAAAAAATAAATAAAATTAAATTTCAAAATTTTAAAAAATAAAATTTAAAAATAAAACAGAAAAAAGTTCTTCCCGTCACACAGATGTATTTATAGGAATGAATTATTTCCATGCTTATATCTATAAATTCATAAAAGAGGAATAAAATCTAACTTGAACGATAAAAGAAGAAAAAAGTGAACCCACGAGTTATACAGAGGAAAACCCTATCAGGGCACTTGCTCCAGCGGTAAACAATTCTGAAATTGGTCAGAGGTGGGGAACCCTCTCCCATACAGCCAGCAACCCACCCCCCACGCAAGGAGCGTCCTCATTGCAAAGCTGGGGGACCGTGCCGAGGCATCTGTGAGTAAACGTGAGTTGAGCCCCAGGCCAGCTGCTGCTGAACTGTCCCCACCCTTTCCAGGTAAAACACCTGAATATGTACAAGGGCTTGAAACCCAAGAGGAAGGATTGTGGAGCCACACCAGCGACAGCACGCAGACCAACTTGGTGCCTGCAGGCCAGCCATGGTGGTCCTGGACCCTGGCGCTCTTTCAGAAGCTTTCCATTGCCCTTCCTGAGATACCCTTCCTGTCCCGGCCCCCACTGCTTTTTTCCTTCCTCACCTCTGTCCGGAGAGAAATTCCAGCGGAAGGTATGGGTGACACATCCTCTTCTTTACAGGTGGCAGCCTGGCAACTCCTGCAGAAAGGCCAGCAGGACCCCACTCACACCGGGCCACCCACAAAGCTGTGGCCCCTCACTCCTTCCCACCAGCACAGCCCCGAGGCTGCTGATGGGGCAGAGAATATGGAGTCAGGCACAGCTTCAGGGGCTATTGCTGCCTGGAGCTCTGTTTATATTGGCCTCAACGAGGCACAGCTGGGGAGGGCGGGCCGGCAGGGTAAGGCTGCCCAGGTCAGCTAATCCACAACCCTCAGGGAATCACATTGTTGAAAATGGACCCCGCTAAGGCAGAAGAGATGCCAAGGAAAAAAAGGACACAATGCCATTTGCCGCACCGTAGATGAGTCTAAAAGTAATCACGTGACTTGTAGTAAGTCAGAAAGTTAAAGACACATATCATATCAAAAAACTTATAGGTGTTACCTAAAAATGGATACCAGGGCAGATATTTCCACGGAGAAGGGCAATCACAGATTCATTAAACAAACTTATGGTTCACCAATGGAAAGGTGTGAGGATTGGTTTCATTACGATATCGGGGTTAACAGACATATACAAACACAGGTGACATATATAATCACCAAAGACCTACAGAATACCAAGAGAGGACTACTCAACATTCTGTCATAACGGACATGGGAAAAGGATCCCAGGAAGTTCAGTCATCTGTATATGTGTAAAAGAACCACATCTTCCACACCTACAAGAATCCAAACATTGTAATCAAACTTGCTGTAATAAAAAATAAAAAAAATTAAATTAAAAACACGAACAAGAAGTAGTGAGACAAACGTGAGGGGCTTTCTCCTGGCACATTCCATTCTAAACTCCAATCTAGAACACCACTTCCACTGAGGCTCTCTTGGCCTAGTAACCAGATTTGGTAAGGGTGAACTGCGGCCACCTTGTGGCCGTTTCACACAACAGCAGCTTTAATCCCAACGCTAATGGTCAGTTGATATTCAAAATCATTGCAGGCCTGTAAATGACACCTGCCGTGAAAACAAATCCTGGGGTCACATATCGACCAAAAAATTCAAAGCACGTCCATATTTCAAAAAGACCGTTTCAAAAGGCATATTTTACGCACATTAGTGTTCTGCTTCTTTTCCTTTCTTTCCTTTTTTGTTAAAAAAAACGGGAATGGAAAAAGGCATCCCTCAGAATGGGCGAAAATCGTTGCAGACGAATCAATGGACAGAGGTTTAATCTCCTATATATATAAACAGCTCATGCAGCTTAATATTAAAAAAACAAACAACCCAAAAAAATGGGCAGAAGATCTAAAGAGACGTTTCTTCAAAGGAGACACAGAGATGGCCAAGACGCACATGAAAAGCTGCTCAACAGCACTAATTATTAGAGAAATGCAAATCAAAACTACAATGAGGTATCACCTCACACCTGTTAGAATCGGCATCATCAGAAAATCTACAAACAACCAATTCTGGGGAGGGTGTGGACAAAAGGAGCCCTCTTCCACTATTGGTGGGAATGTAAATTGATACAGTCACTATGGAGAACAGTATGGAGTTTCCTTAAAAAAATTAGAAATAGAATTACCATCTGATCCAGCAATCCCACTTCTGGGCATATACCCAGAGAAAACCGTATTTCAAAAAGGCACATTCACCACAATGTTCGTTGCAGCACTATTTACAATAGCCAGGTAATGGAAGCAAGCTAAATGCCCACAGACAGATGAATGGATAAAGATGTGGTACATATATAAAATGGAATATGACTCGGCCATATAAAGGAATGAAACTGGGTCATTTGTAGAGACATCGATGGATCGAGAGACTGTCATACAGAATGAAGTAAGTCAGAAAGAGGAAAACAAATATTGTATATTAATGCATATATGTGGAGCCTAAAAATGGTACAGATGAACTCGTTTGCAGGGAAGAAATAGAGACACAGAGGTAGAGAACAAACGTATGGACACCAAGTGTGGGAAGCCATGGGGTGGTGGTGGTGGGATGAGTTGGGAGTTTGGGATTGACCTGTATACATGTATATGCATAAAATACATAACTAATAAAAACCTGCTGTATAAAAACATAAATAAAATTATTTTTCAAATTTTAAAAATATAGAATTTAACAATAAAACAGAAAAAAGTTCTTCCCGTCACACAGATGTATTTATAGGAATGAATTATTTCAATGCTTATATCTATAAATTCATAAAAGAGGAATAAAATATAACTTGAACCATAAAAGAAAAAAAAAACCTGAACTCACGAGTTTTACAGAGGAAAACCCTATCTGGGCACTTGCTCCAGGGGTAAACAATTCTGAAATTGGTCAGAGGTGGGGAACCATCTCCCATACAGCCAGCAACCCACCCCCCACGAAAGGAGTGTCCTCATTGCAAAGCTGGGGGATCGTGCCGAGGCATCTGTGAGTAAACATGAGCTGAGCCCCAGGCCATCTGCTGCTGAACTGTTCCCACCATTCCCAGGTAAAACACCTGAATAAGTACAAGGGCTTGAAAGCCTAGAGGAAGGGCCGTGGAGCCACACCAGCCACAGCACGCAGGCCAACTTGGTGCCTGCAGGCCAGCCAGGGTGGTCCTGGTCCTGGACGCTCTTCCGGAAGCTTTCCATTGCCCTGCCTGAGATACCCCTCCTCTCCCGGCACCCACTGCTCTTTTCCTTCCTCACCTCTGTCCGGAGAGAAATTCCAGCGGAAGGTATGTGTGACACATCCTCTTCTTTACAGGCGGCAGCCTGGCAACACCTGCAGAAAGGCCAGCAGAGCCCCACTCACACCGGGCCACCCACAAAGCTGTGGCCCCTCACTCCCTCCCACCAGCACAGCCCCAAGACTGCTGACGGGGCAGAGAATATGGAGTCAGGCACAGCTTCAGGGGCTATTGCTGCCTGGAGCTCTGTTTATATTGACCTCAACGAGGCACACCTGGGGAGGGCGGGCCGGCAGTGTAAGGCTGCCCAGGTCAGCTAATCCACGACCCTCAGGGAATCACATTGTTGAAAATGGACCTCGCTAAGGCAGAATAGAAGCCAAGGGAGAAAAGGACACAATGCCATTTGCAGCACCGTAGATGAGTCTAGAAGTAATCACGTGACTTGTAGTAAGTCAGAAAGTGAAAGACACATATCATATCATATCACTTATAGGTGTTACCTAAAAATGGATACCAGGGCAGATATTTCCACGGAGAAGGGCAATCACAGATTCATTAAACAAACTTATGGTTCACCAATGGAAAGGTGTGAGGATTGGTTTCATTACGATATCGGGGTTAACAGACATATACAAACACAGCTGACATATATAATCACCAAAGACCTACAGAATACCAAGAGTGGACTACTCAACATTCTGTCATAACGTACATGGGAAAAGGATCCCAGGAAGAAGAGACATCTGTATATGTGTAAAAGAACCACATCTTCCACACCTACAACAAGCCAAACATTGTAATCAAACTGGCTATAATAAAAAATAAAAAATTAAATTAAAAACACGAACAAGAAGTAGTGAGACAAACTTTAGGGGCTTTCTCCTGGCATATTCCATTCTAAATTCCAATTTAGAACATCACTTCCACTGAGGCTCTGTTGCCCTAGTAACCAGATTTGGTAAGGGAGAACTGCTGCCACCTTGTGGCCGTTTCACACAACAGCAGATTTAATCCCAGCGCTAATGGTCAGTTGATATTCAAAATCATTGCAGGCCTGTAAATGACACCTGCCCTGAAAACAAATCCTGGGGTCACATATCGACCAAAAAATTCAAAGGACGTCCATATTTCAAAACGACCGTTTCAAAAGGCATATTTTACGCACATTAGTGTTCTGCTTCTTTTCCTTTCTTTCCTTTTTTGTTAAAAAACACGGGAATGGAAAAAGGCATCCCTCAGAATGGGCGAAAATCATTGCAAACGAATCAATGGACAGAGGTTTAATCTCCAATATATATAAACAGCTCATGCAGCTTAATATTAAAAAACAAACAAACGAATACAAAAATGGGCAGAAGATCTAAAGAGACGTTTCTTCAAAGGAGAGACAGAGATGGCCAAGACGCACATGAAAAGCTGCTCAACAGCACTAATTATTAGAGAAATGCAAATCAAAACTACAATGAGGTATCACCTCACACCCGTTAGAATCGGCATCATCAGAAAATCTACAAACAACCAATTCTGGGGAGGGTGTGGACAAAAGGAGCCCTCTTCCACTATTGGTGGGAATGTAAATTGATACAGTCACTATGGAGAACAGTATGGAGTTTCCTTAAAAAAACTAGAAATAGAATTACCATCTGATCCAGCAATCCCACTTCTGGGTTTATACCCAGAGAAAACCGTAAATCTAAAAGGCATATTCACCACAATGTTCACTGCAGCACTATTTACAATGGCCAGGTAATGGAAGCAACCTAAATGCCCACAGACAGATGAATGGATAAAGATGTGGAACATATATGAAATGGAATATTACTCGGCCATAAAAAGGAATGAAACTGGGTCATTTGTAGAGACATCGATGGATCGAGAGACTGTCATACAGAATGAAGTAAGTCAGAAAGAGGAAAACAAATATTGTATATTAATGCATATATGTGGAGCCTAAAAATGGTACAGATGAACTGGTTTGCAGGGAAGAAATAGAGACACAGAGGTAGAGAACAAACGTATGGACACCAAGTGTGGGAAGCCATGGGGTGGTGGTGGTGGGATGAGTTGGGAGTTTGGGATTGACCTGTATACATGTATATGCATAAAATACATAACTAATAATAACGTGCTGTATAAAAAAATAAATAAAATTTCAAAATTTTAAAAAATAAAATTTAAAAATAAAACAGAAAAAAGTGCTTCCCGTCACACAGATGTATTTATAGGAATGAATTATTTCCATGCTTATATCTATAAAAACATAAAAGAGGAATAACATCTAACTTGAAACATAAAAGAAAAAAAAAGTGAACCCACGAGTTATACAGAGGAAAACCCTATCAGGGCACTTGCTCCAGTCGTAAACAATTATGAAATTGGTCAGAGGTGGGGAAGCATCTCCCATACAGCCATCAACCCAACCCCCACGCAAGGAGCGACCTCATTGCAAAGCTTGGGGACCGTGCCGAGGCATCTGTGAGTAAACGTGAGCTGAGCCCCAGGCCAGCTGCTGCTGAACTGTTCCCACCCTTTCCAGGTAAAACACCTGAATATGTACAAGGGCTTGAAAGCCTAGTGGAAGGACCGTGGAGCCACACCAGCGACAGCACGCAGGCCAACTTGGTGCCTGCAGGCCAGCCAGGGTGGTCTTGTCCCCGGGCGCTCTTCCAGAAGCTTTCCATTGCCCTGCCTGAGATACCCCTCCTGTCCCGGCCCCCACTGCTTTTTTCCTTCCTCACCTCTGTCCGGAGAGAAATTCCAGCGGAAGGTATGTGTGACACATCCTCTTCTTTACAGGCGGCAGCCTGGCAACTCCTGCAGAAAGGCCAGCAGAACCCCACTCACACCGGGCCACCCACAAAGCTGTGGCCCCTCACTCCCTCCCACCAGCACAGCCCCGAGACTGCTGACGGGGCAGAGAATATGGAGTCAGGCACAGCTTCAGGGGCTATTGCTGCCTGGAGCTCTGTTTATATTGACCTCAACGAGGCACACCTGGGGAGGGCGGGCCGGCAGGGTAAGGCTGCCCAGGTCAGCTAATCCACAACCCTCAGGGAATCACATTGTTGAAAATGGACCCCGCTAAGGCAGAAGAGAAGCCAAGGGAAAAAAGGACACAATGCCATTTGCAGCACCGTAGATGAGTCTAGAAGTAATCACGTGACTTGTAGTAAGTCAGAAAGTGGAAGACACATATCATATCATATCACTTATAGGTGTTACCTAAAAATGGATACCAGGGCAGATATTTCCACGGAGATGGGCAATCACAGATTCATTAAACAGACTTATGGTTCACCAATGGAAAGGTGTGAGGATTGGTTTCATTACGATATCGGGGTTAACAGACATATACAAACACAGGTGACATATATAATCACCAAAGACCTACAGAATACCAAGAGAGGACTACTCAATATTCTGTCATAACATACATGGGAAAAGGATCCCACGAAGAACAGACATCTGTATATGTGTAAAAGAACCACATCTTCCACACCTACAACAAGCCAAACATTGTAATCAAACTTGCTGTAATAAAAAATAAAAAATTAAATTAAAAACACGAACAAGAAGTAGTGAGACAAACTTGAGGGGCTTTCTCCTGGCACATTCCATTCTAAATTCCAATCTAGAACACCACTTCCACTGAGGCTCTCTTGCCCTAGTAACCAGATTTGGTAAGGGAGAACTGCTGCCACATTGTGGCCGTTTCACACAACAGCAGATTTAATCCCAGCGCTAATGGTCAGTTGATATTCAAAATCATTGCAGGCCTGTAAATGACACCTGCCCTGAAAACAAATCCTGGGGTCACATATCGACCAAAAAATTCAAAGGACGTCCATATTTCAAAACGACCATTTCAAAAGGCATATTTTACGCACATTAGTGTTCTGCTTCTTTTCCTTTCTTTCCATTTTTGTTAAAAAACACGGGAATGGAAAAAGGCATCCCTCAGAATGGGCAAAAATCCTTGCAGACGAATCAATGGACAGAGGTTTAATCTCCAATATATATAAACAGCTCATGCAGCTTAATATTAAAAAAACAAACAACCCCCAAAAAATGGGCAGAAGATCTAAAGAGACGTTTCTTCAAAGGAGACACAGAGATGGCCAAGACGCACGTGAAAAGCTGCTCAACAGCACTAATTATTAGAGAAATGCAAATCAATACTACAATGAGGTATCACCTCACACCTGTTAGAATCGGCATCATCAGGAAATCTACAAACAACCAATTCTGGGGAGGGTGTGGACAAAAGGAGCCCTCTTCCACTATTGGTGGGAATGTAAATTGATACAGTAACTATGGAGAACAGTATGGAGTTTCCTTAAAAAAATTAGAAATAGAATTACCATCTGATCCAGCAATCCCACTTCTGTGCATATACCCAGAGAAAACCGTATTTCAAAAAGGCACATTCACCACAATGTTTGTTGCAGCACTATTTACAATAGCCAGGTAATGGAAGCAACCTAAATGCCCACAGACAGATGAATGGATAAAGATGTGGTACATATATAAAATGGAATATTACTCGGCCATAAAAAGGAATGAACCTGGGTCATTTGTAGAGACATCGATGGATCGAGAGACTGTCATACAGAATGAAGTAAGTCAGAAAGAGGAAAACAAATATTGTATATTAATGCATATATGTGGAGCCTAAAAATGGTACAGATAAACTGGTTTGCAGGGAAGAAATAGAGACACAGAGCTAGAGAAAAAACGTATGGACACCAAGTGTGGGAAGCCATGGGGTGGTGGTGGTGGGATGAGTTGGGAGTTTGGGATTGACCTGTATACATGTATATGCATAAAATACATAACTAATAATAACGTGCTGTATAAAATAAATAAATAAAATTAAATTTCAAAATTTAAAAAAATAAAATTTAAAAATAAAACAGAAAAAAGTTCTTCCCGTCACACAGATGTATTTATAGGAATGAATTATTTCCATGCTTATATCTATAAATACATAAAGTAGAATAAAATCTAACTTGAATGATAAAAGAAAAAAAAAGTGAACCCACGAGTTATACAGAGGAAAACCCTACCACGGCACTTGCTCCAGCGGTAAAAAATTCTGAAATTGTTCTGAGGTGGGGAACCATCTCCCATACAGCCAGCAACCCACCCCCCACGCAAGGAGCGTCCTCATTGCAAAGCTGGGGGACCGTGCTGAGGCATCTGTGAGTAAACGTGAGCTGAGCCCCAGGCCAGCTGCTGCTGAACTGTCCCTACCCTTTCCAGGTAAAACACCTGAATATGTACAAGGGCTTGAAAGCCTAGAGGAAGGACCGTGGAGCCACACCAGCGACAGCACGCAGGCCAACATGGTGCCTGCCGGCCAGCCAGGGTGGTACTGGACCCTGGTGCTCTACCAGAAGCTTTCCATTGCCCTGCCTGAGATACCCCTCCTGTCCCGGCCCCCACTGCTTTTTTCCTTCCTCACCTCTGTCCGGAGAGAAATTCCAGGGGAAGGTATGGGTGACATATCCTCTTCTTTACAGGCGGCAGCCTGGCAACTCCTGCAGAAAGGCCAGCAGAACCCCACTCACACCGGGCCACCCACAAAGCTGTGGCCCCTCACTCCCTCCCACCAGCACAGCCCCGAGACTGCTGACGGGGCAGAGAATATGGAGTCAGGCACAGCTTCATGGGCTATTGCTGCCTGGAGCTCTGTTTATATTGACCTCAACGAGGCACACCTGGGGAGGGCGGGCAGGCAGGGTAAGGCTGCCCAGGTCAGCTAATCCACAACCCTCAGGGAATCACATTGTTGAATATGGACCCCGATAAGGCAGAAGAGAAGCCAAGGGAAAAAAGGACACAATGCCATTTGCAGCACCGTAGATGAGTCTAGAAGTAATCACGTGACTTGTAGTAAGTCAGAAAGTGGAAGACACATATCATATCATATCACTTATAGGTGTTACCTAAAAATGGATACCAGGGCAGATATTTCCACGGAGATGGGCAATCACAGATTCATTAAACAAACTTATGGTTCACCAATGGAAAGGTGTGAGGATTGGTTTCATTACGATATCGGGGTTAACAGACATATACAAACACAGGTGACATATATAATCACCAAAGACCTACAGAATACCAAGAGAGGACTACTCAATATTCTGTCATAACATACATGGGAAAAGGATCCCAGGAAGAACAGACATCTGTATATGAGTAAAAGAGCCACATCTTCCACACCTACAACAAGCCAAACATTGTAATCAAACTTGCTGTAATAAAAAATAAAAAATTAAATTAAAAACACGAACAAGAAGTAGTGAGACAAACTTGAGGGGCTTTCTCCTGGCACATTCCATTCTAAATTCCAATCTAGAACACCACTTCCACTGAGGCTCTCTTGCCCTAGTAACCAAATTTGGTAAGGGAGAACTGCTGCCACATTGTGGCCGTTTCACACAACAGCAGCTTTAATCCCAGTGCTAATGGTCAGTTGATATTCAAAATCATTGCAGGCCTGTAAATGACACCTGCCCTGAAAACAAATCCTGGGGTCACATATCGACCAAAAAATTCAACGGACGTCCATATTTCAAAACGACCGATTCAAAAGGCATATTTTACGCACATTCGTGTTCTGCTTCTTTTCCTTTCTTTCCTTTTTTGTTAAAAAACACGGGAATGGAAAAAGGCATCCCTCAGAATGGGCGAAAATCGTTGCAGACGAATCAATGGACAGAGGTTTAATCTCCAATATATATAAACAGCTCATGCAGCTTAATATTAAAAAAACAAACAACCCAAAAAAAATGGGCAGAAGATCTAAAGAGACGTTTCTTCAAAGGAGACACAGAGAAGGCCAAGACGCACATGAAAAGCTGCTCAACAGCAATAATTATTAGAGAAATGCAAATCAAAACTACAATGAGGTATCACCTCACACCTGTTAGAATCGGCATCATCAGAAAATCTACAAACAACCAATTCGGGGAGGGTGTGGACAAAAGGAGCCCTCTTCCACTATTGGTGGGAATGTAAATTGATACAGTCACTATGGAGAACAGTATGGAGTTTCCTTAAAAAAACTAGAAATAGAATTACCATCTGATCCAGCAAACCTACTTCTGGGCATATACCCAGAAAAACCGTAAATCAAAAAGGCACATTCACCACAATGTTCGTTGCAACACTATTTACATTAGCCAAGTAATGGAAGCAACCAATATGCCCACAGACAGATGAATGGATAAAGATGTGGTACATATATAAAATGGAATATTACTCGGCCATAAAAAAATGAAACTGAGTCATTTGTAGAGACATCGATGGATGGAGAGACTGTTATACAGAATGAAGTAAGTCAGAAAGAGGAAAACAAATATTGTATATTAATGCATATAAGTGGAGCCTAAAAAATGGTACAGATGAACTGGTTTGTAGGGAAGAAATAGAGACACAGAGGTAGAGAACAAACGTATGGACACCAAGTGTGGGAAGCCATGGGGTGGTGGTGGTGGGATGAGTTGGGAGTTTGGGATTGACCTGTATACATGTATATGCATAAAATACATAACTAATAATAACGTGCTGTATAAAAAAATAAATAAAATTTCAAAATTTTAAAAAATAAAATTTAAAAATAAAACAGAAAAAAGTTCTTCCCGTCACACAGATGTATTTATAGGAATGAATTATTTCCATGCTTATATCTATAAATACATAAAAGAGGAATAACATCTAACTTGAAACATAAAAGAAAAAAAAAGTGAACCCACGAGTTATACAGAGGAAAACCCTATCAGGGCACTTGCTCCAGTCGTAAACAATTATGAAATTGGTCAGAGGTGGGGAAGCATCTCCCATACAGCCATCAACCCAACCCCCACGCAAGGAGCGACCTCATTGCAAAGCTTGGGGACCGTGCCGAGGCATCTGTGAGTAAACGTGAGCTGAGCCCCAGGCCAGCTGCTGCTGAACTGTTCCCACCCTTTCCAGGTAAAACACCTGAATATGTACAAGGGCTTGAAAGCCTAGTGGAAGGACCGTGGAGCCACACCAGCGACAGCACGCAGGCCAACTTGGTGCCTGCAGGCCAGCCAGGGTGGTCTTGTCCCCGGGCGCTCTTCCAGAAGCTTTCCATTGCCCTGCCTGAGATACCCCTCCTGTCCCGGCCCCCACTGCTTTTTTCCTTCCTCACCTCTGTCCGGAGAGAAATTCCAGCGGAAGGTATGGGTGACACAAACTCTTCTTTACAGGCGGCAGCCTGGCAACTCCTGCAGAAAGGCCAGCAGAACCCCACTCACACCGGGCCACCCACAAAGCTGTGGCCCCTCACTCCCTCCCACCAGCACAGCCCCGAGACTGCTGACGGGGCAGAGAATATGGAGTCAGGCACAGCTTCAGGGGCTATTGCTGCCTGGAGCTCTGTTTATATTGACCTCAACGAGGCACACCTGGGGAGGGCGGGCCGGCAGGGTAAGGCTGCCCAGGTCAGCTAATCCACAACCCTCAGGGAATCACATTGTTGAATATGGACCCCGATAAGGCAGAAGAGAAGCCAAGGGAAAAAAGGACACAATGCCATTTGCAGCACCGTAGATGAGTCTAGCAGTAATCACGTGACTTGTAGTAAGTCAGAAAGTGGAAGACACATATCATATCATATCACTTATAGGTGTTACCTAAAAATGGATACCAGGGCAGATATTTCCACGGAGATGGGCAATCACAGATTCATTAAACAGACTTATGGTTCACCAATGGAAAGGTGTGAGGATTGGTTTCATTACGATATCGGGGTTAACAGACATATACAAACACAGGTGACATATATAATCACCAAAGACCTACAGAATACCAAGAGAGGACTACTCAATATTCTGTCATAACATACATGGGAAAAGGATCCCAGGAAGAACAGACATCTGTATATGAGTAAAAGAGCCACATCTTCCACACCTACAACAAGCCAAACATTGTAATCAAACTTGCTGTAATAAAAAATAAAAAATTAAATTAAAAACACGAACAAGAAGTAGTGAGACAAACTTGAGGGGCTTTCTCCTGGCACATTCCATTCTAAATTCCAATCTAGAACACCACTTCCACTGAGGCTCTCTTGCCCTAGTAACCAGATTTGGTAAGGGAGAACTGCTGCCACATTGTGGCCGTTTCACACAACAGCAGCTTTAATCCCAGTGCTAATGGTCAGTTGATATTCAAAATCATTGCAGGCCTGTAAATGACACCTGCCCTGAAAACAAATCCTGGGGTCACATATCGACCAAAAAATTCAAAGGACGTCCATATTTCAAAACGACCGATTCAAAAGGCATATTTTACGCACATTAGTGTTCTGCTTCTTTTCCTTTCTTTCCTTTTTTGTTAAAAAACACGGGAATTGAAAAAGGCATCCCTCAGAATGGGCGAAAATCGTTGCAGACGAATCAATGGACAGAGGTTTAATCTCCAATATATATAAACAGCTCATGCAGCTTAATATTAAAAAAACAAACAACCCAAAAAAAATGGGCAGAAGATCTAAAGAGACGTTTCTTCAAAGGAGACACAGAGAAGGCCAAGACGCACATGAAAAGCTGCTCAACAGCAATAATTATTAGAGAAATGCAAATCAAAACTACAATGAGGTATCACCTCACACCTGTTAGAATCGGCATCATCAGAAAATCTACAAACAACCAATTCGGGGAGGGTGTGGACAAAAGGAGCCCTCTTCCACTATTGGTGGGAATGTAAATTGATACAGTCACTATGGAGAACAGTATGGAGTTTCCTTAAAAAAACTAGAAATAGAATTACCATCTGATCCAGCAATCCTACTTCTGGGCATATACCCAAAAAACCGTAAATCAAAAAGGCACATTCACCACAATGTTCGTTGCAACACTATTTACATTAGCCAAGTAATGGAAGCAACCAATATGCCCACAGACAGATGAATGGATAAAGATGTGGTACATATATAAAATGGAATATTACTCGGCCATAAAAAGGAATGAAACTGAGTCATTTGTAGAGACATCGATGGATGGAGAGACTGTTATACAGAATGAAGTAAGTCAGAAAGAGGAAAACAAATATTGTATATTAATGCATATAAGTGGAGCCTAAAAAATGGTACAGATGAACTGGTTTGCAGGGAAGAAATAGAGACACAGAGGTAGAGAACAAACGTATGGACACCAAGTGTGGGAAGCCATGGGGTGGTGTTGGTG
The DNA here is from genome assembly GCF_964341445.2 of Mesoplodon mirus. Lineage (NCBI taxonomy): Eukaryota > Metazoa > Chordata > Mammalia > Artiodactyla > Ziphiidae > Mesoplodon > Mesoplodon mirus. The sequence goes on along the minus strand of NC_138987.1, from coordinate 109,590,482 downwards.
GGATGAGATGGGAGATTGGGATTGACCTATATACATGTATATGCATAAAATACATAACTAATAATAACGTGCTCTTTAAAAATATAAATAAAATTAAATTTCAAAATTTTAAAAAATAAAATTTAAAAATAAAACAGAAAAAAGTTCTTCCCTTCACACAGATGTATTTATAGGAATGAATTATTTCCATGCTTATATCTATAAATACATAAAAGAGGAATAAAATCTAACTTGAACGATAAAAGAAAAAAAAAGTGAACCCACGAGTTATACAGAGGAAAACCCTATCATGGCACTTGCTCCAGCGGTAAACAATTCTGAAATTGGTCAGAGGTGGGGAACCATCTCCCATACAGCCAGCAACCCCCCCTCCATGCAAGGAGCGTCCTCATTGCAAAGCTGGGGGACCGTGCCGAGGCATCTGTGACTAAACGTGAGCTGAGCCCCAGGCCAGCTGCTGCTGAACTGTCCCCACCCTTTCCAGGTAAAACACCTGAATATGTACAAGGGCTTGAAAGCCTAGAGGAAGGACGGTGGAGCCACACCAGCGACAGCACGCAGACCAACTTGGTGCCTGCAGGCCAGCCAGTGTGGTCCTGGACCCTTGCGCTCTTCCAGAAGCTTTCCATTGCCCTGCCTGAGATAACCCTCTTGTCCCGGCCCCCACTGCTTTTTTCCTTCCTCACCTCTGTCCGGAGAGAAATTCCAGCGGAAGGTATGGGTGACACATCCTCTTCTTTACAGGCGGCAGCCTGGCAACTCCTGCAGAAAGGCCAGCAGAACCCCACTCACACCGGGCCACCCACAAAGCTGTGGCCCCTCACTCCCTCCCACCAGCACAGCCCCGAGACTGCTGACGGGGCAGAGAATATGGAGTCAGGCACAGCTTCAGGGGCTATTGCTGCCTGGAGCTCTGTTTATATAGACCTCAACTAGGCACACTTGGGGAGGGCGGGCCGGCAGGGTAAGGCTGCCCAGGTCAGCTAATCCACAACCCTCACGGAATCACATTGTTGAAAATGGACCCCGCTAAGGCAGAAGAGAAGCCAAGGGAAAAAAGGACACAATGCCATTTGCAGCACCGTAGATGAGTCTAGAAGTATTCACGTGACATGTAGTAAGTCAGAAAGTGAAAGACACATATCATATCATATCACTTATAGGTGTTACCTAAAAATGGATAGCAGGGCAGATATTTCCAGGGAGAAGGGCAATCACAGATTCATTAAACAAACTTATGGTTCAACAATGGAAAGGTGTGAGGATTGGTTTCATTACGATATCGGGGTTAACAGACATATACAAACACAGGTGACATATATAATCACCAAAGACCTACAGAATACCAAGAGAGGACTACTCAACATTCTGTCATAACGTACATGGGAAAAGGATCCCAGGAAGAACAGTCATCTGTATATGTGTAAAAGAACCACATCTTCCACACCTACAACAAGCCAAACATTGTAATCAAACTTGCTGTAATAAAAAATAAAAACTTAAATTAAAAACACGAACAAGAAGTAGTGAGACAAACGTGAGGGGCTTTCTCCTGGCACATTCCATTCTAAACTCCAATCTAGAACACCACTTCCACTGAGGCTCTCTTGCCCTAGTAACCAGATTTGATAAGGGTGAACTGCTGCCACCTTGTGGCCGTTTCACACAACAGCAGCTTTAATCCCAACGCTAATGGTCAGTTGATATTCAAAATCATTGCAGGCCTGTAAATGACACCTGCCCTGAAAACAAATCCTGGGGTCACATATCGACCAAAAAATTCAAAGGACGTCCATATTTCAAAACGACCGTTTCAAAAGGCATATTTTACGCACATTAGTGTTCTGCTTCTTTTCCTTTCTTTCCTTTTTTGTTAAAAAACACGGGAATGGAAAAAGGCATCCCTCAGAATGGGCGAAAATCATTGCAGACGAATCAATGGACAGAGGTTTAATCTCCAATATATATAAACAGCTCATGCAGCTTAATATTAAAAAAACAAACAACCCCAAAAAAATGGGCAGAAGATACGTCTCTAAAGAGACGTTTCTTCAAAGGACACACAGAGATGGCCAAGACGCACATGAAAAGCTGCTCAACAGCACTAATTATTAGAGAAATACAAATCAAAACTACAATGAGGTTTCACCTCACACCTGTAAGAATCGGCATCATCAGAAAATCTACAAACAACCAATTCTGGGGAGGGTGTGGACAAAAGGAGCCCTCTTCCACTATTGGTGGGAATGTAAATTGATACAGTGACTATGGAGTACATTATGGAGTTTCCTTAAAAAAACTAGAAATAGAATTACCATCTGATCCAGCAATCCCACTTCTGGGCATATCCCCAGAGGAAACCGTAAATCAAAAAGGCACATTCACCACAATGTTCATTGCAGCACTATTTACAATAGCCAGGTAATGGAAGCAACCTAAATGCCCACAGACAGATGAATGGATAAAGATGTGGTACATATATAAAATGGAATATTACTCGGCCATATAAAGGAATGAAACTGGGTCATTTGTAGAGACATCGATGGATCGAGTGACTGTCATACAGAATGAAGTAAGTCAGAAAGAGGAAAACAAATATTGTATATTAATGCATATATGTGGAGCCTAAAAATGATACAGATGAACTGGTTTCCAGGGAAGAAATAGAGACACAGAGGTAGAGAACAAACGTATGGACACCAAGTGTGGGAAGCCATGGGGTGGTGGTGGTGGGATGAGTTGGGAGTTTGGGATTGACCTGTGTACATGTATATGCATAAAATACATAAATAATAATAATGTGCTGTATAAAAAAATAAATAAAATTAAATTTCAAAATTTTAAAAAATAAAATTGAAAAATAAAACAGAAAAAAGTTCTTCCCGTCACACAGATGTATTTATAGGAATGAATTATTTCCATGCTTATATCTATAAATACATAAAAGAGGAATAAAATCTAACTTGAACCATAAAAGAAAAAAAAACCTGAACCCACGAGTTATACAGAGGAAAACCCTAACAGGGCACTTGCTCCAGTGGTAAACAATTATGAAATTGGTCAGAGGTGGGGAAGCATCTCCCATACAGCCATCAACCCAACCCCCACGCAAGGAGCGTCCTCATTGCAAAGCTTGGGGACCGTGCCGAGGCATCTGTGAGTAAACGTGAGCTGAGCCCCAGGCCAGCTGCTGCTGAACTGTTCCCAAACTTTCCAGGTAAAACACCTGAATATGTACAAGGGCTTGAAAGCCTAGTGGAAGGACCGTGGAGCCACACCAGCGACAGCACGCAGGCCAACTTGGTGCCTGCAGGCCAGCCAGGGTGGTCCTGTCCCCAGGCGCTCTTCCAGAAGCTTTCCATTTCCCTGCCTGAGATACCCTTCCTGTCCCGGCCCCCACTGCATTTTTCCTTCCTCACCTCTGTCCGGAGAGAAATTCCAGCGGAAGGTATGGGTGACACAAACTCTTCTTTACAGGCGGCAGCCTGGCAACTCCTGCAGAAAGGCCAGGAGAACACCACTCACACCGGGCCACCCACAAAGCTGTGGCCCCTCACTCCCTCCCACCAGCACAGCCCCGAGACTGCTGACGGGGCAGAGAATATGGAGTCAGGCACAGCTTCAGGGCCTATTGCTGCCTGGAGCGCTGTTTATATTGACCTCAACGAGGCACACCTGGGGAGGGCGGGCCGGCAGGGTAAGGCTGCCCAGGTCAGCTAATCCACAACCCTCAGGGAATCACATTGTTGAAAATGGACCCCGCTAAGGCAGAAGAGAAGCCAAGGGAAAAAAGGACACAATGCCATTTGCAGCACCGTAGATGAATCTAGAAGTAATCACGTGACTTGTAGTAAGTCAGAAAGTGGAAGACACATATCATATCATATCACTTATAGGTGTTACCTAAAAATGGATACCAGGGCAGATATTTCCACGGAGAAGGGCAATCACAGATTCATTAAACAGACTTATGGTTCACCAATGGAAAGGTGTGAGGATTGGTTTCATTACGATATCGGGGTTAACAGACATATACAAACACAGGTGACATATATAATCACCAAAGACCTACAGAATACCAAGAGAGGACTACTCAACATTCTGTCATAACGTACATGGGAAAAGGATCCCAAGAAGAACAGTCATCTGTATATGTGTAAAAGAACCACATCTTCCACACCTACAACAAGCCAAACATTGTAATCAAACTTGTTGTAATAAAAAATAAAAAATTAAATTAAAAACACGAACAAGAAGTAGTGAGACAAACGTGAGGGGCTTTCTCCTGGCACATTCCATTCTAAACTCCAATCTAGAACATCACTTCCACTGAGGCTCTCTTGCCCTAGTAACCAGATTTGGTAAGGGTGAACTGCTGCCACCTTGTGGCCGTTTCACACAACAGCAGCTTTAATCCCAACGCTAATGGTCAGTTGATATTCAAAATCATTGCAGGCCTGTAAATGACACCTGCCCTGAAAACAAATCCTGGGGTCACATATCGACCAAAATATTCAAAGGACGTCCTTATTTCAAAACGACCGTTTCAAAAGGCATATTTTAGGCACATTAGTGTTCTGCTTCTTTTCCTTTCTTTCCTTTTTTGTTAAAAAAAACGGGAATGGAAAAAAGCATCCCTCAGAATGGGCGAAAATCGTTGCAGGCGAATCAATGGACAGAGGTTTAATCTCCAATATATATAAACAGCTCATGCAGCTTAATATTAAAAAAACAAACAACCCAAAAAAATGGGCAGAAGATCTAAAGAGACGTTTCTTCAAAGGAGACACAGAGATGGCCAAGACGCACATGAAAAGCTGCTCAACAGCACTAATTATTAGAGAAATGCAAATCAAAACTACAATGAGGTTTCACCAAACACCTGTTAGAATTGGCATCATCAGAAAATCTACAAACAACCAATTCTGGGGTGGGTGTGGACAAAAGGAGCACTCTTCCACTATTGGTGGGAATGTAAATTGATACAGTCACTATGGAGAACAGTATGGAGTTTCCTTAAAAAAAACTAGAAATAGAATTACCATCTGATCCAGCAATCCCACTTCTGGGCATATACCCAGAAAAACCGTAAATCAAAAAGGCACATTCACCACAATGTTCGTTGCAACACTATTTACATTAGCCAAGTAATGGAAGCAACCAATATGCCCACAGACAGATGAATGGATAAAGATGTGGTACATATATAAAATGGAATATTACTCGGCCATAAAAAGGAATGAAACTGAGTCATTTGTAGAGACATCGATGGATGGAGAGACTATTATACAGAATGAAGTAAGTCAGAAAGAGGAAAACAAATATTGTATATTAATGCATATAAGTGGAGCCTAAAAAATGGTACAGATGAACAGGTTTCCAGGGAAGAAATAGAGACACAGAGGTAGAGAACAAACGTATGGACACCAAGTGTGGGAAGCCATGGGGTGGTGTTGGTGGGATGAGATGGGAGATTGGGATTGACCTATATACATGTATATGCATAAAATACATAACTAATAATAACGTGCTCTTTAAAAATATAAATAAAATTAAATTTCAAAATTTTAAAAAATAAAATTTAAAAATAAAACAGAAAAAAGTTCTTCCCTTCACACAGATGTATTTATAGGAATGAATTATTTCCATGCTTATATCTATAAATACATAAAAGAAGAATAAAATCTAACTTGAACGATAAAAGAAAAAAAAAGTGAACCCACGAGTTATACAGAGGAAAACCCTATCATGGCACTTGCTCCAGCGGTAAACAATTCTGAAATTGGTCAGAGGTGGGGAACCATCTCCCATACAGCCAGCAACCCCCCCTCCATGCAAGGAGCGTCCTCATTGCAAAGCTGGGGGACCGTGCCGAGGCATCTGTGACTAAACGTGAGCTGAGCCCCAGGCCAGCTGCTGCTGAACTGTCCCCACCCTTTCCAGGTAAAACACCTGAATATGTACAAGGGCTTGAAAGCCTAGAGGAAGGACGGTGGAGCCACACCAGCGACAGCACGCAGACCAACTTGGTGCCTGCAGGCCAGCCAGTGTGGTCCTGGACCCTTGCGCTCTTCCAGAAGCTTTCCATTGCCCTGCCTGAGATAACCCTCTTGTCCCGGCCCCCACTGCTTTTTTCCTTCCTCACCTCTGTCCGGAGAGAAATTCCAGCGGAAGGTATGGGTGACACATCCTCTTCTTTACAGGCGGCAGCCTGGCAACTCCTGCAGAAAGGCCAGCAGAACCCCACTCACACCGGGCCACCCACAAAGCTGTGGCCCCTCACTCCCTCCCACCAGCACAGCCCCGAGACTGCTGACGGGGCAGAGAATATGGAGTCAGGCACAGCTTCAGGGGCTATTGCTGCCTGGAGCTCTGTTTATATAGACCTCAACGAGGCACACTTGGGGAGGGCGGGCCGGCAGGGTAAGGCTGCCCAGGTCAGCTAATCCACAACCCTCACGGAATCACATTGTTGAAAATGGACCCCGCTAAGGCAGAAGAGAAGCCAAGGGAAAAAAGGACACAATGCCATTTGCAGCACCGTAGATGAGTCTAGAAGTATTCACGTGACTTGTAGTAAGTCAGAAAGTGAAAGACACATATCATATCATATCACTTATAGGTGTTACCTAAAAATGGATAGCAGGGCAGATATTTCCAGGGAGAAGGGCAATCACAGATTCATTAAACAAACTTATGGTTCACCAATGGAAAGGTGTGAGGATTGGTTTCATTACGATATCGGGGTTAACAGACATATACAAACACAGGTGACATATATAATCACCAAAGACCTACAGAATACCAAGAGAGGACTACTCAACATTCTGTCATAACGTACATGGGAAAAGGATCCCAGGAAGAACAGTCATCTGTATATGTGTAAAAGAACCACATCTTCCACACCTACAACAAGCCAAACATTGTAATCAAACTTGCTGTAATAAAAAATAAAAACTTAAATTAAAAACACGAACAAGAAGTAGTGAGACAAACGTGAGGGGCTTTCTCCTGGTACATTCCATTCTAAACTCCAATCTAGAACACCACTTCCACTGAGGCTCTCTTGCCCTAGTAACCAGATTTGGTAAGGGTGAACTGCTGCCACCTTGTGGCCGTTTCACACAACAGCAGCTTTAATCCCAACGCTAATGGTCAGTTGATATTCAAAATCATTGCAGGCCTGTAAATGACACCTGCCCTGAAAACAAATCCTGGGGTCACATATCGACCAAAAAATTCAAATGACGTCCATATTTCAAAACGACCGTTTTAAAAGGCATATTTTACGCACATTAGTGTTCTGCTTCTTTTCCTTTCTTTCCTTTTTTGTTAAAAAACACGGGAATGGAAAAAGGCATCCCTCAGAATGGGCGAAAATCATTGCAGACGAATCAATGGACAGAGGTTTAATCTCCAATATATATAAACAGCTCATGCAGCTTAATATTAAAAAAACAAACAACCCCAAAAAAATGGGCAGAAGATACGTCTCTAAAGAGACGTTTCTTCAAAGGAGACACAGAGATGGCCAAGACGCACATGAAAAGCTGCTCAACAGCACTAATTATTAGAGAAATACAAATCAAAACTACAATGAGGTTTCACCTCACACCTGTAAGAATCGGCATCATCAGAAAATCTACAAACAACCAATTCTGGGGAGGGTGTGGACAAAAGGAGCCCTCTTCCACTATTGGTGGGAATGTAAATTGATACAGTGACTATGGAGTACATTATGGAGTTTCCTTAAAAAAACTAGAAATAGAATTACCATCTGATCCAGCAATCCCACTTCTGGGCATATACCCAGAGAAAACCGTAAATCAAAAAGGCACATTCACCACAATGTTCATTGCAGCACTATTTACAATAGCCAGGTAATGGAAGCAACCTAAATGCCCACAGACAGATGAATGGATAAAGATGTGGTACATATATAAAATGGAATATTACTCGGCCATATAAAGGAATGAAACTGGGTCATTTGTAGAGACATCGATGGATCGAGTGACTGTCATACAGAATGAAGTAAGTCAGAAAGAGTAAAACAAATATTGTATATTAATGCATATATGTGGAGCCTAAAAATGATACAGATGAACTGGTTTCCAGGGAAGAAATAGAGACACAGAGGTAGAGAACAAACGTATGGACACCAAGTGTGGGAAGCCATGGGGTGGTGGTGGTGGGATGAGTTGGGAGTTTGGGATTGACCTGTGTACATGTATATGCATAAAATACATAAATAATAATAATGTGCTGTATAAAAAAAATAAATAAAATTAAATTTCAAAATTTTAAAAAATAAAATTGAAAAATAAAACAGAAAAAAGTTCTTCCCGTCACACAGATGTATTTATAGGAATGAATTATTTCCATGCTTATATCTATAAATACATAAAAGAGGAATAAAATCTAACTTGAACCATAAAAGAAAAAAAAACCTGAACCCACGAGTTATACAGAGGAAAACCCTAACAGGGCACTTGCTCCAGTGGTAAACAATTATGAAATTGGTCAGAGGTGGGGAAGCATCTCCCATACAGCCATCAACCCAACCCCCACGCAAGGAGCGTCCTCATTGCAAAGCTTGGGGACCGTGCCGAGGCATCTGTGAGTAAACGTGAGCTGAGCCCCAGGCCAGCTGCTGCTGAACTGTTCCCACACTTTCCAGGTAAAACACCTGAATATGTACAAGGGCTTGAAAGCCTAGTGGAAGGACCGTGGAGCCACACCAGCGACAGCACGCAGGCCAACTTGGTGCCTGCAGGCCAGCCAGGGTGGTCCTGTCCCCAGGCGCTCTTCCAGAAGCTTTCCATTGCCCTGCCTGAGATACCCTTCCTGTCCCGGCCCCCACTGCATTTTTCCTTCCTCACCTCTGTCCGGAGAGAAATTCCAGCGGAAGTCATGGGTGACACAAACTCTTCTTTACAGGCGGCAGCCTGGCAACTCCTGCAGAAAGGCCAGGAGAACACCACTCACACCGGGCCACCCACAAAGCTGTGGCCCCTCACTCCCTCCCACCAGCACAGCCCCGAGACTGCTGACGGGGCAGAGAATATGGAGTCAGGCACAGCTTCAGGGGCTATTGCTGCCTGGAGCGCTGTTTATATTGACCTCAACGAGGCACACCTGGGGAGGGCGGGCCGGCAGGGTAAGGCTGCCCAGGTCAGCTAATCCACAACCCTCACGGAATCACATTGTTGAAAATGGACCCCGCTAAGGCAGAAGAGAAGCCAAGGGAAAAAAGGACACAATGCCATTTGCAGCACCGTAGATGAATCTAGAAGTAATCACGTGACTTGTAGTAAGTCAGAAAGTGGAAGACACATATCATATCATATCACTTATAGGTGTTACCTAAAAATGGATACCAGGGAAGATATTTCCACGGAGAAGGGCAATCACAGATTCATTAAACAGACTTATGGTTCACCAATGGAAAGGTGTGAGGATTGGTTTCATTACGATATCGGGGTTAACAGACATATACAAACACAGGTGACATATATAATCACCAAAGACCTACAGAATACCAAGAGAGGACTACTCAACATTCTGTCATAACGTACATGGGAAAAGGATCCCAAGAAGAACAGTCATCTGTATATGTGTAAAAGAACCACATCTTCCACACCTACAACAAGCCAAACATTGTAATCAAACTTGTTGTAATAAAAAATAAAAAATTAAATTAAAAACACGAACAAGAAGTAGTGAGACAAACGTGAGGGGCTTTCTCCTGGAACATTCCATTCTAAACTCCAATCTAGAACATCACTTCCACTGAGGCTCTCTTGCCCTAGTAACCAGATTTGGTAAGGGTGAACTGCTGCCACCTTGTGGCCGTTTCACACAACAGCAGCTTTAATCCCAACGCTAATGGTCAGTTGATATTCAAAATCATTGCAGGCCTGTAAATGACACCTGCCCTGAAAACAAATCCTGGGGTCACATATCGACCAAAATATTCAAAGGACGTCCTTATTTCAAAACGACCGTTTCAAAAGGCATATTTTAGGCACATTAGTGTTCTGCTTCTTTTCCTTTCTTTCCTTTTTTGTTAAAAAAACGGGAATGGAAAAAAGCATCCCTCAGAATGGGCGAAAATCATTGCAGACGAATCAATGGACAGAGGTTTAATCTCCAATATATATAAACAGCTCATGCAGCTTAATATTAAAAAAACAAACAACCCAAAAAAAATGGGCAGAAGATCTAAAGAGACGTTTCTTCAAAGGAGACACAGAGATGGCCAAGACGCACATGAAAAGCTGCTCAACAGCACTAATTATTAGAGAAATGCAAATCAAAACTACAATGAGGTTTCACCTCACACCTGTTAGAATTGGCATCATCAGAAAATCTACAAACAACCAATTCTGGGGTGGGTGTGGACAAAAGGAGCACTCTTCCACTATTGGTGGGAATGTAAATTGATACAGTCACTATGGAGAACAGTATGGAGTTTCCTTAAAAAAAACTAGAAATAGAATTACCATCTGATCCAGCAATCCCACTTCTGGGCATATACCCAGAGAAAACCGTATTTCAAAAAGGCACATTCACCACAATGTTCGTTGCAGCACTATTTACAATAGCCAGGTAATGGAAGCAACCTAAATGCCCACAGACAGATGAGTGGATAAAGATGTGGTACATATATAAAATGGAATATTACTCGGCCATAAAAAGGAATGAAACTGGGTCATTTGTAGAGACATCGATGGATCGAGACTGTCATACAGAATGAAGTAAGTCAGAAAGAGGAAAACAAATATTGTATATTAATGCATATATGTGGAGCCTAAAAATGGTACAGATGAACTGCTTTGCAGGGAAGAAATAGAGACACAGAGGTAGAGAACAAACGTATGGACACCAAGTGAGGGAAGCCATGGGGTGGTGGTGGTGGAATGAGTTGGGAGATTGGGATTGACCTGTATACATGTATACGCATAAAATACATAACTAATAATAACGTGGTGTATAAAAAATATAAATAAAATTAAATTTCAAAATTTTAAAAAATTTAAAAATAAAACAGAAAAAAGTTCTTCCCGTCACAGAGATGTATTTATAGGAATGAATTATTTCCATGCTTATATCTATAAATACATAAAAGAGAAATAAAATGTAACTTGAACAATAAAAGAAAAAAAAAACCTGAACCCACGAGTTATACAGAGGAAAACCCTATCAGGGCACTTGCTACAGTTGTAAACAATTCTGAAATTGGTCAGAGGTGGGGAACCATCTCCCATACAGCCATCAACCCACCCCCCACGCAAGGAGCGTCCGCATTGCAAAGCTGGGGGACCGTGCCGAGGCATCTGTGAGTAAACGTGAGCTGAGCCCCAGGCCAGCTACTGCTGAACTGTTCCCACCCTTTCCAGGTAAAACACCTGAATATGTACAAGGGCTTGAAAGCCTAGAGGAAGGACCGTAGAGCCACACCAGCGACAGCACGGAGGCCAACTTGGTGCCTGCAGGCCAGCCAGGGTGGTCCTGTCCCCAGGCGCTCTTCCAGAAGCTTTCCATTGCCCTGCCTGAGATACCCCTCCTGTCCCGGCCCCCACTGCTTTTTTCCTTCCTCACCTCTCTCCGGAGAGAAATTCCAGCAGAAGGTATGGGTGACACAACCTCTTCTTTACAGGCGGCAGCCTGGCAACTCCTGCAGAAAGGCCAGCAGAACCCCACTCACACCGGGCCACCCACAAAGCTGTGGCCCCTCACTCCCTCCCACCAGCACAGCCCCGAGACTGCTGACGGGGCAGAGAATATGGAGTCAGGCACAGCTTCAGGGGCTATTGCAGCCTGGAGCGCTGTTAATATTGACCTCAACGAGTCACACCTGGGGAGGGCGGCCTGGCAGTTTAAGGCTGCCCAGGTCAGCTAATCCACAACCCTCAGGGAATCACATTGTTGAAAATGGACCCCGCTAAGGCAGAAGAGAAGCCAAGGGAAAAAAGGACACAATGCCATTTGCAGCACCGTAGATGAGTCTAGAAGTAATCACATGACTTGTAGTAAGTCAGAAAGTGAAAGACACATATCATATCATATCACTTATAGGTGTTACCTAAAAATGGATACCAGGGCAGATATTTCCACGGAGAAGGGCAATCACAGATTCATTAAACAAACTTATGGTTCACCAATGGAAAGGTGTGAGGATTGGTTTCATTACGATATCGGGGTTAACAGACATATACAAACACAGGTGACATATATAATCACCAAAGACCTACAGAATACCAAGAGAGGACTACTCAACATTCTGTCATAACGTACATGGGAAAAGGATCCCAGGAAGAACAGACATCTGTATATGTGTAAAGGAACCACATCTTCCACACCTACAACAAACCAAACATTTTAATCAAACTTGTTGTAATAAAAAATTAAAAATTAATTTAAAAACACGAACAAGAAGTAGTGAGACAAACGTGAGGGGCTTTCTCCTGGCACATTCCATTCTAAACTCCAATCTAGAACACCACTTCCACTGAGGCTCTCTTGCCCTAGTAACCAGATTTGGTAAGGGTGAACTGCTGCCACCTTGTGGCCGTTTCACACAACAGCAGCTTTAATCCCAACGCTAATGGTCAGTTGATATTCAAAATCATTGCAGGCCTGTAAATGACACCTGCCCTGAAAACAAATCCTGGGGTCACATATCGACCAAAATATTCAAAGGACGTCCAAATTTCAAAACGACCGTTTCAAAAGGCATATTTTAGGCACATTAGTGTTCTGCTTCTTTTCCTTTCTTTCCTTTTTTGTTAAAAAACACGGGAATGGAAAAAAGCATCCCTCAGAATGGGCGAAAATCGTTGCAGACGAATCAATGGACAGAGGTTTAATCTCCAATATATATAAACAGCCCATGCAGCTTAATATTAAAAAAACAAACAACCCAAAAAAAATGGGCAGAAGATCTAAAGAGACGTTTCTTCAAAGGAGACACAGAGATGGCCAAGACGCACATGAAAAGCTGCTCAACAGCACTAATTATTAGAGAAATGCAAATCAAAACTACAATGAGGTTTCACCTCACACCTGTTAGAATCGGCATCATCAGAAAATCTACAAACAACCAATTCTGGGGAGGGTGTGGACAAAAGGAGCCCTCTTCCACTATTGGTGGGAATGTAAATTGATACAGTCACTATGGAGAACAGTATGGAGTTTCCTTAAAAAAACTAGAAATAGAATTACCATCTAATCCAGCAATCCCACTTCTGGGCATATACCCAGAGAAAACCGTATTTCAAAAAGGCACATTCGCCACAATGTTCGTTGCAGCACTCTTTACAATAGCCAGGTAATGGAAGCAACCTAAATGCCCACAGACAGATGAATGGATAAAGATGTGGTACATATATAAAATGGAATATGACTCGGCCATAAAAAGGAATGAAACTGGGTCATTTGTAGAGACATCGATGGATCGAGAGACTGTCATACAGAATGAAGTAAGTCAGAAAGAGGAAAACAAATATTGTATATTAATGCATATATGTGGAGCCTAAAAATGGTACAGATGAACTGGTTTGCAGGAAAGAAATAGAGACACAGAGGTAGAGAACAAACGTATGGACACCAAGTGTGGGAAGCCAGGGGTGGTGGTGGTGGGATGAGTTGAGAGATTCGGATTGACCTGTATACATGTATATTAATAAAATACATAACTAATAATAATGTGCTGTTTAAAAACATAAATAAATTTAAATTTCAAAATTTTAAAAAATAAAATTTAAAAATAAAACAGAAAAAAATTCTTCTCGTAACACAGATGTATTTATAGGAATGAATTATTTCCATGCTTATATCTATAAATACATAAAAGAGGAATAACATCTAACTTGAACCATAAAAGAAAAAAAAAAAAACCTGAACCCACCAGTTATACACAGGAAAACCCTAGCAGGGCACTTGCTCCAGTGGTAAACAATTCTGAAATTGGTCAGAGGTGGGGAATCATCTTCCATACAGCCAGCAACCCACCCCCCACGCAAGGAGCGTCCTCATTGCAAAGCTGGGGGACCGTGCCGAGGCATCTGTGAGTAAACGTGAGCTGAGCCCCAGGCCAGCTGCTGCTGAACTTTTCCCACCCTTTCCAGGTAAAACACCTGAATATGTACAAGGGCTTGAAAGCCTAGAGGAAGGACCGTGGAGCCACACCAGCGACAGCACGCAGGCCAACTTGGTGCCTGCAGGCCAGCCAGGGTGGTCCTGGCCCCGGGCGCTCTTCCAGAAGCTTTCCATTGCCCTACCTGAGATACCCCTCCTGTCCCGGCCCCCACTGCTTTTTTCCTTCCTCACCTCTGTCCGGAGAGAAATTCCAGCGGAAGGTATGGGTGACACAACCTCTTCTTTACAGGGGGCAGCCTGGCAACTCCTGCAGAAAGGCCAGCAGAACCCCACTCACACCGGGCCACCAACAAAGCTGTGGCCCCTCACTCCCTCCCACCAGCACAGCCCCGAGACTGCTGACGGGGCACAGAATATGGAGTCAGGCACAGCTTCAGGGGCTATTGCTGCCTGGAGCTCTGTTTATATTGACCTCAACGATGCACACCTGGGGAGGGCGGGCCGGCAGGGTAAGGCTGCCCAGGTCCGCTAATCTTCAACACTCAGGGAATCACATTGTTGAAAATGGACCCCGCTAAGGCAGAAGAGAATTCAAGGGAAAAAAGGACACAATGCCATTTGCAGCACCGTAGATGAGTCTAGAAGTAATCACGTGCCTTGTAGTAAGTCAGAAAGTGAAAGACACATATCAAATCATATCACTTATAGGTGTTACCTAAAAATGGATACCAGGGCAGATATTTCCACGGAGAAGGGCAATCACAGATTCATTAAACAATCTTATGGTTCACCAATGGAAAGGTGTGAGGATTGGTTTCATTACGATATCGGGGTTAACAGACATATACAAACACAGGTGACATATATAATCACCAAAAACCTACAGAATACCAAGAGAGGACTACTCAACATTCTGTCATAACGTACATGGGAAAAGGATCCCAGGAAGAACAGTCATCTGTATATGTGTAAAAGAACCACATCTTCCACACCTACAACAAGCCAAACATTGTAATCAAACTTGCTGTAATAAAAAATAAAAAATTAAATTAAAAACACGAACAAGAAGTAGTGAGACAAACGTGAGGGGCTTTCTCCTGGCACATTCCATTCTAAACTCCAATCTAGAACACCACTTCCACTGAGGCTCTCTTGCCCTAGTAACCAGATTTGGTAAGGGTGAACTGCTGCCACCTTGTGGCCGTTTCACACAACAGCAGCTTTAATCCCAACGCTAATGGTCAGTTGATATTCAAAATCATTGCAGGCCTGTAAATGACACCTGCCCTGAAAACAAATCCTGGGGTCACATATCGACCAAAAAATTCAAAGCACGTCCATATTTCAAAACGACCGTTTCAAAAGGCATATTTTACGCACATTAGTGTTCTGCTTCTTTTCCTTTCTTTCCTTTTTTGTTAAAAAACACAGGAATGGAAAAAGGCATCCCTCAGAATGGGCCAAAATCGTTGCAGACGAATCAATGGACAGAGGTTTAATCTCCAATATATATAAACAACACATGCAGCTTAATATTAAAAAAACAAACATCAAAATACAAAAATGGGCAGAGGATCTAAAGAGACGTTTCTTCAAAGAAGGCACAGAGATGGCCAAGACGCACATGAAAAGCTGCTCAACAGCACTAATTATTAGAGAAATGCAAATCAAAACTACAATGAGGTATCACCTCACACCTGTTAGAATCGGCATCATCAGAAAATCTACAAACAACCAATTCTGGGGAGGGTGTGGACAAAAGGAGCCCTCTTCCACTATTGGTGGGAATGTAAATTGATACAGTCACTATGGAGAACAGTATGGAGTTTCCTTAAAAAAACTAGAAATAGAATTACCATCTGATCCAGCAATCCCACTTCTGGACATATACCCAGATAAAACCGTATTTCAAAAAGACACATTCACCACAATGTTCGTTGCAGCACTATTTACAATAGCCAGGTAATGGAAGCAACCTAAATGCCCACAGACAGATGAATGGATAAAGATGTGATACATATATAAAATGGAATATTACTCGGCCATAAAAAGGAATGAAACTGGGTCATTTGTAGAGACATCGATGGGTCGAGAGACTGTCACACAGAATGAAGTAAGTCAGAAAGAGGAAAACAAATATTGTATATTAATGCATATATGTGGAGCCTAAAGATGGTACAGATGAACTGGTTTGCAGGGAAGAAATAGAGACACAGATGTAGAGAAAAATCGTATGGACACCAAGTGTGGGAAGCCATGGGGTGGTGGTGGTGGGATGAGTTGGGAGTTTGGGATTGACCTGTATACATGTATACGCATAAAGTACATAACTAATAATAATGTGCTGAATAAAAAAATAAATAAAATTAAATTTCAAAATTTTAAAAAATAAAATTTAAAAATAAAACAGAAAAAATCCTTCCCGTCACACAGATGTATTTATAGGAATGAATTATTTCCATGCTTATATCTATAAATACATAAAAGAGGAATAAAATCTAACTTGAACCATAAAAGAAAAAAAAACCTGAACCCACGAGTTATACAGAGGAAAACCCTATCAGGGCACTTGCTACAGTGGTAAACAATTCTGAAATTGGTCAGAGGTGGAGAACCATCTCCCATACAGCCATCAACCCACCCCCCACGCAAGGAGCGTCCTCATTGCAAAGCTGGGGGACCGTGCCGAGGCATCTGTGAGTAAACGTGAGCTGAGCCCCAGGCCAGCTGCTGCTGAACTGTTCCCACCCTTTCCAGGTAAAACACCTGAATATGTACAAGGGCTTGAAAGCCTAGAGGAAGGACCATGGAGCCACACCAGCGACAGCACGCAGGCCAACTTGGTGCCTGCAGGCCAGCCAGGGTGGTCGTCGCATGTAAAGCACAGTAAGAGGGGCACAACTTCGACAATGATGCACTTGGCCAAAAAGGGCGTATGCGTTTTCTCCTGAATATATTCAGGAGAAAACGCATACGCCCTTTTTGGCCAAGCAAGCAAGCGGGCAATGCAAATCTGCACTACAAAGAAGTATCACTTACCACGGGTCAAAAAGGATATCCACAAAATGTGTAAAAACCAGAAAGACAATACAGGCCCTGGAGAACAGGGAGCCTTGTTATGCTGATGGGCGGGATGTAAGTTGCCAACTGCCTCACTGGAGGAGTGCATTGTGTTCCCGAAAACAAGTAAACAACAGAGCTACAGAGCCAAGGGCACTTCCAGTCTAGGGAATATACCTTGGGAAAACTGAAAATCAATAAGACAGAGCCACCCCCAAATTGAGGGCTGCACTGCTTACAAGAACCTCAACCTGGGTACACCTGAAATATCCCAGGAAATATAAAAATGGTTCAAAAAATTGTGGAACTTACGAACGATGGAATATCCCTCAGCCATGAAATCAATGTCATAAGACCAGTAGCAGCAAAATGAGTGGATTCAGGTACGATGATTCTAAGTGAAAGAAGTCACACAGAAAAAGAAACTTATCATAAGATATCACTTAGGAAGATCCTGTAAACATGGCTACACATGAACTGAGTTAGGAAAGAGAACAGAGTCTCACATTTAGAAAACACTCTTATGCCTGCTTAAGGGGGAAGGAGAGGTGGGGTGATGCATCAAACCAGAGTTTGATATAAGCACAGGTACCATTCCAAAAACCAACTATGGAATAGACAAGACCTACACCTTCCTCAGTGAAAGGGACTCAAAACGCCATATTTCCCACAGAGGAAAAGATCTGCCTAGTAAGAATCTTAAAACCTATGTATTGATATGTCTCCGTAAGGGGATCAATTGTGTCTAGACTGGCATAAACAGGGCAGCGAGAATCAGCTCAAACCCACGATAAAAAGGAATTTCAAAAACAAAACAAAGAAACAGGGAAATTCTTTACAATTCCTTCAGGGTCTCTGATGCAACCTGGAATGACCCTATCTACGATGACACCTGGATGCGGCATGAGGCTGGACACTTGGGACTGAGAGGATTGGTGAGATTGGGTGAGCAAATGCAGACCCTTTAAAGCTATAATGCATGGCACCCATTCCATGGGTCCCAACTCTCCAGGTTGTAGGGAATATTTCTAAAGCTATAACATGTACGGGAAACCTAGAGAATGGACACACTGTGAATACGAAAGGTTTCTAAAACTCAATGAAGAGTCCCTCTCCTGGTGCTCTGGTTTGACTTTCCAACTGCTTTACTATCAATCTCCCAACTTGGAGAGACAGCCCCTTTAAGCTCCTGGTTCACACAGGTTGCCAATTTGGCAGAGGATGAAAGGGAAGAGGGAGAACCAATGAGAGAGTCGCTGTTAGGCATTTGGATAGGCACATGTCACTCTAATTTCCCGGCAGGAAGAAGAATTAACCAAAGTCTCAGCCACCCACCGGGAACCAGTATAGGTCCTGAACCAAAAGTTTGGACTTGCGTTCAGCTCACAAAAAACGAGTTTGAAAATGGAGCTCAGGGGCACAGCAATTCACAAACAGGCAGAGTAATCAAGGCCAACAATCGTCCAAAAATCTGTTGAGGGAAGGCAACGAGGCGGACTTGAAATCGAGGCAGAATAGCAGGAAACAGATTTCAAGAGGTACGTTGGAATCACCTGTAAAGCACAGGAAGAGGGGCACAACTTCGACAATGATGCACTTGGCCAAAAAGGGCGTATGCGTTTTCTCCTGAATATATTCAGGAGAACACGCATACGCCCTTTTGGCCAAGCAAGCAAGCGGGCAATGCAAATCTGCACTACAAAGAAGTATCACTTCCCACGGGTCAAAAGGGACATCCACAAAATGTGTAAAAACCAGAAAGGCAAGACAGGCCGTGGCGAAATGGGAGCCTTGTTATGCTGATGGGCAGGATGTAAGTTGCCAACTGCCTCACTGGAGGAGTGCATTGTGCTCCCTAAAACAAGTAAACAACAGAGCTACAGAGCCAAGGGCACTTCCAGTCTAGGGAATATACCTTGGGAAAACTGAAAATCCATAAGACAGAGCCACCCCCAAATTGAGGGCTGCACTGCTTACAAGAACCTCAACCTGGGTACACCTGAAATATCCCAGGAAATATAAAAACGGTTCAAAACTTTGTGGAACTTACGTACGATGGAATATCCCTCAGCCATGAAATCAATGTCATAAGACCAGTAGCAGCAAAATGAGTGGATTCAGGTACGATGATTCTAAGGGAAAGAAGTCACACAGGAAAAGAAACTTATCATAAGATATCACTTAGGAAGATCCTGTAAACATGGCTACACATGAACTGAGTTAGGAAAGAGAACAGAGTCTCACATTTAGAAAACACTCTTATGCCTGCTTAAGGGGGAAGGAGAGGTGGGGTGATGCATCAAACCAGAGTTTGATATAAGCACAGGTACTGTTCCAAAAACCAACTATGGAATAGACAAGACCTACACCTTCCTCACTGAAAGGGACTCAAAACCCCATATTTCCCACAGAGGAATAGATCTGACTAGTAAGAATCTTAAAACCTATGTATTGATATGTCTCCGTAAGGGAATCAAGTGTGTCTAGACTGGCATAAACATGGCAGCGAGAATCAGCTCAAACCCACTCTAAAAAGGAATTTCAAAAACAGAACAAAGAAACAGGGAAATTCTTTACAATTCCTTCAGGGTCTCTGATGCAACCTGGAATGACCCTATCTACGATGACAGCTGGATGTGGCATGAGGCTGGACACTTGGGACTGAGAGGATTGGTGAGATTGGGTGAGCAAATGCAGACCCTTTAAAGCAATAATGCATGGCAACCATTCCATGGGTCCCACCTCTCCAAGTTGAAGGGAATATTACTACAGCTATAACATGTACGGGAAACCTAGAGAATGGACACACTGTGAATACGAAAGGTTTCTAAAACTCAACGAAGAGTCCCTCTCCTGGTGCTCCGGTTTGACTTTCCAACAGCTTTACTATCAATCTCCCAACTTGGAGAGACAGCCCCTTTAAGCTCCTGGTTCACACAGGTTGCCCATTTGGCAGAGGAGGAAAGGGAAGAGGGAGAACCAATGAGAGAGTAGCTGTTAGGCATTTGGATGGGCACATGTCACTCTAAGTTCCCGGCAGGAAGAAGAATTCACCAAAGTCTCAGCCACCCACCGGGAACCAGTATAGGTCCTGAACCAAATGTTTGGACTTGAGTTCAGCTCACAAAAAACGAGTTGAAAAATGGAGCTCAGGGGCACAGCAATTCACAAACTGGCAGAGTAATCAAGGCCAACTATCGTCCAAAAATCTGTTGAGGGAAGGCAACGAGGCGGACTTGAATGCGAGGCAGAATAGCAGGAAACAGATTTCAAGAGGTACGTTAGAATCGCCTGTAAAGCACAGGAAGAGGGGCACAACTTCGACAATGATGCACTTGGCCAAAAAGGGTGTATGCGTTTTCTCCTGAATATATTCAGGAGAAAACGCATACGCCCTTTTTGGCCAAGCAAGCAAGCGGGCAATGCAACTCTGCACTACAAAGAAGTATCACTTCCCACCGGTCAAAAGGGACATCCACAAAATGTGTAAAAACCAGAAAGGCAAGACAGGCCCTGGAGAACAGGGAGCCTTGTTATGCTGATGGGCGGGATGTAAGTTGCCAACCGCCTCACTGGAGGAGTGCATTGTGTTCCCTAAAACAAGTAAACAACAGAGCTACAGAGCCAAGGGCACTTCCAGTCTAGGGAATATACCTTGGGAAAACTGAAAATCCATAAGACAGAGCCACCCCCAAATTGAGGGCTGCACTGCTTACAAGAACCTCAACCTGGGTACACCTGAAATATCCCAGGAAATATAAAAATGGTTCCAAACATTGTGGAACTTACGTACGATGGAATATCCCTCAGCCACGAAATCAATGTCATAAGACCAGTAGCAGCAAAATGAGTGGATTCAGGTACGATGATTCTAAGGGAAAGAAGTCACACAGGAAAAGAAACTTATCATAAGATATCACTTAGGAAGATCCTGTAAACATGGCTACACATGAACTGAGTTAGCAAAGAGAACAGAGTCTCACATTTAGAAAACACTCGTATGCCTGCTTAAGGGGGAAGGAGAGGTGGGGTGATGCATCAAACCAGAGTTTGATATAAGCACAGGTACTGTTCCAAAAACCAACTATGGAATAGACAAGACCTACACCTTCCTCAGTGAAAGGGACTCAAAACCCCATATTTCCCGCAGAGGAATAGATCTGACTAGTAAGAATCTTAAAACCTATGTATTGATATGTCTCCGTAAGGGAATCAAGTGTGTCTAGACTGGCATAAACATGGCAGCGAGAATCAGCTCAAACCCACTCTAAAAAGGAATTTCAAAAACAGAACAAAGAAACAGGTAAATTCTTTACAATTCCTTCAGGGTCTCTGATGCAACCTGGAATGACCCTATCTACGATGACAGCTGGATGTGGCATGAGGCTGGACACTTGGGACTGAGAGGATTGGTGAGATTGGGTGAGCAAATGCAGACCCTTTAAAGCAATAATGCATGGCAACCATTCCATGGGTCCCACCTCTCCAGGTTGAAGGGAATATTACTACAGCTATAACATGTACGGGAAACCTAGAGAATGGACACACTGTGAATACGAAAGGTTTCTAAAACTCAACGAAGAGTCCCTCTCCTGGTGCTCCGGTTTGACTTTCCAACAGCTTTACTTTCAATCTCCCAACTTGGAGTGACAGCCCCTTTAAGCTCCTGGTTCACACAGGTTGCCCATTTGGCAGAGGAGGAAAGGGAAGAGGGAGAACCAATGAGAGAGTAGCTGTTAGGCATTTGGATGGGCACATGTCACTCTAATTTCCCGGCAGGAAGAAGAATTCACCAAAGTCTCAGCCACCCACCGGGAACCAGTATAGGTCCTGAACCAAATGTTTGGACTTGCGTTCAGCTCACAAAAAAACGAGTTGAAAAATGGAGCTCAGGGGCACAGCAATTCACAAACTGGCAGAGTAATCAAGGCCAACTATCGTCCAAAAATCTGTTGAGGGAAGGCAGCGAGGCGGACTTGAATGCGAGGCAGAATAGCAGGAAACAGATTTCAAGAGGTACGTTAGAATCGCCTGTAAAGCACAGGAAGAGGGGCACAACTTCGACAATGATGCACTTGGCCAAAAAGGGCGTATGCGTTTTCTCCTGAATATATTCAGGAGAAAACGCATACGCCCTTTTTGGCCAAGCAAGCAAGCGGGCAATGCAAATCTGCACTACAAAGAAGTATCACTTCCCACCGGTCAAAAGGGACATCCACAAAATGTGTAAAAACCAGAAAGGCAAGACAGGCCCTGGAGAACAGGGAGCCTTGTTATGCTGATGGGCGGGATGTAAGTTGCCAACCGCCTCACTGGAGGAGTGCATTGTGTTCCCTAAAACAAGTAAATAACAGAGCTACAGAGCCAAGGGCACTTCCAGTCTAGGGAATATACCTTGGGAAAATTGAAAATCCATAAGACAGAGCCACCCCCAAATTGAGGGCTGCACTGCTTACAAGAACCTCAACCTGGGTACACCTGAAATATCCCAGGAAATATAAAAATGGTTCCAAACATTGTGGAACTTACGTACGATGGAATATCCCTCAGCCACGAAATCAATGTCATAAGACCAGTAGCAGCAAAATGAGTGGATTCAGGTACGATGATTCTAAGGGAAAGAAGTCACACAGGAAAAGAAACTTATCATAAGATATCACTTAGGAAGATCCTGTAAACATGGCTACACATGAACTGAGTTAGCAAAGAGAACAGAGTCTCACATTTAGAAAACACTCTTATGCCTGCTTAAGGGGGAAGGAGAGGTGGGGTGATGCATCAAACCAGAGTTTGATATAAGCACAGGTACTGTTCCAAAAACCAACTATGGAATAGACAAGACCTACACCTTCCTCAGTGAAAGGGACTCAAAACCCCATATTTCCCGCAGAGGAATAGATCTGACTAGTAAGAATCTTAAAACCTATGTATTGATATGTCTCCGTAAGGGAATCAAGTGTGTCTAGACTGGCATAAACATGGCAGAGAGAATCAGCTCAAACCCACTCTAAAAAGGAATTTCAAAAACAGAACAAAGAAACAGGGAAATTCTTTACAATTCCTTCAGGGTCTCTGATGCAACCTGGAATGACCCTATCTACGATGACAGCTGGATGTGGCATGAGGCTGGACACTTGGGACTGAGAGGATTGGTGAGATTGGGTGAGCAAATGCAGACCCTTTAAAGCAATAATGCATGGCAACCATTCCATGGGTCCCACCTCTCCAGGTTGAAGGGAATATTACTACAGCTATAACATGTACGGGAAACCTAGAGAATGGACACACTGTGAATACCAAAGGTTTCTAAAACTCAACGAAGAGTCCCTCTCCTGGTGCTCCGGTTTGACTTTCCAACAGCTTTACTTTCAATCTCCCAACTTGGAGCGACAGCCCCTTTAAGCTCCTGGTTCACACAGGTTGCCCATTTGGCAGAGGAGGAAAGGGAAGAGGGAGAACCAATGAGAGAGTAGCTGTTAGGCATTTGGATGGGCACATGTCACTCTAATTTCCCGGCAGGAAGAAGAATTCACCAAAGTCTCAGCCACCCACCGGGAACCAGTATAGGTCCTGAACCAAATGTTTGGACTTGCGTTCAGCTCACAAAAAAACGAGTTGAAAAATGGAGCTCAGGGGCACAGCAATTCACAAACTGGCAGAGTAATCAAGGCCAACTATCGTCCAAAAATCTGTTGAGGGAAGGCAGCGAGGCGGACTTGAATGCGAGGCAGAATAGCAGGAAACAGATTTCAAGAGGTACGTTAGAATCGCCTGTAAAGCACAGGAAGAGGGGCACAACTTCGACAATGATGCACTTGGCCAAAAAGGGCGTATGCGTTTTCTCCTGAATATATTCAGGAGAAAACGCATACGCCCTTTTTGGCCAAGCAAGCAAGCGGGCAATGCAAATCTGCACTACAAAGAAGTATCACTTCCCACCGGTCAAAAGGGACATCCACAAAATGTGTAAAAACCAGAAAGGCAAGACAGGCCCTGGAGAACAGGGAGCCTTGTTATGCTGATGGGCGGGATGTAAGTTGCCAACCGCCTCACTGGAGGAGTGCATTGTGTTCCCTAAAACAAGTAAACAACAGAGCTACAGAGCCAAGGGCACTTCCAGTCTAGGGAATATACCTTGGGAAAACTGAAAATCCATAAGACAGAGCCACCCCCAAATTGAGGGCTGCACTGCTTACAGGAACCTCAACCTGGGTACACCTGAAATATCCCAGGAAATATAAAAATGGTTCCAAACATTGTGGAACTTACGTACGATGGAATATCCCTCAGCCACGAAATCAATGTCATAAGACCAGTAGCAGCAAAATGAGTGGATTCAGGTACGATGATTCTAAGGGAAAGAAGTCACACAGGAAAAGAAACTTATCATAAGATATCACTTAGGAAGATCCTGTAAACATGGCTACACATGAACTGAGTTAGCAAAGAGAACAGAGTCTCACATTTAGAAAACACTCGTATGCCTGCTTAAGGGGGAAGGAGAGGTGGGGTGATGCATCAAACCAGAGTTTGATATAAGCACAGGTACTGTTCCAAAAACCAACTATGGAATAGACAAGACCTACACCTTCCTCAGTGAAAGGGACTCAAAACCCCATATTTCCCGCAGAGGAATAGATCTGACTAGTAAGAATCTTAAAACCTATGTATTGATATGTCTCCGTAAGGGAATCAAGTGTGTCTAGACTGGCATAAACATGGCAGCGAGAATCAGCTCAAACCCACTCTAAAAAGGAATTTCAAAAACAGAACAAAGAAACAGGGAAATTCTTTACAATTCCTTCAGGGTCTCTGATGCAACCTGGAATGACCCTATCTACGATGACAGCTGGATGTGGCATGAGGCTGGACACTTGGGACTGAGAGGATTGGTGAGATTGGGTGAGCAAATGCAGACCCTTTAAAGCAATAATGCATGGCAACCATTCCATGGGTCCCACCTCTCCAGGTTGAAGGGAATATTACTACAGCTATAACATGTACGGGAAACCTAGAGAATGGACACACTGTGAATACGAAAGGTTTCTAAAACTCAACGAAGAGTCCCTCTCCTGGTGCTCCGGTTTGACTTTCCAACAGCTTTACTATCAATCTCCCAACTTGGAGAGACAGCCCCTTTAAGCTCCTGGTTCACACAGGTTGCCCATTTGGCAGAGGAGGAAAGGGAAGAGGGAGAACCAATGAGAGAGTAGCTGTTAGGCATTTGGATGGGCACATGTCACTCTAAGTTCCCGGCAGGAAGAAGAATTCACCAAAGTCTCAGCCACCCACCGGGAACCAGTATAGGTCCTGAACCAAATGTTTGGACTTGCGTTCAGCTCACAAAAAAACGAGTTGAAAAATGGAGCTCAGGGGCACAGCAATTCACAAACTGGCAGAGTAATCAAGGCCAACTATCGTCCAAAAATCTGTTGAGGGAAGGCAGCGAGGCGGACTTGAATGCGAGGCAGAATAGCAGGAAACAGATTTCAAGAGGTACGTTAGAATCGCCTGTAAAGCACAGGAAGAGGGGCACAACTTCGACAATGATGCACTTGGCCAAAAAGGGCGTATGCGTTTTCTCCTGAATATATTCAGGAGAAAACGCATACGCCCTTTTTGGCCAAGCAAGCAAGCGGGCAATGCAAATCTGCACTACAAAGAAGTATCACTTCCCACCGGTCAAAAGGGACATCCACAAAATGTGTAAAAACCAGAAAGGCAAGACAGGCCCTGGAGAACAGGGAGCCTTGTTATGCTGATGGGCGGGATGTAAGTTGCCAACCGCCTCACTGGAGGAGTGCATTGTGTTCCCTAAAACAAGTAAACAACAGAGCTACAGAGCCAAGGGCACTTCCAGTCTAGGGAATATACCTTGGGAAAACTGAAAATCCATAAGACAGAGCCACCCCCAAATTGAGGGCTGCACTGCTTACAAGAACCTCAACCTGGGTACACCTGAAATATCCCAGGAAATATAAAAGTGGTTCCAAACATTGTGGAACTTACGTACGATGGAATATCCCTCAGCCACGAAATCAATGTCATAAGACCAGTAGCAGCAAAATGAGTGGATTCAGGTACGATGATTCTAAGGGAAAGAAGTCACACAGGAAAAGAAACTTATCATAAGATATCACTTAGGAAGATCCTGTAAACATGGCTACACATGAACTGAGTTAGCAAAGAGAACAGAGTCTCACATTTAGAAAACACTCGTATGCCTGCTTAAGGGGGAAGGAGAGGTGGGGTGATGCATCAAACCAGAGTTTGATATAAGCACAGGTACTGTTCCAAAAACCAACTATGGAATAGACAAGACCTACACCTTCCTCAGTGAAAGGGACTCAAAACCCCATATTTCCCGCAGAGGAATAGATCTGACTAGTAAGAATCTTAAAACCTATGTATTGATATGTCTCCGTAAGGGAATCAAGTGTGTCTAGACTGGCATAAACATGGCAGAGAGAATCAGCTCAAACCCACTCTAAAAAGGAATTTCAAAAACAGAACAAAGAAACAGGGAAATTCTTTACAATTCCTTCAGGGTCTCTGATGCAACCTGGAATGACCCTATCTACGATGACAGCTGGATGTGGCATGAGGCTGGACACTTGGGACTGAGAGGATTGGTGAGATTGGGTGAGCAAATGCAGACCCTTTAAAGCAATAATGCATGGCAACCATTCCATGGGTCCCACCTCTCCAGGTTGAAGGGAATATTACTACAGCTATAACATGTACGGGAAACCTAGAGAATGGACACACTGTGAATACCAAAGGTTTCTAAAACTCAACGAAGAGTCCCTCTCCTGGTGCTCCGGTTTGACTTTCCAACAGCTTTACTTTCAATCTCCCAACTTGGAGCGACAGCCCCTTTAAGCTCCTGGTTCACACAGGTTGCCCATTTGGCAGAGGAGGAAAGGGAAGAGGGAGAACCAATGAGAGAGTAGCTGTTAGGCATTTGGATGGGCACATGTCACTCTAAGTTCCCGGCAGGAAGAAGAATTCACCAAAGTCTCAGCCACCCACCGGGAACCAGTATAGGTCCTGAACCAAATGTTTGGACTTGCGTTCAGCTCACAAAAAAACGAGTTGAAAAATGGAGCTCAGGGGCACAGCAATTCACAAACTGGCAGAGTAATCAAGGCCAACTATCGTCCAAAAATCTGTTGAGGGAAGGCAGCGAGGCGGACTTGAATGCGAGGCAGAATAGCAGGAAACAGATTTCAAGAGGTACGTTAGAATCGCCTGTAAAGCACAGGAAGAGGGGCACAACTTCGACAATGATGCACTTGGCCAAAAAGGGCGTATGCGTTTTCTCCTGAATATATTCAGGAGAAAACGCATACGCCCTTTTTGGCCAAGCAAGCAAGCGGGCAATGCAAATCTGCACTACAAAGAAGTATCACTTCCCACCGGTCAAAAGGGACATCCACAAAATGTGTAAAAACCAGAAAGGCAAGACAGGCCCTGGAGAACAGGGAGCCTTGTTATGCTGATGGGCGGGATGTAAGTTGCCAACCGCCTCACTGGAGGAGTGCATTGTGTTCCCTAAAACAAGTAAACAACAGAGCTACAGAGCCAAGGGCACTTCCAGTCTAGGGAATATACCTTGGGAAAACTGAAAATCCATAAGACAGAGCCACCCCCAAATTGAGGGCTGCACTGCTTACAAGAACCTCAACCTGGGTACACCTGAAATATCCCAGGAAATATAAAAATGGTTCCAAACATTGTGGAACTTACGTACGATGGAATATCCCTCAGCCACGAAATCAATGTCATAAGACCAGTAGCAGCAAAATGAGTGGATTCAGGTACGATGATTCTAAGGGAAAGAAGTCACACAGGAAAAGAAACTTATCATAAGATATCACTTAGGAAGATCCTGTAAACATGGCTACACATGAACTGAGTTAGCAAAGAGAACAGAGTCTCACATTTAGAAAACACTCGTATGCCTGCTTAAGGGGGAAGGAGAGGTGGGGTGATGCATCAAACCAGAGTTTGATATAAGCACAGGTACTGTTCCAAAAACCAACTATGGAATAGACAAGACCTACACCTTCCTCAGTGAAAGGGACTCAAAACCCCATATTTCCCGCAGAGGAATAGATCTGACTAGTAAGAATCTTAAAACCTATGTATTGATATGTCTCCGTAAGGGAATCAAGTGTGTCTAGACTGGCATAAACATGGCAGCGAGAATCAGCTCAAACCCACTCTAAAAAGGAATTTCAAAAACAGAACAAAGAAACAGGGAAATTCTTTACAATTCCTTCAGGGTCTCTGATGCAACCTGGAATGACCCTATCTACGATGACAGCTGGATGTGGCATGAGGCTGGACACTTGGGACTGAGAGGATTGGTGAGATTGGGTGAGCAAATGCAGACCCTTTAAAGCAATAATGCATGGCAACCATTCCATGGGTCCCACCTCTCCAGGTTGAAGGGAATATTACTACAGCTATAACATGTACGGGAAACCTAGAGAATGGACACACTGTGAATACGAAAGTTTTCTAAAACTCAACGAAGAGTCCCTCTCCTGGTGCTCCGGTTTGACTTTCCAACAGCTTTACTATCAATCTCCCAACTTGGAGAGACAGCCCCTTTAAGCTCCTGGTTCACACAGGTTGCCCATTTGGCAGAGGAGGAAAGGGAAGAGGGAGAACCAATGAGAGAGTAGCTGTTAGGCATTTGGATGGGCACATGTCACTCTAAGTTCCCGGCAGGAAGAAGAATTCACCAAAGTCTCAGCCACCCACCGGGAACCAGTATAGGTCCTGAACCAAATGTTTGGACTTGCGTTCAGCTCACAAAAAAACGAGTTGAAAAATGGAGCTCAGGGGCACAGCAATTCACAAACTGGCAGAGTAATCAAGGCCAACTATCGTCCAAAAATCTGTTGAGGGAAGGCAGCGAGGCGGACTTGAATGCGAGGCAGAATAGCAGGAAACAGATTTCAAGAGGTACGTTAGAATCGCCTGTAAAGCACAGGAAGAGGGGCACAACTTCGACAATGATGCACTTGGCCAAAAAGGGCGTATGCGTTTTCTCCTGAATATATTCAGGAGAAAACGCATACGCCCTTTTTGGCCAAGCAAGCAAGCGGGCAATGCAAATCTGCACTACAAAGAAGTATCACTTCCCACCGGTCAAAAGGGACATCCACAAAATGTGTAAAAACCAGAAAGGCAAGACAGGCCCTGGAGAACAGGGAGCCTTGTTATGCTGATGGGCGGGATGTAAGTTGCCAACCGCCTCACTGGAGGAGTGCATTGTGTTCCCTAAAACAAGTAAACAACAGAGCTACAGAGCCAAGGGCACTTCCAGTCTAGGGAATATACCTTGGGAAAACTGAAAATCCATAAGACAGAGCCACCCCCAAATTGAGGGCTGCACTGCTTACAAGAACCTCAACCTGGGTACACCTGAAATATCCCAGGAAATATAAAAGTGGTTCCAAACATTGTGGAACTTACGTACGATGGAATATCCCTCAGCCACGAAATCAATGTCATAAGACCAGTAGCAGCAAAATGAGTGGATTCAGGTACGATGATTCTAAGGGAAAGAAGTCACACAGGAAAAGAAACTTATCATAAGATATCACTTAGGAAGATCCTGTAAACATGGCTACACATGAACTGAGTTAGCAAAGAGAACAGAGTCTCACATTTAGAAAACACTCGTATGCCTGCTTAAGGGGGAAGGAGAGGTGGGGTGATGCATCAAACCAGAGTTTGATATAAGCACAGGTACTGTTCCAAAAACCAACTATGGAATAGACAAGACCTACACCTTCCTCAGTGAAAGGGACTCAAAACCCCATATTTCCCGCAGAGGAATAGATCTGACTAGTAAGAATCTTAAAACCTATGTATTGATATGTCTCCGTAAGGGAATCAAGTGTGTCTAGACTGGCATAAACATGGCAGCGAGAATCAGCTCAAACCCACTCTAAAAAGGAATTTCAAAAACAGAACAAAGAAACAGGGAAATTCTTTACAATTCCTTCAGGGTCTCTGATGCAACCTGGAATGACCCTATCTACGATGACAGCTGGATGTGGCATGAGGCTGGACACTTGGGACTGAGAGGATTGGTGAGATTGGGTGAGCAAATGCAGACCCTTTAAAGCAATAATGCATGGCAACCATTCCATGGGTCCCACCTCTCCAGGTTGAAGGGAATATTACTACAGCTATAACATGTACGGGAAACCTAGAGAATGGACACACTGTGAATACCAAAGGTTTCTAAAACTCAACGAAGAGTCCCTCTCCTGGTGCTCCGGTTTGACTTTCCAACAGCTTTACTATCAATCTCCCAACTTGGAGAGACAGCCCCTTTAAGCTCCTGGTTCACACAGGTTGCCCATTTGGCAGAGGAGGAAAGGGAAGAGGGAGAACCAATGAGAGAGTAGCTGTTAGGCATTTGGATGGGCACATGTCACTCTAAGTTCCCGGCAGGAAGAAGAATTCACCAAAGTCTCAGCCACCCACCGGGAACCAGTATAGGTCCTGAACCAAATGTTTGGACTTGCGTTCAGCTCACAAAAAAACGAGTTGAAAAATGGAGCTCAGGGGCACAGCAATTCACAAACTGGCAGAGTAATCAAGGCCAACTATCGTCCAAAAATCTGTTGAGGGAAGGCAGCGAGGCGGACTTGAATGCGAGGCAGAATAGCAGGAAACAGATTTCAAGAGGTACGTTAGAATCGCCTGTAAAGCACAGGAAGAGGGGCACAACTTCGACAATGATGCACTTGGCCAAAAAGGGCGTATGCGTTTTCTCCTGAATATATTCAGGAGAAAACGCATACGCCCTTTTTGGCCAAGCAAGCAAGCGGGCAATGCAAATCTGCACTACAAAGAAGTATCACTTCCCACCGGTCAAAAGGGACATCCACAAAATGTGTAAAAACCAGAAAGGCAAGACAGGCCCTGGAGAACAGGGAGCCTTGTTATGCTGATGGGCGGGATGTAAGTTGCCAACCGCCTCACTGGAGGAGTGCATTGTGTTCCCTAAAACAAGTAAACAACAGAGCTACAGAGCCAAGGGCACTTCCAGTCTAGGGAATATACCTTGGGAAAACTGAAAATCCATAAGACAGAGCCACCCCCAAATTGAGGGCTGCACTGCTTACAAGAACCTCAACCTGGGTACACCTGAAATATCCCAGGAAATATAAAAATGGTTCCAAACATTGTGGAACTTACGTACGATGGAATATCCCTCAGCCACGAAATCAATGTCATAAGACCAGTAGCAGCAAAATGAGTGGATTCAGGTACGATGATTCTAAGGGAAAGAAGTCACACAGGAAAAGAAACTTATCATAAGATATCACTTAGGAAGATCCTGTAAACATGGCTACACATGAACTGAGTTAGCAAAGAGAACAGAGTCTCACATTTAGAAAACACTCGTATGCCTGCTTAAGGGGGAAGGAGAGGTGGGGTGATGCATCAAACCAGAGTTTGATATAAGCACAGGTACTGTTCCAAAAACCAACTATGGAATAGACAAGACCTACACCTTCCTCAGTGAAAGGGACTCAAAACCCCATATTTCCCGCAGAGGAATAGATCTGACTAGTAAGAATCTTAAAACCTATGTATTGATATGTCTCCGTAAGGGAATCAAGTGTGTCTAGACTGGCATAAACATGGCAGCGAGAATCAGCTCAAACCCACTCTAAAAAGGAATTTCAAAAACAGAACAAAGAAACAGGGAAATTCTTTACAATTCCTTCAGGGTCTCTGATGCAACCTGGAATGACCCTATCTACGATGACAGCTGGATGTGGCATGAGGCTGGACACTTGGGACTGAGAGGATTGGTGAGATTGGGTGAGCAAATGCAGACCCTTTAAAGCAATAATGCATGGCAACCATTCCATGGGTCCCACCTCTCCAGGTTGAAGGGAATATTACTACAGCTATAACATGTACGGGAAACCTAGAGAATGGACACACTGTGAATACGAAAGGTTTCTAAAACTCAACGAAGAGTCCCTCTCCTGGTGCTCCGGTTTGACTTTCCAACAGCTTTACTTTCAATCTCCCAACTTGGAGCGACAGCCCCTTTAAGCTCCTGGTTCACACAGGTTGCCCATTTGGCAGAGGAGGAAAGGGAAGAGGGAGAACCAATGAGAGAGTAGCTGTTAGGCATTTGGATGGGCACATGTCACTCTAATTTCCCGGCAGGAAGAAGAATTCACCAAAGTCTCAGCCACCCACCGGGAACCAGTATAGGTCCTGAACCAAATGTTTGGACTTGCGTTCAGCTCACAAAAAAACGAGTTGAAAAATGGAGCTCAGGGGCACAGCAATTCACAAACTGGCAGAGTAATCAAGGCCAACTATCGTCCAAAAATCTGTTGAGGGAAGGCAGCGAGGCGGACTTGAATGCGAGGCAGAATAGCAGGAAACAGATTTCAAGAGGTACGTTAGAATCGCCTGTAAAGCACAGGAAGAGGGGCACAACTTCGACAATGATGCACTTGGCCAAAAAGGGCGTATGCATTTTCTCCTGAATATATTCAGGAGAAAACGCATACGCCCTTTTTGGCCAAGCAAGCAAGCGGGCAATGCAAATCTGCACTACAAAGAAGTATCACTTCCCACCGGTCAAAAGGGACATCCACAAAATGTGTAAAAACCAGAAAGGCAAGACAGGCCCTGGAGAACAGGGAGCCTTGTTATGCTGATGGGCGGGATGTAAGTTGCCAACCGCCTCACTGGAGGAGTGCATTGTGTTCCCTAAAACAAGTAAACAACAGAGCTACAGAGCCAAGGGCACTTCCAGTCTAGGGAATATACCTTGGGAAAACTGAAAATCCATAAGACAGAGCCACCCCCAAATTGAGGGCTGCACTGCTTACAAGAACCTCAACCTGGGTACACCTGAAATATCCCAGGAAATATAAAAATGGTTCCAAACATTGTGGAACTTACGTACGATGGAATATCCCTCAGCCACGAAATCAATGTCATAAGACCAGTAGCAGCAAAATGAGTGGATTCAGGTACGATGATTCTAAGGGAAAGAAGTCACACAGGAAAAGAAACTTATCATAAGATATCACTTAGGAAGATCCTGTAAACATGGCTACACATGAACTGAGTTAGCAAAGAGAACAGAGTCTCACATTTAGAAAACACTCGTATGCCTGCTTAAGGGGGAAGGAGAGGTGGGGTGATGCATCAAACCAGAGTTTGATATAAGCACAGGTACTGTTCCAAAAACCAACTATGGAATAGACAAGACCTACACCTTCCTCAGTGAAAGGGACTCAAAACCCCATATTTCCCGCAGAGGAATAGATCTGACTAGTAAGAATCTTAAAACCTATGTATTGATATGTCTCCGTAAGGGAATCAAGTGTGTCTAGACTGGCATAAACATGGCAGCGAGAATCAGCTCAAACCCACTCTAAAAAGGAATTTCAAAAACAGAACAAAGAAACAGGGAAATTCTTTACAATTCCTTCAGGGTCTCTGATGCAACCTGGAATGACCCTATCTACGATGACAGCTGGATGTGGCATGAGGCTGGACACTTGGGACTGAGAGGATTGGTGAGATTGGGTGAGCAAATGCAGACCCTATAAAGCAATAATGCATGGCAACCATTCCATGGGTCCCACCTCTCCAGGTTGAAGGGAATATTACTACAGCTATAACATGTACGGGAAACCTAGAGAATGGACACACTGTGAATACCAAAGGTTTCTAAAACTCAACGAAGAGTCCCTCTCCTGGTGCTCCGGTTTGACTTTCCAACAGCTTTACTTTCAATCTCCCAACTTGGAGCGACAGCCCCTTTAAGCTCCTGGTTCACACAGGTTGCCCATTTGGCAGAGGAGGAAAGGGAAGAGGGAGAACCAATGAGAGAGTAGCTGTTAGGCATTTGGATGGGCACATGTCACTCTAATTTCCCGGCAGGAAGAAGAATTCACCAAAGTCTCAGCCACCCACCGGGAACCAGTATAGGTCCTGAACCAAATGTTTGGACTTGCGTTCAGCTCACAAAAAAACGAGTTGAAAAATGGAGCTCAGGGGCACAGCAATTCACAAACTGGCAGAGTAATCAAGGCCAACTATCGTCCAAAAATCTGTTGAGGGAAGGCAGCGAGGCGGACTTGAATGCGAGGCAGAATAGCAGGAAACAGATTTCAAGAGGTACGTTAGAATCGCCTGTAAAGCACAGGAAGAGGGGCACAACTTCGACAATGATGCACTTGGCCAAAAAGGGCGTATGCGTTTTCTCCTGAATATATTCAGGAGAAAACGCATACGCCCTTTTTGGCCAAGCAAGCAAGCGGGCAATGCAAATCTGCACTACAAAGAAGTATCACTTCCCACCGGTCAAAAGGGACATCCACAAAATGTGTAAAAACCAGAAAGGCAAGACAGGCCCTGGAGAACAGGGAGCCTTGTTATGCTGATGGGCGGGATGTAAGTTGCCAACCGCCTCACTGGAGGAGTGCATTGTGTTCCCTAAAACAAGTAAACAACAGAGCTACAGAGCCAAGGGCACTTCCAGTCTAGGGAATATACCTTGGGAAAACTGAAAATCCATAAGACAGAGCCACCCCCAAATTGAGGGCTGCACTGCTTACAAGAACCTCAACCTGGGTACACCTGAAATATCCCAGGAAATATAAAAATGGTTCCAAACATTGTGGAACTTACGTACGATGGAATATCCGTCAGCCACGAAATCAATGTCATAAGACCAGTAGCAGCAAAATGAGTGGATTCAGGTACGATGATTCTAAGGGAAAGAAGTCACACAGGAAAAGAAACTTATCATAAGATATCACTTAGGAAGATCCTGTAAACATGGCTACACATGAACTGAGTTAGCAAAGAGAACAGAGTCTCACATTTAGAAAACACTCGTATGCCTGCTTAAGGGGGAAGGAGAGGTGGGGTGATGCATCAAACCAGAGTTTGATATAAGCACAGGTACTGTTCCAAAAACCAACTATGGAATAGACAAGACCTACACCTTCCTCAGTGAAAGGGACTCAAAACCCCATATTTCCCGCAGAGGAATAGATCTGACTAGTAAGAATCTTAAAACCTATGTATTGATATGTCTCCGTAAGGGAATCAAGTGTGTCTAGACTGGCATAAACATGGCAGCGAGAATCAGCTCAAACCCACTCTAAAAAGGAATTTCAAAAACAGAACAAAGAAACAGGGAAATTCTTTACAATTCCTTCAGGGTCTCTGATGCAACCTGGAATGACCCTATCTACGATGACAGCTGGATGTGGCATGAGGCTGGACACTTGGGACTGAGAGGATTGGTGAGATTGGGTGAGCAAATGCAGACCCTTTAAAGCAATAATGCATGGCAACCATTCCATGGGTCCCACCTCTCCAGGTTGAAGGGAATATTACTACAGCTATAACATGTACGGGAAACCTAGAGAATGGACACACTGTGAATACGAAAGGTTTCTAAAACTCAACGAAGAGTCCCTCTCCTGGTGCTCCGGTTTGACTTTCCAACAGCTTTACTATCAATCTCCCAACTTGGAGAGACAGCCCCTTTAAGCTCCTGGTTCACACAGGTTGCCCATTTGGCAGAGGAGGAAAGGGAAGAGGGAGAACCAATGAGAGAGTAGCTGTTAGGCATTTGGATGGGCACATGTCACTCTAAGTTCCCGGCAGGAAGAAGAATTCACCAAAGTCTCAGCCACCCACCGGGAACCAGTATAGGTCCTGAACCAAATGTTTGGACTTGCGTTCAGCTCACAAAAAAACGAGTTGAAAAATGGAGCTCAGGGGCACAGCAATTCACAAACTGGCAGAGTAATCAAGGCCAACTATCGTCCAAAAATCTGTTGAGGGAAGGCAGCGAGGCGGACTTGAATGCGAGGCAGAATAGCAGGAAACAGATTTCAAGAGGTACGTTAGAATCGCCTGTAAAGCACAGGAAGAGGGGCACAACTTCGACAATGATGCACTTGGCCAAAAAGGGCGTATGCGTTTTCTCCTGAATATATTCAGGAGAAAACGCATACGCCCTTTTTGGCCAAGCAAGCAAGCGGGCAATGCAAATCTGCACTACAAAGAAGTATCACTTCCCACCGGTCAAAAGGGACATCCACAAAATGTGTAAAAACCAGAAAGGCAAGACAGGCCCTGGAGAACAGGGAGCCTTGTTATGCTGATGGGCGGGATGTAAGTTGCCAACCGCCTCACTGGAGGAGTGCATTGTGTTCCCTAAAACAAGTAAACAACAGAGCTACAGAGCCAAGGGCACTTCCAGTCTAGGGAATATACCTTGGGAAAACTGAAAATCCATAAGACAGAGCCACCCCCAAATTGAGGGCTGCACTGCTTACAAGAACCTCAACCTGGGTACACCTGAAATATCCCAGGAAATATAAAAATGGTTCCAAACATTGTGGAACTTACGTACGATGGAATATCCCTCAGCCACGAAATCAATGTCATAAGACCAGTAGCAGCAAAATGAGTGGATTCAGGTACGATGATTCTAAGGGAAAGAAGTCACACAGGAAAAGAAACTTATCATAAGATATCACTTAGGAAGATCCTGTAAACATGGCTACACATGAACTGAGTTAGCAA
This sequence comes from Mesoplodon mirus, assembly GCF_964341445.2. Taxonomy (NCBI): domain Eukaryota; kingdom Metazoa; phylum Chordata; class Mammalia; order Artiodactyla; family Ziphiidae; genus Mesoplodon; species Mesoplodon mirus. The sequence goes on along the minus strand of NC_138987.1, from coordinate 109,553,696 downwards.
AGAGAACAGAGTCTCACATTTAGAAAACACTCTTATGCCTGCTTAAGGGGGAAGGAGAGGTGGGGTGATGCATCAAACCAGAGTTTGATATAAGCACAGGTACTGTTCCAAAAACCAACTATGGAATAGACAAGACCTACACCTTCCTCAGTGAAAGGGACTCAAAACCCCATATTTCCCGCAGAGGAATAGATCTGACTAGTAAGAATCTTAAAACCTATGTATTGATATGTCTCCGTAAGGGAATCAAGTGTGTCTAGACTGGCATAAACATGGCAGCGAGAATCAGCTCAAACCCACTCTAAAAAGGAATTTCAAAAACAGAACAAAGAAACAGGGAAATTCTTTACAATTCCTTCAGGGTCTCTGATGCAACCTGGAATGACCCTATCTACGATGACAGCTGGATGTGGCATGAGGCTGGACACTTGGGACTGAGAGGATTGGTGAGATTGGGTGAGCAAATGCAGACCCTTTAAAGCAATAATGCATGGCAACCATTCCATGGGTCCCACCTCTCCAGGTTGAAGGGAATATTACTACAGCTATAACATGTACGGGAAACCTAGAGAATGGACACACTGTGAATACGAAAGGTTTCTAAAACTCAACGAAGAGTCCCTCTCCTGGTGCTCCGGTTTGACTTTCCAACAGCTTTACTATCAATCTCCCAACTTGGAGAGACAGCCCCTTTAAGCTCCTGGTTCACACAGGTTGCCCATTTGGCAGAGGAGGAAAGGGAAGAGGGAGAACCAATGAGAGAGTAGCTGTTAGGCATTTGGATGGGCACATGTCACTCTAAGTTCCCGGCAGGAAGAAGAATTCACCAAAGTCTCAGCCACCCACCGGGAACCAGTATAGGTCCTGAACCAAATGTTTGGACTTGCGTTCAGCTCACAAAAAAACGAGTTGAAAAATGGAGCTCAGGGGCACAGCAATTCACAAACTGGCAGAGTAATCAGGGCCAACTATCGTCCAAAAATCTGTTGAGGGAAGGCAGCGAGGCGGACTTGAATGCGAGGCAGAATAGCAGGAAACAGATTTCAAGAGGTACGTTAGAATCGCCTGTAAAGCACAGGAAGAGGGGCACAACTTCGACAATGATGCACTTGGCCAAAAAGGGCGTATGCGTTTTCTCCTGAATATATTCAGGAGAAAACGCATACGCCCTTTTTGGCCAAGCAAGCAAGCGGGCAATGCAAATCTGCACTACAAAGAAGTATCACTTCCCACCGGTCAAAAGGGACATCCACAAAATGTGTAAAAACCAGAAAGGCAAGACAGGCCCTGGAGAACAGGGAGCCTTGTTATGCTGATGGGCGGGATGTAAGTTGCCAACCGCCTCACTGGAGGAGTGCATTGTGTTCCCTAAAACAAGTAAACAACAGAGCTACAGAGCCAAGGGCACTTCCAGTCTAGGGAATATACCTTGGGAAAACTGAAAATCCATAAGACAGAGCCACCCCCAAATTGAGGGCTGCACTGCTTACAAGAACCTCAACCTGGGTACACCTGAAATATCCCAGGAAATATAAAAATGGTTCCAAACATTGTGGAACTTACGTACGATGGAATATCCGTCAGCCACGAAATCAATGTCATAAGACCAGTAGCAGCAAAATGAGTGGATTCAGGTACGATGATTCTAAGGGAAAGAAGTCACACAGGAAAAGAAACTTATCATAAGATATCACTTAGGAAGATCCTGTAAACATGGCTACACATGAACTGAGTTAGCAAAGAGAACAGAGTCTCACATTTAGAAAACACTCTTATGCCTGCTTAAGGGGGAAGGAGAGGTGGGGTGATGCATCAAACCAGAGTTTGATATAAGCACAGGTACTGTTCCAAAAACCAACTATGGAATAGACAAGACCTACACCTTCCTCAGTGAAAGGGACTCAAAACCCCATATTTCCCGCAGAGGAATAGATCTGACTAGTAAGAATCTTAAAACCTATGTATTGATATGTCTCCGTAAGGGAATCAAGTGTGTCTAGACTGGCATAAACATGGCAGCGAGAATCAGCTCAAACCCACTCTAAAAAGGAATTTCAAAAACAGAACAAAGAAACAGGGAAATTCTTTACAATTCCTTCAGGGTCTCTGATGCAACCTGGAATGACCCTATCTACGATGACAGCTGGATGTGGCATGAGGCTGGACACTTGGGACTGAGAGGATTGGTGAGATTGGGTGAGCAAATGCAGACCCTTTAAAGCAATAATGCATGGCAACCATTCCATGGGTCCCACCTCTCCAGGTTGAAGGGAATATTACTACAGCTATAACATGTACGGGAAACCTAGAGAATGGACACACTGTGAATACGAAAGGTTTCTAAAACTCAACGAAGAGTCCCTCTCCTGGTGCTCCGGTTTGACTTTCCAACAGCTTTACTATCAATCTCCCAACTTGGAGAGACAGCCCCTTTAAGCTCCTGGTTCACACAGGTTGCCCATTTGGCAGAGGAGGAAAGGGAAGAGGGAGAACCAATGAGAGAGTAGCTGTTAGGCATTTGGATGGGCACATGTCACTCTAATTTCCCGGCAGGAAGAAGAATTCACCAAAGTCTCAGCCACCCACCGGGAACCAGTATAGGTCCTGAACCAAAAGTTTGGAATTGCGTTCAGTTCACAAAAAACGAGTTGAAAAATGGAGCTCAGGGGCACAGCAATTCACAAACTGGCAGAGTAATCAAGGCCAACTATCGTCCAAAAATCTGTTGAGGGAAGGCAACGAGGTGGACTTGAATGCGAGGCAGAATAGCAGGATAGAGATTTCAAGAGGTACGTTGGAATCGCCTGTAAAGCACAGGAAGAGGGGCACAACTTCGACAATGATGCACTTGGCCAAAAAGGGCGTATGCGTTTTCTCCTGAATATATTCAGGAGAAAACGCATACGCCCTTTTTGGCCAAGCAAGCAAGCGGGCAATGCAAATCTGCACTACAAAGAAGTATCACTTCCCACCGGTCAAAAGGGACATCCACAAAATGTGTAAAAACCAGAAAGGCAAGGCAGGTCCTGGAGAACAGGGAGCCTTGTTATGCTGAGGGGCGGGATATAAGTTGCCAACTGCCTCACTGGAGGAGTGCATTGTGTTCCCTAAAACAAGTAAACAACAGAGCTACAGAGCCAAGGGCACTTCCAGTCTAGGGAATATACCTTGGGAAAACTGAAAATCCATAAGACAGAGCCACCCCCAAATTGAGGGCTGCACTGCTTACAAGAACCTCAACCTGGGTACACCTGAAATATCCCAGGAAATATAAAAATGGTTCAAAACATTGTGGAAATTACGTACGATGGAATATCCCTCAGCCATGAAATCAATGTCATAAGACCAGTAGCAGCAAAATGAGTGGATTCAGGTACGATGATTCTAAGTGAAAGCAGTCACACAGAAAAAGAAACTTATCATAAGATATCACTTAGGAAGATCCTGTAAACATGGCTACACATGAACTGAGTTAGGAAAGAGAACAGAGTCTCACATTTAGAAAACACTCTTATGCCTGCTTAAGGGGGAAGGAGAGGTGGGGTGATGCATCAAACCAGAGTTTGATATAAGCACCGGTACCATTCCAAAAACCAACTATGGAATAGACAAGACCTACACCTTCCTCAGTGAAAGGGACTCAAAACCCCATATTTCCCACAGAGGAATAGATCTGAGTAGTAAGACACTTAAAACCTATGTATTGATATGTGTCCGTAAGGGAATCAAGTGTGTCTAGACTGGCATAAACATGGCAGCGAGAATCAGCTCAAACCCACTCTAAAAAGGAATTTCAAAAACAGAACAAAGAAACAGGGAAATTCTTTACAATTCCTTCAGGGTCTCTGATGCAACCTGGAATGACCCTATCTACAATGACAGCTGGATGTGGCATAAGGCTGGACACTTGGGACTGAGAGGATTGGTGAGATTGGGTGAGCAAATGCAGACCCTTTAAAGCAATAACGCATGGCACCCATTCCATGGGTCCCAGCTCTCCAGGTTGAAGGGTATATTACTACAGCTATAACATGTACGGGAAACCTAGAGAATGGACACACTGTGAATACGAAAGGTTTCTAAAACTCAACGAAGAGTCCCTCTCCTGGTGCTCTTGTTTGACTTTCCAACTGCTTTCCTATCAATCTCCCAACTTGGAGAGACAGCCCCTTTAAGCTCCTGGTTCGCACAGGTTGCCAATTTGGCAGAGGATGAAAGGGAAGAGCGAGAACCAATGAGAGAGTAGCTGTTAGGCTTTTGGATGGGCACATGTCACTCTAATTTCCCGGCAGGAAGAAGAATTAACCAAAGTCTCAGCCACCCACCGGGAACCAGTAGAGGTCCTGAACCAAAAGTTTGGACTTGCGTTCAGCTCACAAAAAACGAGTTGAAAAATGGAGCTCAGGGGCACAGCAATTCACAAACTGGCAGAGTAATCAAGGCCAACTATCGTCCAAAAATCTGTTGAGGGAAGGCAACGAGGCGGACTTGAAAGCGAGGCAGAAGAGCAGGAAAGAGATTTCAAGAGGTACGTTGGAATCGCCTGTAAAGCACAGGAAGAGGGGCACAACTTCGACAATGATGCACTTGGCCAAAAAGGGCATATGCGTTTTCTCCTGAATATATTCAGGAGAAAACGCATACGCCCTTTTTGGCCAAGCAAGCAAGCGGGCAATGCAAATCTGCACTACAAAGAAGTATCACTTCCCACCGGTCAAAAGGGACATCCACAAAATATGTAAAAACCAGAAAGGCAAGGCAGGCCCTGGAGAACAGGGAGCCTTGTTATGCTGATGGGCGGGATGTAAGTTGCCAACTGCCTCACTGGAGGAGTGCATTGTGTTCCCTAAAACAAGTAAAAAACAGAGCTACAGAGCCAAGGGCACTTCCAGTCTAGGGAATATACCTTGGGAAAACTGAAAATCCATAAGACAGAGCCACCCCCAAATTGACGGCTGCACTGCTTACAAGAACCTCAACCTGGGTACACCTGAAATATCCCAGGAAATATAAAAATTGTTCAAAACATCGTGGAACTTACGTACGATGGAATATCCCTCAGCCACGAAATCAATGTCATAAGACCAGTAGCAGCAAAATGAGTGGATTCAGGTACGATGATTCTAAGTGAAAGAAGTCACACAGGAAAAGAAACTTATCATAAGATATCACTTAGGAAGATCCTGTAAACATGGCTACACATGAACTGAGTTAGGCAAGAGAACAGAGTCTCACATTTAGAAAACACTCTTATGCCTGCTTAAGGGGGAAGGAGAGGTGGGGTGATGCATCAAACCAGAGTTTGATATAAGCACAGGTACCGTTCCAAAAACCAACTATGGAATAGACAAGACCTACACCTTCCTCAGTGAAAGGGACTCAAAACCCCATATTTCCCGCAGAGGAATAGATCTGACTAGTAAGACTCTTAAAACCTATGTATTGATATGTCTCCGTAAGGGAATCAAGTGTGTCTAGACTGGCATAAACATGGCAGCGAGAATCAGCTCAAACCCACTCTAAAAAGGAATTTCAAAAACAGAACAAAGAAACAGGGAAATTCTTTACAATTCCTTCAGGGTCTCTGATGCAACCTGGAATGACCCTATCTACAATGACAGCTGGATGTGGCATAAGGCTGGACACTTGGGACTGAGAGGATTGGTGAGATTGGGTGAGCAAATTTAGACCCTTTAATGCAATAATGCATGGCACCCATTCCATGGGTCCCAGCTCTCCAGGTTGAAGGGAATATTACTACAGCTATAACGTGTACGGGAAACCTAGAGAATGGACACACTGTGAATACGAAAGGTTTCTAAAACTCAACGAAGAGTCCCTCTCCTGGTGCTCCGGTTTGACTTTCCAACTGCTTTCCTATCAATCTCCCAACTTGGAGAGACAGCCCCTTTAAGCTCCTGGTTCGCACAGGTTGCCAATTTGGCAGAGGATGAAAGGGAAGAGGGAGAACCAATGAGAGAGTAGCTGTTAGGCATTTGGATGGGCACATGTCACTCTAATTTCCCGGCAGGAAGAAGAATGAACCAAAGTCTCAGCCACCCACCGGGAACCAGTATAGGTCCTGAACCAAAAGTTTGGACTTGCGTTCAGCTCACAAAAAACGAGTTGAAAAATGGAGCTCAGGGGCACAGCAATTCACAAACTGGCAGAGTAATCATGGCCAACTATCGTCCAAAAATCTGTTGAGGGAAGGCAACGAGGCGGACTTGAAAGCGAGGCAGAATAGCAGGAAACAGATTTCAAGAGGTACATTGGAATCGCCTGTAAAGCACAGGAAGAGGGGCACAACTTCGACAATGATGCACTTGGCCAAAAAGGGCGTATGCGTTTTCTCCTGAATATATTCAGGAGAAAACGCATACGCCCTTTTTGGCCAAGCAAGCAAGCGGGCAATGCAAATCTGCACTACAAAGAAGTATCACTTCCCACCGGTCAAAAGGGACATCCACAAAATGTGTAAAAACCAGAAAGGCAAGGCAGGTCTTGGAGAACAGGGAGCCTTGTTATGCTGAGGGGCGGGATATAAGTTGCCAACTGCCTCACTGGAGGAGTGCATTGTGTTCCCTAAAACAAGTAAACAACAGAGCTACAGAGCCAAGGGCACTTCCAGTCGAGGGAATATACCTTGGTAAAACTGAAAATCCATAAGACAGAGCCACCCCCAAATTGAGGGCTGCACTGCTTACAAGAACCTCAACCTGGGTACACCTGAAATATCCCAGGAAATATAAAAATGGTTCAAAACATTGTGGAAATTACGTACGATGGAATATCCCTCAGCCATGAAATCAATGTCATAAGACCAGTAGCAGCAAAATGAGTGGATTCAGGTACGATGATTCTAAGTGAAAGCAGTCACACAGAAAAAGAAACTTATCATAAGATATCACTTAGGAAGATCCTGTAAACATGGCTACACATGAACTGAGTTAGGAAAGAGAACAGAGTCTCACATTTAGAAAACACTCTTATGCCTGCTCAAGGGGGAAGGAGAGGTGGGGTGATGCATCAAACCAGAGTTTGATATAAGCACCGGTACCATTCAAAAACCAACTATGGAATAGACAAGACCTACAGCTTCCTCAGTGAAAGGGACTCAAAACCCCATATTTCCCACAGAGGAATAGATCTGACTAGTAAGACTCTTAAAACCTATGTATTGATATGTGTCCGTAAGGGAATCAAGTGTGTCTAGACTGGCATAAACATGGCAGCGAGAATCAGCTCAAACCCACTCTAAAAAGGAATTTCAAAAACAGAACAAAGAAACAGGGAAATTCTTTACAATTCCTTCAGGGTCTCTGATGCAACCTGGAATGACCCTATCTACAATGACAGCTGGATATGGCATAAGGCTGGACACTTGGGACTGAGAGGATTGGTGAGATTGGGTGAGCAAATGCAGACCCTTTAATGCAATAACGCATGGCACCCATTCCATGGGTCCCAGCTCTCCAGGTTGAACGGTATATTACTACAGCTATAACATGTACGGGAAACCTAGAGAATGGACACACTGTGAATACGAAAGGTTTCTAAAACTCAACGAAGAGTCCCTCTCCTGGTGCTCCGGTTTGACTTTCCAACTGCTTTCCTATCAATCTCCCAACTTGGAGAGACAGCCCCTTTAAGCTCCTGGTTCGCACAGGTTGCCAATTTGGCAGAGGATGAAAGGGAAGAGGGAGAACCAATGAGAGAGTAGCTGTTAGGCATTTGGATGGGCACATGTCACTCTAACTTCCCGGCAGGAAGAAGAATGAACCAAAGTCTCAGCCACCAACCGGGAACCAGTAGAGGTCCTGAACCAAAAGTTTGGACTTGCGTTCAGCTCACAAAAAACGAGTTGAAAAATGGAGCTCAGGGGCACAGCAATTCACAAACTGGCAGAGTAATCAAGGCCAACTATCGTCCAAAAATCTGTTGAGGGAAGGCAACGAGGCGGACTTGAAAGCGAGGCAGAAGAGCAGGAAAGAGATTTCAAGAGGTACGTTGGAATCGCCTGTAAAGCACAGGAAGAGGGGCACAACTTCGACAATGATGCACTTGGCCAAAAAGGGCATATGCGTTTTCTCCTGAATATATTCAGGAGAAAACGCATACGCCCTTTTTGGCCAAGCAAGCAAGCGGGCAATGCAAATCTGCACTACAAAGAAGTATCACTTCCCACCGGTCAAAAGGGACATCCACAAAATGTGTAAAAACCAGAAAGGCAAGGCAGGCCCTGGAGAACAGGGAGCCTTGTTATGAAGATGGGCGGGATGTAAGTTGCCAACTGCCTCACTGGAGGAGTGCATTGTGTTCCCTAAAACAAGTAAACAACAGAGCTACAGAGCCAAGGGCACTTCCAGTCTAGGGAATATACCTTGGGAAAACTGAAAATCCATAAGACAGAGCCACCCCCAAATTGACGGCTGCACTGCTTACAAGAACCTCAACCTGGGTACACCTGAAATATCCCAGGAAATATAAAAATTGTTCAAAACATCGTGGAACTTACGTACGATGGAATATCCCTCAGCCACGAAATCAATGTCATAAGACCAGTAGCAGCAAAATGAGTGGATTCAGGTACGATGATTCTAAGTGAAAGAAGTCACACAGGAAAAGAAACTTATCATAAGATATCACTTAGGAAGATCCTGTAAACATGGCTACACATGAACTGAGTTAGGCAAGAGAACAGAGTCTCACATTTAGAAAACACTCTTATGCCTGCTTAAGGGGGAAGGAGAGGTGGGGTGATGCATTAAAACCAGAGTTTGATATAAGCACAGGCACCGTTCCAAAAACCAACTATGGAATAGACAAGACCTACACCTTCCTCAGTGAAAGGGACTCAAAACCCCATATTTCCCGCAGAGGAATAGATCTGACTAGTAAGAATCTTAAAACCTATGTATTGATATGTCTCCGTAAGGGAATCAAGTGTGTCTAGACTGGCATAAACAGGGCAGCGAGAATCAGCTCAAACCCACTCTAAAAAGGAATTTCAAAAACAGAACAAAGAAACAGGGAAATTCTTTACAATTCCTTCAGGGTCTCTGATGCAACCTGGAATGACCCTATCTACAATGACAGCTGGATGTGGCATAAGGCTGGACACTTGGGACTGAGAGGATTGGTGAGATTGGGTGAGCAAATGCAGACCCTTTAAAGCAATAACGCATGGCACCCATTCCATGGGTCCCAGCTCTCCAGGTTGAAGGGAATATTACTACAGCTATAACATGTACGGGAAACCTAGAGAATGGACACACTGTGAATACGAAAGGTTTCTAAAACTCAACGAAGAGTCCCTCTCCTGGTGCTCCGGTTTGACTTTCCAACTGCTTTCCTATCAATCTCCCAACTTGGAGAGACAGCCCCTTTAAGCTCCTGGTTCGCACAGGTTGCCAATTTGGCAGAGGATGAAAGGGAAGAGGGAGAACCAATGAGAGAGTAGCTGTTAGGCATTTGGATGGGCACATGTCACTCTAATTTCCCGGCAGGAAGAAGAATTAACCAAAGTCTCAGCCACCCACCGGGAACCAGTAGAGGTCCTGAACCAAAAGTTTGGACTTGCGTTCAGCTCACAAAAAACGAGTTGAAAAATGGAGCTCAGGGGCACAGCAATTCACAAACTGGCAGAGTAATCAAGGCCAACTATCGTCCAAAAATCTGTTGAGGGAAGGCAACGAGGCGGACTTGAAAGTGAGGCAGAAGAGCAGGAAAGAGATTTCAAGAGGTACGTTGGAATCGCCTGTAAAGCACAGGAAGAGGGGCACAACTTCGACAATGATGCACTTGGCCAAATAGGGCGTATGCGTTTTCTCCTGAATATATTCAGGAGAAAACGCATACGCCCTTTTTGGCCAAGCAAGCAAGCGGGCAATGCAAATCTGCACTACAAAGAAGTATCACTTCCCACCGGTCAAAAGGGACATCCACAAAATGTGTAAAAACCAGAAAGGCAAGGCAGGCCCTGGAGAACAGGGAGCCTTGATATGCTGATGGGTGGGATGTAAGTTGCCAACTGCCTCACTGGAGGAGTGCATTGTGTTCCCTAAAACAAGTAAACAACAGAGCTACAGAGCCAAGGGCACTTCCAGTCTAGGGAATATACCTTGGGAAAACTGAAAATCCATAAGACAGAGCCACCCCCAAATTGACGGCTGCACTGCTTACAAGAACCTCAACCTGGGTACACCTGAAATATCCCAGGAAATATAAAAATTGTTCAAAACATCGTGGAACTTATGTACGATGGAATATCCCTCAGCCACGAAATCAATGTCATAAGACCAGTAGCAGCAAAATGAGTGGATTCAGGTACGATGATTCTAAGTGAAAGAAGTCACACAGAAAAAGAAACTTATCATAAGATATCACTTAGGAAGATCCTGTAAACATGGCTACACATGAACTGAGTTAGGCAAGAGAACAGAGTCTCACATTTAGAAAACACTCTTATGCCTGCTTAAGGGGGAAGGAGAGGTGGGGTGATGCATCAAACCAGAGTTTGATATAAGCACAGGTACCGTTCCAAAAACCAACTATGGAATAGACAAGACCTACACCTTCCTCAGTGAAAGGGACTCAAAACCCCATATTTCCCGCAGAGGAATAGATCTGACTAGTAAGAATCTTAAAACCTATGTATTGATATGTCTCCGTAAGGGAATCAAGTGTGTCTAGACTGGCATAAACATGGCAGCGAGAATCAGCTCAAACCCACTCTAAAAAGGAATTTCAAAAACAGAACAAAGAAACAGGGAAATTCTTTACAATTCCTTCAGGGTCTCTGATGCAACCTGGAATGACCCTATTTACAATGACAGCTGGATGTGGCATAAGGCTGGACACTTGGGACTGAGAGGATTGGTGAGATTGGGTGAGCAAATTTAGACCCTTTAAAGCAATAATGCATGGCACCCATTCCATGTGTCCCAGCTCTCCAGGTTGAAGGGAATATTACTACAGCTATAACGTGTACGGGAAACCAAGAGAATGGACACACTGTGAATACGAAAGGTTTCTAAAACTCAACGAAAAGTCCCTCTCCTGGTGCTCCGGTTTGACTTTCCAACTGCTTTCCTATCAATCTCCCAACTTGGAGAGACAGCCCCTTTAAGCTCCTGGTTCGCACAGGTTGCCAATTTGGCAGAGGATGAAAGGGAAGAGGGAGAACCAATGAGAGAGTAGCTGTTAGGCATTTGGATGGGCACATGTCACTCTAATTTCCCGGCAGGAAGAAGAATTAACCAAAGTCTCAGCCACCCACCGGGAACCAGTATAGGTACTGAACCAAAAGTTTGGACTTGCGTTCAGCTCACAAAAAACGAGTTGAAAAATTGAGCTCAGGGGCACAGCAATTCACAAACTGGCAGAGTAATCAAGGCCAACTATCGTCCAAAAATCTGTTGAGGGAAGGCAATGAGGCGGACTTGAAAGCGAGGCAGAATAGCAGGAAACAGATTTCAAGAGGTACGTTGGAATCGCCTGTAAAGCACAGGAAGAGGGGCACAACTTCGACAATGATGCACTTGGCCAAAAAGGGCCTATGTGTTTTCTCCTGAATATATTCAGGAGAAAACGCATACGCCCTTTTTGGCCAAGCAAGCAAGCGGGCAATGCAAATCTGCACTACAAAGAAGTATCACTTCCCACCGGTCAAAAGGGACATCCACAAAATGTGTAAAAACCAGAAAGGCAAGGCAGGCCCTGGAGAACAGGGAGCCTTGTTATGCTGATGGGCGGGATGTAAGTTGCCAACTGCCTCACTGGAGGAGTGCATTGTGTTCCCTAAAACAAGTAAACAACAGAGCTACAGAGCCAAGGGCACGTCCAGTCTAGGGAATATACCTTGGGAAAACTGAAAATCCATAAGACAGAGCCACCCCCAAATTGAGGGCTGCACTGCTTACAGGAACCTCAACCTGGGTACACCTGAAATATCTCAGGAAATATAAAAATGGTTCCAAACATCGTGGAACTTACGTACGATGGAATATCCCTCAGCCATGAAATCAATGTCATAAGACCAGTAGCAGCAAAATGAGTGGATTGAGGTACGATGATTCTAAGTGAAAGAAGTCACACAGAAAAAGAAACTTATCATAAGATATCACTTAGGATGATCCTGTAAACATGGCTACACATGAACTGAGTTAGGAAAGAGAACAGAGTCTCACATTTAGAAAACACTCTTATTCCTGCTTAAGGGGGAAGGAGAGGTGGGGTGATGCATCAAACCAGAGTTTGATATAAGCATAGGTACCGTTCCAAAAACCAACTATGGAATAGACAAGACCTACACCTTCCTCAGTGAAAGGGACTCAAAACCCCATATTTCCCGCAGAGGAATAGATCTGACTAGTAAGAATCTTAAAACCTATGTATTGATATGTCTCTGTAAGGGAATCAAGTGTGTCTAGACTGGCATAAACATGGCAGCGAGAATCAGCTCAAACCCACTCTAAAAAGGAATTTCAAAAACAGAACAAAGAAACAGGGAAATTCTTTACAATTCCTTCAGGGACTCTGATGCAACCTGGAATGACCCTACCTACAATGACAGCTGGATGTGGCATGAGGCTGGACACTTGGGACTGAGAGGATTGGTGAGATTGGGTGAGCAAATTTAGACCCTTTAAAGCAATAATGCATGGCACCCATTCCATGGGTCCCAGCTCTCCAGGTTGAAGGGAATATTACTACAGCTATAACATGTACGGGAAACCTAGAGAATGGACACACTGTGAATACGAAAGGTTTCTAAAACTCAACCAAGAGCCCCTCTCCTGGTGCTCCGGTTTGACTTTCCAACTGCTTTCCTATCAATCTCCCAACTTGGAGAGACAGCCCCTTTAAGCTCCTGGTTCGCACAGGTTGCCAATTTGGCAGAGGATGAAAGGGAAGAGGGAGAACCAATGAGAGAGTAGCTGTTAGGCATTTGGATGGGCACATGTCACTCTAATTTCCCGGCAGGAAGAAGAATGAACCAAAGTCTCAGCAACCCACCGGGAACCAGTATAGGTCCTGAACCAAAAGTTTGGACTTGCGTTCAGCTCACAAAAACGAGTTGAAAAATGGAGCTCAGGGGCACAGCAATTCACAAACTGGCAGAGTAATCAAGGCCCACTATCGTCCAAAAATCTGTTGAGGGAAGGCAACGAGGCGGACTTGAAAGCGAGGCAGAAGAGCAGGAAAGAGATTTCAAGAGGTACGTTGGAATCGCCTGTAAAGCACAGGAAGAGGGGCACAACTTCGACAATGATGCACTTGGCCAAAAAGGGCCTATGCGTTTTCTCCTGAATATATTCAGGAGAAAACGCATACGCCGTTTTTGGCCAAGCAAGCAAGCGGGCAATGCAAATCTGCACTACAAAGAAGTATCACTTCCCACCGGTCAAAAGGGACATCCACAAAATGTGTAAAAACCAGAAAGGCAAGACAGGCCCTGGAGAACAGGGAGCCTTGTTATGCTGATGGACGGGATGTAAGTTGCCAACTGCCTCACTGGAGGAGTGCATTGTGTTCCCTAAAACAAGTAAACAACAGAGCTACAGAGCCAAGGGCACGTCCAGTCTAGGGAATATAACTTGGGAAAATTGAAAATCCATAAGACAGAGCCACCCCCAAATTGAGGGCTGCACTGCTTACAGGTACCTCAACCTGGGTACACCTGAAATATCCCAGGAAATATAAAAATGGTTCCATACATTGTGGAACTTACGTACATTGGAATATCCCTCAGCCATGACATCAATATCATAAGACCAGTAGCAGCAAAATGAGTGGATTCAGGTACGATGATTCTAAGTGAAAGAAGTCACACAGAAAAAGAAATTTATCATAAGATATCACTTAGGAAGATTCTGTAAACATGGCTACACATGAACTGAGTTAGGCAAGAGAACATAGTCTCACATTTAGAAAACACTCTTATGCCTGCTTAAGAGGGAAGGAGAGGTGGGGTGATGCATCAAACCAGAGTTTGATATAAGCACAGGTACCGTTCCAAAAACCAACTATGGAATAGACAAGACCTACACCTTCCTCAGTGAAAGGGACTCAAAACCCCATATTTCCCACAGAAGAATAGATCTGACTAGAAAGAATCTTAATACCTATGTATTGATATGTCTCCGTAAGGGAATCAAGTGTGTCTAGACTGGCATAAACAGGGCAGCGAGAATCAGCTCAAACCCACTCTAAAAAGGAATTTCAAAAACAGAACAAAGAAACAGGGAAATTCTTTACAATTCCTTCAGGGTCTCTGATGAAACCTGGAATGACCCTATCTACAATGACAGCTGGATGTGGCATAAGGCTGGACACTTGGGACTGAGAGGACTGGTGAGATTGGGTGAGCAAATGCAGACCCTTTAAAGCAATAATGCATGGCACCCATTCCATGGGTCCCAACTCTCCAGGTTGAAGGGAATATTACTACAGCTATAACATGTACGGGAAACCTAGAGAATGGACACACTGTGAATACCAAAGGTTTCTAAAACTCAACGAAGAGCCCCTCTCCTGGTGCTCCGGTTTGACTTTCCAACTGCTTTCCTATCAATCTCCCAACTTGGAGAGACAGCCCCTTTAAGCTCCTGGTTCGCACAGGTTGCCAATTTGGCAGAGGATGAAAGGGAAGAGGGAGAACCAATGAGAGAGTAGCTGTTAGGCATTTGGATGGGCACATGTCACTCTAATTTCCCGGCAGGAAGAAGAATTCACCAAAGTCTCAGCCACCCACCGGGAACCAGTATAGGTCCTGAACCAAATGTTTGGACTTGCGTTCAGCTCACAAAAAACGGGTTGAAAAATGGGGCTCAGGGGCACAGCAATTCACAAACTGGCAGAGTAATCAAGGCCAACTATCGTCCAAAAATCTGTTGAGGGAAGGCAATGAGGCGGACTTGAAAGCGAGGCAGAATAGCAGGAAACAGATTTCAAGAGGTACGTTGGAATCGCCTGTAAAGCACAGGAAGAGGGGCACAACTTCGACAATGATGCACTTGGCCAAAAAGGGTGTATGCGTTTTCTCCTGAATATATTCAGGAGAAAACGCATACGCCCTTTTTGGCCAAGCAAGCAAGCGGGCAATGCAAATCTGCACTACAAAGAAGTATCACTTCCCACCGGTCAAAAGGGACATCCACAAAATGTGTAAAAACCAGAAAGGCAAGGCAGGCCCTGGAGAACAGGGAGCCTTGTTATGCTGATGGGCGGGATGTAAGTTGCCAACTGCCTCACTGGAGGAGTGCATTGTGTTCCCTAAAACAAGTAAACAACAGAGCTACAGAGCCAAGGGCACTTCCAGTCTAGGGAATATACCTTGGGAAAACTGAAAATCCATAAGACAGAGCCACCCCCAAATTGAGGGCTGCACTGCTTACAGGAACCTCAACCTGGGTACACCTGAAATATCCCAGGAAATATAAAAATGGTTCCAAACATTGTGGAACTTACGTACGATGGAATATCCCTCAGCCATGAAATCAATGTCATAAGACCAGTAGCAGCAAAATGAGTGGATTCAGGTACGATGATTCTAAGTGAAAGAAGTCACACAGAAAAAGAAACTTATCATAAGATATCACTTAGGAAGATCCTGTAAACATGGCTACACATGAACTGAGTTAGGCAAGAGAACAGAGTCTCTCATTTAGAAAACACTCTTATGCCTGCTTAAGGGGGAAGGAGAGGTGGGGTGATGCATCAAACCAGAGTTTGATATAAGCACAGGTACCGTTCCAAAAACCAACTATGGAATAGACAAGACCTACACCTTCCTCAGTGAAAGGGACTCAAAACCCCATATTTCCCACAGAAGAATAGATCTGACTAGAAAGAATATTAAAACCTATGTATTGATATGTCTCCGTAAGGGAATCAAGTGTGTCTAGACTGGCATAAACATGGCAGCGAGAATCAGCTCAAACCCACTCTAAAAAGGAATTTCAAAAACAGAACAAAGAAACAGGGAAATTCTTTACAATTCCTTCAGGGTCTCTGATGCAACCTGGAATGACCCTATCTACAATGACAGCTGGATGTGGCATAAGGCTGGACACTTGGGACTGAGAGGATTGGTGAGATTGGGTGAGCAAATGCAGACCCTTTAAAGCAATAATGCATGGCACCCATTCCATGGGTCCCAACTCTCCAGGTTGAAGGGAATATTACTACAGCTATAACATGTACGGGAAACCTAGAGAATGGACACACTGTGAATACCAAAGGTTTCTAAAACTCAACGAAGAGCCCCTCTCCTGGTGCTCCGGTTTGACTTTCCAACTGCTTTCCTATCAATCTCCCAACTTGGAGAGACAGCCCCTTTAAGCTCCTGGTTCGCACAGGTTGCCAATTTGGCAGAGGATGAAAGGGAAGAGGGAGAACCAATGAGAGAGTAGCTGTTAGGCATTTGGATGGGCACATGTCACTCTAATTTCCCGGCAGGAAGAAGAATTAACCAAAGTCTCAGCCACCCACCGGGAACCAGTAGAGGTCCTGAACCAAAAGTTTGGACTTGCGTTCAGCTCACAAAAAACGAGTTGAAAAATGGAGCTCAGGGGCACAGCAATTCACAAACTGGCAGAGTAATCAAGGCCAACTATCGTCCAAAAATCTGTTGAGGGAAGGCAACGAGGCGGACTTGAAAGCGAGGCAGAATAGCAGGAAAGAGATTTCAAGATGTACGTTGGAATCGCCTGTAAAGCACAGGAAGAGGGGCACAACTTCGACAATGATGCACTTGGCCAAAAAGGGCGTATGCGTTTTCTCCTGAATATATTCAGGAGAAAACGCATACGCCCTTTTTGGCCAAGCAAGCAAGCGGGCAATGCAAATCTGCACTACAAAGAAGTATCACTTCCCACCGGTCAAAAGGGACATCCACAAAATGTGTAAAAATCAGGAAGGCAAGGCAGGCCCTGGAGAACAGGGAGCCTTGTTATGCTGATGGGCGGGATGTAAGTTGCCAACTGCCTCACTGGAGGAGTGCATTGTGTTCCCTAAAACAAGTAAACAACAGAGCTACAGAGCCAAGGGCACATCCAGTCTAGGGAATATACCTTGGGAAAAGTGAAAATACATAAGACAGAGCCACCCCCAAATTGGCGGCTGCACTGCTTACAGGAACCTTAACCTGGGTACACCTGAAATATCCCAGGAAATATAAAAATGGTTCCAAACATCGTGGAACTTAGGTACGATGGAATATCCCTCAGCCATGACATCAATGTCATAAGACCAGTAGCAGCAAAATGAGTGGATTCAGGTACGATGATTCTAAGTGAAAGAAGTCACACAGAAAAAGAAACTTATCATAAGATATCACTTAGGAAGATCCTGTAAACATGGCTACACATGAACTGAGTTAGGCAAGAGAACAGAGTCTCACATTTAGAAAACACTCTTATGCCTGCTTAAGGGGGAAGGAGAGGTGGGGTGATGCATCAAACCAGAGTTTGATATAAGCACAGGTACCGTTCCAAAAACCAACTATGGAATAGACAAGACCTACACCTTCCTCAGTGAAAGGGACTCAAAACCCCATATTTCCCGCAGAGGAATAGATCTGACTAGTAAGACTCTTAAAACCTATGTATTGATATGTCTCCGTAAGGGAATCAAGTGTGTCTAGACTGGCATAAACATGGCAGCGAGAATCAGCTCAAACCCACTCTAAAAAGGAATTTCAAAAACAGAACAAAGAAACAGGGAAATTCTTTACAATTCCTTCAGGGTCTCTGATGCAACCTGGAATGACCCTATCTACAATGACAGCTGGATGTGGCATAAGGCTGGACACTTGGGACTGAGAGGATTGGTGAGATTGGGTGAGCAAATGCAGACCCTTTAAAGCAATAATGCATGGCACCCATTCCATGGGTCCCAACTCTCCAGGTTGAAGGGAATATTACTACAGCTATAACTTGTACGGGAAACCTAGAGAATGGACACACTGTGAATACCAAAGGTTTCTAAAACTCAACGAAGAGCCCCTCTCCTGTTGCTCCGGTTTGACTTTCCAACTGCTTTCCTATCAATCTCCCAACTTGGAGAGACAGCCCCTTTAAGCTCCTGGTTCGCACAGGTTGCCAATTTGGCAGAGGATGAAAGGGAAGAGGGAGAACCAATGAGAGAGTAGCTGTTAGGCATTTGGATGGGCACATGTCACTCTAATTTCCCGGCAGGAAGAAGAATTAACCAAAGTCTCAGCCACGCACCGGGAACCAGTATAGGTCCTGAACCAAAAGTTTGGACTTGCGTTCAGCTCACAAAAAACGAGTTGAAAAATGGAGCTCAGGGACACAGCAATTCACAAACTGGCAGCGTAATCAAGGCCAACTATCGTCCAAAAATCTGTTGAGGGAAGGCAACGAGGCGGACTTGAAAGCGAGGCAGAAGAGCAGGAAAGAGATTTCAAGAGGTACGTTGGAATCGCCTGTAAAGCACAGGAAGAGGGGCACAACTCCGACAATGATGCACTTGGCCAAAAAGGGCGTATGCATTTTCTCCTGAATATATTCAGGAGAAAACGCATACGCCCTTTTTGGCCAAGCAAGCAAGCGGGCAATGCAAATCTGCACTACAAAGAAGTATCACTTCCCACCGGTCAAAAGGGACATCCACAAAATGTGTAAAAACCAGAAAGGCAAGGCAGGCCCTGGAGAACAGGGAGCCTTGTTATGCTGATGGGCGGGATGTAAGTTGCCAACTGCCTCACTGGAGGAGTGCATTGTGTTCCCTAAAACAAGTAAACAACAGAGCTACAGAGCCAAGGGAACTTCCAGTCTAGGGAATATACCTTGGGAAAATTGAAAATCCATAAGACAGAGCCACCCCCAAATTGAGGTCTGCACTGCTTACAGGAACCTCAACCTGGGTACACCTGAAATATCCCAGGAAATATAAAAATGGTTCCAAACATCGTGGAACTTACGTACGATGGAATATCCCTCAGCCATGAAATCAATGTCATAAGACCAGTAACAGCAAAATGAGTGGATTCAGGTACGATGATTCTAAGTGAAAGAAGTCACACAGAAAAAGAAACTTATCATAAGATATCACTTAGGAAGATACTGTGAACATGGCTACACATGAACTGAGTTAGGCAAGAGAACAGAGTCTCACATTTAGAAAACACTCTTATGCCTCCTTAAGGGGGAAAGAGAGGTGGGGTGATGCATCAAACCAGAGTTTGATATAAGCACAGGTACCGTTCCAAAAACCAACTGTGGAATAGACAAGACCTACACCTTCCTCAGTGAAAGGGACTCAAAACCCCATATTTCCCTCAGAGGAATAGATCTGACTAGTAAGAATCTTAAAACCTATGTATTGATATGTCTCCGTAAGGGAATCAAGTGTGTCTAGACTGGCATAAACATGGCAGCGAGAATCAGCTCAAACCCACTCTAAAAAGGAATTTCAAAAACAGAACAAAGAAACAGGGAAATTCTTTACAATTCCTTCAGGGTCTCTGATGCAACCTGGAATGACCCTATTTACAATGACAGCTGGATGTGGCATAAGGCTGGACACTTGGGACTGAGAGGATTGGTGAGATTGGGTGAGCAAATGCAGACCCTTTAAAGTAATAATGCATGGCACCCATTCCATGTGTCCCAGCTCTCCAGGTTGAAGGGAATATTACTACAGCTATAACGTGTACGGGAAACCAAGAGAATGGACACACTGTGAATACGAAAGGTTTCTAAAACTCAACGAAGAGTCCCTCTCCTGGTGCTCCGGTTTGACTTTCCAACTGCTTTCCTATCAATCTCCCAACTTGGAGAGACAGCCCCTTTAAGCTCCTGGTTCGCACAGGTTGCCAATTTGGCAGAGGATGAAAGGGAAGAGGGAGAACCAATGAGAGAGTAGCTGTTAGGCATTTGGATGGGCACATGTCACTCTAATTTCCCGGCAGGAAGAAGAATGAACCAAAGTCTCAGCCACCCACCGGGAACCAGTATAGGTACTGAACCAAAAGTTTGGACTTGCGTTCAGCTCACAAAAAACGAGTTGAAAAATTGAGCTCAGGGGCACAGCAATTCACAAACTGGCAGAGTAATCAAGGCCCACTATCGTCCAAAAATCTGTTGAGGGAAGGCAATGAGGCGGACTTGAAAGCGAGGCAGAATAGCAGGAAACAGATTTCAAGAGGTACGTTGGAATCGCCTGTAAAGCACAGGAAGAGGGGCACAACTTCGACAATGATGCACTTGGCCAAAAAGGGCCTATGTGTTTTCTCCTGAATATATTCAGGAGAAAACGCATACACCCATTTTGGCCAAGCAAGCAAGCGGGCAATGCAAATCTGCACTACAAAGAAGTATCACTTCCCACCGGTCAAAAGGGACATCCACAAAATGTGTAAAAACCAGAAAGGCACAGCAGGCCCTGGAGAACAGGGAGCCTTGTTATGCTGATGGGCGGGATGTAAGTTGCCAACTGCCTCACTGGAGGAGTGCATTGTGTTCCCTAAAACAAGTAAACAACAGAGCTACAGAGCCAAGGGCACGTCCAGTCTAGGGAATATACCTTGGGAAAACTGAAAATCCATAAGACAGAGCCACCCCCAAATTGAGGGCTGCACTGCTTACAGGAACCTCAACCTGGGTACACCTGAAATATCCCAGGAAATATAAAAATGGTTCCAAACATCGTGGAACTTACGTACGATGGAATATCCCTCAGCCATGAAATCAATGTCATAAGACCAGTAGCAGCAAAATGAGTGGATTGAGGTACGATGATTCTAAGTGAAAGAAGTCACACAGAAAAAGAAACTTATCATAAGATATCACTTAGGATGATCCTGTAAACATGGCTACACATGAACTGAGTTAGGAAAGAGAACAGAGTCTCACATTTAGAAAACACTCTTATTCCTGCTTAAGGGGGAAGGAGAGGTGGGGTGATGCATCAAACCAGAGTTTGATATAAGCATAGGTACCGTTCCAAAAACCAACTATGGAATAGACAAGACCTACACCTTCCTCAGTGAAAGGGACTCAAAACCCCATATTTCCCGCAGAGGAATAGATCTGACTAGTAAGAATCTTAAAACCTATGTATTGATATGTCTCTGTAAGGGAATCAAGTGTGTCTAGACTGGCATAAACATGGCAGCGAGAATCAGCTCAAACCCACTCTAAAAAGGAATTTCAAAAACAGAACAAAGAAACAGGGAAATTCTTTACAATTCCTTCAGGGTCTCTGATGCAACCTGGAATGACCCTACCTACAATGACAGCTGGATGTGGCATGAGGCTGGACACTTGGGACTGAGAGAATTGGTGAGATTGGGTGAGCAAATTTAGACCCTTTAAAGCAATAATGCATGGCACCCATTCCATGGGTCCCAGCTCTCCAGGTTGAAGGGAATATTACTACAGCTATAACATGTACGGGAAACCTAGAGAATGGACACACTGTGAATACGAAAGGTTTCTAAAACTCAACCAAGAGCCCCTCTCCTGGTGCTCCGGTTTGACTTTCCAACTGCTTTCCTATCAATCTCCCAACTTGGAGAGACAGCCCCTTTAAGCTCCTGGTTCGCACAGGTTGCCAATTTGGCAGAGGATGAAAGGGAAGAGGGAGAACCAATGAGAGAGTAGCTGTTAGGCATTTGGATGGGCACATGTCACTGTAATTTCCCGGCAGGAAGAAGAATGGACCAAAGTCTCAGCAACCCACCGGGAACCAGTATAGGTCCTGAACCAAAAGTTTGGACTTGCGTTCAGCTCACAAAAAACGAGTTGAAAAATGGAGCTCAGGGGCACAGCAATTCACAAACTGGCAGAGTAATCAAGGCCCACTATCGTCCAAAAATCTGTTGAGGGAAGGCAACGAGGCGGACTTGAAAGCGAGGCAGAAGAGCAGGAAAGAGATTTCAAGAGGTACGTTGGAATCGCCTGTAAAGCACAGGAAGAGGGGCACAACTTCGACAATGATGCACTTGGCCAAAAAGGGCGTATGCGTTTTCTCCTGAATATATTCAGGAGAAAACGCATACGCCCTTTTTGGCCAAGCAAGCAAGCGGGCAATGCAAATCTGCACTACAAAGAAGTATCACTTCCCACCGGTCAAAAGGGACATCCACAAAATGTGTAAAAACCAGAAAGGCAAGACAGGCCCTGGAGAACAGGGAGCCTTGTTATGCTGATGGACGGGATGTAAGTTGCCAACTGCCTCACTGGAGGAGTGCATTGTGTTCCCTAAAACAAGTAAACAACAGAGCTACAGAGCCAAGGGCACGTCCAGTCTAGGGAATATAACTTGGGAAAATTGAAAATCCATAAGACAGAGCCACCCCCAAATTGAGGGCTGCACTGCTTACAGGTACCTCAACCTGGGTACACCTGAAATATCCCAGGAAATATAAAAATGGTTCCATACATTGTGGAACTTACGTACGATGGAATATCCCTCAGCCATGACATCAATATCATAAGACCAGTAGCAGCAAAATGAGTGGATTCAGGTACGATGATTCTAAGTGAAAGAAGTCACACAGAAAAAGAAATTTATCATAAGATATCACTTAGGAAGATTCTGTAAACATGGCTACACATGAACTGAGTTAGGCAAGAGAACAGAGTCTCACATTTAGAAAACACTCTTATGCCTGCTTAAGAGGGAAGGAGAGGTGGGGTGATGCATCAAACCAGAGTTTGATATAAGCACAGGTACCGTTCCAAAAACCAACTATGGAATAGACAAGACCTACACCTTCCTCAGTGAAAGGGACTCAAAACCCCATATTTCCTGCAGAGGAATAGATCAGACTAGTAAGAATCTTAAAACCTATGTATTGATATGTCTCCATAAGGGAATCAAGTGTGTCTAGACTGGCATAAACATGGCAGCGAGAATCAGCTCAAACCCACTCTAAAAAGGAATTTCAAGAACAGAACAAAGAAACAGGGAAATTCTTTACAATTCCTTCAGGGTCTCTGATGCAACCAGGAATGACCCTATCTACAATGACAGCTGGATGTGGCATGAGGCTGGACACTTGGGACTGAGAGGATTGGTGAGATTGGGTGACCAAATTTAGACCCTTTAAAGCAATAATGCATGGCACGCATTCCATGGGTCCCAGCTCTCCAGGTTGAAGGGAATATTACTACAGCTATAACATGTACGGGAAACCTACAGAATGGACACACAGTAAATACGAATCGTTTCTAAAACTCAACGAAGAGCCCCTCTCCTGGTGCTCCGGTTTGACTTTCCAACTGCTTTCCTATCAATCTCCCAACTTGGAGAGACAGCCCCTTTAAGCTCCTGGTTCGCACAGGTTGCCAATTTGGCAGAGGATGAAAGGGAAGAGGGAGAACCAATGAGAGAGTAGCTGTTAGGCTTTTGGATGGGCACATGTCACTCTAATTTCCCGGCAGGAAGAAGAATTGACCAAAGTCTCAGCCACCCACCGGGAACCAGTAGAGGTCCTGAACCAAAAGTTTGGACTTGCGTTCAGCTCACAAAAAACGAGTTGAAAAATGGAGCTCAGGGGCACAGCAATTCACAAACTGGCAGAGTAATCAAGGCCCACTATCGTCCAAAAATCTGTTGAGGGAAGGCAACGAGGCGGACTTGAAAGCGAGGCAGAAGAGCAGGAAAGAGATTTCAAGAGGTACGTTGGAATCGCCTGTAAAGCACAGGAAGAGGGGCACAACTTCGACAATGATGCACTTGGCCAAAAAGGGCGTATGCGTTTTCTCCTGAATATATTCAGGAGAAAACGCATACGCCCTTTTTGGCCAAGCAAGCAAGCGGGCAATGCAAATCTGCACTACAAAGAAGTATCACTTCCCACCGGTCAAAAGGGACATCCACAAAATGTGTAAAAACCAGAAAGGCAAGACAGGCCCTGGAGAACAGGGAGCCTTGTTATGCTGATGGACGGGATGTAAGTTGCCAACTGCCTCACTGGAGGAGTGCATTGTGTTCCCTAAAACAAGTAAACAACAGAGCTACAGAGCCAAGGGCACGTCCAGTCTAGGGAATATAACTTGGGAAAATTGAAAATCCATAAGACAGAGCCACCCCCAAATTGAGGGCTGCACTGCTTACAGGTACCTCAACCTGGGTACACCTGAAATATCCCAGGAAATATAAAAATGGTTCCATACATTGTGGAACTTACGTACGATGGAATATCCCTCAGCCATGACATCAATATCATAAGACCAGTAGCAGCAAAATGAGTGGATTCAGGTACGATGATTCTAAGTGAAAGAAGTCACACAGAAAAAGAAATTTATCATAAGATATCACTTAGGAAGATTCTGTAAACATGGCTACACATGAACTGAGTTAGGCAAGAGAACAGAGTCTCACATTTAGAAAACACTCTTATGCCTGCTTAAGAGGGAAGGAGAGGTGGGGTGATGCATCAAACCAGAGTTTGATATAAGCACAGGTACCGTTCCAAAAACCAACTATGGAATAGACAAGACCTACACCTTCCTCAGTGAAAGGGACTCAAAACCCCATATTTCCTGCAGAGGAATAGATCAGACTAGTAAGAATCTTAAAACCTATGTATTGATATGTCTCCATAAGGGAATCAAGTGTGTCTAGACTGGCATAAACATGGCAGCGAGAATCAGCTCAAACCCACTCTAAAAAGGAATTTCAAGAACAGAACAAAGAAACAGGGAAATTCTTTACAATTCCTTCAGGGTCTCTGATGCAACCAGGAATGACCCTATCTACAATGACAGCTGGATGTGGCATGAGGCTGGACACTTGGGACTGAGAGGATTGGTGAGATTGGGTGACCAAATTTAGACCCTTTAAAGCAATAATGCATGGCACGCATTCCATGGGTCCCAGCTCTCCAGGTTGAAGGGAATATTACTACAGCTATAACATGTACGGGAAACCTACAGAATGGACACACAGTAAATACGAATCGTTTCTAAAACTCAACGAAGAGCCCCTCTCCTGGTGCTCCGGTTTGACTTTCCAACTGCTTTCCTATCAATCTCCCAACTTGGAGAGACAGCCCCTTTAAGCTCCTGGTTCGCACAGGTTGCCAATTTGGCAGAGGATGAAAGCGAAGAGGGAGAACCAATGAGAGAGTAGCTGTTAGGCTTTTGGATGGGCACATGTCACTCTAATTTCCCGGCAGGAAGAAGAATTAACCAAAGTCTCAGCCACCCACCGGGAACCAGTAGAGGTCCTGAACCAAAAGTTTGGACTTGCGTTCAGCTCACAAAAAACGAGTTGAAAAATGGAGCTCAGGGGCACAGCAATTCAGAAACTGGCAGAGTAATCATGGCCCACTATCGTCCAAAAATCTGTTGAGGGAAGGCAACGAGGCGGACTTGAAAGCGAGGCAGAAGAGCAGGAAAGAGATTTCAAGAGGTACGTTGGAATCGCCTGTAAAGCACAGGAAGAGGGGCACAACTTCGACAATGATGCACTTGGCCAAAAAGGGCGTATGCGTTTTCTCCTGAATATATTCAGGAGAAAACGCATACGCCCTTTTTGGCCAAGCAAGCAAGCGGGCAATGCAAATGTGCACTACAAAGAAGTATCACTTCCCACCGGTCAGAAGGGACATCCACAAAATGTGTAAAAACCAGAAAGGCAAGACAAGCCCTGGAGAACAGGGAGCCTTGTTATGCTGATGGGCGGGATGTAAGTTGCCAACTGCCTCACTGGAGGAGTGCATTGTGTTCCCTAAAACAAGTAAACAACAGAGCTACAGAGCCAAGGGCACTTCCAGTCTAGGGAATAAACCTTGGGAAAATTGAAAATCCATAAGACAGAGCCACCCCCAAATTGAGGGCTGCACTGCTTACAGGAACCTCAACCTGGGTACACCTGAAATATCCCAGGAAATATAAAAATGGTTCCAAACATCGTGGAACTTACGTACGATGGAATATCCCTCAGCCATGACATCAATGTCATAAGACCAGTAGCAGCAAAATGAGTGGATTGAGGTACGATGATTCTAAGTGAAAGAAGTCACACAGAAAAAGAAACTTATCATAAGATATCACTTAGGAAGATCCTGTAAACATGGCTACACATGAACTGAGTTAGGCAAGAGAACAGAGTCTCACATTTAGAAAACACTCTTATGCCTGCTTAAGGGGGAAGGAGAGGTGGGGTGATGCATCAAACCAGAGTTTGATATAAGCACAGGTACCGTTCCAAAAACCAACTATGGAATAGACAAGACCTACACCTTCCTCAGTGAAAGGGACTCAAAACCCCATATTTCCCGCAGAGGAATAGATCTGACTAGTAAGAATCTTAAAACCTATGTATTGATATGTCTCCGTAAGGGAATCAAGTGTGTCTAGACTGGCATAAACATGGCAGCGAGAATCAGCTCAAACCCACTCTAAAAAGGAATTTCAAAAACAGAACAAAGAAACAGGGAAATTCTTTACAATTCCTTCAGGGTCTCTGATGCAACCTGGAATGACCCTATCTACAATGACAGCTGGATGTGGCATGAGGATGGACACTTGGGACTGAGAGGATTGGTGAGATTGGGTGAGCAAATGCAGACCCTTTAAAGCAATAATGCATGGCACCCATTCCATGGGTCCCAGCTCTCCAGGTTGAAGGGAATATTACTACAGCTATAACATGTACGGGAAACCTACAGAATGGACACACAGTAAATACGAATCGTTTCTAAAACTCAACGAAGAGCCCCTCTCCTGGTGCTCCGGTTTGACTTTCCAACTGCTTTCCTATCAATCTCCCAACTTGGAGAGACAGCCCCTTTAAGCTCCTGGTTCGCACAGGTTGCCAATTTGGCAGAGGATGAAAGGGAAGAGGGAGAACCAATGAGAGAGTAGCTGTTAGGCTTTTGGATGGGCACATGTCACTCTAATTTCCCGGCAGGAAGAAGAATTAACCAAAGTCTCAGCCACCCACCGGGAACCAGTATAGGTCCTGAACCAAAAGTTTGGACTTGCGTTCAGCTCACAAAAAACGAGTTGAAAAATGGAGCTCAGGGGCACAGCAATTCAGAAACTGGCAGAGTAATCAAGGCCCACTATCGTCCAAAAATCTGTTGAGGGAAGGCAACGAGGCGGACTTGAAAGCGAGGCAGAAGAGCAGGAAAGAGATTTCAAGAGGTACGTTGGAATCGCCTGTAAAGCACAGGAAGAGGGGCACAACTTCGACAATGATGCACTTGGCCAAAAAGGGCGTATGCGTGTTCTCCTGAATATATTCAGGAGAAAACGCATACGCCCTTTTTGGCCAAGCAAGCAAGCGGGCAATGCAAATGTGCACTACAAAGAAGTATCACTTCCCACCGGTCAGAAGGGACATCCACAAAATGTGTAAAAACCAGAAAGGCAAGACAAGCCCTGGAGAACAGGGAGCCTTGTTATGCTGATGGGCGGGATGTAAGTTGCCAACTGCCTCACTGGAGGAGTGCATTGTGTTCCCTAAAACAAGTAAACAACAGAGCTACAGAGCCAAGGGCACTTCCAGTCTAGGGAATAAACCTTGGGAAAATTGAAAATCCATAAGACAGAGCCACCCCTAAATTGAGGGCTGCACTGCTTACAGGAACCTCAACCTGGGTACACCTGAAATATCCCAGGAAATATAAAAATGGTTCCAAACATCGTGGAACTTACGTACGATGGAATATCCCTCAGCCATGAAATCAATGTCATAAGACCAGTAGCAGCAAAATGAGTGGATTGAGGTACGATGATTATAAGTGAAAGAAGTCACACAGAAAAAGAAACTTATCATAAGATATCACTTAGGAAGATCCTGTAAACATGGCTACACATGAACTGAGTTAGGCAAGAGAACAGAGTCTCACATTTAGAAAACACTCTTATGCCTGCTTAAGGGGGAAGGAGAGGTGGGGTGATGCATCAAACCAGAGTTTGATATAAGCACAGGTACCGTTCCAAAAACCAACTATGGAATAGACAAGACCTACACCTTCCTCAGTGAAAGGGACTCAAAACCCCATATTTCCCGCAGAGGAATAGATCTGACTAGTAAGAATCTTAAAACCTATGTATTGATATGTCTCCGTAAGGGAATAAAGTGTGTCTAGACTGGCATAAACATGGCAGCGAGAATCAGCTCAAACCCACTCTAAAAAGGAATTTCAAAAACAGAACAAAGAAACAGGGAAATTCTTTACAATTCCTTCAGGGTCTCTGATGCAACCTGGAATGACCCTATCTACAATGACAGCTGGATGTGGCATGAGGATGGACACTTGGGACTGAGAGGATTGGTGAGATTGGGTGAGCAAATGCAGACCCTTTAAAGCAATAATGCATGGCACCCATTCCATGGGTCCCAGCTCTCCAGGTTGAAGGGAATATTACTACAGCTATAACATGTACGGGAAACCTACAGAATGGACACACAGTAAATACGAATCGTTTCTAAAACTCAACGAAGAGCCCCTCTCCTGGTGCTCCGGTTTGACTTTCCAACTGCTTTCCTATCAATCTCCCAACTTGGAGAGACAGCCCCTTTAAGCTCCTGGTTCGCACAGGTTGCCAATTTGGCAGAGGATGAAAGGGAAGAGGGAGAACCAATGAGAGAGTAGCTGTTAGGCTTTTGGATGGGCACATGTCACTCTAATTTCCCGGCAGGAAGAAGAATTAACCAAAGTCTCAGCCACCCACCGGGAACCAGTATAGGTCCTGAACCAAAAGTTTGGACTTGCGTTCAGCTCACAAAAAACGAGTTGAAAAATGGAGCTCAGGGGCACAGCAATTCAGAAACTGGCAGAGTAATCAAGGCCCACTATCGTCCAAAAATCTGTTGAGGGAAGGCAACGAGGCGGACTTGAAAGCGAGGCAGAAGAGCAGGAAAGAGATTTCAAGAGGTACGTTGGAATCGCCTGTAAAGCACAGGAAGAGGGGCACAACTTCGACAATGATGCACTTGGCCAAAAAGGGCGTATGCGTTTTCTCCTGAATATATTCAAGAGAAAACGCATACGCCCTTTTTGGCCAAGCAAGCAAGCGGGCAATGCAAATGTGCACTACAAAGAAGTATCACTTCCCACCGGTCAGAAGGGACATCCACAAAATGTGTAAAAACCAGAAAGGCAAGACAAGCCCTGGAGAACAGGGAGCCTTGTTATGCTGATGGGCGGGATGTAAGTTGCCAACTGCCTCACTGGAGGAGTGCATTGTGTTCCCTAAAACAAGTAAACAACAGAGCTACAGAGCCAAGGGCACTTCCAGTCTAGGGAATAAACCTTGGGAAAATTGAAAATCCATAAGACAGAGCCACCCCCAAATTGAGGGCTGCACTGCTTACAGGAACCTCAACCTGGGTACACCTGAAATATCCCAGGAAATATAAAAATGGTTCCAAACATCGTGGAACTTACGTACGATGGAATATCCCTCAGCCATGACATCAATGTCATAAGACCAGTAGCAGCAAAATGAGTGGATTGAGGTACGATGATTCTAAGTGAAAGAAGTCACACAGAAAAAGAAACTTATCATAAGATATCACTTAGGAAGATCCTGTAAACATGGCTACACATGAACTGAGTTAGGCAAGAGAACAGAGTCTCACATTTAGAAAACACTCTTATGCCTGCTTAAGGGGGAAGGAGAGGTGGGGTGATGCATCAAACCAGAGTTTGATATAAGCACAGGTACCGTTCCAAAAACCAACTATGGAATAGACAAGACCTACACCTTCCTCAGTGAAAGGGACTCAAAACCCCATATTTCCCGCAGAGGAATAGATCTGACTAGTAAGACTCTTAAAACCTATGTATTGATATGTCTCCGTAAGGGAATCAAGTGTGTCTAGACTGGCATAAACATGGCAGCGAGAATCAGCTCAAACCCACTCTAAAAAGGAATTTCAAAAACAGAACAAAGAAACAGGGAAATTCTTTACAATTCCTTCAGGGTCTCTGATGCAACCTGGAATGACCCTATCTACAATGACAGCTGGATGTGGCATAAGGCTGGACACTTGGGACTGAGAGGATTGGTGAGATTGGGTGAGCAAATGCAGACCCTTTAAGGCAATAACGCATGGCACCCATTCCATGGGTCCCAGCTCTCCAGGTTGAAGGGTATATTACTACAGCTATAACATGTACGGGAAACCTAGAGAATGGACACACTGTGAATACGAAAGGTTTCTAAAACTCAACGAAGAGTCCCT
Organism: Mesoplodon mirus; assembly: GCF_964341445.2. Taxonomy (NCBI): domain Eukaryota; kingdom Metazoa; phylum Chordata; class Mammalia; order Artiodactyla; family Ziphiidae; genus Mesoplodon; species Mesoplodon mirus. The sequence goes on along the minus strand of NC_138987.1, from coordinate 109,523,510 downwards.
CTCCTGGTGCTCCGGTTTGACTTTCCAACTGCTTTCCTATCAATCTCCCAACTTGGAGAGACAGCCCCTTTAAGCTCCTGGTTCGCACAGGTTGCCAATTTGGCAGAGGATGAAAGGGAAGAGGGAGAACCAATGAGAGAGTAGCTGTTAGGCATTTGGATGGGCACATGTCACTCTAATTTCCCGGCAGGAAGAAGAATTAACCAAAGTCTCAGCCACCCACCGGGAACCAGTAGAGGTCCTGAACCAAAAGTTTGGACTTGCGTTCAGCTCACAAAAAACGAGTTGAAAAATGGAGCTCAGGGGCACAGCAATTCACAAACTGGCAGAGTAATCAAGGCCAACTATCGTCCAAAAATCTGTTGAGGGAAGGCAACGAGGCGGACTTGAAAGTGAGGCAGAAGAGCAGGAAAGAGATTTCAAGAGGTACGTTGGAATCGCCTGTAAAGCACAGGAAGAGGGGCACAACTTCGACAATGATGCACTTGGCCAAATAGGGCGTATGCGTTTTCTCCTGAATATATTCAGGAGAAAACGCATACGCCCTTTTTGGCCAAGCAAGCAAGCGGGCAATGCAAATCTGCACTACAAAGAAGTATCACTTCCCACTGGTCAAAAGGGACATCCACAAAATGTGTAAAAACCAGAAAGGCAAGGCAGGCCCTGGAGAACAGGGAGCCTTGTTATGCTGATGGGTGGGATGTAAGTTGCCAACTGCCTCACTGGAGGAGTGCATTGTGTTCCCTAAAACAAGTAATCAACAGAGCTACAGAGCCAAGGGCACTTCCAGTCTAGGGAATATACCTTGGGAAAACTGAAAATCCATAAGACAGAGCCACCCCCAAATTGACGGCTGCACTGCTTACAAGAACCTCAACCTGGGTACACCTGAAATATCCCAGGAAATATAAAAATTGTTCCAAACATCGTGGAACTTACGTACGATGGAATATCCCTCAGCCACGAAATCAATGTCATAAGACCAGTAGCAGCAAAATAAGTGGATTGAGGTACGATGATTCTAAGTGAAAGAAGTCACACAGGAAAAGAAACTTATCATAAGATATCACTTAGGAAGATCCTGTAAACATGGCTACACATGAACTGAGTTAGGCAAGAGAACAGAGTCTCACATTTAGAAAACACTCTTATGCCTGCTTAAGGGGGAAGGAGAGGTGGGGTGATGCATCAAACCAGAGTTTGATATAAGCACAGGTACCGTTCCAAAAACCAACTATGGAATAGACAAGACCTACACCTTCCTCAGTGAAAGGGACTCAAAACCCCATATTTCCCGCAGAGGAATAGATCTGACTAGTAAGACTCTTAAAACCTATGTATTGATATGTCTCCGTAAGGGAATCAAGTGTGTCTAGACTGGCATAAACATGGCAGCGAGAATCAGCTCAAACCCACTCTAAAAAGGAATTTCAAAAACAGAACAAAGAAACAGGGAAATTCTTTACAATTCCTTCAGGGTCTCTGATGCAACCTGGAATGACCCTATCTACAATGACAGCTGGATGTGGCATAAGGCTGGACACTTGGGACTGAGAGGATTGGTGAGATTGGGTGAGCAAATGCAGACCCTTTAATGCAATAACGCATGGCACCCATTCCATGGGTCCCAGCTCTCCAGGTTGAAGGGTATATTACTACAGCTATAACATGTACGGGAAACCTAGAGAATGGACACACTGTGAATACGAAAGGTTTCTAAAACTCAACGAAGAGTCCCTCTCCTGGTGCTCCGGTTTGACTTTCCAACTGCTTTCCTATCAATCTCCCAACTTGGAGAGACAGCCGCTTTAAGCTCCTGGTTCGCACAGGTTGCCAATTTGGCAGAGGATGAAAGGGAAGAGGGAGAACCAATGAGAGAGTAGCTGTTAGGCATTTGGATGGGCACATGTCACTCTAATTTCCCGGCAGGAAGAAGAATTAACCAAAGTCTCAGCCACCCACCGGGAACCAGTAGAGGTCCTGAACCAAAAGTTTGGACTTGCGTTCAGCTCACAAAAAACGAGTTGAAAAATGGAGCTCAGGGGCACAGCAATTCACAAACTGGCAGAGTAATCAAGGCCAACTATCGTCCAAAAATCTGTTGAGGGAAGGCAACGAGGCGGACTTGAAAGCGAGGCAGAAGAGCAGGAAAGAGATTTCAAGAGGTATGTTGGAATCGCCTGTAAAGCACAGGAAGAGGGGCACAACTTCGAAAATGATGCACTTGGCCAAAAAGGGCGTATGCGTTTTCTCCTGAATATATTCAGGAGAAAACGCATACGCCCTTTTTGGCCAAGCAAGCAAGCGGGCAATGCAAATCTGCACTACAAAGAAGTATCACTTCCCACCGGTCAAAAGGGACATCCACAAAATGTGTAAATAGCAGAAAGGCAAGGCAGGCCCTGGAGAACAGGGAGCCTTGTTATGCTGATGGGTGGGATGTAAGTTGCCAACTGCCTCACTGGAGGAGTGCATTGTGTTCCCTAAAACAAGTAAACAACAGAGCTACAGAGCCAAGGGCACTTCCAGTCTAGGGAATATACCTTGGGAAAACTGAAAATCCATAAGACAGAGCCACCCCCAAATTGAGGGCTGCACTGCTTACAGGAACCTCAACCTGGGTACACCTGAAATATCCCAGGAAATATAAAAATGGTTCCAAACATCGTGGAACTTACGTACGATGGAATATCCCTCAGCCATGAAATCAATGTCATAAGACCAGTAGCAGCAAAATGAGTGGATTCAGGTACGATGATTCTAAGTGAAAGAAGTCACACAGAAAAAGAAACTTATCATAAGATATCACTTAGGAAGATCCTGTAAACATGGCTACACATGAACTGAGTTAGGCAAGAGAACAGAGTCTCTCATTTAGAAAACACTCTTATGCCTGCTTAAGGGGGAAGGAGAGGTGGGGTGATGCATCAAACCAGAGTTTGATATAAGCACAGGTACCGTTCCAAAAACCAACTATGGAATAGACAAGACCTACACCTTCCTCAGTGAAAGGGATTCAAAACCCCATATTTCCCACAGAAGAATAGATCTGACTAGTAAGAATCTTAAAACCTATGTATTGATATGTCTCCGTAAGGGAATCAAGTGTGTCTAGACTGGCATAAACATGGCAGCGAGAATCAGCTCAAACCCACTCTAAAAAGGAATTTCAAAAACAGAACAAAGAAACAGGGAAATTCTTTACAATTCCTTCAGGGTCTCTGATGCAACCTGGAATGACCCTATTTACAATGACAGCTGGATGTGGCATAAGGCTGGACACTTGGGACTGAGAGGATTGGTGAGATTGGGTGAGCAAATGCAGACCCTTTAAAGCAATAATGCATGGCACCCATTCCATGGGTCCCAGCTCTCCAGGTTGAAGGGAATATTACTACAGCTATAACGTGTACGGGAAACCAAGAGAATGGACACACTGTGAATACGAAAGGTTTCTAAAACTCAACGAAGAGTCCCTCTCCTGGTGCTCCGGTTTGACTTTCCAACTGCTTTCCTATCAATCTCCCAACTTGGAGAGACAGCCCCTTTAAGCTCCTGGTTCGCACAGGTTGCCAATTTGGCAGAGGATGAAAGGGAAGAGAGAGAACCAATGAGAGAGTAGCTGTTAGGCATTTGGATGGGCACATGTCACTCTAATTTCCCGGCAGGAAGAAGAATGAACCAAAGTCTCAGCCACCCACCGGGAACCAGTATAGGTACTGAACCAAAAGTTTGGACTTGCGTTCAGCTCACAAAAAACGAGTTGAAAAATTGAGCTCAGGGGCACAGCAATTCACAAACTGGCAGAGTAATCAAGGCCAACTATCGTCCAAAAATCTGTTGAGGGAAGGCAATGAGGCGGACTTGAAAGCGAGGCAGAATAGCAGGAAACAGATTTCAAGAGGTACGTTGGAATCACCTGTAAAGCACAGGAAGAGGGGCACAACTTCGACAATGATGCACTTGGCCAAAAAGGGCCTATGTGTTTTCTCCTGAATATATTCAGGAGAAAACGCATACACCCTTTTTGGCCAAGCAAGCAAGCGGGCAATGCAAATCTGCACTACAAAGAAGTATCACTTCCCACCGGTCAAAAGGGACATCCACAAAATGTGTAAAAACCAGAAAGGCAAGGCAGGCCCTGGAGAACAGGGAGCCTTGTTATGCTGATGGGCGGGATGTAAGTTGCCAACTGCCTCACTGGAGGAGTGCATTGTGTTCCCTAAAACAAGTAAACAACAGAGCTACAGAGCCAAGGGCACGTCCAGTCTAGGGAATATACCTTGGGAAAACTGAAAATCCATAAGACAGAGCCACCCCCAAATTGAGGGCTGCACTGCTTACAGGAACCTCAACCTGGGTACACCTGAAATATCCCAGGAAATATAAAAATGGTTCCAAACATCGTGGAACTTACGTACGATGGAATATCCCTCAGCCATGAAATCAATGTCATAAGACCTGTAGCAGCAAAATGAGTGGATTGAGGTACGATGATTCTAAGTGAAAGAAGTCACACAGAAAAAGAAACTTATCATAAGATATCACTTAGGATGATCCTGTAAACATGGCTACACATGAACTGAGTTAGGAAAGAGAACAGAGTCTCACATTTAGAAAACACTCTTATTCCTGCTTAAGGGGGAAGGAGAGGTGGGGTGATGCATCAAACCAGAGTTTGATATAAGCATAGGTACCGTTCCAAAAACCAACTATGGAATAGACAAGACCTACACCTTCCTCAGTGAAAGGGACTCAAAACCCCATATTTCCCGCAGAGGAATAGATCTGACTAGTAAGAATCTTAAAACCTATGTATTGATATGTCTCTGTAAGGGAATCAAGTGTGTCTAGACTGGCATAAACATGGCAGCGAGAATCAGCTCAAACCCACTCTAAAAAGGAATTTCAAAAACAGAACAAAGAAACAGGGAAATTCTTTACATTTCCTTCAGGGTCTCTGATGCAACCTGGAATGACCCTACCTACAATGACAGCTGGATGTGGCATGAGGCTGGACACTTGGGACTGAGAGGATTGGTGAGATTGGGTGAGCAAATTTAGACCCTTTAAAGCAATAATGCATGGCACCCATTCCATGGGTCCCAGCTCTCCAGGTTGAAGGGAATATTACTACAGCTATAACATGTACGGGAAACCTAGAGAATGGACACACTGTGAATACAAAAGGTTTCTAAAACTCAACCAAGAGCCCCTCTCCTGGTGCTCCGGTTTGACTTTCCAACTGCTTTCCTATCAATCTCCCAACTTGGAGAGACAGCCCCTTTAAGCTCCTGGTTCGCACAGGTTGCCAATTTGGCAGAGGATGAAAGGGAAGAGGGAGAACCAATGAGAGAGTAGCTGTTAGGCATTTGGATGGGCACATGTCACTGTAATTTCCCGGCAGGAAGAAGAATGAACCAAAGTCTCAGCAACCCACCGGGAACCAGTATAGGTCCTGAACCAAAAGTTTGGACTTGCGTTCAGCTCACAAAAAACGAGTTGAAAAATGGAGCTCAGGGGCACAGCAATTCACAAACTGGCAGAGTAATCAAGGCCCACTATCGTCCAAAAATCTGTTGAGGGAAGGCAACGAGGCGGACTTGAAAGCGAGGCAGAAGAGCAGGAAAGAGATTTCAAGAGGTACGTTGGAATCGCCTGTAAAGCACAGGAAGAGGGGCACAACTTCGACAATGATGCACTTGGCCAAAAAGGGCGTATGCGTTTTCTCCTGAATATATTCAGGAGAAAACGCATACGCCCTTTTTGGCCAAGCAAGCAAGCGGGCAATGCAAATCTGCACTACAAAGAAGTATCACTTCCCACCGGTCAAAAGGGACATCCACAAAATGTGTAAAAACCAGAAAGGCAAGACAGGCCCTGGAGAACAGGGAGCCTTGTTATGCTGATGGACGGGATGTAAGTTGCCAACTGCCTCACTGGAGGAGTGCATTGTGTTCCCTAAAACAAGTAAACAACAGAGCTACAGAGCCAAGGGCACGTCCAGTCTAGGGAATATAACTTGGGAAAATTGAAAATCCATAAGACAGAGCCACCCCCAAATTGAGGGCTGCACTGCTTACAGGTACCTCAACCTGGGTACACCTGAAATATCCCAGGAAATATAAAAATGGTTCCATACATTGTGGAACTTCCGTACGATGGAATATCCCTCAGCCATGACATCAATATCATAAGACCAGTAGCAGCAAAATGAGTGGATTCAGGTACGATGATTCTAAGTGAAAGAAGTCACACAGAAAAAGAAATTTATCATAAGATATCACTTAGGAAGATTCTGTAAACATGGCTACACATGAACTGAGTTAGGCAAGAGAACAGAGTCTCACATTTAGAAAACACTCTTATGCCTGCTTAAGAGGGAAGGAGAGGTGGGGTGATGCATCAAACCAGAGTTTGATATAAGCACAGGTACCGTTCCAAAAACCAACTATGGAATAGACAAGACCTACACCTTCCTCAGTGAAAGGGACTCAAAACCCCATATTTCCTGCAGAGGAATAGATCAGACTAGTAAGAATCTTAAAACCTATGTATTGATATGTCTCCATAAGGGAATCAAGTGTGTCTAGACTGGCATAAACATGGCAGCGAGAATCAGCTCAAACCCACTCTAAAAAGGAATTTCAAGAACAGAACAAAGAAACAGGGAAATTCTTTACAATTCCTTCAGGGTCTCTGATGCAACCAGGAATGACCCTATCTACAATTACAGCTGGATGTGGCATGAGGCTGGACACTTGGGACTGAGAGGATTGGTGAGATTGGGTGACCAAATTTAGACCCTTTAAAGCAATAATGCATGGCACGCATTCCATGGGTCCCAGCTCTCCAGGTTGAAGGGAATATTACTACAGCTATAACATGTACGGGAAACCTACAGAATGGACACACAGTAAATACGAATCGTTTCTAAAACTCAACGAAGAGCCCCTCTCCTGGTGCTCCGGTTTGACTTTCCAACTGCTTTCCTATCAATCTCCCAACTTGGAGAGACAGCCCCTTTAAGCTCCTGGTTCGCACAGGTTGCCAATTTGGCAGAGGATGAAAGGGAAGAGGGAGAACCAATGAGAGAGTAGCTGTTAGGCTTTTGGATGGGCACATGTCACTCTAATTTCCCGGCAGGAAGAAGAATTAACCAAAGTCTCAGCCACCCACCGGGAACCAGTATAGGTCCTGAACCAAAAGTTTGGACTTGCGTTCAGCTCACAAAAAACGAGTTGAAAAATGGAGCTCAGGGGCACAGCAATTCAGAAACTGGCAGAGTAATCAAGGCCCACTATCGTCCAAAAATCTGTTGAGGGAAGGCAACGAGGCGGACTTGAAAGCGAGGCAGAAGAGCAGGAAAGAGATTTCAAGAGGTACGTTGGAATCGCCTGTAAAGCACAGGAAGAGGGGCACAACTTCGACAATGATGCACTTGGCCAAAAAGGGCGTATGCGTTTTCTCCTGAATATATTCAGGAGAAAACGCATACGCCCTTTTTGGCCAAGCAAGCAAGCGGGCAATGCAAATGTGCACTACAAAGAAGTATCACTTCCCACCGGTCAGAAGGGACATCCACAAAATGTGTAAAAACCAGAAAGGCAAGACAGGCCCTGGAGAACAGGGAGCCTTGTTATGCTGATGGGTGGGATGTAAGTTGCCAACTGCCTCACTGGAGGAGTGCATTGTGTTCCCTAAAACAAGTAAACAACAGAGCTACAGAGCCAAGGGCACTTCCAGTCTAGGGAATAAACCTTGGGAAAATTGAAAATCCATAAGACAGAGCCACCCCCAAATTGAGGGCTGCACTGCTTACAGGAACCTCAACCTGGGTACACCTGAAATATCCCAGGAAATATAAAAATGGTTCCAAACATCGTGGAACTTACGTACGATGGAATATCCCTCAGCCATGAAATCAATGTCATAAGACCAGTAGCAGCAAAATGAGTGGATTCAGGTACGATGATTCTAAGTGAAAGAAGTCACACAGAAAAAGAAACTTATCATAAGATATCACTTAGGATGATCCTGTAAACATGGCTACACATGAACTGAGTTAGGAAAGAGAACAGAGTCTCACATTTAGAAAACACTCTTATTCCTGCTTAAGGGGGAAGGAGAGGTGGGGTGATGCATCAAACCAGAGTTTGATATAAGCATAGGTACCGTTCCAAAAACCAACTATGGAATAGACAAGACCTACACCTTCCTCAGTGAAAGGGACTCAAAACCCCATATTTCCCGCAGAGGAATAGATCTGACTAGTAAGAATCTTAAAACCTATGTATTGATATGTCTCTGTAAGGGAATCAAGTGTGTCTAGACTGGCATAAACATGGCAGCGAGAATCAGCTCAAACCCACTCTAAAAAGGAATTTCAAAAACAGAACAAAGAAACAGGGAAATTCTTTACAATTCCTTCAGGGACTCTGATGCAACCTGGAATGACCCTACCTACAATGACAGCTGGATGTGGCATGAGGCTGGACACTTGGGACTGAGAGGATTGGTGAGATTGGGTGAGCAAATTTAGACCCTTTAAAGCAATAATGCATGGCACCCATTCCATGGGTCCCAGCTCTCCAGGTTGAAGGGAATATTACTACAGCTATAACATGTACGGGAAACCTAGAGAATGGACACACTGTGAATACGAAAGGTTTCTAAAACTCAACCAAGAGCCCCTCTCCTGGTGCTCCGGTTTGACTTTCCAACTGCTTTCCTATCAATCTCCCAACTTGGAGAGACAGCCCCTTTAAGCTCCTGGTTCGCACAGGTTGCCAATTTGGCAGAGGATGAAAGGGAAGAGGGAGAACCAATGAGAGAGTAGCTGTTAGGCATTTGGATGGGCACATGTCACTCTAATTTCCCGGCAGGAAGAAGAATGAACCAAAGTCTCAGCAACCCACCGGGAACCAGTATAGGTCCTGAACCAAAAGTTTGGACTTGCGTTCAGCTCACAAAAACGAGTTGAAAAATGGAGCTCAGGGGCACAGCAATTCACAAACTGGCAGAGTAATCAAGGCCCACTATCGTCCAAAAATCTGTTGAGGGAAGGCAACGAGGCGGACTTGAAAGCGAGGCAGAAGAGCAGGAAAGAGATTTCAAGAGGTACGTTGGAATCGCCTGTAAAGCACAGGAAGAGGGGCACAACTTCGACAATGATGCACTTGGCCAAAAAGGGCCTATGCGTTTTCTCCTGAATATATTCAGGAGAAAACGCATACGCCGTTTTTGGCCAAGCAAGCAAGCGGGCAATGCAAATCTGCACTACAAAGAAGTATCACTTCCCACCGGTCAAAAGGGACATCCACAAAATGTGTAAAAACCAGAAAGGCAAGACAGGCCCTGGAGAACAGGGAGCCTTGTTATGCTGATGGACGGGATGTAAGTTGCCAACTGCCTCACTGGAGGAGTGCATTGTGTTCCCTAAAACAAGTAAACAACAGAGCTACAGAGCCAAGGGCACGTCCAGTCTAGGGAATATAACTTGGGAAAATTGAAAATCCATAAGACAGAGCCACCCCCAAATTGAGGGCTGCACTGCTTACAGGTACCTCAACCTGGGTACACCTGAAATATCCCAGGAAATATAAAAATGGTTCCATACATTGTGGAACTTACGTACGTTGGAATATCCCTCAGCCATGACATCAATATCATAAGACCAGTAGCAGCAAAATGAGTGGATTCAGGTACGATGATTCTAAGTGAAAGAAGTCACACAGAAAAAGAAATTTATCATAAGATATCACTTAGGAAGATTCTGTAAACATGGCTACACATGAACTGAGTTAGGCAAGAGAACATAGTCTCACATTTAGAAAACACTCTTATGCCTGCTTAAGAGGGAAGGAGAGGTGGGGTGATGCATCAAACCAGAGTTTGATATAAGCACAGGTACCGTTCCAAAAACCAACTATGGAATAGACAAGACCTACACCTTCCTCAGTGAAAGGGACTCAAAACCCCATATTTCCCACAGAAGAATAGATCTGACTAGAAAGAATCTTAATACCTATGTATTGATATGTCTCCGTAAGGGAATCAAGTGTGTCTAGACTGGCATAAACAGGGCAGCGAGAATCAGCTCAAACCCACTCTAAAAAGGAATTTCAAAAACAGAACAAAGAAACAGGGAAATTCTTTACAATTCCTTCAGGGTCTCTGATGAAACCTGGAATGACCCTATCTACAATGACAGCTGGATGTGGCATAAGGCTGGACACTTGGGACTGAGAGGACTGGTGAGATTGGGTGAGCAAATGCAGACCCTTTAAAGCAATAATGCATGGCACCCATTCCATGGGTCCCAACTCTCCAGGTTGAAGGGAATATTACTACAGCTATAACATGTACGGGAAACCTAGAGAATGGACACACTGTGAATACCAAAGGTTTCTAAAACTCAACGAAGAGCCCCTCTCCTGGTGCTCCGGTTTGACTTTCCAACTGCTTTCCTATCAATCTCCCAACTTGGAGAGACAGCCCCTTTAAGCTCCTGGTTCGCACAGGTTGCCAATTTGGCAGAGGATGAAAGGGAAGAGGGAGAACCAATGAGAGAGTAGCTGTTAGGCATTTGGATGGGCACATGTCACTCTAATTTCCCGGCAGGAAGAAGAATTCACCAAAGTCTCAGCCACCCACCGGGAACCAGTATAGGTCCTGAACCAAATGTTTGGACTTGCGTTCAGCTCACAAAAAACGGGTTGAAAAATGGGGCTCAGGGGCACAGCAATTCACAAACTGGCAGAGTAATCAAGGCCAACTATCGTCCAAAAATCTGTTGAGGGAAGGCAATGAGGCGGACTTGAAAGCGAGGCAGAATAGCAGGAAACAGATTTCAAGAGGTACGTTGGAATCGCCTGTAAAGCACAGGAAGAGGGGCACAACTTCGACAATGATGCACTTGGCCAAAAAGGGTGTATGCGTTTTCTCCTGAATATATTCAGGAGAAAACGCATACGCCCTTTTTGGCCAAGCAAGCAAGCGGGCAATGCAAATCTGCACTACAAAGAAGTATCACTTCCCACCGGTCAAAAGGGACATCCACAAAATGTGTAAAAACCAGAAAGGCAAGGCAGGCCCTGGAGAACAGGGAGCCTTGTTATGCTGATGGGCGGGATGTAAGTTGCCAACTGCCTCACTGGAGGAGTGCATTGTGTTCCCTAAAACAAGTAAACAACAGAGCTACAGAGCCAAGGGCACTTCCAGTCTAGGGAATATACCTTGGGAAAACTGAAAATCCATAAGACAGAGCCACCCCCAAATTGAGGGCTGCACTGCTTACAGGAACCTCAACCTGGGTACACCTGAAATATCCCAGGAAATATAAAAATGGTTCCAAACATTGTGGAACTTACGTACGATGGAATATCCCTCAGCCATGAAATCAATGTCATAAGACCAGTAGCAGCAAAATGAGTGGATTCAGGTACGATGATTCTAAGTGAAAGAAGTCACACAGAAAAAGAAACTTATCATAAGATATCACTTAGGAAGATCCTGTAAACATGGCTACACATGAACTGAGTTAGGCAAGAGAACAGAGTCTCTCATTTAGAAAACACTCTTATGCCTGCTTAAGGGGGAAGGAGAGGTGGGGTGATGCATCAAACCAGAGTTTGATATAAGCACAGGTACCGTTCCAAAAACCAACTATGGAATAGACAAGACCTACACCTTCCTCAGTGAAAGGGACTCAAAACCCCATATTTCCCACAGAAGAATAGATCTGACTAGAAAGAATATTAAAACCTATGTATTGATATGTCTCCGTAAGGGAATCAAGTGTGTCTAGACTGGCATAAACATGGCAGCGAGAATCAGCTCAAACCCACTCTAAAAAGGAATTTCAAAAACAGAACAAAGAAACAGGGAAATTCTTTACAATTCCTTCAGGGTCTCTGATGCAACCTGGAATGACCCTATCTACAATGACAGCTGGATGTGGCATAAGGCTGGACACTTGGGACTGAGAGGATTGGTGAGATTGGGTGAGCAAATGCAGACCCTTTAAAGCAATAATGCATGGCACCCATTCCATGGGTCCCAACTCTCCAGGTTGAAGGGAATATTACTACAGCTATAACATGTACGGGAAACCTAGAGAATGGACACACTGTGAATACCAAAGGTTTCTAAAACTCAACGAAGAGCCCCTCTCCTGGTGCTCCGGTTTGACTTTCCAACTGCTTTCCTATCAATCTCCCAACTTGGAGAGACAGCCCCTTTAAGCTCCTGGTTCGCACAGGTTGCCAATTTGGCAGAGGATGAAAGGGAAGAGGGAGAACCAATGAGAGAGTAGCTGTTAGGCATTTGGATGGGCACATGTCACTCTAATTTCCCGGCAGGAAGAAGAATTAACCAAAGTCTCAGCCACCCACCGGGAACCAGTAGAGGTCCTGAACCAAAAGTTTGGACTTGCGTTCAGCTCACAAAAAACGAGTTGAAAAATGGAGCTCAGGGGCACAGCAATTCACAAACTGGCAGAGTAATCAAGGCCAACTATCGTCCAAAAATCTGTTGAGGGAAGGCAACGAGGCGGACTTGAAAGCGAGGCAGAATAGCAGGAAAGAGATTTCAAGATGTACGTTGGAATCGCCTGTAAAGCACAGGAAGAGGGGCACAACTTCGACAATGATGCACTTGGCCAAAAAGGGCGTATGCGTTTTCTCCTGAATATATTCAGGAGAAAACGCATACGCCCTTTTTGGCCAAGCAAGCAAGCGGGCAATGCAAATCTGCACTACAAAGAAGTATCACTTCCCACCGGTCAAAAGGGACATCCACAAAATGTGTAAAAATCAGGAAGGCAAGGCAGGCCCTGGAGAACAGGGAGCCTTGTTATGCTGATGGGCGGGATGTAAGTTGCCAACTGCCTCACTGGAGGAGTGCATTGTGTTCCCTAAAACAAGTAAACAACAGAGCTACAGAGCCAAGGGCACATCCAGTCTAGGGAATATACCTTGGGAAAAGTGAAAATACATAAGACAGAGCCACCCCCAAATTGGCGGCTGCACTGCTTACAGGAACCTTAACCTGGGTACACCTGAAATATCCCAGGAAATATAAAAATGGTTCCAAACATCGTGGAACTTAGGTACGATGGAATATCCCTCAGCCATGACATCAATGTCATAAGACCAGTAGCAGCAAAATGAGTGGATTCAGGTACGATGATTCTAAGTGAAAGAAGTCACACAGAAAAAGAAACTTATCATAAGATATCACTTAGGAAGATCCTGTAAACATGGCTACACATGAACTGAGTTAGGCAAGAGAACAGAGTCTCACATTTAGAAAACACTCTTATGCCTGCTTAAGGGGGAAGGAGAGGTGGGGTGATGCATCAAACCAGAGTTTGATATAAGCACAGGTACCGTTCCAAAAACCAACTATGGAATAGACAAGACCTACACCTTCCTCAGTGAAAGGGACTCAAAACCCCATATTTCCCGCAGAGGAATAGATCTGACTAGTAAGACTCTTAAAACCTATGTATTGATATGTCTCCGTAAGGGAATCAAGTGTGTCTAGACTGGCATAAACATGGCAGCGAGAATCAGCTCAAACCCACTCTAAAAAGGAATTTCAAAAACAGAACAAAGAAACAGGGAAATTCTTTACAATTCCTTCAGGGTCTCTGATGCAACCTGGAATGACCCTATCTACAATGACAGCTGGATGTGGCATAAGGCTGGACACTTGGGACTGAGAGGATTGGTGAGATTGGGTGAGCAAATGCAGACCCTTTAAAGCAATAATGCATGGCACCCATTCCATGGGTCCCAACTCTCCAGGTTGAAGGGAATATTACTACAGCTATAACTTGTACGGGAAACCTAGAGAATGGACACACTGTGAATACCAAAGGTTTCTAAAACTCAACGAAGAGCCCCTCTCCTGTTGCTCCGGTTTGACTTTCCAACTGCTTTCCTATCAATCTCCCAACTTGGAGAGACAGCCCCTTTAAGCTCCTGGTTCGCACAGGTTGCCAATTTGGCAGAGGATGAAAGGGAAGAGGGAGAACCAATGAGAGAGTAGCTGTTAGGCATTTGGATGGGCACATGTCACTCTAATTTCCCGGCAGGAAGAAGAATTAACCAAAGTCTCAGCCACGCACCGGGAACCAGTATAGGTCCTGAACCAAAAGTTTGGACTTGCGTTCAGCTCACAAAAAACGAGTTGAAAAATGGAGCTCAGGGACACAGCAATTCACAAACTGGCAGCGTAATCAAGGCCAACTATCGTCCAAAAATCTGTTGAGGGAAGGCAACGAGGCGGACTTGAAAGCGAGGCAGAAGAGCAGGAAAGAGATTTCAAGAGGTACGTTGGAATCGCCTGTAAAGCACAGGAAGAGGGGCACAACTCCGACAATGATGCACTTGGCCAAAAAGGGCGTATGCATTTTCTCCTGAATATATTCAGGAGAAAACGCATACGCCCTTTTTGGCCAAGCAAGCAAGCGGGCAATGCAAATCTGCACTACAAAGAAGTATCACTTCCCACCGGTCAAAAGGGACATCCACAAAATGTGTAAAAACCAGAAAGGCAAGGCAGGCCCTGGAGAACAGGGAGCCTTGTTATGCTGATGGGCGGGATGTAAGTTGCCAACTGCCTCACTGGAGGAGTGCATTGTGTTCCCTAAAACAAGTAAACAACAGAGCTACAGAGCCAAGGGAACTTCCAGTCTAGGGAATATACCTTGGGAAAATTGAAAATCCATAAGACAGAGCCACCCCCAAATTGAGGTCTGCACTGCTTACAGGAACCTCAACCTGGGTACACCTGAAATATCCCAGGAAATATAAAAATGGTTCCAAACATCGTGGAACTTACGTACGATGGAATATCCCTCAGCCATGAAATCAATGTCATAAGACCAGTAACAGCAAAATGAGTGGATTCAGGTACGATGATTCTAAGTGAAAGAAGTCACACAGAAAAAGAAACTTATCATAAGATATCACTTAGGAAGATACTGTGAACATGGCTACACATGAACTGAGTTAGGCAAGAGAACAGAGTCTCACATTTAGAAAACACTCTTATGCCTCCTTAAGGGGGAAAGAGAGGTGGGGTGATGCATCAAACCAGAGTTTGATATAAGCACAGGTACCGTTCCAAAAACCAACTGTGGAATAGACAAGACCTACACCTTCCTCAGTGAAAGGGACTCAAAACCCCATATTTCCCTCAGAGGAATAGATCTGACTAGTAAGAATCTTAAAACCTATGTATTGATATGTCTCCGTAAGGGAATCAAGTGTGTCTAGACTGGCATAAACATGGCAGCGAGAATCAGCTCAAACCCACTCTAAAAAGGAATTTCAAAAACAGAACAAAGAAACAGGGAAATTCTTTACAATTCCTTCAGGGTCTCTGATGCAACCTGGAATGACCCTATTTACAATGACAGCTGGATGTGGCATAAGGCTGGACACTTGGGACTGAGAGGATTGGTGAGATTGGGTGAGCAAATGCAGACCCTTTAAAGTAATAATGCATGGCACCCATTCCATGTGTCCCAGCTCTCCAGGTTGAAGGGAATATTACTACAGCTATAACGTGTACGGGAAACCAAGAGAATGGACACACTGTGAATACGAAAGGTTTCTAAAACTCAACGAAGAGTCCCTCTCCTGGTGCTCCGGTTTGACTTTCCAACTGCTTTCCTATCAATCTCCCAACTTGGAGAGACAGCCCCTTTAAGCTCCTGGTTCGCACAGGTTGCCAATTTGGCAGAGGATGAAAGGGAAGAGGGAGAACCAATGAGAGAGTAGCTGTTAGGCATTTGGATGGGCACATGTCACTCTAATTTCCCGGCAGGAAGAAGAATGAACCAAAGTCTCAGCCACCCACCGGGAACCAGTATAGGTACTGAACCAAAAGTTTGGACTTGCGTTCAGCTCACAAAAAACGAGTTGAAAAATTGAGCTCAGGGGCACAGCAATTCACAAACTGGCAGAGTAATCAAGGCCCACTATCGTCCAAAAATCTGTTGAGGGAAGGCAATGAGGCGGACTTGAAAGCGAGGCAGAATAGCAGGAAACAGATTTCAAGAGGTACGTTGGAATCGCCTGTAAAGCACAGGAAGAGGGGCACAACTTCGACAATGATGCACTTGGCCAAAAAGGGCCTATGTGTTTTCTCCTGAATATATTCAGGAGAAAACGCATACACCCATTTTGGCCAAGCAAGCAAGCGGGCAATGCAAATCTGCACTACAAAGAAGTATCACTTCCCACCGGTCAAAAGGGACATCCACAAAATGTGTAAAAACCAGAAAGGCACAGCAGGCCCTGGAGAACAGGGAGCCTTGTTATGCTGATGGGCGGGATGTAAGTTGCCAACTGCCTCACTGGAGGAGTGCATTGTGTTCCCTAAAACAAGTAAACAACAGAGCTACAGAGCCAAGGGCACGTCCAGTCTAGGGAATATACCTTGGGAAAACTGAAAATCCATAAGACAGAGCCACCCCCAAATTGAGGGCTGCACTGCTTACAGGAACCTCAACCTGGGTACACCTGAAATATCCCAGGAAATATAAAAATGGTTCCAAACATCGTGGAACTTACGTACGATGGAATATCCCTCAGCCATGAAATCAATGTCATAAGACCAGTAGCAGCAAAATGAGTGGATTGAGGTACGATGATTCTAAGTGAAAGAAGTCACACAGAAAAAGAAACTTATCATAAGATATCACTTAGGATGATCCTGTAAACATGGCTACACATGAACTGAGTTAGGAAAGAGAACAGAGTCTCACATTTAGAAAACACTCTTATTCCTGCTTAAGGGGGAAGGAGAGGTGGGGTGATGCATCAAACCAGAGTTTGATATAAGCATAGGTACCGTTCCAAAAACCAACTATGGAATAGACAAGACCTACACCTTCCTCAGTGAAAGGGACTCAAAACCCCATATTTCCCGCAGAGGAATAGATCTGACTAGTAAGAATCTTAAAACCTATGTATTGATATGTCTCTGTAAGGGAATCAAGTGTGTCTAGACTGGCATAAACATGGCAGCGAGAATCAGCTCAAACCCACTCTAAAAAGGAATTTCAAAAACAGAACAAAGAAACAGGGAAATTCTTTACAATTCCTTCAGGGTCTCTGATGCAACCTGGAATGACCCTACCTACAATGACAGCTGGATGTGGCATGAGGCTGGACACTTGGGACTGAGAGAATTGGTGAGATTGGGTGAGCAAATTTAGACCCTTTAAAGCAATAATGCATGGCACCCATTCCATGGGTCCCAGCTCTCCAGGTTGAAGGGAATATTACTACAGCTATAACATGTACGGGAAACCTAGAGAATGGACACACTGTGAATACGAAAGGTTTCTAAAACTCAACCAAGAGCCCCTCTCCTGGTGCTCCGGTTTGACTTTCCAACTGCTTTCCTATCAATCTCCCAACTTGGAGAGACAGCCCCTTTAAGCTCCTGGTTCGCACAGGTTGCCAATTTGGCAGAGGATGAAAGGGAAGAGGGAGAACCAATGAGAGAGTAGCTGTTAGGCATTTGGATGGGCACATGTCACTGTAATTTCCCGGCAGGAAGAAGAATGGACCAAAGTCTCAGCAACCCACCGGGAACCAGTATAGGTCCTGAACCAAAAGTTTGGACTTGCGTTCAGCTCACAAAAAACGAGTTGAAAAATGGAGCTCAGGGGCACAGCAATTCACAAACTGGCAGAGTAATCAAGGCCCACTATCGTCCAAAAATCTGTTGAGGGAAGGCAACGAGGCGGACTTGAAAGCGAGGCAGAAGAGCAGGAAAGAGATTTCAAGAGGTACGTTGGAATCGCCTGTAAAGCACAGGAAGAGGGGCACAACTTCGACAATGATGCACTTGGCCAAAAAGGGCGTATGCGTTTTCTCCTGAATATATTCAGGAGAAAACGCATACGCCCTTTTTGGCCAAGCAAGCAAGCGGGCAATGCAAATCTGCACTACAAAGAAGTATCACTTCCCACCGGTCAAAAGGGACATCCACAAAATGTGTAAAAACCAGAAAGGCAAGACAGGCCCTGGAGAACAGGGAGCCTTGTTATGCTGATGGACGGGATGTAAGTTGCCAACTGCCTCACTGGAGGAGTGCATTGTGTTCCCTAAAACAAGTAAACAACAGAGCTACAGAGCCAAGGGCACGTCCAGTCTAGGGAATATAACTTGGGAAAATTGAAAATCCATAAGACAGAGCCACCCCCAAATTGAGGGCTGCACTGCTTACAGGTACCTCAACCTGGGTACACCTGAAATATCCCAGGAAATATAAAAATGGTTCCATACATTGTGGAACTTACGTACGATGGAATATCCCTCAGCCATGACATCAATATCATAAGACCAGTAGCAGCAAAATGAGTGGATTCAGGTACGATGATTCTAAGTGAAAGAAGTCACACAGAAAAAGAAATTTATCATAAGATATCACTTAGGAAGATTCTGTAAACATGGCTACACATGAACTGAGTTAGGCAAGAGAACAGAGTCTCACATTTAGAAAACACTCTTATGCCTGCTTAAGAGGGAAGGAGAGGTGGGGTGATGCATCAAACCAGAGTTTGATATAAGCACAGGTACCGTTCCAAAAACCAACTATGGAATAGACAAGACCTACACCTTCCTCAGTGAAAGGGACTCAAAACCCCATATTTCCTGCAGAGGAATAGATCAGACTAGTAAGAATCTTAAAACCTATGTATTGATATGTCTCCATAAGGGAATCAAGTGTGTCTAGACTGGCATAAACATGGCAGCGAGAATCAGCTCAAACCCACTCTAAAAAGGAATTTCAAGAACAGAACAAAGAAACAGGGAAATTCTTTACAATTCCTTCAGGGTCTCTGATGCAACCAGGAATGACCCTATCTACAATGACAGCTGGATGTGGCATGAGGCTGGACACTTGGGACTGAGAGGATTGGTGAGATTGGGTGACCAAATTTAGACCCTTTAAAGCAATAATGCATGGCACGCATTCCATGGGTCCCAGCTCTCCAGGTTGAAGGGAATATTACTACAGCTATAACATGTACGGGAAACCTACAGAATGGACACACAGTAAATACGAATCGTTTCTAAAACTCAACGAAGAGCCCCTCTCCTGGTGCTCCGGTTTGACTTTCCAACTGCTTTCCTATCAATCTCCCAACTTGGAGAGACAGCCCCTTTAAGCTCCTGGTTCGCACAGGTTGCCAATTTGGCAGAGGATGAAAGGGAAGAGGGAGAACCAATGAGAGAGTAGCTGTTAGGCTTTTGGATGGGCACATGTCACTCTAATTTCCCGGCAGGAAGAAGAATTGACCAAAGTCTCAGCCACCCACCGGGAACCAGTAGAGGTCCTGAACCAAAAGTTTGGACTTGCGTTCAGCTCACAAAAAACGAGTTGAAAAATGGAGCTCAGGGGCACAGCAATTCACAAACTGGCAGAGTAATCAAGGCCCACTATCGTCCAAAAATCTGTTGAGGGAAGGCAACGAGGCGGACTTGAAAGCGAGGCAGAAGAGCAGGAAAGAGATTTCAAGAGGTACGTTGGAATCGCCTGTAAAGCACAGGAAGAGGGGCACAACTTCGACAATGATGCACTTGGCCAAAAAGGGCGTATGCGTTTTCTCCTGAATATATTCAGGAGAAAACGCATACGCCCTTTTTGGCCAAGCAAGCAAGCGGGCAATGCAAATCTGCACTACAAAGAAGTATCACTTCCCACCGGTCAAAAGGGACATCCACAAAATGTGTAAAAACCAGAAAGGCAAGACAGGCCCTGGAGAACAGGGAGCCTTGTTATGCTGATGGACGGGATGTAAGTTGCCAACTGCCTCACTGGAGGAGTGCATTGTGTTCCCTAAAACAAGTAAACAACAGAGCTACAGAGCCAAGGGCACGTCCAGTCTAGGGAATATAACTTGGGAAAATTGAAAATCCATAAGACAGAGCCACCCCCAAATTGAGGGCTGCACTGCTTACAGGTACCTCAACCTGGGTACACCTGAAATATCCCAGGAAATATAAAAATGGTTCCATACATTGTGGAACTTACGTACGATGGAATATCCCTCAGCCATGACATCAATATCATAAGACCAGTAGCAGCAAAATGAGTGGATTCAGGTACGATGATTCTAAGTGAAAGAAGTCACACAGAAAAAGAAATTTATCATAAGATATCACTTAGGAAGATTCTGTAAACATGGCTACACATGAACTGAGTTAGGCAAGAGAACAGAGTCTCACATTTAGAAAACACTCTTATGCCTGCTTAAGAGGGAAGGAGAGGTGGGGTGATGCATCAAACCAGAGTTTGATATAAGCACAGGTACCGTTCCAAAAACCAACTATGGAATAGACAAGACCTACACCTTCCTCAGTGAAAGGGACTCAAAACCCCATATTTCCTGCAGAGGAATAGATCAGACTAGTAAGAATCTTAAAACCTATGTATTGATATGTCTCCATAAGGGAATCAAGTGTGTCTAGACTGGCATAAACATGGCAGCGAGAATCAGCTCAAACCCACTCTAAAAAGGAATTTCAAGAACAGAACAAAGAAACAGGGAAATTCTTTACAATTCCTTCAGGGTCTCTGATGCAACCAGGAATGACCCTATCTACAATGACAGCTGGATGTGGCATGAGGCTGGACACTTGGGACTGAGAGGATTGGTGAGATTGGGTGACCAAATTTAGACCCTTTAAAGCAATAATGCATGGCACGCATTCCATGGGTCCCAGCTCTCCAGGTTGAAGGGAATATTACTACAGCTATAACATGTACGGGAAACCTACAGAATGGACACACAGTAAATACGAATCGTTTCTAAAACTCAACGAAGAGCCCCTCTCCTGGTGCTCCGGTTTGACTTTCCAACTGCTTTCCTATCAATCTCCCAACTTGGAGAGACAGCCCCTTTAAGCTCCTGGTTCGCACAGGTTGCCAATTTGGCAGAGGATGAAAGGGAAGAGGGAGAACCAATGAGAGAGTAGCTGTTAGGCTTTTGGATGGGCACATGTCACTCTAATTTCCCGGCAGGAAGAAGAATTAACCAAAGTCTCAGCCACCCACCGGGAACCAGTAGAGGTCCTGAACCAAAAGTTTGGACTTGCGTTCAGCTCACAAAAAACGAGTTGAAAAATGGAGCTCAGGGGCACAGCAATTCAGAAACTGGCAGAGTAATCATGGCCCACTATCGTCCAAAAATCTGTTGAGGGAAGGCAACGAGGCGGACTTGAAAGCGAGGCAGAAGAGCAGGAAAGAGATTTCAAGAGGTACGTTGGAATCGCCTGTAAAGCACAGGAAGAGGGGCACAACTTCGACAATGATGCACTTGGCCAAAAAGGGCGTATGCGTTTTCTCCTGAATATATTCAGGAGAAAACGCATACGCCCTTTTTGGCCAAGCAAGCAAGCGGGCAATGCAAATGTGCACTACAAAGAAGTATCACTTCCCACCGGTCAGAAGGGACATCCACAAAATGTGTAAAAACCAGAAAGGCAAGACAAGCCCTGGAGAACAGGGAGCCTTGTTATGCTGATGGGCGGGATGTAAGTTGCCAACTGCCTCACTGGAGGAGTGCATTGTGTTCCCTAAAACAAGTAAACAACAGAGCTACAGAGCCAAGGGCACTTCCAGTCTAGGGAATAAACCTTGGGAAAATTGAAAATCCATAAGACAGAGCCACCCCCAAATTGAGGGCTGCACTGCTTACAGGAACCTCAACCTGGGTACACCTGAAATATCCCAGGAAATATAAAAATGGTTCCAAACATCGTGGAACTTACGTACGATGGAATATCCCTCAGCCATGACATCAATGTCATAAGACCAGTAGCAGCAAAATGAGTGGATTGAGGTACGATGATTATAAGTGAAAGAAGTCACACAGAAAAAGAAACTTATCATAAGATATCACTTAGGAAGATCCTGTAAACATGGCTACACATGAACTGAGTTAGGCAAGAGAACAGAGTCTCACATTTTGAAAACACTCTTATGCCTGCTTAAGGGGGAAGGAGAGGTGGGGTGATGCATCAAACCAGAGTTTGATATAAGCACAGGTACCGTTCCAAAAACCAACTATGGAATAGACAAGACCTACACCTTCCTCAGTGAAAGGGACTCAAAACCCCATATTTCCCGCAGAGGAATAGATCTGACTAGTAAGAATCTTAAAACCTATGTATTGATATGTCTCCGTAAGGGAATCAAGTGTGTCTAGACTGGCATAAACATGGCAGCGAGAATCAGCTCAAACCCACTCTAAAAAGGAATTTCAAAAACAGAACAAAGAAACAGGGAAATTCTTTACAATTCCTTCAGGGTCTCTGATGCAACCTGGAATGACCCTATCTACAATGACAGCTGGATGTGGCATGAGGATGGACACTTGGGACTGAGAGGATTGGTGAGATTGGGTGAGCAAATGCAGACCCTTTAAAGCAATAATGCATGGCACCCATTCCATGGGTCCCAGCTCTCCAGGTTGAAGGGAATATTACTACAGCTATAACATGTACGGGAAACCTACAGAATGGACACACAGTAAATACGAATCGTTTCTAAAACTCAACGAAGAGCCCCTCTCCTGGTGCTCCGGTTTGACTTTCCAACTGCTTTCCTATCAATCTCCCAACTTGGAGAGACAGCCCCTTTAAGCTCCTGGTTCGCACAGGTTGCCAATTTGGCAGAGGATGAAAGGGAAGAGGGAGAACCAATGAGAGAGTAGCTGTTAGGCTTTTGGATGGGCACATGTCACTCTAATTTCCCGGCAGGAAGAAGAATTAACCAAAGTCTCAGCCACCCACCGGGAACCAGTATAGGTCCTGAACCAAAAGTTTGGACTTGCGTTCAGCTCACAAAAAACGAGTTGAAAAATGGAGCTCAGGGGCACAGCAATTCAGAAACTGGCAGAGTAATCAAGGCCCACTATCGTCCAAAAATCTGTTGAGGGAAGGCAACGAGGCGGACTTGAAAGCGAGGCAGAAGAGCAGGAAAGAGATTTCAAGAGGTACGTTGGAATCGCCTGTAAAGCACAGGAAGAGGGGCACAACTTCGACAATGATGCACTTGGCCAAAAAGGGCGTATGCGTGTTCTCCTGAATATATTCAGGAGAAAACGCATACGCCCTTTTTGGCCAAGCAAGCAAGCGGGCAATGCAAATGTGCACTACAAAGAAGTATCACTTCCCACCGGTCAGAAGGGACATCCACAAAATGTGTAAAAACCAGAAAGGCAAGACAAGCCCTGGAGAACAGGGAGCCTTGTTATGCTGATGGGCGGGATGTAAGTTGCCAACTGCCTCACTGGAGGAGTGCATTGTGTTCCCTAAAACAAGTAAACAACAGAGCTACAGAGCCAAGGGCACTTCCAGTCTAGGGAATAAACCTTGGGAAAATTGAAAATCCATAAGACAGAGCCACCCCCAAATTGAGGGCTGCACTGCTTACAGGAACCTCAACCTGGGTACACCTGAAATATCCCAGGAAATATAAAAATGGTTCCAAACATCGTGGAACTTACGTACGATGGAATATCCCTCAGCCATGAAATCAATGTCATAAGACCAGTAGCAGCAAAATGAGTGGATTGAGGTACGATGATTATAAGTGAAAGAAGTCACACAGAAAAAGAAACTTATCATAAGATATCACTTAGGAAGATCCTGTAAACATGGCTACACATGAACTGAGTTAGGCAAGAGAACAGAGTCTCACATTTAGAAAACACTCTTATGCCTGCTTAAGGGGGAAGGAGAGGTGGGGTGATGCATCAAACCAGAGTTTGATATAAGCACAGGTACCGTTCCAAAAACCAACTATGGAATAGACAAGACCTACACCTTCCTCAGTGAAAGGGACTCAAAACCCCATATTTCCCGCAGAGGAATAGATCTGACTAGTAAGAATCTTAAAACCTATGTATTGATATGTCTCCGTAAGGGAATAAAGTGTGTCTAGACTGGCATAAACATGGCAGCGAGAATCAGCTCAAACCCACTCTAAAAAGGAATTTCAAAAACAGAACAAAGAAACAGGGAAATTCTTTACAATTCCTTCAGGGTCTCTGATGCAACCTGGAATGACCCTATCTACAATGACAGCTGGATGTGGCATGAGGATGGACACTTGGGACTGAGAGGATTGGTGAGATTGGGTGAGCAAATGCAGACCCTTTAAAGCAATAATGCATGGCACCCATTCCATGGGTCCCAGCTCTCCAGGTTGAAGGGAATATTACTACAGCTATAACATGTACGGGAAACCTACAGAATGGACACACAGTAAATACGAATCGTTTCTAAAACTCAACGAAGAGCCCCTCTCCTGGTGCTCCGGTTTGACTTTCCAACTGCTTTCCTATCAATCTCCCAACTTGGAGAGACAGCCCCTTTAAGCTCCTGGTTCGCACAGGTTGCCAATTTGGCAGAGGATGAAAGGGAAGAGGGAGAACCAATGAGAGAGTAGCTGTTAGGCTTTTGGATGGGCACATGTCACTCTAATTTCCCGGCAGGAAGAAGAATTAACCAAAGTCTCAGCCACCCACCGGGAACCAGTATAGGTCCTGAACCAAAAGTTTGGACTTGCGTTCAGCTCACAAAAAACGAGTTGAAAAATGGAGCTCAGGGGCACAGCAATTCAGAAACTGGCAGAGTAATCAAGGCCCACTATCGTCCAAAAATCTGTTGAGGGAAGGCAACGAGGCGGACTTGAAAGCGAGGCAGAAGAGCAGGAAAGAGATTTCAAGAGGTACGTTGGAATCGCCTGTAAAGCACAGGAAGAGGGGCACAACTTCGACAATGATGCACTTGGCCAAAAAGGGCGTATGCGTTTTCTCCTGAATATATTCAAGAGAAAACGCATACGCCCTTTTTGGCCAAGCAAGCAAGCGGGCAATGCAAATGTGCACTACAAAGAAGTATCACTTCCCACCGGTCAGAAGGGACATCCACAAAATGTGTAAAAACCAGAAAGGCAAGACAAGCCCTGGAGAACAGGGAGCCTTGTTATGCTGATGGGCGGGATGTAAGTTGCCAACTGCCTCACTGGAGGAGTGCATTGTGTTCCCTAAAACAAGTAAACAACAGAGCTACAGAGCCAAGGGCACTTCCAGTCTAGGGAATAAACCTTGGGAAAATTGAAAATCCATAAGACAGAGCCACCCCCAAATTGAGGGCTGCACTGCTTACAGGAACCTCAACCTGGGTACACCTGAAATATCCCAGGAAATATAAAAATGGTTCCAAACATCGTGGAACTTACGTACGATGGAATATCCCTCAGCCATGACATCAATGTCATAAGACCAGTAGCAGCAAAATGAGTGGATTGAGGTACGATGATTCTAAGTGAAAGAAGTCACACAGAAAAAGAAACTTATCATAAGATATCACTTAGGAAGATCCTGTAAACATGGCTACACATGAACTGAGTTAGGCAAGAGAACAGAGTCTCACATTTAGAAAACACTCTTATGCCTGCTTAAGGGGGAAGGAGAGGTGGGGTGATGCATCAAACCAGAGTTTGATATAAGCACAGGTACCGTTCCAAAAACCAACTATGGAATAGACAAGACCTACACCTTCCTCAGTGAAAGGGACTCAAAACCCCATATTTCCCGCAGAGGAATAGATCTGACTAGTAAGACTCTTAAAACCTATGTATTGATATGTCTCCGTAAGGGAATCAAGTGTGTCTAGACTGGCATAAACATGGCAGCGAGAATCAGCTCAAACCCACTCTAAAAAGGAATTTCAAAAACAGAACAAAGAAACAGGGAAATTCTTTACAATTCCTTCAGGGTCTCTGATGCAACCTGGAATGACCCTATCTACAATGACAGCTGGATGTGGCATAAGGCTGGACACTTGGGACTGAGAGGATTGGTGAGATTGGGTGAGCAAATGCAGACCCTTTAAGGCAATAACGCATGGCACCCATTCCATGGGTCCCAGCTCTCCAGGTTGAAGGGTATATTACTACAGCTATAACATGTACGGGAAACCTAGAGAATGGACACACTGTGAATACGAAAGGTTTCTAAAACTCAACGAAGAGTCCCTCTCCTGGTGCTCCGGTTTGACTTTCCAACTGCTTTCCTATCAATCTCCCAACTTGGAGAGACAGCCCCTTTAAGCTCCTGGTTCGCACAGGTTGCCAATTTGGCAGAGGATGAAAGGGAAGAGGGAGAACCAATGAGAGAGTAGCTGTTAGGCATTTGGATGGGCACATGTCACTCTAATTTCCCGGCAGGAAGAAGAATTAACCAAAGTCTCAGCCACCCACCGGGAACCAGTAGAGGTCCTGAACCAAAAGTTTGGACTTGCGTTCAGCTCACAAAAAACGAGTTGAAAAATGGAGCTCAGGGGCACAGCAATTCACAAACTGGCAGAGTAATCAAGGCCAACTATCGTCCAAAAATCTGTTGAGGGAAGGCAACGAGGCGGACTTGAAAGTGAGGCAGAAGAGCAGGAAAGAGATTTCAAGAGGTACGTTGGAATCGCCTGTAAAGCACAGGAAGAGGGGCACAACTTCGACAATGATGCACTTGGCCAAATAGGGCGTATGCGTTTTCTCCTGAATATATTCAGGAGAAAACGCATACGCCCTTTTTGGCCAAGCAAGCAAGCGGGCAATGCAAATCTGCACTACAAAGAAGTATCACTTCCCACTGGTCAAAAGGGACATCCACAAAATGTGTAAAAACCAGAAAGGCAAGGCAGGCCCTGGAGAACAGGGAGCCTTGTTATGCTGATGGGTGGGATGTAAGTTGCCAACTGCCTCACTGGAGGAGTGCATTGTGTTCCCTAAAACAAGTAATCAACAGAGCTACAGAGCCAAGGGCACTTCCAGTCTAGGGAATATACCTTGGGAAAACTGAAAATCCATAAGACAGAGCCACCCCCAAATTGACGGCTGCACTGCTTACAAGAACCTCAACCTGGGTACACCTGAAATATCCCAGGAAATATAAAAATTGTTCCAAACATCGTGGAACTTACGTACGATGGAATATCCCTCAGCCACGAAATCAATGTCATAAGACCAGTAGCAGCAAAATAAGTGGATTGAGGTACGATGATTCTAAGTGAAAGAAGTCACACAGGAAAAGAAACTTATCATAAGATATCACTTAGGAAGATCCTGTAAACATGGCTACACATGAACTGAGTTAGGCAAGAGAACAGAGTCTCACATTTAGAAAACACTCTTATGCCTGCTTAAGGGGGAAGGAGAGGTGGGGTGATGCATCAAACCAGAGTTTGATATAAGCACAGGTACCGTTCCAAAAACCAACTATGGAATAGACAAGACCTACACCTTCCTCAGTGAAAGGGACTCAAAACCCCATATTTCCCGCAGAGGAATAGATCTGACTAGTAAGACTCTTAAAACCTATGTATTGATATGTCTCCGTAAGGGAATCAAGTGTGTCTAGACTGGCATAAACATGGCAGCGAGAATCAGCTCAAACCCACTCTAAAAAGGAATTTCAAAAACAGAACAAAGAAACAGGGAAATTCTTTACAATTCCTTCAGGGTCTCTGATGCAACCTGGAATGACCCTATCTACAATGACAGCTGGATGTGGCATAAGGCTGGACACTTGGGACTGAGAGGATTGGTGAGATTGGGTGAGCAAATGCAGACCCTTTAATGCAATAACGCATGGCACCCATTCCATGGGTCCCAGCTCTCCAGGTTGAAGGGTATATTACTACAGCTATAACATGTACGGGAAACCTAGAGAATGGACACACTGTGAATACGAAAGGTTTCTAAAACTCAACGAAGAGTCCCTCTCCTGGTGCTCCGGTTTGACTTTCCAACTGCTTTCCTATCAATCTCCCAACTTGGAGAGACAGCCCCTTTAAGCTCCTGGTTCGCACAGGTTGCCAATTTGGCAGAGGATGAAAGGGAAGGGGGAGAACCAATGAGAGAGTAGCTGTTAGGCATTTGGATGGGCACATGTCACTCTAATTTCCCGGCAGGAAGAAGAATTAACCAAAGTCTCAGCCACCCACCGGGAACCAGTAGATGTCCTGAACCAAAAGTTTGGACTTGCGTTCAGCTCACAAAAAACGAGTTGAAAAATGGAGCTCAGGGGCACAGCAATTCACAAACTGGCAGAGTAATCAAGGCCAACTATCGTCCAAAAATCTGTTGAGGGAAGGCAACGAGGCGGACTTGAAAGTGAGGCAGAAGAGCAGGAAAGAGATTTCAAGAGGTACGTTGGAATCGCCTGTAAAGCACAGGAAGAGGGGCACAACTTCGACAATGATGCACTTGGCCAAATAGGGCGTATGCGTTTTCTCCTGAATATATTCAGGAGAAAACGCATACGCCCTTTTTGGCCAAGCAAGCAAGCGGGCAATGCAAATCTGCACTACAAAGAAGTATCACTTCCCACCGGTCAAAAGGGACATCCACAAAATGTGTAAAAACCAGAAAGGCAAGGCAGGCCCTGGAGAACAGGGAGCCTTGTTATGCTGATGGGTGGGATGTAAGTTGCCAACTGCCTCACTGGAGGAGTGCATTGTGTTCCCTAAAACAAGTAATCAACAGAGCTACAGAGCCAAGGGCACTTCCAGTCTAGGGAATATACCTTGGGAAAACTGAAAATCCATAAGACAGAGCCACCCCCAAATTGACGGCTGCACTGCTTACAAGAACCTCAACCTGGGTACACCTGAAATATCCCAGGAAATATAAAAATTGTTCAAAACATCGTGGAACTTATGTACGATGGAATATCCCTCAGCCACGAAATCAATGTCATAAGACCAGTAGCAGCAAAATGAGTGGATTCAGGTACGATGATTCTAAGTGAAAGAAGTCACACAGAAAAAGAAACTTATCATAAGATATCACTTAGGAAGATCCTGTAAACATGGCTACACATGAACTGAGTTAGGCAAGAGAACAGAGTCTCACATTTAGAAAACACTCTTATGCCTGCTTAAGGGGGAAGGAGAGGTGGGGTGATGCATCAAACCAGAGTTTGATATAAGCACAGGTACCGTTCCAAAAACCAACTATGGAATAGACAAGACCTACACCTTCCTCAGTGAAAGGGACTCAAATCCCCATATTTCCCACAGAAGAATAGATCTGACTAGAAAGAATCTTAATACCTATGTATTGATGTGTCTCCGTAAGGGAATCAAGTGTGTCTAGACTGGCATAAACAGGGCAGCGAGAATCAGCTCAAACCCACTCTAAAAAGGAATTTCAAAAACAGAACAAAGAAACAGGGAAATTCTTTACAATTCCTTCAGGGTCTCTGATGAAACCTGGAATGACCCTATCTACAATGACAGCTGGATGTGTCATAAGGCTGGACACTTGGGACTGAGAGGACTGGTGAGATTGGGTGAGCAAATGCAGACCCTTTAAAGCAATAATGCATGGCACCCATTCCATGGGTCCCAACTCTCCAGGTTGAAGGGAATATTACTACAGCTATAACATGTACGGGAAACCTAGAGAATGGACACACTGTGAATACCAAAGGTTTCTAAAACTCAACGAAGAGCCCCTCTCCTGGTGCTCCGGTTTGACTTTCCAACTGCTTTCCTATCAATCTCCCAACTTGGAGAGACAGCCCCTTTAAGCTCCTGGTTCGCACAGGTTGCCAATTTGGCAGAGGATGAAAGGGAAGAGGGAGAACCAATGAGAGAGTAGCTGTTAGGCATTTGGATGGGCACATGTCACTCTAATTTCCCGGCAGGAAGAAGAATTAACCAAAGTCTCAGCCACCCACCGGGAACCAGTATAGGTCCTGAACCAAAAGTTTGGACTTGCGTTCAGCTCACAAAAAACGGGTTGAAAAATGGGGCTCAGGGGCACAGCAATTCACAAACTGGCAGAGTAATCAAGGCCAACTATCGTCCAAAAATCTGTTGAGGGAAGGCAATGAGGCGGACTTGAAAGCGAGGCAGAATAGCAGGAAACAGATTTCAAGAGGTACGTTGGAATCGCCTGTAAAGCACAGGAAGAGGGGCACAACTTCGACAATGATGCACTTGGCCAAAAAGGGTGTATGCGTTTTCTCCTGAATATATTCAGGAGAAAACGCATACGCCCTTTTTGGCCAAGCAAGCAAGCGGGCAATGCAAATCTGCACTACAAAGAAGTATCACTTCCCACCGGTCAAAAGGGACATCCACAAAATGTGTAAAAACCAGAAAGGCAAGGCAGGCCCTGGAGAACAGGGAGCCTTGTTATGCTGATGGGCGGGATGTAAGTTGCCAACTGCCTCACTGGAGGAGTGCATTGTGTTCCCTAAAACAAGTAAACAACAGAGCTACAGAGCCAAGGGCACTTCCAGTCTAGGGAATATACCTTGGGAAAACTGAAAATCCATAAGACAGAGCCACCCCCAAATTGAGGGCTGCACTGCTTACAGGAACCTCAACCTGGGTACACCTGAAATATCCCAGGAAATATAAAAATGGTTCCAAACATCGTGGAACTTACGTACGATGGAATATCCCTCAGCCATGAAATCAATTTCATAAGACCAGTAGCAGCAAAATGAGTGGATTCAGGTACGATGATTCTAAGTGAAAGAAGTCACACAGAAAAAGAAACTTATCATAAGATATCACTTAGGAAGATCCTGTAAACATGGCTACACATGAACTGAGTTAGGCAAGAGAACAGAGTCTCTCATTTAGAAAACACTCTTATGCCTGCTTAAGGGGGAAGGAGAGGTGGGGTGATGCATCAAACCAGAGTTTGATATAAGCACAGGTACCGTTCCAAAAACCAACTATGGAATAGACAAGACCTACACCTTCCTCAGTGAAAGGGACTCAAAACCCCATATTTCCCACAGAAGAATAGATCTGACTAGAAAGAATCTTAAAACCTATATATTGATATGTCTCCGTAAGGGAATCAAGTGTGTCTAGACTGGCATAAACATGGCAGCGAGAATCAGCTCAAACCCACTCTAAAAAGGAATTTCAAAAACAGAACAAAGAAACAGGGAAATTCTTTACAATTCCTTCAGGGTCTCTGATGCAACCTGGAATGACCCTATCTACAATGACAGCTGGATGTGGCATAAGGCTGGACACTTGGGACTGAGAGGATTGGTGAGATTGGGTGAGCAAATGCAGACCCTTTAAAGCAATAATGCATGGCACCCATTCCATGGGTCCCAACTCTCCAGGTTGAAGGGAATATTACTACAGCTATAACATGTACGGGAAACCTAGAGAATGGACACACTGTGAATACGAAAGGTTTCTAAAACTCAACGAAGAGTCCCTCTCCTGGTGCTCCGGTTTGACTTTCCAACTGCTTTCCTATCAATCTCCCAACTTGGAGAGACAGCCCCTTTAAGCTCCTGGTTCGCACAGGTTGCCAATTTGGCAGAGGATGAAAGGGAAGAGGGAGAACCAATGAGAGAGTAGCTGTTAGGCATTTGGATGGGCACATGTCACTCTAATTTCCCGGCAGGAAGAAGAATTAACCAAAGTCTCAGCCACCCACCGGGAACCAGTAGAGGTCCTGAACCAAAAGTTTGGACTTGCGTTCAGCTCACAAAAAACGAGTTGAAAAATGGAGCTCAGGGGCACAGCAATTCACAAACTGGCAGAGTAATCAAGGCCAACTATCGTCCAAAAATCTGTTGAGGGAAGGCAACGAGGCGGACTTGAAAGCGAGGCAGAATAGCAGGAAAGAGATTTCAAGATGTACGTTGGAATCGCCTGTAAAGCACAGGAAGAGGGGCACAACTTCGACAATGATGCACTTGGCCAAAAAGGGCGTATGCGTTTTCTCCTGAATATATTCAGGAGAAAACGCATACGCCCTTTTTGGCCAAGCAAGCAAGCGGGCAATGCAAATCTGCACTACAAAGAAGTATCACTTCCCAACGGTCAAAAGGGACATCCACAAAATGTGTAAAAACCAGAAAGGCAAGGCAGGCCCTGGAGAACAGGGAGCCTTGTTATGCTGATGAGCGGGATGTAAGTTGCCAACTGCCTCACTGGACGAGTGCATTGTGTTCCCTAAAACAAGTAAACAACAGAGCTACAGAGCCAAGGGCACTTCCAGTCTAGGGAATATACCTTGGGAAAACTGAAAATCCATAAGACAGAGCCACCCCCAAATTGACGGCTGCACTGCTTACAAGAACCTCAACCTGGGTACACCTGAAATATCCCAGGAAATATAAAAATTGTTCAAAACATCGTGGAACTTATGTACGATGGAATATCCCTCAGCCACGAAATCAATGTCATAAGACCAGTAGCAGCAAAATGAGTGGATTCAGGTACGATGATTCTAAGTGAAAGAAGTCACACAGAAAAAGAAACTTATCATAAGATATCACTTAGGAAGATCCTGCAAACATGGCTACACATGAACTGAGTTAGGCAAGAGAACAGAGTCTCACATTTAGAAAACACTCTTATGCCTGCTTAAGGGGGAAGGAGAGGTGGGGTGATGCATCAAACCAGAGTTTGATATAAGCACAGGTACCGTTCCAAAAACCAACTATGGAATAGACAAGACCTACACCTTCCTCAGTGAAAGGGACTCAAATCCCCATATTTCCCACAGAAGAATAGATCTGACTAGAAAGAATCTTAATACCTATGTATTGATGTGTCTCCGTAAGGGAATCAAGTGTGTCTAGACTGGCATAAACAGGGCAGCGAGAATCAGCTCAAACCCACTCTAAAAAGGAATTTCAAAAACAGAACAAAGAAACAGGGAAATTCTTTACAATTCCTTCAGGGTCTCTGATGAAACCTGGAATGACCCTATCTACAATGACAGCTGGATGTGTCATAAGGCTGGACACTTGGGACTGAGAGGACTGGTGAGATTGGGTGAGCAAATGCAGACCCTTTAAAGCAATAATGCATGGCACCCATTCCATGGGTCCCAACTCTCCAGGTTGAAGGGAATATTACTACAGCTATAACATGTACGGGAAACCTAGAGAATGGACACACTGTGAATACCAAAGGTTTCTAAAACTCAACGAAGAGCCCCTCTCCTGGTGCTCCGGTTTGACTTTCCAACTGCTTTCCTATCAATCTCCCAACTTGGAGAGACAGCCCCTTTAAGCTCCTGGTTCGCACAGGTTGCCAATTTGGCAGAGGATGAAAGGGAAGAGGGAGAACCAATGAGAGAGTAGCTGTTAGGCATTTGGATGGGCACATGTCACTCTAATTTCCCGGCAGGAAGAAGAATTAACCAAAGTCTCAGCCACCCACCGGGAACCAGTATAGGTCCTGAACCAAAAGTTTGGACTTGCGTTCAGCTCACAAAAAACGGGTTGAAAAATGGGGCTCAGGGGCACAGCAATTCACAAACTGGCAGAGTAATCAAGGCCAACTATCGTCCAAAAATCTGTTGAGGGAAGGCAATGAGGCGGACTTGAAAGCGAGGCAGAATAGCAGGAAACAGATTTCAAGAGGTACGTTGGAATCGCCTGTAAAGCACAGGAAGAGGGGCACAACTTCGACAATGATGCACTTGGCCAAAAAGGGTGTATGCGTTTTCTCCTGAATATATTCAGGAGAAAACGCATACGCCCTTTTTGGCCAAGCAAGCAAGCGGGCAATGCAAATCTGCACTACAAAGAAGTATCACTTCCCACCGGTCAAAAGGGACATCCACAAAATGTGTAAAAACCAGAAAGGCAAGGCAGGCCCTGGAGAACAGGGAGCCTTGTTATGCTGATGGGCGGGATGTAAGTTGCCAACTGCCTCACTGGAGGAGTGCATTGTGTTCCCTAAAACAAGTAAACAACAGAGCTACAGAGCCAAGGGCACTTCCAGTCTAGGGAATATACCTTGGGAAAACTGAAAATCCATAAGACAGAGCCACCCCCAAATTGAGGGCTGCACTGCTTACAGGAACCTCAACCTGGGTACACCTGAAATATCCCAGGAAATATAAAAATGGTTCCAAACATCGTGGAAC
Organism: Mesoplodon mirus; assembly: GCF_964341445.2. Lineage (NCBI taxonomy): Eukaryota > Metazoa > Chordata > Mammalia > Artiodactyla > Ziphiidae > Mesoplodon > Mesoplodon mirus. The sequence goes on along the minus strand of NC_138987.1, from coordinate 109,489,535 downwards.
TTACGTACGATGGAATATCCCTCAGCCATGACATCAATGTCATAAGACCAGTAGCAGCAAAATGAGTGGATTCAGGTACGATGATTCTAAGTGAAAGAAGTCACACAGAAAAAGAAACTTATCATAAGATATCACTTAGGAAGATCCTGTAAACATGGCTACACATGAACTGAGTTAGGCAAGAGAACAGAGTCTCTCATTTAGAAAACACTCTTATGCCTGCTTAAGGGGGAAGGAGAGGTGGGGTGATGCATCAAACCAGAGTTTGATATAAGCACAGGTACCGTTCCAAAAACCAACTATGGAATAGACAAGACCTACACCTTCCTCAGTGAAAGGGACTCAAAACCCCATATTTCCCACAGAAGAATAGATCTGACTAGAAAGAATCTTAAAACCTATGTATTGATATGTCTCCGTAAGGGAATCAAGTGTGTCTAGACTGGCATAAACAGGGCAGCGAGAATCAGCTCAAACCCACTCTAAAAAGGAATTTCAAAAACAGAACAAAGAAACAGGGAAATTCTTTACAATTCCTTCAGGGTCTCTGATGCAACCTGGAATGACCATATCTACAATGACAGCTGGATGTGGCATAAGGCTGGACACTTGGGACTGAGAGGATTGGTGAGATTGGGTGAGCAAATGCAGACCCTTTAAAGCAATAATGCATGGCACCCATTCCATGGGTCCCAACTCTCCAGGTTGAAGGGAATATTACTACAGCTATAACATGTACGGGAAACCTAGAGAATGGACACACTGTGAATACCAAAGGTTTCTAAAACTCAACGAAGAGCCCCTCTCCTGGTGCTCCGGTTTGACTTTCCAACTGCTTTCCTATCAATCTCCCAACTTGGAGAGACAGCCCCTTTAAGCTCCTGGTTCGCACAGGTTGCCAATTTGGCAGAGGATGAAAGGGAAGAGGGAGAACCAATGAGAGAGTAGCTGTTAGGCATTTGGATGGGCACATGTCACTCTAATTTCCCGGCAGGAAGAAGAATTAACCAAAGTCTCAGCCACCCACCGGGAACCAGTAGAGGTCCTGAACCAAAAGTTTGGACTTGCGTTCAGCTCACAAAAAACGAGTTGAAAAATGGAGCTCAGGGGCACAGCAATTCACAAACTGACAGAGTAATCAAGGCCAACTATCGTCCAAAAATCTGTTGAGGGAAGGCAACGAGGCGGACTTGAAAGCGAGGCAGAATAGCAGGAAAGAGATTTCAAGATGTACGTTGGAATCGCCTGTAAAGCACAGGAAGAGGGGCACAACTTCGACAATGATGCACTTGGCCAAAAAGGGCGTATGCGTTTTCTCCTGAATATATTCAGGAGAAAACGCATACGCCCTTTTTGGCCAAGCAAGCAAGCGGGCAATGCAAATCTGCACTACAAAGAAGTATCACTTCCCAACGGTCAAAAGGGACATCCACAAAATGTGTAAAAACCAGAAAGGCAAGGCAGGCCCTGGAGAACAGGGAGCCTTGTTATGCTGATGAGCGGGATGTAAGTTGCCAACTGCCTCACTGGAGGAGTGCATTGTGTTCCCTAAAACAAGTAAACAACAGAGCTACAGAGCCAAGGGCACGTCCAGTCTAGGGAATATACCTTGGGAAAACTGAAAATCCATAAGACAGAGCCACCCCCAAATTGAGGGCTGCACTGCTTACAGGAACCTCAACCTGGGTACACCTGAAATATCCCAGGAAATATAAAAATGGTTCCAAACATCGTGGAACTTACGTACGATGGAATATCCCTCAGCCATGACATCAATGTCATAAGACCAGTAGCAGCAAAATGAGTGGATTCAGGTACGATGATTCTAAGTGAAAGAAGTCACACAGAAAAAGAAACTTATCATAAGATATCACTTAGGAAGATCCTGTAAACATGGCTACACATGAACTGAGTTAGGCAAGAGAACAGAGTCTCACATTTAGAAAACACTCTTATGCCTGCTTAAGGGGGAAGGAGAGGTGGGGTGATGCATCAAACCAGAGTTTGATATAAGCACAGGTACCGTTCCAAAAACCAACTATGGAATAGACAAGACCTACACCTTCCTCAGTGAAAGGGACTCAAAACCCCATATTTCCCGCAGAGGAATAGATCTGACTAGTAAGAATCTTAAAACCTATGTATTGATATGTCTCCGTAAGGGAATCAAGTGTGTCTAGACTGGCATAAACATGGCAGCGAGAATCAGCTCAAACCCACTCTAAAAAGGAATTTCAAAAACAGAACAAAGAAACAGGGAAATTCTTTACAATTCCTTCAGGGTCTCTGATGCAACCTGGAATGACCCTATCTACAATGACAGCTGGATGTGGCATAAGGCTGGACACTTGGGACTGAGAGGATTGGTGAGATTGGGTGAGCAAATGCAGACCCTTTAAAGCAATAATGCATGGCACCCATTCCATGGGTCCCAAATCTCCAGGTTGAAGGGAATATTACTACAGCTATAACATGTACGGGAAACCTAGAGAATGGACACACTGTGAATACGAAAGGTTTCTAAAACTCAACGAAGAGTCCCTCTCCTGGTGCTCCGGTTTGACTTTCCAACTGCTTTCCTATCAATCTCCCAACTTGGAGAGACAGCCCCTTTAAGCTCCTGGTTCGCACAGGTTGCCAATTTGGCAGAGGATGAAAGGGAAGAGGGAGAACCAATGAGAGAGTAGCTGTTAGGCATTTGGATGGGCACATGTCACTCTAATTTCCCGGCAGGAAGAAGAATTAACCAAAGTCTCAGCCACCCACCGGGAACCAGTAGAGGTCCTGAACCAAAAGTTTGGACTTGCGTTCAGCTCACAAAAAACGAGTTGAAAAATGGAGCTCAGGGACACAGCAATTCACAAACTGGCAGCGTAATCAAGGCCAACTATCGTCCAAAAATCTGTTGAGGGAAGGCAACGAGGCGGACTTGAAAGCGAGGCAGAAGAGCAGGAAAGAGATTTCAAGAGGTACGTTGGAATCGCCTGTAAAGCACAGGAAGAGGGGCACAACTCCGACAATGATGCACTTGGCCAAAAAGGGCGTATGCATTTTCTCCTGAATATATTCAGGAGAAAACGCATACGCCCTTTTTGGCCAAGCAAGCAAGCGGGCAATGCAAATCTGCACTACAAAGAAGTATCACTTCCCACCGGTCAAAAGGGATATCCACAAAATGTGTAAAAACCAGAAAGGCAAGGCAGGCCCTGGAGAACAGGGAGCCTTGTTATGCTGATGGGCGGGATGTAAGTTGCCAACTGCCTCACTGGAGGAGTGCATTGTGTTCCCTAAAACAAGTAAACAACAGAGCTACAGAGCCAAGGGAACTTCCAGTCTAGGGAATATACCTTGGGAAAATTGAAAATCCATAAGACAGAGCCACCCCCAAATTGAGGTCTGCACTGCTTACAGGAACCTCAACCTGGGTACACCTGAAATATCCCAGGAAATATAAAAATGGTTCCAAACATCGTGGAACTTACGTACGATGGAATATCCCTCAGCCATGAAATCAATGTCATAAGACCAGTAGCAGCAAAATGAGTGGATTCAGGTACGATGATTCTAAGTGAAAGAAGTCACACAGAAAAAGAAACTTATCATAAGATATCACTTAGGAAGATCCTGTAAACATGGCTACACATGAACTGAGTTAGGCAAGAGAACAGAGTCTCACATTTAGAAAACACTCTTATGCCTCCTTAAGGGGGAAAGAGAGGTGGGGTGATGCATCAAACCAGAGTTTGATATAAGCACAGGTACCGTTCCAAAAACCAACTATGGAATAGACAAGACCTACACCTTCCTCAGTGAAAGGGACTCAAAACCCCATATTTCCCGCAGAGGAATAGATCTGACTAGTAAGAATCTTAAAACCTATGTATTGATATGTCTCCGTAAGGGAATCAAGTGTGTCTAGACTGGCATAAACATGGCAGCGAGAATCAGCTCAAACCCACTCTAAAAAGGAATTTCAAAAACAGAACAAAGAAACAGGGAAATTCTTTACAATTCCTTCAGGGTCTCTGATGCAACCTGGAATGACCCTATTTACAATGACAGCTGGATGTGGCATAAGGCTGGACACTTGGGACTGAGAGGATTGGTGAGATTGGGTGAGCAAATGCAGACCCTTTAAAGCAATAATGCATGGCACCCATTCCATGGGTCCCAGCTCTCCAGGTTGAAGGGAATATTACTACAGCTATAACGTGTACGGGAAACCAAGAGAATGGACACACTGTGAATACGAAAGGTTTCTAAAACTCAACGAAGAGTCCCTCTCCTGGTGCTCCGGTTTGACTTTCCAACTGCTTTCCTATCAATCTCCCAACTTGGAGAGACAGCCCCTTTAAGCTCCTGGTTCGCACAGGTTGCCAATTTGGCAGAGGATGAAAGGGAAGAGGGAGAACCAATGAGAGAGTAGCTGTTAGGCATTTGGATGGGCACATGTCACTCTAATTTCCCGGCAGGAAGAAGAATTAACCAAAGTCTCAGCCACCCACCGGGAACCAGTATAGGTACTGAACCAAAAGTTTGGACTTGCGTTCAGCTCACAAAAAACGAGTTGAAAAATTGAGCTCAGGGGCACAGCAATTCACAAACTGGCAGAGTAATCAAGGCCAACTATCGTCCAAAAATCTGTTGAGGGAAGGCAATGAGGCGGACTTGAAAGCGAGGCAGAATAGCAGGAAACAGATTTCAAGAGGTACGTTGGAATCGCCTGTAAAGCACAGGAAGAGGGGCACAACTTCGACAATGATGCACTTGGCCAAAAAGGGCCTATGTGTTTTCTCCTGAATATATTCAGGAGAAAACGCATACGCCCTTTTTGGCCAAGCAAGCAAGCGGGCAATGCAAATCTGCACTACAAAGAAGTATCACTTCCCACCGGTCAAAAGGGACATCCACAAAATGTGTAAAAACCAGAAAGGCAAGGCAGGCCCTGGAGAACAGGGAGCCTTGTTATGCTGATGGGCGGGATGTAAGTTGCCAACTGCCTCACTGGAGGAGTGCATTGTGTTCCCTAAAACAAGTAAACAACAGAGCTACAAAGCCAAGGGCACGTCCAGTCTAGGGAATATACCTTGGGAAAACTGAAAATCCATAAGACAGAGCCACCCCCAAATTGAGGGCTGCACTGCTTACAGGAACCTCAACCTGGGTACACCTGAAATATCCCAGGAAATATAAAAATGGTTCCAAACATCGTGGAACTTACGTACGATGGAATATCCCTCAGCCATGAAATCAATGTCATAAGACCAGTAGCAGCAAAATGAGTGGATTGAGGTACGATGATTCTAAGTGAAAGAAGTCACACAGAAAAAGAAACTTATCATAAGATATCACTTAGGATGATCCTGTAAACATGGCTACACATGAACTGAGTTAGGAAAGAGAACAGAGTCTCACATTTAGAAAACACTCTTATTCCTGCTTAAGGGGGAAGGAGAGGTGGGGTGATGCATCAAACCAGAGTTTGATATAAGCATAGGTACCGTTCCAAAAACCAACTATGGAATAGACAAGACCTACACCTTCCTCAGTGAAAGGGACTCAAAACCCCATATTTCCCGCAGAGGAATAGATCTGACTAGTAAGAATCTTAAAACCTATGTATTGATATGTCTCTGTAAGGGAATCAAGTGTGTCTAGACTGGCATAAACATGGCAGCGAGAATCAGCTCAAACCCACTCTAAAAAGGAATTTCAAAAACAGAACAAAGAAACAGGGAAATTCTTTACAATTCCTTCAGGGTCTCTGATGCAACCTGGAATGACCCTACCTACAATGACAGCTGGATGTGGCATGAGGCTGGACACTTGGGACTGAGAGGATTGGTGAGATTGGGTGAGCAAATTTAGACCCTTTAAAGCAATAATGCATGGCACCCATTCCATGGGTCCCAGCTCTCCAGGTTGAAGGGAATATTACTACAGCTATAACATGTACGGGAAACCTAGAGAATGGACACACTGTGAATACGAAAGGTTTCTAAAACTCAACCAAGAGCCCCTCTCCTGGTGCTCCGGTTTGACTTTCCAACTGCTTTCCTATCAATCTCCCAACTTGGAGAGACAGCCCCTTTAAGCTCCTGGTTCGCACAGGTTGCCAATTTGGCAGAGGATGAAAGGGAAGAGGGAGAACCAATGAGAGAGTAGCTGTTAGGCATTTGGATGGGCACATGTCACTGTAATTTCCCGGCAGGAAGAAGAATGAACCAAAGTCTCAGCAACCCACCGGGAACCAGTATAGGTCCTGAACCAAAAGTTTGGACTTGCGTTCAGCTCACAAAAAACGAGTTGAAAAATGGAGCTCAGGGGCACAGCAATTCACAAACTGGCAGAGTAATCAAGGCCCACTATCGTCCAAAAATCTGTTGAGGGAAGGCAACGAGGCGGACTTGAAAGCGAGGCAGAAGAGCAGGAAAGAGATTTCAAAAGGTACGTTGGAATCGCCTGTAAAGCACAGGAAGAGGGGCACAACTTCGACAATGATGCACTTGGCCAAAAAGGGCGTATGCGTTTTCTCCTGAATATATTCAGGAGAAAACGCATACGCCCTTTTTGGCCAAGCAAGCAAGCGGGCAATGCAAATCTGCACTACAAAGAAGTATCACTTCCCACCGGTCAAAAGGGACATCCACAAAATGTGTAAAAACCAGAAAGGCAAGACAGGCCCTGGAGAACAGGGAGCCTTGTTATGCTGATGGACGGGATGTAAGTTGCCAACTGCCTCACTGGAGGAGTGCATTGTGTTCCCTAAAACAAGTAAACAACAGAGCTACAGAGCCAAGGGCACGTCCAGTCTAGGGAATATAACTTGGGAAAATTGAAAATCCATAAGACAGAGCCACCCCCAAATTGAGGGCTGCACTGCTTACAGGTACCTCAACCTGGGTACACCTGAAGTATCCCAGGAAATATAAAAATGGTTCCATACATTGTGGAACTTACGTACGATGGAATATCCCTCAGCCATGACATCAATATCATAAGACCAGTAGCAGCAAAATGAGTGGATTCAGGTACGATGATTCTAAGTGAAAGAAGTCACACAGAAAAAGAAATTTATCATAAGATATCACTTAGGAAGATTCTGTAAACATGGCTACACATGAACTGAGTTAGGCAAGAGAACAGAGTCTCACATTTAGAAAACACTCTTATGCCTGCTTAAGAGGGAAGGAGAGGTGGGGTGATGCATCAAACCAGAGTTTGATATAAGCACAGGTACCGTTCCAAAAACCAACTATGGAATAGACAAGACCTACACCTTCCTCAGTGAAAGGGACTCAAAACCCCATATTTCCTGCAGAGGAATAGATCAGACTAGTAAGAATCTTAAAACCTATGTATTGATATGTCTCCATAAGGGAATCAAGTGTGTCTAGACTGGCATAAACATGGCAGCGAGAATCAGCTCAAACCCACTCTAAAAAGGAATTTCAAAAACAGAACAAAGAAACAGGGAAATTCTTTACAATTCCTTCAGGGTCTCTGATGCAACCAGGAATGACCCTATCTACAATGACAGCTGGATGTGGCATGAGGCTGGACACTTGGGACTGAGAGGATTGGTGAGATTGGGTGACCAAATTTAGACCCTTTAAAGCAATAATGCATGGCACGCATTCCATGGGTCCCAGCTCTCCAGGTTGAAGGGAATATTACTACAGCTATAACATGTACGGGAAACCTACAGAATGGACACACAGTAAATACGAATCGTTTCTAAAACTCAACGAAGAGCCCCTCTCCTGGTGCTCCGGTTTGACTTTCCAACTGCTTTCCTATCAATCTCCCAACTTGGAGAGACAGCCCCTTTAAGCTCCTGGTTCACACAGGTTGCCAATTTGGCAGAGGATGAAAGGGAAGAGGGAGAACCAATGAGAGAGTAGCTGTTAGGCTTTTGGATGGGCACATGTCACTCTAATTTCCCGGCAGGAAGAAGAATTAACCAAAGTCTCAGCCACCCACCGGGAACCAGTATAGGTCCTGAACCAAAAGTTTGGACTTGCGTTTAGCTCACAAAAAACGAGTTGAAAAATGGAGCTCAGGGGCACAGCAATTCAGAAACTGGCAGAGTAATCAAGGCCCACTATCGTCCAAAAATCTGTTGAGGGAAGGCAACGAGGCGGACTTGAAAGCGAGGCAGAATAGCAGGAAAGAGATTTCAAGAGGTACGTTGGAATCGCCTGTAAAGCACAGGAAGAGGGGCACAACTTCGACAATGATGCACTTGGCCAAAAAGGGCGTATGCGTTTTCTCCTGAATATATTCAGGAGAAAACGCATACGCCCTTTTTGGCCAAGCAAGCAAGCGTGCAATGCAAATGTGCACTACAAAGAAGTATCACTTCCCACCGGTCAGAAGGGACATCCACAAAATGTGTAAAAACCAGAAAGGCAAGACAAGCCCTGGAGAACAGGGAGCCTTGTTATGCTGATGGGCGGGATGTAAGTTGCCAACTGCCTCACTGGAGGAGTGCATTGTGTTCCCTAAAACAAGTAAACAACAGAGCTACAGAGCCAAGGGCACTTCCAGTCGAGGGAATAAACCTTGGGAAAATTGAAAATCCATAAGACAGAGCCACCCCCAAATTGAGGGCTGCACTGCTTACAGGAACCTCAACCTGGGTACACCTGAAATATCCCAGGAAATATAAAAATGGTTCCAAACATCGTGGAACTTACGTACGATGGAATATCCCTCAGCCATGACATCAATGTCATAAGACCAGTAGCAGCAAAATGAGTGGATTCAGGTACGATGATTCTAAGTGAAAGAAGTCACACAGAAAAAGAAACTTATCATAAGATATCACTTAGGAAGATCCTGTAAACATGGCTACACATGAACTGAGTTAGGCAAGAGAACAGAGTCTCACATTTAGAAAACACTCTTATGCCTGCTTAAGGGGGAAGGAGAGGTGGGGTGATGCATCAAACCAGAGTTTGATATAAGCACAGGTACCGTTCCAAAAACCAACTATGGAATAGACAAGACCTACACCTTCCTCAGTGAAAGGGACTCAAAACCCCATATTTCCCGCAGAGGAATAGATCTGACTAGTAAGACTCTTAAAACCTATGTATTGATATGTCTCCGTAAGGGAATCAAGTGTGTCTAGACTGGCATAAACATGGCAGCGAGAATCAGCTCAAACCCACTCTAAAAAGGAATTTCAAAAACAGAACAAAGAAACAGGGAAATTCTTTACAATTCCTTCAGGGTCTCTGATGAAACCTGGAATGACCCTATCTACAATGACAGCTGGATGTGGCATAAGGCTGGACACTTGGGACTGAGAGGATTGGTGAGATTGGGTGAGCAAATGCAGACCCTTTAAAGCAATAATGCATGGCACCCATTCCATGGGTCCCAAATCTCCAGGTTGAAGGGAATATTACTACAGCTATAACATGTACGGGAAACCTAGAGAATGGACACACTGTGAATACCAAAGGTTTCTAAAACTCAACGAAGAGCCCCTCTCCTGGTGCTCCGGTTTGACTTTCCAACTGCTATCCTATCAATCTCCCAACTTGGAGAGACAGCCCCTTTAAGCTCCTGGTTCGCACAGGTTGCCAATTTGGCAGAGGATGAAAGGGAAGAGGGAGAACCAATGAGAGAGTAGCTGTTAGGCATTTGGATGGGCACATGTCACTCTAATTTCCCGGCAGGAAGAAGAATTAACCAAAGTCTCAGCCACCCACCGGGAACCAGTAGAGGTCCTGAACCAAAAGTTTGGACTTGCGTTCAGCTCACAAAAAACGAGTTGAAAAATGGAGCTCAGGGACACAGCAATTCACAAACTGGCAGCGTAATCAAGGCCAACTATCGTCCAAAAATCTGTTGAGGGAAGGCAACGAGGCGGACTTGAAAGCGAGGCAGAAGAGCAGGAAAGAGATTTCAAGAGGTACGTTGGAATCGCCTGTAAAGCACAGGAAGAGGGGCACAACTCCGACAATGATGCACTTGGCCAAAAAGGGCGTATGCATTTTCTCCTGAATATATTCAGGAGAAAACGCATACACCCTTTTTGGCCAAGCAAGCAAGCGGGCAATGCAAATCTGCACTACAAAGAAGTATCACTTCCCACCGGTCAAAAGGGACATCCACAAAATGTGTAAAAACCAGAAAGGCAAGGCAGGCCCTGGAGAACAGGGAGCCTTGTTATGCTGATGGGCGGGATGTAAGTTGCCAACTGCCTCACTGGAGGAGTGCATTGTGTTCCCTAAAACAAGTAAACAACAGAGCTACAGAGCCAAGGGAACTTCCAGTCTAGGGAATATACCTTGGGAAAATTGAAAATCCATAAGACAGAGCCACCCCCAAATTGAGGTCTGCACTGCTTACAGGAACCTCAACCTGGGTACACCTGAAATATCCCAGGAAATATAAAAATGGTTCCAAACATCGTGGAACTTACGTACGATGGAATATCCCTCAGCCATGAAATCAATGTCATAAGACCAGTAGCAGCAAAATGAGTGGATTCAGGTACGATGATTCTAAGTGAAAGAAGTCACACAGAAAAAGAAACTTATCATAAGATATCACTTAGGAAGATCCTGTAAACATGGCTACACATGAACTGAGTTAGGCAAGAGAACAGAGTCTCACATTTAGAAAACACTCTTATGCCTGCTTAAGGGGGAAGGAGAGGTGGGGTGATGCATCAAACCAGAGTTTGATATAAGCACAGGTACCGTTCCAAAAACCAACTATGGAATAGACAAGACCTACACCTTCCTCAGTGAAAGGGACTCAAAACCCCATATTTCCCGCAGAGGAATAGATCTGACTAGTAAGAATCTTAAAACCTATGTATTGATATGTCTCCGTAAGGGAATCAAGTGTGTCTAGACTGGCATAAACATGGCAGCGAGAATCAGCTCAAACCCACTCTAAAAAGGAATTTCAAAAACAGAACAAAGAAACAGGGAAATTCTTTACAATTCCTTCAGGGTCTCTGATGCAACCTGGAATGACCCTATTTACAATGACAGCTGGATGTGGCATAAGGCTGGACACTTGGGACTGAGAGGATTGGTGAGATTGGGTGAGCAAATGCAGACCCTTTAAAGCAATAATGCATGGCACCCATTCCATGGGTCCCAGCTCTCCAGGTTGAAGGGAATATTACTACAGCTATAACGTGTACGGGAAACCAAGAGAATGGACACACTGTGAATACGAAAGGTTTCTAAAACTCAACGAAGAGTCCCTCTCCTGGTGCTCCGGTTTGACTTTCCAACTGCTTTCCTATCAATCTCCCAACTTGGAGAGACAGCCCCTTTAAGCTCCTGGTTCGCACAGGTTGCCAATTTGGCAGAGGATGAAAGGGAAGAGGGAGAACCAATGAGAGAGTAGCTGTTAGGCATTTGGATGGGCACATGTCACTCTAATTTCCCGGCAGGAAGAAGAATTAACCAAAGTCTCAGCCACCCACCGGGAACCAGTAGAGGTCCTGAACCAAAAGTTTGGACTTGCGTTCAGCTCACAAAAAACGAGTTGAAAAATGGAGCTCAGGGGCACAGCAATTCACAAACTGGCAGAGTAATCAAGGCCAACTATCGTCCAAAAATCTGTTGAGGGAAGGCAACGAGGCGGACTTGAAAGCGAGGCAGAATAGCAGGAAAGAGATTTCAAGATGTACGTTGGAATCGCCTGTAAAGCACAGGAAGAGGGGCACAACTTCGACAATGATGCACTTGGCCAAAAAGGGCGTATGCGTTTTCTCCTGAATATATTCAGGAGAAAACGCATACGCCCTTTTTGGCCAAGCAAGCAAGCGGGCAATGCAAATCTGCACTACAAAGAAGTATCACTTCCCAACGGTCAAAAGGGACATCCACAAAATGTGTAAAAACCAGAAAGGCAAGGCAGGCCCTGGAGAACAGGGAGCCTTGTTATGCTGATGAGCGGGATGTAAGTTGCCAACTGCCTCACTGGACGAGTGCATTGTGTTCCCTAAAACAAGTAAACAACAGAGCTACAGAGCCAAGGGCACTTCCAGTCTAGGGAATATACCTTGGGAAAACTGAAAATCCATAAGACAGAGCCACCCCCAAATTGACGGCTGCACTGCTTACAAGAACCTCAACCTGGGTACACCTGAAATATCCCAGGAAATATAAAAATTGTTCAAAACATCGTGGAACTTATGTACGATGGAATATCCCTCAGCCACGAAATCAATGTCATAAGACCAGTAGCAGCAAAATGAGTGGATTCAGGTACGATGATTCTAAGTGAAAGAAGTCACACAGAAAAAGAAACTTATCATAAGATATCACTTAGGAAGATCCTGTAAACATGGCTACACATGAACTGAGTTAGGCAAGAGAACAGAGTCTCACATTTAGAAAACACTCTTATGCCTGCTTAAGGGGGAAGGAGAGGTGGGGTGATGCATCAAACCAGAGTTTGATATAAGCACAGGTACCGTTCCAAAAACCAACTATGGAATAGACAAGACCTACACCTTCCTCAGTGAAAGGGACTCAAAACCCCATATTTCCCACAGAAGAATAGATCTGACTAGAAAGAATCTTAATACCTATGTATTGATGTGTCTCCGTAAGGGAATCAAGTGTGTCTAGACTGGCATAAACAGGGCAGCGAGAATCAGCTCAAACCCACTCTAAAAAGGAATTTCAAAAACAGAACAAAGAAACAGGGAAATTCTTTACAATTCCTTCAGGGTCTCTGATGAAACCTGGAATGACCCTATCTACAATGACAGCTGGATGTGTCATAAGGCTGGACACTTGGGACTGAGAGGACTGGTGAGATTGGGTGAGCAAATGCAGACCCTTTAAAGCAATAATGCATGGCACCCATTCCATGGGTCCCAACTCTCCAGGTTGAAGGGAATATTACTACAGCTATAACATGTACGGGAAACCTAGAGAATGGACACACTGTGAATACCAAAGGTTTCTAAAACTCAACGAAGAGCCCCTCTCCTGGTGCTCCGGTTTGACTTTCCAACTGCTTTCCTATCAATCTCCCAACTTGGAGAGACAGCCCCTTTAAGCTCCTGGTTCGCACAGGTTGCCAATTTGGCAGAGGATGAAAGGGAAGAGGGAGAACCAATGAGAGAGTAGCTGTTAGGCATTTGGATGGGCACATGTCACTCTAATTTCCCGGCAGGAAGAAGAATTAACCAAAGTCTCAGCCACCCACCGGGAACCAGTATAGGTCCTGAACCAAAAGTTTGGACTTGCGTTCAGCTCACAAAAAACGGGTTGAAAAATGGGGCTCAGGGGCACAGCAATTCACAAACTGGCAGAGTAATCAAGGCCAACTATCGTCCAAAAATCTGTTGAGGGAAGGCAACGAGGCGGACTTGAAAGCGAGGCAGAATAGCAGGAAAGAGATTTCAAGATGTACGTTGGAATCGCCTGTAAAGCACAGGAAGAGGGGCACAACTTCGACAATGATGCACTTGGCCAAAAAGGGCGTATGCGTTTTCTCCTGAATATATTCAGGAGAAAACGCATACGCCCTTTTTGGCCAAGCAAGCAAGCGGGCAATGCAAATCTGCACTACAAAGAAGTATCACTTCCCAACGGTCAAAAGGGACATCCACAAAATGTGTAAAAACCAGAAAGGCAAGGCAGGCCCTGGAGAACAGGGAGCCTTGTTATGCTGATGAGCGGGATGTAAGTTGCCAACTGCCTCACTGGAGGAGTGCATTGTGTTCCCTAAAACAAGTAAACAACAGAGCTACAGAGCCAAGGGCACGTCCAGTCTAGGGAATATACCTTGGGAAAACAGAAAATCCATAAGACAGAGCCACCCCCAAATTGAGGGCTGCACTGCTTACAGGAACCTCAACCTGGGTACACCTGAAATATCCCAGGAAATATAAAAATGGTTCCAAACATCGTGGAACTTACGTACGATGGAATATCCCTCAGCCATGACATCAATGTCATAAGACCAGTAGCAGCAAAATGAGTGGATTCAGGTACGATGATTCTAAGTGAAAGAAGTCACACAGAAAAAGAAACTTATCATAAGATATCACTTAGGAAGATCCTGTAAACATGGCTACACATGAACTGAGTTAGGCAAGAGAACAGAGTCTCACATTTAGAAAACACTCTTATGCCTGCTTAAGGGGGAAGGAGAGGTGGGGTGATGCATCAAACCAGAGTTTGATATAAGCACAGGTACCGTTCCAAAAACCAACTATGGAATAGACAAGACCTACACCTTCCTCAGTGAAAGGGACTCAAAACCCCATATTTCCCGCAGAGGAATAGATCTGACTAGTAAGACTCTTAAAACCTATGTATTGATATGTCTCCGTAAGGGAATCAAGTGTGTCTAGACTGGCATAAACATGGCAGCGAGAATCAGCTCAAACCCACTCTAAAAAGGAATTTCAAAAACAGAACAAAGAAACAGGGAAATTCTTTACAATTCCTTCAGGGTCTCTGATGCAACCTGGAATGACCCTATCTACAATGACAGCTGGATGTGGCATAAGGCTGGACACTTGGGACTGAGAGGATTGGTGAGATTGGGTGAGCAAATGCAGACCCTTTAAAGCAATAATGCATGGCACCCATTCCATGGGTCCCAGCTCTCCAGGTTGAAGGGAATATTACTACAGCTATAACGTGTACGGGAAACCTAGAGAATGGACACACTGTGAATACCAAAGGTTTCTAAAACTCAACGAAGAGCCCCTCTCCTGGTGCTCCGGTTTGACTTTCCAACTGCTTTCCTATCAATCTCCCAACTTGGAGAGACAGCCCCTTTAAGCTCCTGGTTCGCACAGGTTGCCAATTTGGCAGAGGATGAAAGGGAAGAGGGAGAACCAATGAGAGAGTAGCTGTTAGGCATTTGGATGGGCACATGTCACTCTAATTTCCCGGCAGGAAGAAGAATTAACCAAAGTCTCAGCCACCCACCGGGAACCAGTAGAGGTCCTGAACCAAAAGTTTGGACTTGCGTTCAGCTCACAAAAAACGAGTTGAAAAATGGAGCTCAGGGACACAGCAATTCACAAACTGGCAGCGTAATCAAGGCCAACTATCGTCCAAAAATCTGTTGAGGGAAGGCAACGAGGCGGACTTGAAAGCGAGGCAGAAGAGCAGGAAAGAGATTTCAAGAGGTACGTTGGAATCGCCTGTAAAGCACAGGAAGAGGGGCACAACTCCGACAATGATGCACTTGGCCAAAAAGGGCGTATGCATTTTCTCCTGAATATATTCAGGAGAAAACGCATACGCCCTTTTTGGCCAAGCAAGCAAGCGGGCAATGCAAATCTGCACTACAAAGAAGTATCACTTCCCACCGGTCAAAAGGGACATCCACAAAATGTGTAAAAACCAGAAAGGCAAGGCAGGCCCTGGAGAACAGGGAGCCTTGTTATGCTGATGGGCGGGATGTAAGTTGCCAACTGCCTCACTGGAGGAGTGCATTGTGTTCCCTAAAACAAGTAAACAACAGAGCTACAGAGCCAAGGGAACTTCCAGTCTAGGGAATATACCTTGGGAAAATTGAAAATCCATAAGACAGAGCCACCCCCAAATTGAGGTCTGCACTGCTTACAGGAACCTCAACCTGGGTACACCTGAAATATCCCAGGAAATATAAAAATGGTTCCAAACATCGTGGAACTTACGTACGATGGAATATCCCTCAGCCATGAAATCAATGTCATAAGACCAGTAGCAGCAAAATGAGTGGATTCAGGTACGATGATTCTAAGTGAAAGAAGTCACACAGAAAAAGAAACTTATCATAAGATATCACTTAGGAAGATCCTGTAAACATGGCTACACATGAACTGAGTTAGGCAAGAGAACAGAGTCTCACATTTAGAAAACACTCTTATGCCTCCTTAAGGGGGAAAGAGAGGTGGGGTGATGCATAAAACCAGAGTTTGATATAAGCACAGGTACCGTTCCAAAAACCAACTATGGAATAGACAAGACCTACACCTTCCTCAGTGAAAGGGACTCAAAACCCCATATTTCCCGCAGAGGAATAGATCTGACTAGTAAGAATCTTAAAACCTATGTATTGATATGTCTCCGTAAGGGAATCAAGTGTGTCTAGACTGGCATAAACATGGCAGCGAGAATCAGCTCAAACCCACTCTAAAAAGGAATTTCAAAAACAGAACAAAGAAACAGGGAAATTCTTTACAATTCCTTCAGGGTCTCTGATGCAACCTGGAATGACCCTATTTACAATGACAGCTGGATGTGGCATAAGGCTGGACACTTGGGACTGAGAGGATTGGTGAGATTGGGTGAGCAAATGCAGACCCTTTAAAGCAATAATGCATGGCACCCATTCCATGGGTCCCAGCTCTCCAGGTTGAAGGGAATATTACTACAGCTATAACGTGTACGGGAAACCAAGAGAATGGACACACTGTGAATACGAAAGGTTTCTAAAACTCAACGAAGAGTCCCTCTCCTGGTGCTCCGGTTTGACTTTCCAACTGCTTTCCTATCAATCTCCCAACTTGGAGAGACAGCCCCTTTAAGCTCCTGGTTCGCACAGGTTGCCAATTTGGCAGAGGATGAAAGGGAAGAGGGAGAACCAATGAGAGAGTAGCTGTTAGGCATTTGGATGGGCACATGTCACTCTAATTTCCCGGCAGGAAGAAGAATTAACCAAAGTCTCAGCCACCCACCGGGAACCAGTATAGGTACTGAACCAAAAGTTTGGACTTGCGTTCAGCTCACAAAAAACGAGTTGAAAAATTGAGCTCAGGGGCACAGCAATTCACAAACTGGCAGAGTAATCAAGGCCAACTATCGTCCAAAAATCTGTTGAGGGAAGGCAATGAGGCGGACTTGAAAGCGAGGCAGAATAGCAGGAAACAGATTTCAAGAGGTACGTTGGAATCGCCTGTAAAGCACAGGAAGAGGGGCACAACTTCGACAATGATGCACTTGGCCAAAAAGGGCCTATGTGTTTTCTCCTGAATATATTCAGGAGAAAACGCATACGCCCTTTTTGGCCAAGCAAGCAAGCGGGCAATGCAAATCTGCACTACAAAGAAGTATCACTTCCCACCGGTCAAAAGGGACATCCACAAAATGTGTAAAAACCAGAAAGGCAAGGCAGGCCCTGGAGAACAGGGAGCCTTGTTATGCTGATGGGCGGGATGTAAGTTGCCAACTGCCTCACTGGAGGAGTGCATTGTGTTCCCTAAAACAAGTAAACAACAGAGCTACAAAGCCAAGGGCACGTCCAGTCTAGGGAATATACCTTGGGAAAACTGAAAATCCATAAGACAGAGCCACCCCCAAATTGAGGGCTGCACTGCTTACAGGAACCTCAACCTGGGTACACCTGAAATATCCCAGGAAATATAAAAATGGTTCCAAACATCGTGGAACTTACGTACGATGGAATATCCCTCAGCCATGAAATCAATGTCATAAGACCAGTAGCAGCAAAATGAGTGGATTGAGGTACGATGATTCTAAGTGAAAGAAGTCACACAGAAAAAGAAACTTATCATAAGATATCACTTAGGATGATCCTGTAAACATGGCTACACATGAACTGAGTTAGGAAAGAGAACAGAGTCTCACATTTAGAAAACACTCTTATTCCTGCTTAAGGGGGAAGGAGAGGTGGGGTGATGCATCAAACCAGAGTTTGATATAAGCATAGGTACCGTTCCAAAAACCAACTATGGAATAGACAAGACCTACACCTTCCTCAGTGAAAGGGACTCAAAACCCCATATTTCCCGCAGAGGAATAGATCTGACTAGTAAGAATCTTAAAACCTATGTATTGATATGTCTCTGTAAGGGAATCAAGTGTGTCTAGACTGGCATAAACATGGCAGCGAGAATCAGCTCAAACCCACTCTAAAAAGGAATTTCAAAAACAGAACAAAGAAACAGGGAAATTCTTTACAATTCCTTCAGGGTCTCTGATGCAACCTGGAATGACCCTACCTACAATGACAGCTGGATGTGGCATGAGGCTGGACACTTGGGACTGAGAGGATTGGTGAGATTGGGTGAGCAAATTTAGACCCTTTAAAGCAATAATGCATGGCACCCATTCCATGGGTCCCAGCTCTCCAGGTTGAAGGGAATATTACTACAGCTATAACATGTACGGGAAACCTAGAGAATGGACACACTGTGAATACGAAAGGTTTCTAAAACTCAACCAAGAGCCCCTCTCCTGGTGCTCCGGTTTGACTTTCCAACTGCTTTCCTATCAATCTCCCAACTTGGAGAGACAGCCCCTTTAAGCTCCTGGTTCGCACAGGTTGCCAATTTGGCAGAGGATGAAAGGGAAGAGGGAGAACCAATGAGAGAGTAGCTGTTAGGCATTTGGATGGGCACATGTCACTGTAATTTCCCGGCAGGAAGAAGAATGAACCAAAGTCTCAGCAACCCACCGGGAACCAGTATAGGTCCTGAACCAAAAGTTTGGACTTGCGTTCAGCTCACAAAAAACGAGTTGAAAAATGGAGCTCAGGGGCACAGCAATTCACAAACTGGCAGAGTAATCAAGGCCCACTATCGTCCAAAAATCTGTTGAGGGAAGGCAACGAGGCGGACTTGAAAGCGAGGCAGAAGAGCAGGAAAGAGATTTCAAAAGGTACGTTGGAATCGCCTGTAAAGCACAGGAAGAGGGGCACAACTTCGACAATGATGCACTTGGCCAAAAAGGGCGTATGCGTTTTCTCCTGAATATATTCAGGAGAAAACGCATACGCCCTTTTTGGCCAAGCAAGCAAGCGGGCAATGCAAATCTGCACTACAAAGAAGTATCACTTCCCACCGGTCAAAAGGGACATCCACAAAATGTGTAAAAACCAGAAAGGCAAGACAGGCCCTGGAGAACAGGGAGCCTTGTTATGCTGATGGACGGGATGTAAGTTGCCAACTGCCTCACTGGAGGAGTGCATTGTGTTCCCTAAAACAAGTAAACAACAGAGCTACAGAGCCAAGGGCACGTCCAGTCTAGGGAATATAACTTGGGAAAATTGAAAATCCATAAGACAGAGCCACCCCCAAATTGAGGGCTGCACTGCTTACAGGTACCTCAACCTGGGTACACCTGAAGTATCCCAGGAAATATAAAAATGGTTCCATACATTGTGGAACTTACGTACGATGGAATATCCCTCAGCCATGACATCAATATCATAAGACCAGTAGCAGCAAAATGAGTGGATTCAGGTACGATGATTGTAAGTGAAAGAAGTCACACAGAAAAAGAAATTTATCATAAGATATCACTTAGGAAGATTCTGTAAACATGGCTACACATGAACTGAGTTAGGCAAGAGAACAGAGTCTCACATTTAGAAAACACTCTTATGCCTGCTTAAGAGGGAAGGAGAGGTGGGGTGATGCATCAAACCAGAGTTTGATATAAGCACAGGTACCGTTCCAAAAACCAACTATGGAATAGACAAGACCTACACCTTCCTCAGTGAAAGGGACTCAAAACCCCATATTTCCTGCAGAGGAATAGATCAGACTAGTAAGAATCTTAAAACCTATGTATTGATATGTCTCCATAAGGGAATCAAGTGTGTCTAGACTGGCATAAACATGGCAGCGAGAATCAGCTCAAACCCACTCTAAAAAGGAATTTCAAAAACAGAACAAAGAAACAGGGAAATTCTTTACAATTCCTTCAGGGTCTCTGATGCAACCAGGAATGACCCTATCTACAATGACAGCTGGATGTGGCATGAGGCTGGACACTTGGGACTGAGAGGATTGGTGAGATTGGGTGACCAAATTTAGACCCTTTAAAGCAATAATGCATGGCACGCATTCCATGGGTCCCAGCTCTCCAGGTTGAAGGGAATATTACTACAGCTATAACATGTACGGGAAACCTACAGAATGGACACACAGTAAATACGAATCGTTTCTAAAACTCAACGAAGAGCCCCTCTCCTGGTGCTCCGGTTTGACTTTCCAACTGCTTTCCTATCAATCTCCCAACTTGGAGAGACAGCCCCTTTAAGCTCCTGGTTCGCACAGGTTGCCAATTTGGCAGAGGATGAAAGGGAAGAGGGAGAACCAATGAGAGAGTAGCTGTTAGGCTGTTGGATGGGCACATGTCACTCTAATTTCCCGGCAGGAAGAAGAATTAACCAAAGTCTCAGCCACCCACCGGGAACCAGTATAGGTCCTGAACCAAAAGTTTGGACTTGCGTTTAGCTCACAAAAAACGAGTTGAAAAATGGAGCTCAGGGGCACAGCAATTCAGAAACTGGCAGAGTAATCAAGGCCCACTATCGTCCAAAAATCTGTTGAGGGAAGGCAACGAGGCGGACTTGAAAGCGAGGCAGAATAGCAGGAAAGAGATTTCAAGAGGTAC
Organism: Mesoplodon mirus; assembly: GCF_964341445.2. NCBI lineage: Eukaryota > Metazoa > Chordata > Mammalia > Artiodactyla > Ziphiidae > Mesoplodon > Mesoplodon mirus. The sequence continues at coordinate 109,469,172 of NC_138987.1, read as the reverse complement.
GTTGGAATCGCCTGTAAAGCACAGGAAGAGGGGCACAACTTCGACAATGATGCACTTGGCCAAAAAGGGCGTATGCGTTTTCTCCTGAATATATTCAGGAGAAAACGCATACGCCCTTTTTGGCCAAGCAAGCAAGCGTGCAATGCAAATGTGCACTACAAAGAAGTATCACTTCCCACCGGTCAGAAGGGACATCCACAAAATGTGTAAAAACCAGAAAGGCAAGACAAGCCCTGGAGAACAGGGAGCCTTGTTATGCTGATGGGCGGGATGTAAGTTGCCAACTGCCTCACTGGAGGAGTGCATTGTGTTCCCTAAAACAAGTAAACAACAGAGCTACAGAGCCAAGGGCACTTCCAGTCTAGGGAATAAACCTTGGGAAAATTGAAAATCCATAAGACAGAGCCACCCCCAAATTGAGGGCTGCACTGCTTACAGGAACCTCAACCTGGGTACACCTGAAATATCCCAGGAAATATAAAAATGGTTCCAAACATCGTGGAACTTACGTACGATGGAATATCCCTCAGCCATGACATCAATGTCATAAGACCAGTAGCAGCAAAATGAGTGGATTCAGGTACGATGATTCTAAGTGAAAGAAGTCACACAGAAAAAGAAACTTATCATAAGATATCACTTAGGAAGATCCTGTAAACATGGCTACACATGAACTGAGTTAGGCAAGAGAACAGAGTCTCACATTTAGAAAACACTCTTATGCCTGCTTAAGGGGGAAGGAGAGGTGGGGTGATGCATCAAACCAGAGTTTGATATAAGCACAGGTACCGTTCCAAAAACCAACTATGGAATAGACAAGACCTACACCTTCCTCAGTGAAAGGGACTCAAAACCCCATATTTCCCGCAGAGGAATAGATCTGACTAGTAAGACTCTTAAAACCTATGTATTGATATGTCTCCGTAAGGGAATCAAGTGTGTCTAGACTGGCATAAACATGGCAGCGAGAATCAGCTCAAACCCACTCTAAAAAGGAATTTCAAAAACAGAACAAAGAAACAGGGAAATTCTTTACAATTCCTTCAGGGTCTCTGATGAAACCTGGAATGACCCTATCTACAATGACAGCTGGATGTGGCATAAGGCTGGACACTTGGGACTGAGAGGATTGGTGAGATTGGGTGAGCAAATGCAGACCCTTTAAAGCAATAATGCATGGCACCCATTCCATGGGTCCCAAATCTCCAGGTTGAAGGGAATATTACTACAGCTATAACATGTACGGGAAACCTAGAGAATGGACACACTGTGAATACCAAAGGTTTCTAAAACTCAACGAAGAGCCCCTCTCCTGGTGCTCCGGTTTGACTTTCCAACTGCTATCCTATCAATCTCCCAACTTGGAGAGACAGCCCCTTTAAGCTCCTGGTTCGCACAGGTTGCCAATTTGGCAGAGGATGAAAGGGAAGAGGGAGAACCAATGAGAGAGTAGCTGTTAGGCATTTGGATGGGCACATGTCACTCTAATTTCCCGGCAGGAAGAAGAATTAACCAAAGTCTCAGCCACCCACCGGGAACCAGTAGAGGTCCTGAACCAAAAGTTTGGACTTGCGTTCAGCTCACAAAAAACGAGTTGAAAAATGGAGCTCAGGGACACAGCAATTCACAAACTGGCAGCGTAATCAAGGCCAACTATCGTCCAAAAATCTGTTGAGGGAAGGCAACGAGGCGGACTTGAAAGCGAGGCAGAAGAGCAGGAAAGAGATTTCAAGAGGTACGTTGGAATCGCCTGTAAAGCACAGGAAGAGGGGCACAACTCCGACAATGATGCACTTGGCCAAAAAGGGCGTATGCATTTTCTCCTGAATATATTCAGGAGAAAACGCATACGCCCTTTTTGGCCAAGCAAGCAAGCGGGCAATGCAAATCTGCACTACAAAGAAGTATCACTTCCCACCGGTCAAAAGGGACATCCACAAAATGTGTAAAAACCAGAAAGGCAAGGCAGGCCCTGGAGAACAGGGAGCCTTGTTATGCTGATGGGCGGGATGTAAGTTGCCAACTGCCTCACTGGAGGAGTGCATTGTGTTCCCTAAAACAAGTAAACAACAGAGCTACAGAGCCAAGGGAACTTCCAGTCTAGGGAATATACCTTGGGAAAATTGAAAATCCATAAGACAGAGCCACCCCCAAATTGAGGTCTGCACTGCTTACAGGAACCTCAACCTGGGTACACCTGAAATATCCCAGGAAATATAAAAATGGTTCCAAACATCGTGGAACTTACGTACGATGGAATATCCCTCAGCCATGAAATCAATGTCATAAGACCAGTAGCAGCAAAATGAGTGGATTCAGGTACGATGATTCTAAGTGAAAGAAGTCACACAGAAAAAGAAACTTATCATAAGATATCACTTAGGAAGATCCTGTAAACATGGCTACACATGAACTGAGTTAGGCAAGAGAACAGAGTCTCACATTTAGAAAACACTCTTATGCCTGCTTAAGGGGGAAGGAGAGGTGGGGTGATGCATCAAACCAGAGTTTGATATAAGCACAGGTACCGTTCCAAAAACCAACTATGGAATAGACAAGACCTACACCTTCCTCAGTGAAAGGGACTCAAAACCCCATATTTCCCGCAGAGGAATAGATCTGACTAGTAAGAATCTTAAAACCTATGTATTGATATGTCTCCGTAAGGGAATCAAGTGTGTCTAGACTGGCATAAACATGGCAGCGAGAATCAGCTCAAACCCACTCTAAAAAGGAATTTCAAAAACAGAACAAAGAAACAGGGAAATTCTTTACAATTCCTTCAGGGTCTCTGATGCAACCTGGAATGACCCTATTTACAATGACAGCTGGATGTGGCATAAGGCTGGACACTTGGGACTGAGAGGATTGGTGAGATTGGGTGAGCAAATGCAGACCCTTTAAAGCAATAATGCATGGCACCCATTCCATGGGTCCCAGCTCTCCAGGTTGAAGGGAATATTACTACAGCTATAACGTGTACGGGAAACCAAGAGAATGGACACACTGTGAATACGAAAGGTTTCTAAAACTCAACGAAGAGTCCCTCTCCTGGTGCTCCGGTTTGACTTTCCAACTGCTTTCCTATCAATCTCCCAACTTGGAGAGACAGCCCCTTTAAGCTCCTGGTTCGCACAGGTTGCCAATTTGGCAGAGGATGAAAGGGAAGAGGGAGAACCAATGAGAGAGTAGCTGTTAGGCATTTGGATGGGCACATGTCACTCTAATTTCCCGGCAGGAAGAAGAATTAACCAAAGTCTCAGCCACCCACCGGGAACCAGTATACGTACTGAACCAAAAGTTTGGACTTGCGTTCAGCTCACAAAAAACGAGTTGAAAAATTGAGCTCAGGGGCACAGCAATTCACAAACTGGCAGAGTAATCAAGGCCAACTATCGTCCAAAAATCTGTTGAGGGAAGGCAATGAGGCGGACTTGAAAGCGAGGCAGAATAGCAGGAAACAGATTTCAAGAGGTACGTTGGAATCGCCTGTAAAGCACAGGAAGAGGGGCACAACTTCGACAATGATGCACTTGGCCAAAAAGGGCTTATGTGTTTTCTCCTGAATATATTCAGGAGAAAACGCATACGCCCTTTTTGGCCAAGCAAGCAAGCGGGCAATGCAAATCTGCACTACAAAGAAGTATCACTTCCCACCGGTCAAAAGGGACATCCACAAAATGTGTAAAAACCAGAAAGGCAAGGCAGGCCCTGGAGAACAGGGAGCCTTGTTATGCTGATGGGCGGGATGTAAGTTGCCAACTGCCTCACTGGAGGAGTGCATTGTGTTCCCTAAAACAAGTAAACAACAGAGCTACAGAGCCAAGGGCACGTCCAGTCTAGGGAATATACCTTGGGAAAACTGAAAATCCATAAGACAGAGCCACCCCCAAATTGAGGGCTGCACTGCTTACAGGAACCTCAACCTGGGTACACCTGAAATATCCCAGGAAATATAAAAATGGTTCCAAACATCGTGGAACTTACGTACGATGGAATATCCCTCAGCCATGAAATCAATGTCATAAGACCAGTAGCAGCAAAATGAGTGGATTGAGGTACGATGATTCTAAGTGAAAGAAGTCACACAGAAAAAGAAACTTATCATAAGATATCACTTAGGATGATCCTGTAAACATGGCTACACATGAACTGAGTTAGGAAAGAGAACAGAGTCTCACATTTAGAAAACACTCTTATTCCTGCTTAAGGGGGAAGGAGAGGTGGGGTGATGCATCAAACCAGAGTTTGATATAAGCATAGGTACCGTTCCAAAAACCAACTATGGAATAGACAAGACCTACACCTTCCTCAGTGAAAGGGACTCAAAACCCCATATTTCCCGAAGAGAAATAGATCTGACTAGTAAGAATCTTAAAACCTATGTATTGATATGTCTCTGTAAGGGAATCAAGTGTGTCTAGACTGGCATAAACATGGCAGCGAGAATCAGCTCAAACCCACTCTAAAAAGGAATTTCAAAAACAGAACAAAGAAACAGGGAAATTCTTTACAATTCCTTCAGGGTCTCTGATGCAACCTGGAATGACCCTACCTACAATGACAGCTGGATGTGGCATGAGGCTGGACACTTGGGACTGAGAGGATTGGTGAGATTGGGTGAGCAAATTTAGACCCTTTAAAGCAATAATGCATGGCACCCATTCCATGGGTCCCAGCTCTCCAGGTTGAAGGGAATATTACTACAGCTATAACATGTACGGGAAACCTAGAGAATGGACACACTGTGAATACGAAAGGTTTCTAAAACTCAACCAAGAGCCCCTCTCCTGGTGCTCCGGTTTGACCTTCCAACTGCTTTCCTATCAATCTCCCAACTTGGAGAGACAGCCCCTTTAAGCTCCTGGTTCGCACAGGTTGCCAATTTGGCAGAGGATGAAAGGGAAGAGGGAGAACCAATGAGAGAGTAGCTGTTAGGCATTTGGATGGGCACATGTCACTGTAATTTCCCGGCAGGAAGAAGAATGAACCAAAGTCTCAGCCACCCACCGGGAACCAGTATAGGTCCTGAACCAAAAGTTTGGACTTGCGTTTAGCTCACAAAAAACGAGTTGAAAAATGGAGCTCAGGGGCACAGCAATTCAGAAACTGGCAGAGTAATCAAGGCCCACTATCGTCCAAAAATCTGTTGAGGGAAGGCAACGAGGCGGACTTGAAAGCGAGGCAGAATAGCAGGAAAGAGATTTCAAGAGGTACGTTGGAATCGCCTGTAAAGCACAGGAAGAGGGGCACAACTTCGACAATGATGCACTTGGCCAAAAAGGGCGTATGCGTTTTCTCCTGAATATATTCAGGAGAAAACGCATACGCCCTTTTTGGCCAAGCAAGCAAGCGTGCAATGCAAATGTGCACTACAAAGAAGTATCACTTCCCACCGGTCAGAAGGGACATCCACAAAATGTGTAAAAACCAGAAAGGCAAGACAAGCCCTGGAGAACAGGGAGCCTTGTTATGCTGATGGGCGGGATGTAAGTTGCCAACTGCCTCACTGGAGGAGTGCATTGTGTTCCCTAAAACAAGTAAACAACAGAGCTACAGAGCCAAGGGCACTTCCAGTCTAGGGAATAAACCTTGGGAAAATTGAAAATCCATAAGACAGAGCCACCCCCAAATTGAGGGCTGCACTGCTTACAGGAACCTCAACCTGGGTACACCTGAAATATCCCAGGAAATATAAAAATGGTTCCAAACATCGTGGAACTTACGTACGATGGAATATCCCTCAGCCATGACATCAATGTCATAAGACCAGTAGCAGCAAAATGAGTGGATTCAGGTACGATGATTCTAAGTGAAAGAAGTCACACAGAAAAAGAAACTTATCATAAGATATCACTTAGGAAGATCCTGTAAACATGGCTACACATGAACTGAGTTAGGCAAGAGAACAGAGTCTCACATTTAGAAAACACTCTTATGCCTGCTTAAGGGGGAAGGAGAGGTGGGGTGATGCATCAAACCAGAGTTTGATATAAGCACAGGTACCGTTCCAAAAACCAACTATGGAATAGACAAGACCTACACCTTCCTCAGTGAAAGGGACTCAAAACCCCATATTTCCCGCAGAGGAATAGATCTGACTAGTAAGACTCTTAAAACCTATGTATTGATATGTCTCCGTAAGGGAATCAAGTGTGTCTAGACTGGCATAAACATGGCAGCGAGAATCAGCTCAAACCCACTCTAAAAAGGAATTTCAAAAACAGAACAAAGAAACAGGGAAATTCTTTACAATTCCTTCAGGGTCTCTGATGAAACCTGGAATGACCCTATCTACAATGACAGCTGGATGTGGCATAAGGCTGGACACTTGGGACTGAGAGGATTGGTGAGATTGGGTGAGCAAATGCAGACCCTTTAAAGCAATAATGCATGGCACCCATTCCATGGGTCCCAGCTCTCCAGGTTGAAGGGAATATTACTACAGCTATAACATGTACGGGAAACCTAGAGAATGGACACACTGTGAATACCAAAGGTTTCTAAAACTCAACGAAGAGCCCCTCTCCTGGTGCTCCGGTTTGACTTTCCAACTGCTATCCTATCAATCTCCCAACTTGGAGAGACAGCCCCTTTAAGCTCCTGGTTCGCACAGGTTGCCAATTTGGCAGAGGATGAAAGGGAAGAGGGAGAACCAATGAGAGAGTAGCTGTTAGGCATTTGGATGGGCACATGTCACTCTAATTTCCCGGCAGGAAGAAGAATTAACCAAAGTCTCAGCCACCCACCGGGAACCAGTAGAGGTCCTGAACCAAAAGTTTGGACTTGCGTTCAGCTCACAAAAAACGAGTTGAAAAATGGAGCTCAGGGACACAGCAATTCACAAACTGGCAGCGTAATCAAGGCCAACTATCGTCCAAAAATCTGTTGAGGGAAGGCAACGAGGCGGACTTGAAAGCGAGGCAGAAGAGCAGGAAAGAGATTTCAAGAGGTACGTTGGAATCGCCTGTAAAGCACAGGAAGAGGGGCACAACTCCGACAATGATGCACTTGGCCAAAAAGGGCGTATGCATTTTCTCCTGAATATATTCAGGAGAAAACGCATACGCCCTTTTTGGCCAAGCAAGCAAGCGGGCAATGCAAATCTGCACTACAAAGAAGTATCACTTCCCACCGGTCAAAAGGGACATCCACAAAATGTGTAAAAACCAGAAAGGCAAGGCAGGCCCTGGAGAACAGGGAGCCTTGTTATGCTGATGGGCGGGATGTAAGTTGCCAACTGCCTCACTGGAGGAGTGCATTGTGTTCCCTAAAACAAGTAAACAACAGAGCTACAGAGCCAAGGGAACTTCCAGTCTAGGGAATATACCTTGGGAAAATTGAAAATCCATAAGACAGAGCCACCCCCAAATTGAGGTCTGCACTGCTTACAGGAACCTCAACCTGGGTACACCTGAAATATCCCAGGAAATATAAAAATGGTTCCAAACATCGTGGAACTTACGTACGATGGAATATCCCTCAGCCATGAAATCAATGTCATAAGACCAGTAGCAGCAAAATGAGTGGATTCAGGTACGATGATTCTAAGTGAAAGAAGTCACACAGAAAAAGAAACTTATCATAAGATATCACTTAGGAAGATCCTGTAAACATGGCTACACATGAACTGAGTTAGGCAAGAGAACAGAGTCTCACATTTAGAAAACACTCTTATGCCTGCTTAAGGGGGAAGGAGAGGTGGGGTGATGCATCAAACCAGAGTTTGATATAAGCACAGGTACCGTTCCAAAAACCAACTATGGAATAGACAAGACCTACACCTTCCTCAGTGAAAGGGACTCAAAACCCCATATTTCCCGCAGAGGAATAGATCTGACTAGTAAGAATCTTAAAACCTATGTATTGATATGTCTCCGTAAGGGAATCAAGTGTGTCTAGACTGGCATAAACATGGCAGCGAGAATCAGCTCAAACCCACTCTAAAAAGGAATTTCAAAAACAGAACAAAGAAACAGGGAAATTCTTTACAATTCCTTCAGGGTCTCTGATGCAACCTGGAATGACCCTATTTACAATGACAGCTGGATGTGGCATAAGGCTGGACACTTGGGACTGAGAGGATTGGTGAGATTGGGTGAGCAAATGCAGACCCTTTAAAGCAATAATGCATGGCACCCATTCCATGGGTCCCAGCTCTCCAGGTTGAAGGGAATATTACTACAGCTATAACGTGTACGGGAAACCAAGAGAATGGACACACTGTGAATACGAAAGGTTTCTAAAACTCAACGAAGAGTCCCTCTCCTGGTGCTCCGGTTTGACTTTCCAACTGCTTTCCTATCAATCTCCCAACTTGGAGAGACAGCCCCTTTAAGCTCCTGGTTCGCACAGGTTGCCAATTTGGCAGAGGATGAAAGGGAAGAGGGAGAACCAATGAGAGAGTAGCTGTTAGGCATTTGGATGGGCACATGTCACTCTAATTTCCCGGCAGGAAGAAGAATTAACCAAAGTCTCAGCCACCCACCGGGAACCAGTATACGTACTGAACCAAAAGTTTGGACTTGCGTTCAGCTCACAAAAAACGAGTTGAAAAATTGAGCTCAGGGGCACAGCAATTCACAAACTGGCAGAGTAATCAAGGCCAACTATCGTCCAAAAATCTGTTGAGGGAAGGCAATGAGGCGGACTTGAAAGCGAGGCAGAATAGCAGGAAACAGATTTCAAGAGGTACGTTGGAATCGCCTGTAAAGCACAGGAAGAGGGGCACAACTTCGACAATGATGCACTTGGCCAAAAAGGGCCTATGTGTTTTCTCCTGAATATATTCAGGAGAAAACGCATACGCCCTTTTTGGCCAAGCAAGCAAGCGGGCAATGCAAATCTGCACTACAAAGAAGTATCACTTCCCACCGGTCAAAAGGGACATCCACAAAATGTGTAAAAACCAGAAAGGCAAGGCAGGCCCTGGAGAACAGGGAGCCTTGTTATGCTGATGGGCGGGATGTAAGTTGCCAACTGCCTCACTGGAGGAGTGCATTGTGTTCCCTAAAACAAGTAAACAACAGAGCTACAGAGCCAAGGGCACGTCCAGTCTAGGGAATATACCTTGGGAAAACTGAAAATCCATAAGACAGAGCCACCCCCAAATTGAGGGCTGCACTGCTTACAGGAACCTCAACCTGGGTACACCTGAAATATCCCAGGAAATATAAAAATGGTTCCAAACATCGTGGAACTTACGTACGATGGAATATCCCTCAGCCATGAAATCAATGTCATAAGACCAGTAGCAGCAAAATGAGTGGATTGAGGTACGATGATTCTAAGTGAAAGAAGTCACACAGAAAAAGAAACTTATCATAAGATATCACTTAGGATGATCCTGTAAACATGGCTACACATGAACTGAGTTAGGAAAGAGAACAGAGTCTCACATTTAGAAAACACTCTTATTCCTGCTTAAGGGGGAAGGAGAGGTGGGGTGATGCATCAAACCAGAGTTTGATATAAGCATAGGTACCGTTCCAAAAACCAACTATGGAATAGACAAGACCTACACCTTCCTCAGTGAAAGGGACTCAAAACCCCATATTTCCCGAAGAGAAATAGATCTGACTAGTAAGAATCTTAAAACCTATGTATTGATATGTCTCTGTAAGGGAATCAAGTGTGTCTAGACTGGCATAAACATGGCAGCGAGAATCAGCTCAAACCCACTCTAAAAAGGAATTTCAAAAACAGAACAAAGAAACAGGGAAATTCTTTACAATTCCTTCAGGGTCTCTGATGCAACCTGGAATGACCCTACCTACAATGACAGCTGGATGTGGCATGAGGCTGGACACTTGGGACTGAGAGGATTGGTGAGATTGGGTGAGCAAATTTAGACCCTTTAAAGCAATAATGCATGGCACCCATTCCATGGGTCCCAGCTCTCCAGGTTGAAGGGAATATTACTACATCTATAACATGTACGGGAAACCTAGAGAATGGACACACTGTGAATACGAAAGGTTTCTAAAACTCAACCAAGAGCCCCTCTCCTGGTGCTCCGGTTTGATCTTCCAACTGCTTTCCTATCAATCTCCCAACTTGGAGAGACAGCCCCTTTAAGCTCCTGGTTCGCACAGGTTGCCAATTTGGCAGAGGATGAAAGGGAAGAGGGAGAACCAATGAGAGAGTAGCTGTTAGGCATTTGGATGGGCACATGTCACTGTAATTTCCCGGCAGGAAGAAGAATGAACCAAAGTCTCAGCCACCCACCGGGAACCAGTATAGGTCCTGAACCAAAAGTTTGGACTTGCGTTCAGCTCACAAAAAACGAGTTGAAAAATGGAGCTCAGGGGCACAGCAATTCACAAACTGGCAGAGTAATCAAGGCCCACTATCGTCCAAAAATCTGTTGAGGGAAGGCAACGAGGCGGACTTGAATGCGAGGCAGAAGAGCGGGAAAGAGATTTCAAGAGGTACGTTGGAATCGCCTGTAAAGCACAGGAAGAGGGGCACAACTTCGACAATGATGCACTTGGCCAAAAAGGGCGTATGCGTTTTCTCCTGAATATATTCAGGAGAAAACGCATACGCCCTTTTTGGCCAAGCAAGCAAGCGGGCAATGCAAATCTGCACTACAAAGAAGTATCACTTCCCACCGGTCAAAAGGGACATCCACAAAATGTGTAAAAACCAGAAAGGCAAGGCAGGCCCTGGAGAACAGGGAGCATTGTTATGCTGATGGACGGGATGTAAGTTGCCAACTGCCTCACTGGAGGAGTGCATTGTGTTCCCTAAAACAAGTAAACAACAGAGCTACAGAGCCAAGGGCACGTCCAGTCTAGGGAATATAACTTGGGAAAATTGAAAATCCATAAGACAGAGCCACCCCCAAATTGAGGGCTGCACTGCTTACAGGTACCTCAAACTGGGTACACCTGAAATATCCCAGGAAATATAAAAATGGTTCCATACATTGTGGAACTTACGTACGATGGAATATCCCTCAGCCATGACATCAATATCATAAGACCAGTAGAAGCAAAATGAGTGGATTCAGGTACGATGATTCTAAGTGAAAGAAGTCACACAGAAAAAGAAATTTATCATAAGATATCACTTAGGAAGATTCTGTAAACATGGCTACACATGAACTGAGTTAGGCAAGAGAACAGAGTCTCACATTTAGAAAACACTCTTATGCCTGCTTAAGAGGGAAGGAGAGGTGGGGTGATGCATCAAACCAGAGTTTGATATAAGCACAGGTACCGTTCCAAAAACCAACTATGGAATAGACAAGACCTACACCTTCCTCAGTGAAAGGGACTCAAAACCCCATATTTCCCACAGAAGAATAGATCTGACTAGAAAGAATCTTAATACCTATGTATTGATATGTCTCCGTAAGGGAATCAAGTGTGTCTAGACTGGCATAAACAGGGCAGCGAGAATCAGCTCAAACCCACTCTAAAAAGGAATTTCAAAAACAGAACAAAGAAACAGGGAAATTCTTTACAATTCCTTCAGGGTCTCTGATGAAACCTGGAATGACCCTATCTACAATGACAGCTGGATTTGGCATAAGGCTGGACACTTGGGACTGAGAGGACTGGTGAGATTGGGTGAGCAAATGCAGACCCTTTAAAGCAATAATGCATGGCACCCATTCCATGGGTCCCAACTCTCCAGGTTGAAGGGAATATTACTACAGCTATAACATGTACGGGAAACCTAGAGAATGGACACACTGTGAATACCAAAGGTTTCTAAAACTCAACGAAGAGCCCCTCTCCTGGTGCTCCGGTTTGACTTTCCAACTGCTTTCCTATCAATCTCCCAACTTGGAGAGACAGCCCCTTTAAGCTCCTGGTTCGCACAGGTTGCCAATTTGGCAGAGGATGAAAGGGAAGAGGGAGAACCAATGAGAGAGTAGCTGTTAGGCATTTGGATGGGCACATGTCACTCTAATTTCCCGGCAGGAAGAAGAATTAACCAAAGTCTCAGCCACCCACCGGGAACCAGTATAGGTCCTGAACCAAAAGTTTGGACTTGCGTTCAGCTCACAAAAAACGGGTTGAAAAATGGGGCTCAGGGGCACAGCAATTCACAAACTGGCAGAGTAATCAAGGCCAACTATCGTCCAAAAATCTGTTGAGGGAAGGCAATGAGGCGGACTTGAAAGCGAGGCAGAATAGCAGGAAACAGATTTCAAGAGGTACGTTGGAATCGCCTGTAAAGCACAGGAAGAGGGGCACAACTTCGACAATGATGCACTTGGCCAAAAAGGGTGTATGCGTTTTCTCCTGAATATATTCAGGAGAAAACGCATACGCCCTTTTTGGCCAAGCAAGCAAGCGGGCAATGCAAATCTGCACTACAAAGAAGTATCACTTCCCACCGGTCAAAAGGGACATCCACAAAATGTGTAAAAACCAGAAAGGCAAGGCAGGCCCTGGAGAACAGGGAGCCTTGTTATGCTGATGGGCGGGATGTAAGTTGCCAACTGCCTCACTGGAGGAGTGCATTGTGTTCCCTAAAACAAGTAAACAACAGAGCTACAGAGCCAAGGGCACTTCCAGTCTAGGGAATATACCTTGGGAAAACTGAAAATCCATAAGACAGAGCCACCCCCAATTTGAGGGCTGCACTGCTTACAGGAACCTCAACCTGGGTACACCTGAAATATCCCAGGAAATATAAAAATGGTTCCAAACATCGTGGAACTTACGTACGATGGAATATCCCTCAGCCATGAAATCAATGTCATAAGACCAGTAGCAGCAAAATGAGTGGATTCAGGTACGATGATTCTAAGTGAAAGAAGTCACACAGAAAAAGAAACTTATCATAAGATATCACTTAGGAAGATCCTGTAAACATGGCTACACATGAACTGAGTTAGGCAAGAGAACAGAGTCTCTCATTTAGAAAACACTCTTATGCCTGCTTAAGGGGGAAGGAGAGGTGGGGTGATGCATCAAACCAGAGTTTGATATAAGCACAGGTACCGTTCCAAAAACCAACTATGGAATAGACAAGACCTACACCTTCCTCAGTGAAAGGGACTCAAAACCCCATATTTCCCACAGAAGAATAGATCTGACTAGAAAGAATCTTAAAACCTATGTATTGATATGTCTCCGTAAGGGAATCAAGTGTGTCTAGACTGGCATAAACATGGCAGCGAGAATCAGCTCAAACCCACTCTAAAAAGGAATTTCAAAAACAGAACAAAGAAACAGGGAAATTCTTTACAATTCCTTCAGGGTCTCTGATGCAACATGGAATGACCCTATCTACAATGACAGCTGGATGTGGCATAAGGCTGGACACTTGGGACTGAGAGGATTGGTGAGATTGGGTGAGCAAATGCAGACCCTTTAAAGCAATAATGCATGGCACCCATTCCATGGGTCCCAACTCTCCAGGTTGAAGGGAATATTACTACAGCTATAACATGTACGGGAAACCTAGAGAATGGACACACTGTGAATACCAAAGGTTTCTAAAACTCAACGAAGAGCCCCTCTCCTGGTGCTCCGGTTTGACTTTCCAACTGCTTTCCTATCAATCTCCCAACTTGGAGAGACAGCCCCTTTAAGCTCCTGGTTCGCACAGGTTGCCAATTTGGCAGAGGATGAAAGGGAAGAGGGAGAACCAATGAGAGAGTAGCTGTTAGGCATTTGGATGGGCACATGTCACTCTAATTTCCCGGCAGGAAGAAGAATTAACCAAAGTCTCAGCCACCCACCGGGAACCAGTAGAGGTCCTGAACCAAAAGTTTGGACTTGCGTTCAGCTCACAAAAAACGAGTTGAAAAATGGAGCTCAGGGGCACAGCAATTCACAAACTGGCAGAGTAATCAAGGCCAACTATCGTCCAAAAATCTGTTGAGGGAAGGCAACGAGGCGGACTTGAAAGCGAGGCAGAATAGCAGGAAAGAGATGTCAAGATGTACGTTGGAATCGCCTGTAAAGCACAGGAAGAGGGGCACAACTTCGACAATGATGCACTTGGCCAAAAAGGGCGTATGCGTTTTCTCCTGAATATATTCAGGAGAAAACGCATATGCCCTTTTTGGCCAAGCAAGCAAGCGGGCAATGCAAATCTGCACTACAAAGAAGTATCACTTCCCACCGGTCAAAAGGGACATCCACAAAATGTGTAAAAACCAGAAAGGCAAGGCAGGCCCTGGAGAACAGGGAGCCTTGTTATGCTGATGGGCGGGATGTAAGTTGCCAACTGCCTCACTGGAGGAGTGCATTGTGTTCCCTAAAACAAGTAAACAACAGAGCTACAGAGCCAAGGGCACGTCCAGTCTAGGGAATATACCTTGGGAAAACTGAAAATCCATAAGACAGAGCCACCCCCAAATTGAGGGCTGCACTGCTTACAGGAACCTCAACCTGGGTACACCTGAAATATCCCAGGAAATATAAAAATGGTTCCAAACATCGTGGAACTTACGTACGATGGAATATCCCTCAGCCATGAAATCAATGTCATAAGACCAGTAGCAGCAAAATGAGTGGATTCAGGTACGATGATTCTAAGTGAAAGAAGTCACACAGAAAAAGAAACTTATCATAAGATATCACTTAGGAAGATCCTGTAAACATGGCTACACATGAACTGAGTTAGGCAAGAGAACAGAGTCTCACATTTAGAAAACACTCTTATGCCTGCTTAAGGGGGAAGGAGAGGTGGGGTGATGCATCAAACCAGAGTTTGATATAAGCACAGGTACCGTTCCAAAAACCAACTATGGAATAGACAAGACCTACACCTTCCTCAGTGAAAGGGACTCAAAACCCCATATTTCCCGCAGAGGAATAGATCTGACTAGTAAGACTCTTAAAACCTATGTATTGATATGTCTCCGTAAGGGAATCAAGTGTGTCTAGACTGGCATAAACATGGCAGCGAGAATCAGCTCAAACCCACTCTAAAAAGGAATTTCAAAAACAGAACAAAGAAACAGGGAAATTCTTTACAATTCCTTCAGGGTCTCTGATGCAACCTGGAATGACCCTATCTACAATGACAGCTGGATGTGGCATAAGGCTGGACACTTGGGACTGAGAGGATTGGTGAGATTGGGTGAGCAAATGCAGACCCTTTAAAGCAATAATGCATGGCACCCATTCCATGGGTCCCAACTCTCCAGGTTGAAGGGAATATTACTACAGCTATAACATGTACGGGAAACCTAGAGAATGGACACACTGTGAATACCAAAGGTTTCTAAAACTCAACGAAGAGCCCCTCTCCTGGTGCTCCGGTTTGACTTTCCAACTGCTTTCCTATCAATCTCCCAACTTGGAGAGACAGCCCCTTTAAGCTCCTGGTTCGCACAGGTTGCCAATTTGGCAGAGGATGAAAGGGAAGAGGGAGAACCAATGAGAGAGTAGCTGTTAGGCATTTGGATGGGCACATGTCACTCTAATTTCCCGGCAGGAAGAAGAATTAACCAAAGTCTCAGCCACCCACCGGGAACCAGT
This sequence comes from Mesoplodon mirus, assembly GCF_964341445.2. Classification (NCBI taxonomy): domain Eukaryota; kingdom Metazoa; phylum Chordata; class Mammalia; order Artiodactyla; family Ziphiidae; genus Mesoplodon; species Mesoplodon mirus. The sequence goes on along the minus strand of NC_138987.1, from coordinate 109,453,717 downwards.
AGAGGTCCTGAACCAAAAGTTTGGACTTGCGTTCAGCTCACAAAAAACGAGTTGAAAAATGGAGCTCAGGGACACAGCAATTCACAAACTGGCAGCGTAATCAAGGCCAACTATCGTCCAAAAATCTGTTGAGGGAAGGCAACGAGGCGGACTTGAAAGCGAGGCAGAAGAGCAGGAAAGAGATTTCAAGAGGTACGTTGGAATCGCCTGTAAAGCACAGGAAGAGGGGCACAACTCCGACAATGATGCACTTGGCCAAAAAGGGCGTATGCATTTTCTCCTGAATATATTCAGGAGAAAACGCATACGCCCTTTTTGGCCAAGCAAGCAAGCGGGCAATGCAAATCTGCACTACAAAGAAGTATCACTTCCCACCGGTCAAAAGGGACATCCACAAAATGTGTAAAAACCAGAAAGGCAAGGCAGGCCCTGGAGAACAGGGAGCCTTGTTATGCTGATGGGCGGGATGTAAGTTGCCAACTGCCTCACTGGAGGAGTGCATTGTGTTCCCTAAAACAAGTAAACAACAGAGCTACAGAGCCAAGGGCACGTCCAGTCTAGGGAATATACCTTGGGAAAACTGAAAATCCATAAGACAGAGCCACCCCCAAATTGAGGGCTGCACTGCTTACAGGAACCTCAACCTGGGTACACCTGAAATATCCCAGGAAATATAAAAATGGTTCCAAACATCGTGGAACTTACGTACGATGGAATATCCCTCAGCCATGAAATCAATGTCATAAGACCAGTAGCAGCAAAATGAGTGGATTGAGGTACGATGATTCTAAGTGAAAGAAGTCACACAGAAAAAGAAACTTATCATAAGATATCACTTAGGATGATCCTGTAAACATGGCTACACATGAACTGAGTTAGGAAAGAGAACAGAGTCTCACATTTAGAAAACACTCTTATTCCTGCTTAAGGGGGAAGGAGAGGTGGGGTGATGCATCAAACCAGAGTTTGATATAAGCATAGGTACCGTTCCAAAAACCAACTATGGAATAGACAAGACCTACACCTTCCTCAGTGAAAGGGACTCAAAACCCCATATTTCCCGCAGAGGAATAGATCTGACTAGTAAGAATCTTAAAACCTATGTATTGATATGTCTCTGTAAGGGAATCAAGTGTGTCTAGACTGGCATAAACATGGCAGCGAGAATCAGCTCAAACCCACTCTAAAAAGGAATTTCAAAAACAGAACAAAGAAACAGGGAAATTCTTTACAATTCCTTCAGGGTCTCTGATGCAACCTGGAATGACCCTACCTACAATGACAGCTGGATGTGGCATGAGGCTGGACACTTGGGACTGAGAGGATTGGTGAGATTGGGTGAGCAAATTTAGACCCTTTAAAGCAATAATGCATGGCACCCATTCCATGGGTCCCAGCTCTCCAGGTTGAAGGGAATATTACTACAGCTATAACATGTACGGGAAACCTAGAGAATGGACACACTGTGAATACGAAAGGTTTCTAAAACTCAACCAAGAGCCCCTCTCCTGGTGCTCCGGTTTGACTTTCCAACTGCTTTCCTATCAATCTCCCAACTTGGAGAGACAGCCCCTTTAAGCTCCTGGTTCACACAGGTTGCCAATTTGGCAGAGGATGAAAGGGAAGAGGGAGAACCAATGAGAGAGTAGCTGTTAGGCATTTGGATGGGCACATGTCACTGTAATTTCCCGGCAGGAAGAAGAATGAACCAAAGTCTCAGCAACCCACCGGGAACCAGTATAGGTCCTGAACCAAAAGTTTGGACTTGCGTTCAGCTCACAAAAAACGAGTTGAAAAATGGAGCTCAGGGGCACAGCAATTCACAAACTGGCAGAGTAATCAAGGCCCACTATCGTCCAAAAATCTGTTGAGGGAAGGCAACGAGGCGGACTTGAAAGCGAGGCAGAAGAGCAGGAAAGAGATTTCAAGAGGTACGTTGGAATCGCCTGTATAGCACAGGAAGAGGGGCACAACTTCGACAATGATGCACTTGGCCAAAAAGGGCGTATGCGTTTTCTCCTGAATATATTCAGGAGAAAACGCATACGCCCTTTTTGGCCAAGCAAGCAAGCGGGCAATGCAAATCTGCACTACAAAGAAGTATCACTTCCCACCGGTCAAAAGGGACATCCACAAAATGTGTAAAAACCAGAAAGGCAAGACAGGCCCTGGAGAACCGGGAGCCTTGTTATGCTGATGGACGGGATGTAAGTTGCCAACTGCCTCACTGGAGGAGTGCATTGTGTTCCCTAAAACAAGTAAACAACAGAGCTACAGAGCCAAGGGCACGTCCAGTCTAGGGAATATAACTTGGGAAAATTGAAAATCCATAAGACAGAGCCACCCCCAAATTGAGGGCTGCACTGCTTACAGGTACCTCAACCTGGGTACACCTGAAATATCCCAGGAAATATAAAAATGGTTCCATACATTGTGGAACTTACGTACGATGGAATATCCATCAGCCATGACATCAATATCATAAGACCAGTAGCAGCAAAATGAGTGGATTCAGGTACGATGATTCTAAGTGAAAGAAGTCACACAGAAAAAGAAATTTATCATAAGATATCACTTAGGAAGATTCTGTAAACATGGCTACACATGAACTGAGTTAGGCAAGAGAACAGAGTCTCACATTTAGAAAACACTCTTATGCCTGCTTAAGAGGGAAGGAGAGGTGGGGTGATGCATCAAACCAGAGTTTGATATAAGCACAGGTACCGTTCCAAAAACCAACTATGGAATAGACAAGACCTACACCTTCCTCAGTGAAAGGGACTCAAAACCCCATATTTCCTGCAGAGGAATAGATCAGACTAGTAAGAATCTTAAAACCTATGTATTGATATGTCTCCATAAGGGAATCAAGTGTGTCTAGACTGGCATAAACATGGCAGCGAGAATCAGCTCAAACCCACTCTAAAAAGGAATTTCAAAAACAGAACAAAGAAACAGGGAAATTCTTTACAATTCCTTCAGGGTCTCTGATGCAACCTGGAATGACCCTATATACAATGACAGCTGGATATGGCATGAGGATGGACACTTGGGACTGAGAGGATTGGTGAGATTGGGTGAGCAAATGCAGACCCTTTAAAGCAATAATGCATGGCACCCATTCCATGGGTCCCAGCTCTCCAGGTTGAAGGGAATATTACTACAGCTATAACATGTACGGGAAACCTACAGAATGGACACACAGTAAATACGAATCGTTTCTAAAACTCAACGAAGAGCCCCTCTCCTGGTGCTCCGGTTTGACTTTCCAACTGCTTTCCTATCAATCTCCCAACTTGGAGAGACAGCCCCTTTAAGCTCCTGGTTCGCACAGGTTGCCAATTTGGCAGAGGATGAAAGGGAAGAGGGAGAACCAATGAGAGAGTAGCTGTTAGGCATTTGGATGGGCACATGTCACTCTAATTTCCCGGCAGGAAGAAGAATTAACCAAAGTCTCAGCCACCCACCAGGAACCAGTATAGGTCCTGAACCAAAAGTTTGGACTTGCGTTCAGCTCACAAAAAACGAGTTGAAAAATGGAGCTCAGGGGCACAGCAATTCACAAACTGGCAGAGTAATCAAGGCCAACTATCGTCCAAAAATCTGTTGAGGGAAGGCATCCAGGCGGACTTGAAAGCGAGGCAGAAGAGCAGGAAAGAGATTTCAAGAGGTACGTTGGAATCGCCTGTAAAGCACAGGAAGAGGGGCACAACTTCGACAATGATGCACTTGGCCAAAAAGGGCGTATGCGTTTTCTCCTGAATATATTCAGGAGAAAACGCATACGCCCTTTTTGGCCAAGCAAGCAAGCGGGCAATGCAAATGTGCACTACAAAGAAGTATCACTTCCCACCGGTCAGAAGGGACATCCACAAAATGTGTAAAAACCAGAAAGGCAAGACAAGCCCTGGAGAACAGGGAGCCTTGTTATGCTGATGGGCGGGATGTAAGTTGCCAACTGCCTCACTGGAGGAGTGCATTGTGTTCCCTAAAACAAGTAAACAACAGAGCTACAGAGCCAAGGGCACTTCCAGTCTAGGGAATATACCTTGGGAAAACTGAAAATCCATAAGACAGAGCCACCCCCAAATTGAGGGCTGCACTGCTTACAGGAACCTCAACCTGGGTACACCTGAAATATCCCAGGAAATATAAAAATGGTTCCAAACATCGTGGAACTTAGGTACGATGGAATATCCCTCAGCCATGAAATCAATGTCATAAGACCAGTAGCAGCAAAATGAGTGGATTCAGGTACGATGATTCTAAGTGAAAGAAGTCACACAGAAAAAGAAACTTATCATAAGATATCACTTAGGAAGATCCTGTAAACATGGCTACACATGAACTGAGTTAGGCAAGAGAACAGAGTCTCACATTTAGAAAACACTCTTATGCCTGCTTAAGGGGGAAGGAGAGGTGGGGTGATGCATCAAACCAGAGTTTGATATAAGCACAGGTACCGTTCCAAAAACCAACTATGGAATAGACAAGACCTACACCTTCCTCAGTGAAAGGGACTCAAAACCCCATATTTCCCGCAGAGGAATAGATCTGACTAGTAAGAATCTTAAAACCTATGTATTGATATGTCTCCGTAAGGGAATCAAGTGTGTCTAGACGGGCATAAACAGGGCAGCGAGAATCAGCTCAAACCCACTCTAAAAAGGAATTTCAAAAACAGAACAAAGAAACAGGGAAAATCTTTACAATTCCTTCACGGTCTCTGATGCACCCTGGAATGACCCTATCTACAATGACAGCTGGATGTGGCATAAGGCTGGACACTTGGGACTGAGAGGATTGGTGAGATTGGGTGAGCAAATGCAGACCCTTTAAAGCAATAATGCATGGCACCCATTCCATGGGTCCCAACTCTCCAGGTTGAAGGGAATATTACTACAGCTATAACATGTACGGGAAACCTAGAGAATGGACACACTGTGAATACGAAAGGTTTCTAAAACTCAACGAAGAGTCCCTCTCGTGGTGCTCCGGTTTGACTTTCCAACTGCTTTCCTATCAATCTCCCAACTTGGAGAGACAGCCCCTTTAAGCTCCTGGTTCGCACAGGTTGCCAATTTGGCAGAGGATGAAAGGGAAGAGGGAGAACCAATGAGAGAGTAGCTGTTAGGCATTTGGATGGGCACATGTCACTCTAATTTCCCGGCAGGAAGAAGAATTAGCCAAAGTCTCAGCCACCCACCGGGAACCAGTAGAGGTCCTGAACCAAAAGTTTGGACTTGCGTTCAGCTCACAAAAAACGAGTTGAAAAATGGAGCTCAGGGGCACAGCAATTCACAAACTGGCAGAGTAATCAAGGCCAACTATCGTCCAAAAATCTGTTGAGGGAAGGCAACGAGGCGGACTTGAAAGCGAGGCACAATAGCAGGAAACAGATTTCAAGAGGTACGTTGGAATCGCCTGTAAAGCACAGGAAGAGGGGCACAACTTCGACAATGATGCACTTGGCCAAAAAGGGCGTATGCGTTTTCTCCTGAATATATTCAGGAGAAAACGCATACGCCCTTTTAGGCCAAGCAAGCAAGCGGGCAATGCAAATCTGCACTACAAAGAAGTATCACTTCCCACCGGTCAAAAGGGACATCCACAAAATGTGTAAAAACCAGAAAGGCAAGGCAGGCCCTGGAGAACAGGGAGCCTTGTTATGCTGATGGGCGGGATGTAAGTTGCCAACTGCCTCACTGGAAGAGTGCATTGTGTTCCCTAAAACAAGTAAACAACAGAGCTACAGAGCCAAGGGCACGTCCAGTCTAGGGAATATACCTTGGGAAAACTGAAAATCCATAAGACAGAGCCACCCCCAAATTGAGGGCTGCACTGCTTACAGGAACCTCAACCTGGGTACATCTGAAATATCCCAGGAAATATAAAAATGGTTCCAAACATCGTGGAACTTAGGTACGATGGAATATCCCTCAGCCATGAAATCAATGTCATAAGACCAGTAGCAGCAAAATGAGTGGATTCAGGTACGATGATTCTAAGTGAAAGAAGTCACACAGAAAAAGAAACTTATCATAAGATATCACTTAGGATGATCCTGTAAACATGGCTACACATGAACTGAGTTAGGCAAGAGAACAGAGTCTCACATTTTGAAAACACTCTTATGCCTGCTTAAGGGGGAAGGAGAGGTGGGGTGATGCATCAAACCAGAGTTTGATATAAGCACAGGTACCGTTCCAAAAACCAACTATGGAATAGACAAGACCTACACCTTCCTCAGTGAAAGGGACTCAAAACCCCATATTTCCCGCAGAGGAATAGATCTGACTAGTAAGACTCTTAAAACCTATGTATTGATATGTCTCCGTAAGGGAATCAAGTGTGTCTAGACTGGCATAAACATGGCAGCGAGAATCAGCTCAAACCCACTCTAAAAAGGAATTTCAAAAACAGAACAAAGAAACAGGAAAATTCTTTACAATTCCTTCAGGGTCTCTGATGCAACCTGGAATGACCCTATCTACAATGACAGCTGGATGTGGCATAAGGCTGGACACTTGGGACTGAGAGGATTGGTGAGATTGGGTGAGCAAATGCAGACCCTTTAAAGCAATAATGCATGGTACCCACTCCATGGGTCCCAACTCTCCAGGTTGAAGGGAATATTACTACAGCTATAACATGTACGGGAAACCTAGAGAATGGACACACTGTGAATACGAAAGGTTTCTAAAACTCAACGAAGAGTCCCTCTCCTGGTGCTCCGGTTTGACTTTCCAACTGCTTTCCTATCAATCTCCCAACTTGGAGAGACAGCCCCTTTAAGCTCCTGGTTCGCACAGGTTGCCAGTTTGGCAGAGGATGAAAGGGAAGAGGGAGAACCAATGAGAGAGTAGCTGTTAGGCATTTGGATGGGCACATGTCACTCTAATTTCCCGGCAGGAAGAAGAATTAACCAAAGTCTCAGCCACCCACCGGGAACCAGTATAGGTCCTGAACCAAAAGTTTGGACTTGCGTTCAGCTCACAAAAAACGAGTTGAAAAATGGAGCTCAGGGGCACAGCAATTCACAAATTGGCAGAGTAATCAAGGCCAACTATCTTCCAAAAATCTGTTGAGGGAAGGCAACGAGGCGGACTTGAAAGCGAGGCACAATAGCAGGAAACAGATTTCAAGAGGTACGTTGGAATCGCCTGTAAAGCACAGGAAGAGGGGCACAACTTCGACAATGATGCACTTGGCCAAAAAGGGCGTATGCGTTTTCTCCTGAATATATTCAGGAGAAAACGCATACGCCCTTTTTGGCCAAGCAAGCAAGCGGGCAATGCAAATCTGCACTACAAAGAAGTATCACTTCCCACCGGTCAAAAGGGACATCCACAAAATGTGTAAAAACCAGAAAGGCAAGGCAGGCCCTGGAGAACAGGGAGCCTTGTTATGCTGATGGGCGGGATGTAAGTTGCCAACTGCCTCACTGGAGGAGTGCATTGTGTTCCCTAAAACAAGTAAACAACAGAGCTACAGAGCCAAGGGCACGTCCAGTCTAGGGAATATACCTTGGGCAAATTGAAAATCCATAAGACAGAGCCACCCCCATATTGAGGGCTGCACTGCTTACAGGAACCTCAACCTGGGTACACCTGAAATATCCCAGGAAATATAAAAATGGTTCCAAACATCGTGGAACTTACGTACGATGGAATATCCCTCAGCCATGAAATCAATGTCATAAGACCAGTAGCAGCAAAATGAGTGGATTCAGGTACGATGATTCTAAGTGAAAGAAGTCACACAGAAAAAGAAACTTATCATAAGATATCACTTAGGAAGATCCTGTAAACATGGCTACACATGAAATGAGTTAGGCAAGAGAACAGAGTCTCACATTTAGAAAACACTATTATGCTTGCTTAAGGGGGAAGGAGAGGTGGGGTGATGCATCAAACCAGAGTTTGATATAAGCACAGGTACCGTTCCAAAAACCAACTATGGAATAGACAAGACCTACACCTTCCTCAGTGAAAGGGACTCAAAACCCCATATTTCCCGCAGAGGAATAGATCTGACTAGTAAGAATCTTAAAACCTATGTATTGATATGTCTCCGTAAGGGAATCAAGTGTGTCTAGACTGGCATAAACATGGCAGCGAGAATCAGCTCAAACCCACTCTAAAAAGGAATTTCAAAAACAGAACAAAGAAACAGGGAAATTCTTTACAATTCCTTCAGGGTCTCTGATGCAACCTGGAATGACCCTATCTACAATGACAGCTGGATGTGGCATGAGGCTGTACACTTGGGACTGAGAGGATTGGTGAGATTGGATGAGCAAATGCAGACCCTTTAAAGCAATAATGCATGGCACCCATTCCATGGGTCCCAGCTCTCCAGGTTGAAGGGAATATTACTACAGCTATAACATGTACGGGAAACCTACAGAATGGACACACTGTGAATACGAAAGGTTTCTAAAACTCAACCAAGAGCCCCTCTCCTGGTGCTCCGGCTTGACTTTCCAACTGCTTTCCTATCAATCTCCCAACTTGGAGAGACAGCCCCTTTAAGCTCCTGGTTCGCACAGGTTGCCAATTTGGCAGAGGATGAAAGGGAAGAGGGAGAACCAATGAGAGAGTAGCTGTTAGGCATTTGGATGGGCACATGTCACTCTAATTTCCCGGCAGGAAGAAGAATTAACCAAAGTCTCAGCCACCCACCGGGAACCAGTAGAGGTCCTGAACCAAAAGTTTGGACTTGCGTTCAGCTCACAAAAAACGAGTTGAAAAATGGAGCTCAGGGGCACAGCAATTCACAAACTGGCAGAGTAATCAAGGCCAACTATCGTCCAAAAATCTGTTGAGGGAAGGCAACGAGGCGGACTTGAAAGCGAGGCAGAATAGCAGGAAACAGATTTCAAGAGGTACGTTGGAATCGCCTGTAAAGCACAGGAAGAGGGGCACAACTTCGACAATGATGCACTTGGCCAAAAAGGGCATATGCGTTTTCTCCTGAATATATTCAGGAGAAAACGCATACGCTCTTTTTGGCCAAGCAAGCAAGCGGGCAATGCAAATCTGCACTACAAAGAAGTATCACTTCCCACCGGTCAAAAGGGACATCCACAAAATATGTAAAAACCAGAAAGGCAAGGCAGGCCCTGGAGAACAGGGAGCCTTGTTATGCTGATGGGCGGGATGTAAGTTGCCAACTGCCTCACTGGAGGAGTGCATTGTGTTCCCTAAAACAAGTAAACAACAGAGCTACAGAGCCAAGGGCACGTCCAGTCTAGGGAATATACCTTGGGAAAACTGAAAATCCATAAGACAGAGCCACCCCCAAATTGAGGGCTGCACTGCTTACAGGAACCTCAACCTGGGTACACCTGAAATATCCCAGGAAATATAAAAATGGTTCCAAACATCGTGGAACTTAGGTACAATGGAATATCCCTCAGCCATGAAATCAATGTCATAAGACCAGTAGCAGCAAAATGAGTGGATTCAGGTACGATGATTCTAAGTGAAAGAAGTCACACAGAAAAAGAAACTTATCATAAGATATCACTTAGGAAGATCCTGTAAACATGGCTACACATGAACTGAGTTAGGCAAGAGAACAGAGTCTCACATTTAGAAAACACTCTTATGCCTGCTTAAGGGGGAAGGAGAGGTGGGGTGATGCATCAAACCAGAGTTTGATATAAGCACAGGTACCGTTCCAAAACCCAACTATGGAATAGACAAGACCTACACCTTCCTCAGTGAAAGGGACTCAAAACCCCATATTTCCCGCAGAGGAATAGATCTGACTAGTAAGAATCTTAAAACCTATGTATTGATATGTCTCCGTAAGGGAATCAAGTGTGTCTAGACTGGCATAAACAGGGCAGCGAGAATCAGCTCAAACCCACTCTAAAAAGGAATTTCAAAAACAGAACAAAGAAACAGGGAAATTCTTTACAATTCCTTCAGGGTCTCTGATGCAACCTGGAATGACCCTATCTACAATGACAGCTGGATGTGGCATAAGGCTGGACACTTGGGACTGAGAGGATTGGTGAGATTGGGTGAGCAAATGCAGACCCTTTAAAGCAATAATGCATGGCACCCATTCCATGGGTCCCAGCTCTCCAGGTTGAAGGGAATATTACTACAGCTATAACGTGTACGGGAAACCTAGAGAATGGACACACTGTGAATACGAAAGGTTTCTAAAGCTCAACGAAGAGCCCCTCTCCTGGTGCTCCGGTTTGACTTTCCAACTGCTTTCCTATCAATCTCCCAACTTGGAGAGACAGCCCCTTTAAGCTCCTGGTTCGCACAGGTTGCCAATTTGGCAGAGGATGAAAGGGAAGAGGGAGAACCAATGAGAGAGTAGCTGTTAGCCATTTGGATGGGCACATGTCACTCTAATTTCCCGGCAGGAAGAAGAATTAACCAAAGTCTCAGCCACCCACCGGGAACCAGTAGAGGTCCTGAACCAAAAGTTTGGACTTGCGTTCAGCTCACAAAAAACGAGTTGAAAAATGGAGCTCAGGGGCACAGCAATTCACAAACTGGCAGAGTAATCAAGGCCAACTATCGTCCAAAAATCTGTTGAGGGAAGGCAACGAGGCGGACTTGAAAGCGAGGCAGAATAGCAGGAAACAGATTTCAAGAGGTACGTTGGAATCGCCTGTAAAGCACAGGAAGAGGGGCACAACTTCGACAATGATGCACTTGGCCAAAAAGGGCGTATGCGTTTTCTCCTGAATATATTCAGGAGAAAACGCATTAGCCCTTTTTGGCCAAGCAAGCAAGCGGGCAATGCATATCTGCACTACAAAGAAGTATCACTTCCCACCGGTCAAAAGGGACATCCACAAAATGTGTAAAAACCAGAAAGGCAAGACAGGCCCTGGAGAACAGGGAGCCTTGTTATGCTGATGGGCGGGATGTAAGTTGCCAACTGCCTCACTGGAGGAGTGCATTGTGTTCCCTAAAACAAGTAAACAACAGAGCTACAGAGCCAAGGGCACGTCCAGTCTAGGGAATATACCTTGGGAAAACTGAAAATCCATAAGACAGAGCCACCCCCAAATTGAGGGCTGCACTGCTTACAGGAACCTCAACCTGGGTACACCTGAAATATCCCAGGAAATATAAAAATGGTTCCAAACATCGTGGAACTTACGTACGATGGAATATCCCTCAGCCATGAAATCAATGTCATAAGACCAGTAGCAGCAAAATGAGTGGATTCAGGTACGATGATTCTAAGTGAAAGAAGTCACACAGAAAAAGAAACTTATCATAAGATATCACTTAGGAAGATCCTATAAACATGGCTACACATGAACTGAGTTAGGCAAGAGAACAGAGTCTCACATTTAGAAAACACTCTTATGCCTGCTTAAGGGGGAAGGAGAGGTGGGGTGATGCATCAAACCAGAGTTTGATATAAGCACAGGTACCGTTCCAAAAACCAACTATGGAATAGACAAGACCTACACCTTCCTCAGTGAAAGGGACTCAAAACCCCATATTTCCCGCAGAGGAATAGATCTGACTAGTAAGAATCTTAAAACCTATGTATTGATATGTCTCCGTAAGGGAATCAAGTGTGTCTAGACTGGCATAAACATGGCAGCGAGAATCAGCTCAAACCCACTCTAAAAAGGAATTTCTAAAACAGAACAAAGAAACAGGGAAATTCTTTACAATTCCTTCAGGGTCTCTGATGCAACCTGGAATGACCCTATCTACAATGACAGCTGGATGTGGCATGAGGCTGGACACTTGGGACTGAGAGGATTGGTGAGATTGGGTGAGCAAATGCAGACCCTTTAAAGCAATAATGCATGGCACCCATTCCATGGGTCCCAGCTCTCCAGGTTGAAGGGAATATTACTACAGCTATAACATGTACGGGAAACCTAGAGAATGGACACACTGTGAATACGAAAGGTTTCTAAAGCTCAACGAAGAGCCCCTCTCCTGGTGCTCCGGTTTGACTTTCCAACTGCTTTCCTATCAATGTCCCAACTTGGAGAGACAGCCCCTTTAAGCTCCTGGTTCGCACAGGTTGCCAATTTGGCAGAGGATGAAAGGGAAGAGGGAGAACCAATGAGAGAGTAGCTGTTAGGCATTTGGATGGGCACATGTCACTCTAATTTCCCGGCAGGAAGAAGAATTAACCAAAGTCTCAGCCACCCACCGGGAACCAGTAGAGGTCCTGAACCAAAAGTTTGGACTTGCGTTCAGCTCACAAAAAACGAGTTGAAAAATGGAGCTCAGGGGCACAGCAATTCACAAACTGGCAGAGTAATCAAGGCCAACTATCGTCCAAAAATCTGTTGAGGGAAGGCAACGAGGCGGACTTGAAAGCGAGGCACAATAGCAGGAAACAGATTTCAAGAGGTACGTTGGAATCGCCTGTAAAGCACAGGAAGAGGGGCACAACTTCGACAATGATGCACTTGGCCAAAAAGGGCGTATGCGTTTTCTCCTGAATATATTCAGGAGAAAACGCATACGCCCTTTTTGGCCAAGCAAGCAAGCGGGCAATGCAAATCTGCACTACAAAGAAGTATCACTTCCCACCGGTCAAAAGGGACATCCACAAAATGTGTAAAAACCAGAAAGGTAAGACAGGCCCTGGAGAACAGGGAGCCTTGTTATGCTGATGGGCGGGATGTAAGTTGCCAACTGCCTCACTGGAGGAGTGCATTGTGTTCCCTAAAACAAGTAAACAACAGAGCTACAGAGCCAAGGGCACGTCCAGTCTAGGGAATATACCTTGGGAAAACTGAAAATCCATAAGACAGAGCCACCCCCAAATTGAGGGCTGCACTGCTTACAGGAACCTCAACCTGGGTACACCTGAAATATCCCAGGAAATATAAAAATGGTTCCAAACATCGTGGAACTTACGTACGATGGAATATCCCTCAGCCATGAAATCAATGTCATAAGACCAGTAGCAGCAAAATGAGTGGATTGAGGTACGATGATTCTAAGTGAAAGAAGTCACACAGAAAAAGAAACTTATCATAAGATATCACTTAGGAAGATCCTGTAAACATGGCTACACATGAACTGAGTTAGGCAAGAGAACAGAGTCTCACATTTAGAAAACACTCTTATGCCTGCTTAAGGGGGAAGGAGAGGTGGGGTGATGCATCAAACCAGAGTTTGATATAAGCACAGGTACCGTTCCAAAAACCAACTATGGAATAGACAAGACCTACACCTTCCTCAGTGAAAGGGACTCAAAACCCCATATTTCCCGCAGAGGAATAGATCTGACTAGTAAGAATCTTAAAACCTATGTATTGATATGTCTCCGTAAGGGAATCAAGTGTGTCTAGACTGGCATAAACAGGGCAGCGAGAATCAGCTCAAACCCACTCTAAAAAGGAATTTCAAAAACAGAACAAAGAAACAGGGAAAATCTTTACAATTCCTTCACGGTCTCTGATGCAACCTGGAATGACCCTATCTACAATGACAGCTGGATGTGGCATAAGGCTGGACACTTGGGACTGAGAGGATTGGTGAGATTGGGTGAGCAAATGCAGACCCTTTAAAGCAATAATGCATGGCACCCATTCCATGGGTCCCAACTCTCCAGGTTGAAGGGAATATTACTACAGCTATAACATGTACGGGAAACCTAGAGAATGGACACACTGTGAATATGAAAGGTTTCTAAAACTCAACGAAGAGTCCCTCTCGTGGTGCTCCGGTTTGACTTTCCAACTGCTTTCCTATCAATCTCCCAACTTGGAGAGACAGCCCCTTTAAGCTCCTGGTTCGCACAGGTTGCCAATTTGGCAGAGGATGAAAGGGAAGAGGGAGAACCAATGAGAGAGTAGCTGTTAGGCATTTGGATGGGCACATGTCACTCTAATTTCCCGGCAGGAAGAAGAATTAACCAAAGTCTCAGCCACCCACCGGGAACCAGTAGAGGTCCTGAACCAAAAGTTTGGACTTGCGTTCAGCTCACAAAAAACGAGTTGAAAAATGGAGCTCAGGGGCACAGCAATTCACAAACTGGCAGAGTAATCAAGGCCAACTATCGTCCAAAAATCTGTTGAGGGAAGGCAACGAGGCGGACTTGAAAGCGAGGCACAATAGCAGGAAACAGATTTCAAGAGGTACGTTGGAATCGCCTGTAAAGCACAGGAAGAGGGGCACAACTTCGACAATGATGCACTTGGCCAAAAAGGGCGTATGCGTTTTCTCCTGAATATATTCAGGAGAAAACGCATTAGCCCTTTTTGGCCAAGCAAGCAAGCGGGCAATGCAAATCTGCACTACAAAGAAGTATCACTTCCCACCGGTCAAAAGGGACATCCACAAAATGTGTAAAAACCAGAAAGGCAAGACAGGCCCTGGAGAACAGGGAGCCTTGTTATGCTGATGGGCGGGATGTAAGTTGCCAACTGCCTCACTGGAGGAGTGCATTGTGTTCCCTAAAACAAGTAAACAACAGAGCTACAGAGCCAAGGGCACGTCCAGTCTAGGGAATATACCTTGGGAAAACTGAAAATCCATAAGACAGAGCCACCCCCAAATTGAGGGCTGCACTGCTTACAGGAACCTCAACCTGGGTACACCTGAAATATCCCAGGAAATATAAAAATGGTTCCAAACATCGTGGAACTTACGTACGATGGAATATCCCTCAGCCATGAAATCAATGTCATAAGACCAGTAGCAGCAAAATGAGTGGATTCAGGTACGATGATTCTAAGTGAGAGAAGTCACACAGAAAAAGAAACTTATCATAAGATATCACTTAGGAAGATCCTATAAACATGGCTACACATGAACTGAGTTAGGCAAGAGAACAGAGTCTCACATTTAGAAAACACTCTTATGCCTGCTTAAGGGGGAAGGAGAGGTGGGGTGATGCATCAAACCAGAGTTTGATATAAGCACAGGTACCGTTCCAAAAACCAACTATGGAATAGACAAGACCTACACCTTCCTCAGTGAAAGGGACTCAAAACCCCATATTTCCCGCAGAGGAATAGATCTGACTAGTAAGAATCTTAAAACCTATGTATTGATATGTCTCCGTAAGGGAATCAAGTGTGTCTAGACTGGCATAAACATGGCAGCGAGAATCAGCTCAAACCCACTCTAAAAAGGAATTTCTAAAACAGAACAAAGAAACAGGGAAATTCTTTACAATTCCTTCAGGGTCTCTGTTGCAACCTGGAATGACCCTATCTACAATGACAGCTGGATGTGGCATGAGGCTGGACACTTGGGACTGAGAGGATTGGTGAGATTGGGTGAGCAAATGCAGACCCTTTAAAGCAATAATGCATGGTACCCACTCCATGGGTCCCAACTCTCCAGGTTGAAGGGAATATTACTACAGCTATAACATGTACGGGAAACCTAGAGAATGGACACACTGTGAATACGAAAGGTTTCTAAAACTCAACGAAGAGTCCCTCTCCTGGTGCTCCGGTTTGACTTTCCAACTGCTTTCCTATCAATCTCCCAACTTGGAGAGACAGCCCCTTTAAGCTCCTGGTTCGCACAGGTTGCCAATTTGGCAGAGGATGAAAGGGAAGAGGGAGAACCAATGAGAGAGTAGCTGTTAGGCATTTGGATGGGCACATGTCACTCTAATTTCCCGGCAGGAAGAAGAATGAACCAAAGTCTCAGCCACGCACCGGGAACCAGTATAGGTCCTGAACCAAAAGTTTGGACTTGCGTTCAGCTCACAAAAAACGAGTTGAAAAATGGAGCTCAGGGGCACAGCAATTCACAAACTGGCAGAGTAATCAAGGCCAACTATCGTCCAAAAATCTGTTGAGGGAAGGCAACGAGGCGGACTTGAAAGCGAGGCACAATAGCAGGAAACAGATTTCAAGAGGTACGTTGGAATCGCCTGTAAAGCACAGGAAGAGGGGCACAACTTCGACAATGATGCACTTGGCCAAAAAGGGCGTATGCGTTTTCTCCTGAATATATTCAGGAGAAAACGCATACGCCCTTTTTGGCCAAGCAAGCAAGCGGGCAATGCAAATCTGCACTACAAAGAAGTATCACTTCCCACCGGTCAAAAGGGACATCCACAAAATGTGTAAAAACCAGAAAGGCAAGGCAGGCCCTGGAGAACAGGGAGCCTTGTTATGCTGATGGGCGGGATGTAAGTTGCCAACTGCCTCACTGGAGGAGTGCATTGTGTTCCCTAAAACAAGTAAACAACAGAGCTACAGAGCCAAGGGCACGTCCAGTCTAGGGAATATACCTTGGGCAAATTGAAAATCCATAAGACAGAGCCACCCCCAAATTGAGGGCTGCACTGCTTACAGGAACCTCAACCTGGGTACACCTGAAATATCCCAGGAAATATAAAAATGGTTCCAAACATCGTGGAACTTACGTACGATGGAATATCCCTCAGCCATGAAATCAATGTCATAAGACCAGTAGCAGCAAAATGAGTGGATTCAGGTACGATGATTCTAAGTGAAAGAAGTCACACAGAAAAAGAAACTTATCATAAGATATCACTTAGGAAGATCCTGTAAACATGGCTACACATGAACTGAGTTAGGCAAGAGAACAGAGTCTCACATTTAGAAAACACTCTTATGCCTGCTTAAGGGGGAAGGAGAGGTGGGGTGATGCATCAAACCATAGTTTGATATAAGCACAGGTACTGTTCCAAAAACCAACTATGGAATAGACAAGACCTACACCTTCCTCAGTGAAAGGGACTCAAAACCCCATATTTCCCGCAGAGGAATAGATCTGACTAGTAAGAATCTTAAAACCTATGTATTGATATGTCTCCGTAACGGAATCAAGTGTGTCTAGACTGGCATAAACATGGCAGCGAGAATCAGCTCAAACCCACTCTAAAAAGGAATTTCAAAAACAGAACAAAGAAACAGGGAAATACTTTACAATTCCTTCAGGGTCTCTGATGCAACCTGGAATGACCCTATCTACAATGACAGCTGGATGTGGCATGAGGCTGGACACTTGGGACTGAGAGGATTGGTGAGATTGGGTGAGCAAATGCAGACCCTTTAAAGCAATAATGCATGGCACCCATTCCATGGGTCCCAGCTCTCCAGGTTGAAGGGAATATTACTACAGATATAACATGTACGGGAAACCTACAGAATGGACACACTGTGAATACGAAAGGTTTCTAAAACTCAACCAAGAGCCCCTCTCCTGGTGCTCCGGCTTGACTTTCCAACTGCTTTCCTATCAATCTCCCAACTTGGAGAGACAGCCCCTTTAAGCTCCTGGTTCGCACAGGTTGCCAATTTGGCAGAGGATGAAAGGGAAGAGGGAGAACCAATGAGAGAGTAGCTGTTAGGCATTTGGATGGGCACATGTCACTCTAATTTCCCGGCAGGAAGAAGAATTAGCCAAAGTCTCAGCCACCCACCGGGAACCAGTACAGGTCCTGAACCAAAAGTTTGGACTTGCGTTCAGCTCACAAAAAACGAGTTGAAAAATGGAGCTCAGGGGCACAGCAATTCACAAACTGGCAGAGTAATCAAGGCCAACTATCGTCCAAAAATCTGTTGAGGGAAGGCAACGAGGCGGACTTGAAAGCGAGGCACAATAGCAGGAAACAGATTTCAAGAGGTACGTTGGAATCGCCTGTAAAGCACAGGAAGAGGTGCACAACTTCGACAATGATGCACTTGGCCAAAAAGGGCGTATGCGTTTTCTCCTGAATATATTCAGGAGAAAACGCATACGCCCTTTTAGGCCAAGCAAGCAAGCGGGCAATGCAAATCTGCACTACAAAGAAGTATCACTTCCCACCGGTCAAAAGGGACGTCCACAAAATGTGTAAAAACCAGAAAGGCAAGGCAGACCCTGGAGAACAGGGAGCCTTGTTATGCTGATGGGCGGGATGTAAGTTGCCAACTGCCTCACTGGAAGAGTGCATTGTGTTCCCTAAAACAAGTAAACAACAGAGCTACAGAGCCAAGGGCACGTCCAGTCTAGGGAATATACCTTGGGAAAACTGAAAATCCATAAGACAGAGCCACCCCCAAATTGAGGGCTGCACTGCTTACAGGAACCTCAACCTGGGTACATCTGAAATATCCCAGGAAATATAAAAATGGTTCCAAACATCGTGGAACTTAGGTACGATGGAATATCCCTCAGCCATGAAATCAATGTCATAAGACCAGTAGCAGCAAAATGAGTGGATTCAGGTACGATGATTCTAAGTGAAAGAAGTCACACAGAAAAAGAAACTTATCATAAGATATCACTTAGGATGATCCTGTAAACATGGCTACACATGAACTGAGTTAGGCAAGAGAACAGAGTCTCACATTTAGAAAACACTCTTATGCCTGCTTAAGGGGGAAGGAGAGGTGGGGTGATGCATCAAACCAGAGTTTGATATAAGCACAGGTACCGTTCCAAAAACCAACTATGGAATAGACAAGACCTACACCTTCCTCAGTGAAAGGGACTCAAAACCCCATATTTCCCGCAGAGGAATAGATCTGACTAGTAAGAATCTTAAAACCTATGTATTGATATGTCTCCGTAAGGGAATCAAGTGTGTCTAGACTGGCATAAACATGGCAGCGAGAATCAGCTCAAACCCACTCTAAAAAGGAATTTCAAAAACAGAACAAAGAAACAGGAAAATTCTTTACAATTCCTTCAGGGTCTCTGATGCAACCTGGAATGACCCTATCTACAATGACAGCTGGATGTGGCATAAGGCTGGACACTTGGGACTGAGAGGATTGGTGAGATTGGGTGAGCAAATGCAGACCCTTTAAAGCAATAATGCATGGTACCCACTCCATGGGTCCCAACTCTCCAGGTTGAAGGGAATATTACTACAGCTATAAGATGTACGGGAAACCTAGAGAATGGACACACTGTGAATACGAAAGGTTTCTAAAACTCAACGAAGAGTCCCTCTCCTGGTGCTCCGGTTTGACTTTCCAACAGCTTTACTATCAATCTCCCAACTTGGAGAGACAGCCCCTTTAAGCTCCTGGTTCGCACAGGTTGCCAATTTGGCAGAGGATGAAAGGGAAGAGGGAGAACCAATGAGAGAGTAGCTGTTAGGCATTTGGATGGGCACATGTCACTCTAATTTCCCGGCAGGAAGAAGAATTAACCAAAGTCTCAGCCACCCACCGGGAACCAGTATAGGTCCTGAACCAAAAGTTTGGACTTGCGTTCAGCTCACAAAAAACGAGTTGAAAAATGGAGCTCAGGGGCACAGCAATTCACAAATTGGCAGAGTAATCAAGGCCAACTATCTTCCAAAAATCTGTTGAGGGAAGGCAACGAGGTGGACTTGAAAGCGAGGCACAATAGCAGGAAACAGATTTCAAGAGGTACGTTGGAATCGCCTGTAAAGCACAGGAAGAGGGGCACAACTTCGACAATGATGCACTTGGCCAAAAAGGGCGTATGCGTTTTCTCCTGAATATATTCAGGAGAAAACGCATACGCCCTTTTTGGCCAAGCAAGCAAGCGGGCAATGCAAATCTGCACTACAAAGAAGTATCACTTCCCACCGGTCAAAAGGGACATCCACAAAATGTGTAAAAACCAGAAAGGCAAGGCAGGCCCTGGAGAACAGGGAGCCTTGTTATGCTGATGGGCGGGATGTAAGTGGCCAACTGCCTCACTGGAGGAGTGCATTGTGTTCCCTAAAACAAGTAAACAACAGAGCTACAGAGCCAAGGGCACGTCCAGTCTAGGGAATATACCTTGGGCAAATTGAAAATCCATAAGACAGAGCCACCCCCAAATTGAGGGCTGCACTGCTTACAGGAACCTCAACCTGGGTACACCTGAAATATCCCAGGAAATATAAAAATGGTTCCAAACATCGTGGAACTTACGTACGATGGAATATCCCTCAGCCATGAAATCAATGTCATAAGACCAGTAGCAGCAAAATGAGTGGATTCAGGTACGATGATTCTAAGTGAAAGAAGTCACACAGAAAAAGAAACTTATCATAAGATATCACTTAGGAAGATCCTGTAAACATGGCTACACATGAACTGAGTTAGGCAAGAGAACAGAGTCTCACATTTAGAAAACACTCTTATGCCTGCTTAAGGGGGAAGGAGAGGTGGGGTGATGCATCAAACCAGAGTTTGATATAAGCACAGGTACTGTTCCAAAAACCAACTATGGAATAGACAAGACCTACACCTTCCTCAGTGAAAGGGACTCAAAACCCCATATTTCCCGCAGAGGAATAGATCTGACTAGTAAGAATCTTAAAACCTATGTATTGATATGTCTCCGTAAGGGAATCAAGTGTGTCTAGACTGGCATAAACATGGCAGCGAGAATCAGCTCAAACCCACTCTAAAAAGGAATTTCAAAAACAGAACAAAGAAACAGGGAAATTCTTTACAATTCCTTCAGGGTCTCTGATGCAACCTGGAATGACCCTATCTACAATGACAGCTGGATGTGGCATGAGGCTGGACACTTGGGACTGAGAGGATTGGTGAGATTGGGTGAGCAAATGCAGACCCTTTAAAGCAATAATGCATGGCACCCATTCCATGGGTCCCAGCTCTCCAGGTTGAAGGGAATATTACTACAGATATAACATGTACGGGAAACCTACAGAATGGACACACTGTGAATACGAAAGGTTTCTAAAACTCAACCAAGGGCCCCTCTCCTGGTGCTCCGGCTTGACTTTCCAACTGCTTTCCTTTCAATCTCCCAACTTGGAGAGACAGCCCCTTTAAGCTCCTGGTTCGCACAGGTTGCCAATTTGGCAGAGGATGAAAGGGAAGAGGGAGAACCAATGAGAGAGTAGCTGTTAGGCATTTGGATGGGCACATGTCACTCTAATTTCCCGGCAGGAAGAAGAATTAGCCAAAGTCTCAGCCACCCACCGGGAACCAGTAGAGGTCCTGAACCAAAAGTTTGGACTTGCGTTCAGCTCACAAAAAACGAGTTGAAAAATGGAGCTCAGGGGCACAGCAATTCACAAACTGGCAGAGTAATCAAGGCCAACTATCGTCCAAAAATCTGTTGAGGGAAGGCAACGAGGCGGACTTGAAAGCGAGGCACAATAGCAGGAAACAGATTTCAAGAGGTACGTTGGAATCGCCTGTAAAGCACAGGAAGAGGGGCACAACTTCGACAATGATGCACTTGGCCAAAAAGGGCGTATGCGTTTTCTCCTGAATATATTCAGGAGAAAACGCATACGCCCTTTTAGGCCAAGCAAGCAAGCGGGCAATGCAAATCTGCACTACAAAGAAGTATCACTTCCCACCGGTCAAAAGGGACATCCACAAAATGTGTAAAAACCAGAAAGGCAAGGCAGGCCCTGGAGAACAGGGAGCCTTGTTATGCTGATGGGCGGGATGTAAGTTGCCAACTGCCTCACTGGAAGAGTGCATTGTGTTCCCTAAAACAAGTAAACAACAGAGCTACAGAGCCAAGGGCACGTCCAGTCTAGGGAATATACCTTGGGAAAACTGAAAATCCATAAGACAGAGCCACCCCCAAATTGAGGGCTGCACTGCTTACAGGAACCTCAACCTGGGTACACCTGAAATATCCCAGGAAATATAAAAATGGTTCCAAACATCGTGGAACTTAGGTACGATGGAATATCCCTCAGCCATGAAATCAATGTCATAAGACCAGTAGCAGCAAAATGAGTGGATTCAGGTACGATGATTCTAAGTGAAAGAAGTCACACAGAAAAAGAAACATATCATAAGATTTCACTTAGGATGATCCTGTAAACATGGCTACACATGAACTGAGTTAGGCAAGAGAACAGAGTCTCACATTTAGAAAACACTCTTATGCCTGCTTAAGGGGGAAGGAGAGGTGGGGTGATGCATCAAACCAGAGTTTGATATAAGCACAGGTACCGTTCCAAAAACCAACTATGGAATAGACAAGACCTACACCTTCCTCAGTGAAAGGGACTCAAAACCCCATATTTCCCGCAGAGGAATAGATCTGACTAGTAAGAATCTTAAAACCTATGTATTGATATGTCTCCGTAAGGGAATCAAGTGTGTCTAGACTGGCATAAACATGGCAGCGAGAATCAGCTCAAACCCACTCTAAAAAGGAATTTCAAAAACAGAACAAAGAAACAGGAAAATTCTTTACAATTCCTTCAGGGTCTCTGATGCAACCTGGAATGACCCTATCTACAATGACAGCTGGATGTGGCATGAGGCTGGACACTTGGGACTGAGAGGATTGGTGAGATTGGGTGAGCAAATGCAGACCCTTTAAAGCAATAATGCATGGCACCCATTCCATGGGTCCCAGCTCTCCAGGTTGAAGGGAATATTACTACAGATATAACATGTACGGGAAACCTACAGAATGGACACACTGTGAATACGAAAGGTTTCTAAAACTCAACCAAGAGCCCCTCTCCTGGTGCTCCGGCTTGACTTTCCAACTGCTTTCCTATCAATCTCCCAACTTGGAGAGACAGCCCCTTTAAGCTCCTGGTTCGCACAGGTTGCCAATTTGGCAGAGGATGAAAGGGAAGAGGGAGAACCAATGAGAGAGTAGCTGTTAGGCATTTGGATGGGCACATGTCACTCTAATTTCCCGGCAGGAAGAAGAATTAACCAAAGTCTCAGCCACCCACCGGGAACCAGTAGAGGTCCTGAACCAAAAGTTTGGACTTGCGTTCAGCTCACAAAAAACGAGTTGAAAAATGGAGCTCAGGGGCACAGCAATTCACAAACTGGCAGAGTAATCAAGGCCAACTATCGTCCAAAAATCTGTTGAGGGAAGGCAACGAGGCGGACTTGAAAGCGAGGCACAATAGCAGGAAACAGATTTCAAGAGGTACGTTGGAATCGCCTGTAAAGCACAGGAAGAGGGGCACAACTTCGACAATGATGCACTTGGCCAAAAAGGGCGTATGCGTTTTCTCCTGAATATATTCAGGAGAAAACGCATACGCCCTTTTTGGCCAAGCAAGCAAGCGGGCAATGCAAATCTGCACTACAAAGAAGTATCACTTCCCACCGGTCAAAAGGGACATCCACAAAATGTGTAAAAACCAGAAAGGCAAGGCAGGCCCTGGAGAACAGGGAGCCTTGTTATGCTGATGGGCGGGATGTAAGTTGCCAACTGCCTCACTGGAAGAGTGCATTGTGTTCCCTAAAACAAGTAAACAACAGAGCTACAGAGCCAAGGGCACGTCCAGTGTAGGGAATATACCTTGGGAAAACTGAAAATCCATAAGACAGAGCCACCCCCAAATTGAGGGCTGCACTGCTTACAGGAACCTCAACCTGGGTACATCTGAAATATCCCAGGAAATATAAAAATGGTTCCAAACATCGTGGAACTTAGGTACGATGGAATATCCCTCAGCCATGAAATCAATGTCATAAGACCAGTAGCAGCAAAATGAGTGGATTCAGGTACGATGATTCTAAGTGAAAGAAGTCACACAGAAAAAGAAACTTATCATAAGATTTCACTTAGGATGATCCTGTAAACATGGCGACACATGAACTGAGTTAGGCAAGAGAACAGAGTCTCACATTTAGAAAACACTCTTATGCCTGCTTAAGGGGGAAGGAGAGGTGGGGTGATGCATCAAACCAGAGTTTGATATAAGCACAGGTACCGTTCCAAAAACCAACTATGGAATAGACAAGACCTACACCTTCCTCAGTGAAAGGGACTCAAAACCCCATATTTCCCGCAGAGGAATAGATCTGACTAGTAAGAATCTTAAAACCTATGTATTGATATGTCTCCGTAAGGGAATCAAGTGTGTCTAGACTGGCATAAACATGGCAGCGAGAATCAGCTCAAACCCACTCTAAAAAGGAATTTCAAAAACAGAACAAAGAAACAGGGAAATTCTTTACAATTCCTTCAGGGTCTCTGATGCAACCTGGAATGACCCTATCTACAATGACAGCTGGATGTGGCATAAGGCTGGACACTTGGGACTGAGAGGATTGGTGAGATTGGGTGAGCAAATGCAGACCCTTTAAAGCAATAATGCATGGTACCCACTCCATGGGTCCCAACTCTCCAGGTTGAAGGGAATATTACTACAGCTATAACATGTACGGGAAACCTAGAGAATGGACACACTGTGAATACGAAAGGTTTCTAAAACTCAACGAAGAGTCCCTCTCCTGGTGCTCCGGTTTGACTTTCCAACTGCTTTCCTATCAATCTCCCAACTTGGAGAGACAGCCCCTTTAAGCTCCTGGTTCGCACAGGTTGCCAATTTGGCAGAGGATGAAAGGGAAGAGGGAGAACCAATGAGAGAGTAGCTGTTAGGCATTTGGATGGGCACATGTCACTCTAATTTCCCGGCAGGAAGAAGAATGAACCAAAGTCTCAGCCACCCACCGGGAACCAGTATAGGTCCTGAACCAAAAGTTTGGACTTGCGTTCAGCTCACAAAAAACGAGTTGAAAAATGGAGCTTAGGGGCACAGCAATTAACAAATTGGCAGAGTAATCAAGGCCAACTATCTTCCAAACATCTGTTGAGGGAAGGCAACGAGGCGGACTTGAAAGCGAGGCAGAATAGCAGGAAACAGATTTCAAGAGGTACGTTGGAATCGCCTGTAAAGCACAGGAAGAGGGGCACAACTTCGACAATGATGCACTTGGCCAAAAAGGGCGTATGCGTTTTCTCCTGAATATATTCAGGAGAAAACGCATACGCCCTTTTTGGCCAAGCAAGCAAGCGGGCAATGCAAATCTGCACTACAAAGAAGTATCACTTCCCACCGGTCAAAAGGGACATCCACAAAATGTGTAAAAACCAGAAAGGCAAGGCAGGCCCTGGAGAACAGGGAGCCTTGTTATGCTGATGGGCGGGATGTAAGTTGCCAACTGCCTCACTGGAGGAGTGCATTGTGTTCCCTAAAACAAGTAAACAACAGAGCTACAGAGCCAAGGGCACGTCCAGTCTAGGGAATATACCTTGGGCAAATTGAAAATCCATAAGACAGAGCCACCCCCAAATTGAGGGCTGCACTGCTTACAGGAACCTCAACCTGGGTACACCTGAAATATCCCAGGAAATATAAAAATGGTTCCAAACATCGTGGAACTTACGTACGATGGAATATCCCTCAGCCATGAAATCAATGTCATAAGACCAGTAGCAGCAAAATGAGTGGATTCAGGTACGATGATTCTAAGTGAAAGAAGTCACACAGAAAAAGAAACTTATCATAAGATATCACTTAGGAAGATCCTGTAAACATGGCTACACATGAACTGAGTTAGGCAAGAGAACAGAGTCTCACATTTAGAAAACACTCTTATGCCTGCTTAAGGGGGAAGGAGAGGTGGGGTGATGCATCAAACCAGAGTTTGATATAAGCACAGGTACCGTTCCAAAAACCAACTATGGAATAGACAAGACCTACACCTTCCTCAGTGAAAGGGACTCAAAACCCCATATTTCCCGCAGAGGAATAGATCTGACTAGTAAGAATCTTAAAACCTATGTATTGATATGTCTCCGTAACGGAATCAAGTGTGTCTAGACTGGCATAAACATGGCAGCGAGAATCAGCTCAAACCCACTCTAAAAAGGAATTTCAAAAACAGAACAAAGAAACAGGGAAATTCTTTACAATTCCTTCAGGGTCTCTGATGCAACCTGGAATGACCCTATCTACAATGACAGCTGGATGTGGCATGAGGCTGGACACTTGGGACTGAGAGGATTGGTGAGATTGGGTGAGCAAATGCAGACCCTTTAAAGCAATAATGCATGGCACCCATTCCATGGGTCCCAGCTCTCCAGGTTGAAGGGAATATTACTACAGATATAACATGTACGGGAAACCTACAGAATGGACACACTGTGAATACGAAAGGTTTCTAAAACTCAACCAAGAGCCCCTCTCCTGGTGCTCCGGCTTGACTTTCCAACTGCTTTCCTATCAATCTCCCAACTTGGAGAGACAGCCCCTTTAAGCTCCTGGTTCGCACAGGTTGCCAATTTGGCAGAGGATGAAAGGGAAGAGGGAGAACCAATGAGAGAGTAGCTGTTAGGCATTTGGATGGGCACATGTCACTCTAATTTCCCGGCAGGAAGAAGAATGAACCAAAGTCTCAGCCACCCACCGGGAACCAGTATAGGTCCTGAACCAAAAGTTTGGACTTGCGTTCAGCTCACAAAAAACGAGTTGAAAAATGGAGCTCAGGGGCACAGCAATTCACAAACTGGCAGAGTAATCAAGGCCAACTATCGTCCAAAAATCTGTTGAGGGAAGGCAACGAGGCGGACTTGAAAGCGAGGCACAATAGCAGGAAACAGATTTCAAGAGGTACGTTGGAATCGCCTGTAAAGCACAGGAAGAGGGGCACAACTTCGACAATGATGCACTTGGCCAAAAAGGGCGTATGCGTTTTCTCCTGAATATATTCAGGAGAAAACGCATACGCCCTTTTAGGCCAAGCAAGCAAGCGGGCAATGCAAATCTGCACTACAAAGAAGTATCACTTCCCACCGGTCAAAAGGGACATCCACAAAATGTGTAAAAACCAGAAAGGCAAGGCAGGCCCTGGAGAACAGGGAGCCTTGTTATGCTGATGGGCGGGATGTAAGTTGCCAACTGCCTCACTGGAGGAGTGCATTGTGTTCCCTAAAACAAGTAAACAACAGAGCTACAGAGCCAAGGGCACGTCCAGTCTAGGGAATATACCTTGGGAAAACAGAAAATCCATAAGACAGAGCCACCCCCAAATTGAGGGCTGCACTGCTTACAGGAACCTCAACCTGGGTACACCTGAAATATCCCAGGAAATATAAAAATGGTTCCAAACATCGTGGAACTTACGTACGATGGAATATCCCTCAGCCATGAAATCAATGTCATAAGACCATTAGCAGCAAAATGAGTGGATTCAGGTACGATGATTCTAAGTGAAAGAAGTCACACAGAAAAAGAAACTTATCATAATATATCACTTAGGAAGATCCTGTAAACACGGCTACACATGAACTGAGTTAGGCAAGAGAACAGAGTCTCACATTTAGAAAACACTCTTATGCCTGCTTAAGGGGGAAGGAGAGGTGGGGTGATGCATCAAACCAGAGTTTGATATAAGCACAGGTACCGTTCCAAAAACCAACTATGGAATAGACAAGACCTACACCTTCCTCAGTGAAAGGGACTCAAAACCCCATATTTCCCGCAGAGGAATAGATCTGACTAGTAAGAATCTTAAAACCTATGTATTGATATGTCTCCGTAAGGGAATCAAGTGTGTCTAGACTGGCATAACCAGGGCAGCGAGAATCAGCTCAAACCCACTCTAAAAAGGAATTTCAAAAACAGAACAAAGAAACAGGGAAATTCTTTACAATTCCTTCAGGGTCTCTGATGCAACCTGGAATGACCCTATCTACAATGACAGCTGGATGTGGCATAAGGCTGGACACTTGGGACTGAGAGGATTGGTGAGATTGGGTGAGCAAATGCAGACCCTTTAAAGCAATAATGCATGGCACCCATTCCATGGGTCCCAGCTCTCCAGGTTGAAGGGAATATTACTACAGCTATAACGTGTACGGGAAACCTAGAGAATGGACACACTGTGAATATGAAAGGTTTCTAAAGCTCAACGAAGAGCCCCTCTCCTGGTGCTCCGGTTTGACTTTCCAACTGCTTTCCTATCAATCTCCCAACTTGGAGAGACAGCCCCTTTAAGCTCCTGGTTCGCACAGGTTGCCAATTTGGCAGAGGATGAAAGGGAAGAGGGAGAACCAATGAGAGAGTAGCTGTTAGGCATTTGGATGGGCACATGTCACTCTAATTTCCCGGCAGGAAGAAGAATTAACCAAAGTCTCAGCCACCCACCGGGAACCAGTATAGGTCCTGAACCAAAAGTTTGGACTTGCGTTCAGCTCACAAAAAACGAGTTGAAAAA
Source organism: Mesoplodon mirus (assembly GCF_964341445.2). Taxonomy (NCBI): domain Eukaryota; kingdom Metazoa; phylum Chordata; class Mammalia; order Artiodactyla; family Ziphiidae; genus Mesoplodon; species Mesoplodon mirus. The sequence goes on along the minus strand of NC_138987.1, from coordinate 109,425,834 downwards.
TGGAGCTCAGGGGCACAGCAATTCACAAACTGGCAGAGTAATCAAGGCCAACTATCGTCCAAAAATCTGTTGAGGGAAGGCAACGAGGCGGACTTGAAAGCGAGGCACAATAGCAGGAAACAGATTTCAAGAGGTACGTTGGAATCGCCTGTAAAGCACAGGAAGAGGGGCACAACTTCGACAATGATGCACTTGGCCAAAAAGGGCGTATGCGTTTTCTCCTGAATATATTCAGGAGAAAACGCATACGCCCTTTTTGGCCAAGCAAGCAAGCGGGCAATGCAAATCTGCACTACAAAGAAGTATCACTTCCCACCGGTCAAAAGGGACATCCACAAAATGTGTAAAAACCAGAAAGGCAAGACAGGCCCTGGAGAACAGGGAGCCTTGTTATGCTGATGGACGGGATGTAAGTTGCCAACTGCCTCACTGGAGGAGTGCATTGTGTTCCCTAAAACAAGTAAACAACAGAGCTACAGAGCCAAGGGCACGTCCAGTCTAGGGAATATACCTTGGGAAAACAGAAAATCCATAAGACAGAGCCACCCCCAAATTGAGGGCTGCACTGCTTACAGGAACCTCAACCTGGGTACACCTGAAATATCCCAGGAAATATAAAAATGGTTCCAAACATCGTGGAACTTACGTACGATGGAATATCCCTCAGCCATGAAATCAATGTCATAAGACCATTAGCAGCAAAATGAGTGGATTCAGGTACGATGATTCTAAGTGAAAGAAGTCACACAGAAAAAGAAACTTATCATAATATATCACTTAGGAAGATCCTGTAAACACGGCTACACATGAACTGAGTTAGGCAAGAGAACAGAGTCTCACATTTAGAAAACACTCTTATGCCTGCTTAAGGGGGAAGGAGAGGTGGGGTGATGCATCAAACCAGAGTTTGATATAAGCACAGGTACCGTTCCAAAAACCAACTATGGAATAGACAAGACCTACACCTTCCTCAGTGAAAGGGACTCAAAACCCCATATTTCCCGCAGAGGAATAGATCTGACTAGTAAGAATCTTAAAACCTATGTATTGATATGTCTCCGTAAGGGAATCAAGTGTGTCTAGACTGGCATAACCAGGGCAGCGAGAATCAGCTCAAACCCACTCTAAAAAGGAATTTCAAAAACAGAACAAAGAAACAGGGAAATTCTTTACAATTCCTTCAGGGTCTCTGATGCAACCTGGAATGACCCTATCTACAATGACAGCTGGATGTGGCATAAGGCTGGACACTTGGGACTGAGAGGATTGGTGAGATTGGGTGAGCAAATGCAGACCCTTTAAAGCAATAATGCATGGCACCCATTCCATGGGTCCCAGCTCTCCAGGTTGAAGGGAATATTACTACAGCTATAACGTGTACGGGAAACCTAGAGAATGGACACACTGTGAATATGAAAGGTTTCTAAAGCTCAACGAAGAGCCCCTCTCCTGGTGCTCCGGTTTGACTTTCCAACTGCTTTCCTATCAATCTCCCAACTTGGAGAGACAGCCCCTTTAAGCTCCTGGTTCGCACAGGTTGCCAATTTGGCAGAGGATGAAAGGGAAGAGGGAGAACCAATGAGAGAGTAGCTGTTAGGCATTTGGATGGGCACATGTCACTCTAATTTCCCGGCAGGAAGAAGAATTAACCAAAGTCTCAGCCACCCACCGGGAACCAGTATAGGTCCTGAACCAAAAGTTTGGACTTGCATTCAGCTCACAAAAAACGAGTTGAAAAATGGAGCTCAGGGGCACAGCAATTCACAAACTGGCAGAGTAATCAAGGCCAACTATCGTCCAAAAATCTGTTGAGGGAAGGCAACGAGGCGGACTTGAAAGCGAGGCACAATAGCAGGAAACAGATTTCAAGAGGTACGTTGGAATCGCCTGTAAAGCACAGGAAGAGGGGCACAACTTCGACAATGATGCACTTGGCCAAAAAGGGCGTATGCGTTTTCTCCTGAATATATTCAGGAGAAAACGCATACGCCCTTTTTGGCCAAGCAAGCAAGCGGGCAATGCAAATCTGCACTACAAAGAAGTATCACTTCCCACCGGTCAAAAGGGACATCCACAAAATGTGTAAAAACCAGAAAGGCAAGACAGGCCCTGGAGAACAGGGAGCCTTGTTATGCTGATGGGCGGGATGTAAGTTGCCAACTGCCTCACTGGAGGAGTGCATTGTGTTCCCTAAAACAAGTAAACAACAGAGCTACAGAGCCAAGGGCACGTCCAGTCTAGGGAATATACCTTGGGAAAACTGAAAATCCATAAGACAGAGCCACCCCCAAATTGAGGGCTGCACTGCTTACAGGAACCTCAACCTGGGTACACCTGAAATATCCCAGGAAATATAAAAATGGTTCCAAACATCGTGGAACTTACGTACGATGGAATATCCCTCAGCCATGAAATCAATGTCATAAGACCATTAGCAGCAAAATGAGTGGATTCAGGTACGATGATTCTAAGTGAAAGAAGTCACACAGAAAAAGAAACTTATCATAAGATATCACTTAGGATGATCCTGTAAACATGGCTACACATGAACTGAGTTAGGCAAGAGAACAGAGTCTCACATTTAGAAAACACTCTTATGCCTGCTTAAGGGGGAAGGAGAGGTGGGGTGATGCATCAAACCAGAGTTTGATATAAGCACAGGTACCGTTCCAAAAACCAACTATGGAATAGACAAGACCTACACCTTCCTCAGTGAAAGGGACTCAAAACCCCATATTTCCCGCAGAGGAATAGATCTGACTAGTAAGAATCTTAAAACCTATGTATTGATATGTCTCCGTAAGGGAATCAAGTGTGTCTAGACTGGCATAACCAGGGCAGCGAGAATCAGCTCAAACCCACTCTAAAAAGGAATTTCAAAAACAGAACAAAGAAACAGGGAAATTCTTTACAATTCCTTCAGGGTCTCTGATGCAACCTGGAATGACCCTATCTACAATGACAGCTGGATGTGGCATAAGGCTGGACACTTGGGACTGAGAGGATTGGTGAGATTGGGTGAGCAAATGCAGACCCTTTAAAGCAATAATGCATGGCACCCATTCCATGGGTCCCAGCTCTCCAGGTTGAAGGGAATATTACTACAGCTATAACGTGTACGGGAAACCTAGAGAATGGACACACTGTGAATATGAAAGGTTTCTAAAGCTCAACGAAGAGCCCCTCTCCTGGTGCTCCGGTTTGACTTTCCAACTGCTTTCCTATCAATCTCCCAACTTGGAGAGACAGCCCCTTTAAGCTCCTGGTTCGCACAGGTTGCCAATTTGGCAGAGGATGAAAGGGAAGAGGGAGAACCAATGAGAGAGTAGCTGTTAGGCATTTGGATGGGCACATGTCACTCTAATTTCCCGGCAGGAAGAAGAATTAACCAAAGTCTCAGCCACCCACCGGGAACCAGTATAGGTCCTGAACCAAAAGTTTGGACTTGCGTTCAGCTCACAAAAAACGAGTTGAAAAATGGAGCTCAGGGGCACAGCAATTCACAAACTGGCAGAGTAATCAAGGCCAACTATCGTCCAAAAATCTGTTGAGGGAAGGCAACGAGGCGGACTTGAAAGCGAGGCACAATAGCAGGAAACAGATTTCAAGAGGTACGTTGGAATCGCCTGTAAAGCACAGGAAGAGGGGCACAACTTCGACAATGATGCACTTGGCCAAAAAGGGCGTATGCGTTTTCTCCTGAATATATTCAGGAGAAAACGCATACGCCCTTTTTGGCCAAGCAAGCAAGCGGGCAATGCAAATCTGCACTACAAAGAAGTATCACTTCCCACCGGTCAAAAGGGACATCCACAAAATGTGTAAAAACCAGAAAGGCAAGACAGGCCCTGGAGAACAGGGAGCCTTGTTATGCTGATGGGCGGGATGTAAGTTGCCAACTGCCTCACTGGAGGAGTGCATTGTGTTCCCTAAAACAAGTAAACAACAGAGCTACAGAGCCAAGGGCACGTCCAGTCTAGGGAATATACCTTGGGAAAACTGAAAATCCATAAGACAGAGCCACCCCCAAATTGAGGGCTGCACTGCTTACAGGAACCTCAACCTGGGTACACCTGAAATATCCCAGGAAATATAAAAATGGTTCCAAACATCGTGGAACTTACGTACGATGGAATATCCCTCAGCCATGAAATCAATGTCATAAGACCAGTAGCAGCAAAATGAGTGGATTCAGGTACGATGATTCTAAGTGAAAGAAGTCACACAGAAAAAGAAACTTATCATAAGATATCACTTAGGATGATCCTGTAAACATGGCTACACATGAACTGAGTTAGGCAAGAGAACAGAGTCTCACATTTAGAAAACACTCTTATGCCTGCTTAAGGGGGAAGGAGAGGTGGGGTGATGCATCAAACCAGAGTTTGATATAAGCACAGGTACCGTTCCAAAAACCAACTATGGAATAGACAAGACCTACACCTTCCTCAGTGAAAGGGACTCAAAACCCCATATTTCCCGCAGAGGAATAGATCTGACTAGTAAGAATCTTAAAACCTATGTATTGATATGTCTCCGTAAGGGAATCAAGTGTGTCTAGACTGGCATAAACAGGGCAGCGAGAATCAGCTCAAACCCACTCTAAAAAGGAATTTCAAAAACAGAACAAAGAAACAGGGAAAATCTTTACAATTCCTTCACGGTCTCTGATGCAACCTGGAATGACCCTATCTACAATGACAGCTGGATGTGGCATAAGGCTGGACACTTGGGACTGAGTGGATTGGTGAGATTGGGTGAGCAAATGCAGACCCTTTAAAGCAATAATGCATGGCACCCATTCCATGGGTCCCATCTCTCCAGGTTGAAGGGAATATTACTACAGCTATAACATGTACGGGAAACCTAGAGAATGGACACACTGTGAATACGATAGGTTTCTAAAACTCAACGAAGAGTCCCTCTCCTGGTGCTCCGGTTTGACTTTCCAACTGCTTTCCTATCAATCTCCCAACTTGGAGAGACAGCCCCTTTAAGCTCCTGGTTCGCACAGGTTGCCAATTTGGCAGAGGATGAAAGGGAAGAGGGAGAACCAATGAGAGAGTAGCTGTTAGGCATTTGGATGGGCACATGTCACTCTAATTTCCCGGCAGGAAGAAGAATGAACCAAAGTCTCAGCCACCCACCGGGAACCAGTATAGGTCCTGAACCAAAAGTTTGGACTTGCGTTCAGCTCACAAAAAACGAGTTGAAAAATGGAGCTCAGGGGCACAGCAATTCACAAACTGGCAGAGTAATCAAGGCCAACTATCGTCCAAAAATCTGTTGAGGGAAGGCAACGAGGCGGACTTGAAAGCGAGGCACAATAGCAGGAAACAGATTTCAAGAGGTACGTTGGAATCGCCTGTAAAGCACAGGAAGAGGGGCACAACTTCGACAATGATGCACTTGGCCAAAAAGGGCGTATGCGTTTTCTCCTGAATATATTCAGGTGAAAACGCATATGCTCATTTTGGCCAAGCAAACAAGCGGGCAATGCAAATATGCACTACAAAGAAGTATCACTTCCCACCGGTCAAAAGGGACATCCACAAAATGTGTAAAAACCAGAAAGGCAAGGCAGGCCCTGGAGAACAGGGAGCCTTGTTATGCTGATGGGCGGGATGTAAGTTGCCAACTGCCTCACTGGAGGAGTGCATTGTGTTCCCTAAAACAAGTAAACAACAGAGCTACAGAGCCAAGGGCACGTCCAGTCTAGGGAATATACCTTGGGAAAACTGAAAATCCATAAGACAGAGCCACCCCCAAATTGAGGGCTGCACTGCTTACAGGAACCTCAACCTGGGTACACCTGAAATATCCCAGGAAATATAAAAATGGTTCCAAACATCGTGGAACTTAGGTACGATGGAATATCCCTCAGCCATGAAATCAATGTCATAAGACCAGTAGCAGCAAAATGAGTGGATTGAGGTACGATGATTCTAAGTGAAAGAAGTCACACAGAAAAAGAAACTTATCATAAGATATCACTTAGGAAGATCCTGTAAACATGGCTACACATGAACTGAGTTAGGCAAGAGAACAGAGTCTCACATTTAGAAAACACTCTTATGCCTGCTTAAGGGGGAAGGAGAGGTGGGGTGATGCATCAAACCAGAGTTTGATATAAGCACAGGTACCGTTCCAAAAACCAACTATGGAATAGACAAGACCTACACCTTCCTCAGTGAAAGGGACTCAAAACCCCATATTTCCCGCAGAGGAATAGATCTGACTAGTAAGAATCTTAAAACCTATGTATTGATATGTCTCCGTAAGGGAATCAAGTGTGTCTAGACTGGCATAAACATGGCAGCGAGAATCAGCTCAAACCCACTCTAAAAAGGAATTTCAAAAACAGAACAAAGAAACAGGGAAATTCTTTACAATTCCTTCAGGGTCTCTGATGCAACCTGGAATGACCCTATCTACGATGACAGCTGGATGTGGCATGAGGCTGGACACTTGGGACTGAGAGGATTGGTGAGATTGGGTGAGCAAATGCAGACCCTTTAAAGCAATAATGCATGGCACCCATTCCATGGGTCCCAGCTCTCCAGGTTGAAGGGAATATTACTACAGCTATACCATGTACGGGAAACCTAGAGAATGGACACACTGTGAATACGAAAGGTTTCTAAAACTCAACCAAGAGCCCCTCTCCTGGTGCTCCGGTTTGACTTTCCAACTGCTTTCCTATCAATCTCCCAACTTGGAGAGACAGCCCCTTTAAGCTCCTGGTTCGCACAGGTTGCCAATTTGGCAGAGGATGAAAGGGAAGAGGGAGAACCAATGAGAGAGTAGCTGTTAGGCATTTGGATGGGCACATGTCACTCTAACTTCCCGGCAGGAAAAAGAATTAACCAAAGTCTCAGCCACCCACCGGGAACCAGTAGAGGTCCTGAACCAAAAGTTTGGACTTGCGTTCAGCTCACAAAAAACGAGTTGAAAAATGGAGCTCAGGGGCACAGCAATTCACAAACTGGCAGAGTAATCAAGGCCAACTATCGTCCAAAAATCTGTTGAGGGAAGGCAACGAGGCGGACTTGAAAGCGAGGCACAATAGCAGGAAACAGATTTCAAGAGGTACGTTGGAATCGCCTGTAAAGCACAGGAAGAGGGGCACAACTTCGACAATGATGCACTTGGCCAAAAAGGGCGTATGCGTTTTCTCCTGAATATATTCAGGAGAAAACGCATACGCCCTTTTTGGCCAAGCAAGCAAGCGGGCAATGCAAATCTGCACTACAAAGAAGTATCACTTCCCACCGGTCAAAAGGGACATCCACAAAATGTGTAAAAACCAGAAAGGCAAGACAGGCCCTGGAGAACAGGGAGCCTTGTTATGCTGATGGGCGGGATGTAAGTTGCCAACTGCCTCACTGGAGGAGTGCATTGTGTTCCCTAAAACAAGTAAACAACAGAGCTACAGAGCCAAGGGCACGTCCAGTCTAGGGAATATACCTTGGGAAAACTGAAAATCCATAAGACAGAGCCACCCCCAAATTGAGGGCTGCACTGCTTACAGGAACCTCAACCTGTGTACACCTGAAATATCCCAGGAAATATAAAAATGGTTCCAAACATCGTGGAACTTAGGTACGATGGAATATCCCTCAGCCATGAAATCAATGTCATAAGACCAGTAGCAGCAAAATGAGTGGATTCAGGTACGATGATTCTAAGTGAAAGAAGTCACACAGAAAAAGAAACTTATCATAAGATATCACTTAGGAAGATCCTGTAAACATGGCTACACATGAACTGAGTTAGGCAAGAGAACAGAGTCTCACATTTAGAAAACACTCTTATGCCTGCTTAAGGGGGAAGGAGAGGTGGGGTGATGCATCAAACCAGAGTTTGATATAAGCACAGGTACTGTTCAAAAAACCAACTATGGAATAGACAAGACCTACACCTTCCTCAGTGAAAGGGACTCAAAACCCCATATTTCCCGCAGAGGAATAGATCTGACTAGTAAGAATCTTAAAACCTATGTATTGATATGTCTCCGTAAGGGAATCAAGTGTGTCTAGACTGGCATAAACATGGCAGCGAGAATCAGCTCAAACCCACTCTAAAAAGGAATTTCAAAAACAGAACAAAGAAACAGGGAAATTCTTTACAATTCCTTCAGGGTCTCTGATGCAACCTGGAATGACCCTATCTACAATGACAGCTGGATGTGGCATGAGGCTGGACACTTGGGACTGAGAGGATTGGTGAGATTGGGTGAGCAAATGCAGACCCTTTAAAGCAATAATGCATGGCACCCATTCCATGGGTCCCAGCTCTCCAGGTTGAAGGGAATATTACTACAGATATAACATGTACGGGAAACCTACAGAGTGGACACACTGTGAATACGAAAGGTTTCTAAAACTCAACCAAGAGCACCTCTCCTGGTGCTCCGGTTTGACTTTCCAACTGCTTTCCTATCAATCTCCCAACTTGGAGAGACAGCCCCTTTAAGCTCCTGGTTCGCACAGGTTGCCAATTTGGCAGAGGATGAAAGGGAAGAGGGAGAACCAATGAGAGAGTAGCTGTTAGGCATTTGGATGGGCACATGTCACTCTAATTTCCCGGCAGGAAGAAGAATGAACCAAAGTCTCAGCCACCCACCGGGAACCAGTATAGGTCCTGAACCAAAAGTTTGGACTTGCGTTCAGCTCACAAAAAACGAGTTGAAAAATGGAGCTCAGGGGCACAGCAATTCACAAACTGGCAGAGTAATCAAGGCCAACTATCGTCCAAAAATCTGTTGAGGGAAGGCAACGACGCGGACTTGAAAGCGAGGCAGAATAGCAGGAAACAGATTTCAAGAGGTACGTTGGAATCGCCTGTAAAGCACAGGAAGAGGGGCACAACTTCGACAATGATGCACTTGGCCAAAAAGGGCGTATGCGTTTTCTCCTGAATATATTCAGGAGAAAACCCATATGCCCTTTTTGACCAAGCAAGCAAGCGGGCAATGCAAATCTGCACTACAAAGAAGTATCACTTCCCACCGGTCAAAAGGGACATCGACAAAATGTGTAAAAACCAGAAAGGCAAGACAGGCCCTGGAGAACAGGGAGCCTTGTTATGCTGATGGGCGGGATGTAAGTTGCCAACTGCCTCACTGGAGGAGTGCATTGTGTTCCCTAAAACAAGTAAACAACAGAGCTACAGAGCCAAGGGCACGTCCAGTCTAGGGAATATACCTTGGGAAAACAGAAAATCCATAAGACAGAGCCACCCCCAAATTGAGGGCTGCACTGCTTACAGGAACCTCAACCTGGGTACACCTGAAATATCCCAGGAAATATAAAAATGGTTCCAAACATCGTGGAACTTACGTACGATGGAATATCCCTCAGCCATGACATCAATGTCATAAGACCAGTAGCAGCAAAATGAGTGGATTCAGGTACGATGATTCTAAGTGAAATAAGTCACACAGAAAAAGAAACTTATCATAAGATATCACTTAGGAAGATCCTGTAAACATGGCTACACATGAACTGAGTTAGGCAAGAGAACAGAGTCTCACATTTAGAAAACACTCTTATGCCTGCTTAAGGGGGAAGGAGAGGTGGGGTGATGCATCAAACCAGAGTTTGATATAAGCACAGGTACCGTTCCAAAAACCAACTATGGAATAGACAAGACCTACACCTTCCTCAGTGAAAGGGACTCAAAACCCCATATTTCCCGCAGAGGAATAGATCTGACTAGTAAGAATCTTAAAACCTATGTATTGATATGTCTCCATAAGGGAATCAAGTGTGTCTAGACTGGCATAAACAGGGCAGCGAGAATCAGCTCAAACCCACTCTAAAAAGGAATTTCAAAAACAGAACAAAGAAACAGGGAAATTCTTTACAATTCCTTCAGGGTCTCTGATGCAACCTGGAATGACCCTATCTACAATGACAGCTGGATGTGGCATAAGGCTGGACACTTGGGACTGAGAGGATTGGTGAGATTGGGTGAGCAAATGCAGACCCTTTAAAGCAATAATGCATGGCACCCATTCCATGGGTCCCAGCTATCCAGGTTGAAGGGAATATTACTACAGCTATAACGTGTACGGGAAACCTAGAGAATGGACACACTGTGAATACGAAAGGTTTCTAAAACTCAACGAAGAGTCCCTCTCCTGGTGCTCCGGTTTGACTTTCCAACTGCTTTCCTATCAGTCTCCCAACTTGGAGAGACAGCCCCTTTAAGCTCCTGGTACGCACATGTTGCCAATTTGGCAGAGGATGAAAGGGAAGAGGGAGAACCAATGAGAGAGTAGCTGTTAGGCATTTGGATGGGCACATGTCACTCTAATTTCCCGGCAGGAAGAAGAATTAACCAAAGTCTCAGCCACCCACCGGGAACCACTATAGGCCCTGAACCAAAAGTTTGGACTTGCGTTCAGCTCACAAAAAACGAGTTGAAAAATGGAGCTCAGGGGCACAGCAATTCACAAACTGGCAGAGTAATCAAGGCCAACTATCGTCCAAAAATCTGTTGAGGGAAGGCAACGAGGCGGACTTGAAAGCGAGGCAGAATAGCAGGAAACAGATTTCAAGAGATACGTTGGAATCGCCTGTAAAGCACAGGAAGAGGGGCACAACTTCGACAATGATGCACTTGGCCAAAAAGGGCGTATGCGTTTTCTCCTGAATATATTCAGGAGAAAACGCATATGCCCTTTTTGACCAAGCAAGCAAGCGGGCAATGCAAATCTGCACTACAAAGAAGTATCACTTCCCACCGGTCAAAAGGGACATCGACAAAATGTGTAAAAACCAGAAAGGCAAGACAGGCCCTGGAGAACAGGGAGCCTTGTTATGCTGATGGGCGGGATGTAAGTTGCCAACTGCCTCACTGGAGGAGTGCATTGTGTTCCCTAAAACAAGTAAACAACAGAGCTACAGAGCCAAGGGCACGTCCAGTCTAGGGAATATACCTTGGGAAAACAGAAAATCCATAAGACAGAGCCACCCCCAAATTGAGGGCTGCACTGCTTACAGGAACCTCAACCTGGGTACACCTGAAATATCCCAGGAAATATAAAAATGGTTCCAAACATCGTGGAACTTACGTACGGTGGAATATCCCTCAGCCATGAAATCAATGTCATAAGACCAGTAGTAGCAAAATGAGTGGATTCAGGTACGATGATTCTAAGTGAAAGAAGTCACACAGAAAAAGAAACTTATCATAAGATATCACTTAGGAAGATCCTGTAAACATGGCTACACATGAACTGAGTTAGGCAAGAGAACAGAGTCTCACATTTAGAAAACACTCTTATGCCTGCTTAAGGGGGAAGGAGAGGTGGGGTGATGCATCAAACCAGAGTTTGATATAAGCACAGGTACCGTTCCAAAAACCAACTATGGAATAGACAAGACCTACACCTTCCTCAGTGAAAGGGACTCAAAACCCCATATTTCCCGCAGAGGAATAGATCTGACTAGTAAGAATCTTAAAACCTATGTATTGATATGTCTCCATAAGGGAATCAAGTGTGTCTAGACTGGCATAAACAGGGCAGCGAGAATCAGCTCAAACCCACTCTAAAAAGGAATTTCAAAAACAGAACAAAGAAACAGGGAAATTCTTTACAATTCCTTCAGGGTCTCTGATGCAACCTGGAATGACCCTATCTACAATGACAGCTGGATGTGGCATAAGGCTGGACACTTGGGACTGAGAGGATTGGTGAGATTGGGTGAGCAAATGCAGACCCTTTAAAGCAATAATGCATGGCACCCATTCCATGGGTCCCAGCTCTCCAGGTTGAAGGGAATATTACTACAGCTATAACGTGTACGGGAAACCTAGAGAATGGACACACTGTGAATACGAAAGGTTTCTAAAACTCAACGAAGAGTCCCTCTCCTGGTGCTCCGGTTTGACTTTCCAACTGCTTTCCTATCAATCTCCCAACTTGGAGAGACAGCCCCTTTAAGCTCCTGGTATGCACAGGTTGCCAATTTGGCAGAGGATGAAAGGGAAGAGGGAGAACCAATGAGAGAGTAGCTGTTAGGCATTTGGATGGGCACATGTCACTCTAATTTCCCGGCAGGAAGAAGAATTAACCAAAGTCTCAGCCACCCACCGGGAACCACTACAGGCCCTGAACCAAAAGTTTGGACTTGCGTTCAGCTCACAAAAAACGAGTTGAAAAATGGAGCTCAGGGGCACAGCAATTCACAAACTGGCAGAGTAATCAAGGCCAACTATCGTCCAAAAATCTGTTGAGGGAAGGCAACGAGGCGGACTTGAAAGCGAGGCACAATAGCAGGAAACAGATTTCAAGAGATACGTTGGAATCGCCTGTAAAGCACAGGAAGAGGGGCACAACTTCGACAATGATGCACTTGGCCAAAAAGGGCGTATGCGTTTTCTCCTGAATATATTCAGGAGAAAACGCATACGCCCTTTTAGGCCAAGCAAGCAAGCGGGCAATGCAAATCTGCACTACAAAGAAGTATCACTTCCCACCGGTCAAAAGGGACATCCACAAAATGTGTAAAAACCAGAAAGGCAAGGCAGGCCCTGGAGAACAGGGAGCCTTGTTATGCTGATGGGCGGGATGTAAGTTGCCAACTGCCTCACTGGAGGAGTGCATTGTGTTCCCTAAAACAAGTAAACAACAGAGCTACAGAGCCAAGGGCACGTCCAGTCTAGGGAATATACCTTGGGAAAACTGAAAATCCATAAGACAGAGCCACCCCCAAATTGAGGGCTGCACTGCTTACAGGAACCTCAACCTGGGTACACCTGAAATATCCCAGGAAATATAAAAATGGTTCCAAACATCGTGGAACTTATGTACGATGGAGTATCCCTCAGCCATGAAATCAATGTCATAAGACCAGTAGCAGCAAAATGAGTGGATTCAGGTACGATGATTCTAAATGAAAGAAGTCACACAGAAAAAGAAACTTATCATAAGATATCACTTAGGAAGATCCTGTAAACATGGCTACACATGAACTGAGTTAGGCAAGAGAACAGAGTCTCACATTTAGAAAACACTCTTATGCCTGCTTAAGGGGGAAGGAGAGGTGGGGTGATGCATCAAACCAGAGTTTGATATAAGCACAGGTACCGTTCCAAAAACCAACTATGGAATAGACAAGACCTACACCTTCCTCAGTGAAAGGGACTCAAAACCCCATATTTCCCACAGAGGAATAGATCTGACTAGTAAGAATCTTAAAACCTATGTATTGATATGTCTCCGTAAGGTAATCAAGTGTGTCTAGACTGGCATAAACAGGGCAGCGAGAATCAGCTCAAACCCACTCTAAAAAGGAATTTCAAAAACAGAACAAAGAAACAGGGAAATTCTTTACAATTCCTTCAGGGTCTCTGATGCAACCTGGAATGACCCTATCTACAATGACAGCTGGATGTGGCATAAGGCTGGACACTTGGGACTGAGAGGATTGGTGAGATTGGGTGAGCAAATGCAGACCCTTTAAAGCAATAATGCATGGCACCCATTCCATGGGTCCCAACTCTCCAGGTTGAAGGGAATATTACTACATCTATAACATGTACGGGAAACCTAGAGAATGGACACACTGTGAATACGAAAGGTTTCTAAAACTCAACGAAGAGTCCCTCTCCTGGTGCTCCGGTTTGACTTTCCAACTGCTTTCCTATCAATCTCCCAACTTGGAGAGACAGCCCCTTTAAGCTCCTGGTTCGCACAGGTTGCCAATTTGGCAGAGGATGAAAGGGAAGAGGGAGAACCAATGAGAGAGTAGCTGTTAGGCATTTGGATGGGCACATGTCACTCTAATTTCCCGGCAGGAAGAAGAATGAACCAAAGTCTCAGCCACCCACCGGGAACTAGTATAGGTCCTGAACCAAAAGTTTGGACTTGCGTTCAGCTCACAAAAAACGAGTTGAAAAATGGAGCTCAGGGGCACAGCAATTCACAAACTGGCAGAGTAATCAAGGCCAACTATCGTCCAAAAATCTGTTGAGGGAAGGCAACGAGGCGGACTTGAAAGCGAGGCACAATAGCAGGAAACAGATTTCAAGAGGTACGTTGGAATCGCCTGTAAAGCACAGGAAGAGGGGCACAACTTCGACAATGATGCACTTGGCCAAAAAGGGCGTATGCGTTTTCTCCTGAATATATTCAGGAGAAAACGCATACGCCCTTTTTGGCCAAGCAAGCAAGCGGGCAATGCAAATCTGCACTACAAAGAAGTATCACTTCCCACCGGTCAAAAGGGACATCCACAAAATGTGTAAAAACCAGAAAGGCAAGGCAGGCCCTGGAGAACAGGGAGCCTTGTTATGCTGATGGGCGGGATGTAAGTTGCCAACTGCCTCACTGGAGGAGTGCATTCTGTTCCCTAAAACAAGTAAACAACAGAGCTACAGAGCCAAGGGCACGTCCAGTCTAGGGAATATACCTTGGGAAAACTGAAAATCCATAAGACAGAGCCACCCCCAAATTGAGGGCTGCACTGCTTACAGGAACCTCAACCTGGGTACACCTGAAATATCCCAGGAAATATAAAAATGGTTCCAAACATCGTGGAACTTACGTACGATGGAATATCCCTCAGCCATGAAATCAATGTCATAAGACCAGTAGCAGCAAAATGAGTGGATTCAGGTACGATGATTCTAAGTGAAAGAAGTCACACAGAAAAAGAAACTTATCATAAGATATCACTTAGGAAGATCCTGTAAACATGGCTACACATGAACTGAGTTAGGCAAGAGAACAGAGCCTCATATTTAGAAAACACTCTTATGCCTGCTTAAGGGGGAAGGAGAGGTGGGGTGATGCATCAAACCAGAGTTTGATATAAGCACAGGTACTGTTCCAAAAACCAACTATGGAATAGACAAGACCTACACCTTCCTCAGTGAAAGGGACTCAAAACCCCATATTTCCCGCAGAGGAATAGATCTGACTAGTAAGAATCTTAAAACCTATGTATTGATATGTCTCCGTAATGGAATCAAGTGTGTCTAGACTGGCATAAACATGGCAGCGAGAATCAGCTCAAACACACTCTAAAAAGGAATTTCAAAAACAGAACAAAGAAACAGGGAAATTCTTTACAATTCCTTCAGGGTCTCTGATGCAACCTGGAATGACCCTATCTACAATGACAGCTGGATGTGGCATGAGGCTGGACACTTGGGACTGAGAGGATTGGTGAGATTGGGTGAGCAAATGCAGACCCTTTAAAGCAATAATGCATGGCACCCATTCCATGGGTCCCAGCTCTCCAGGTTGAAGGGAATATTACTACAGATATAACATGTACGGGAAACCTACAGAATGGACACACTGTGAATACGAAAGGTTTCTAAAACTCAACGAAGAGCCCCTCTCCTGGTGCTCCGGTTTGACTTTCCAACTGCTTTCCTATCAATCTCCCAACTTGGAGAGACAGCCCCTTTAAGCTCCTGGTTCGCACAGGTTGCCAATTTGGCAGAGGATGAAAGGGAAGAGGGAGAACCAATGAGAGAGTAGCTGTTAGGCATTTGGATGGGCACATGTCACTCTAATTTCCCGGCAGGAAGAAGAATGAACCAAAGTCTCAGCCACCCACCGGGAACCAGTAGAGGTCGTGAACCAAAAGTTTGCACTTGCGTTCAGCTCACAAAAAACGAGTTGAAAAATGGAGCTCAGGGGCACAGCAATTCACAAACTGGCAGAGTAATCAAGGCCAACTATCGTCCAAAAATCTGTTGAGGGAAGGCAACGAGGCGGACTTGAAAGCCAGGCAGAATAGTAGGAAAGAGATTTCAAGAGGTACGTTGGAATCGCCTGTAAAGCGCAGGAAGAGGGGCACAACTTCGACAATGATGCACTTGGCCAAAAAGGGCGTATGCGTTTTCTCCTGAATATATTCAGGAGAAAACACATACGCCCTTTTTGGCCAAGCAAGCAAGCGGGCAATGCAAATCTGCACTACAAAGAAGTATCACTTCCCACCGGTCAAAAGGGACATCGACAAAATGTGTAAAAACCAGAAAGGCAAGACAGGCCCTGGAGAACAGGGAGCCTTGTTATGCTGATGGGCGGGATGTAAGTTGCCAACTGCCTCACTGGAGGAGTGCATTGTGTTCCCTAAAACAAGTAAACAACAGAGCTACAGAGCCAAGGGCACGTCCAGTCTAGGGAATATACCTTGGGAAAACTGAAAATCCATAAGACAGAGCCACCCCCAAATTGAGGGCTGCACTGCTTACAGGAACCTCAACCTGGGTACACCTGAAATATCCCAGGAAATATAAAAATGGTTCCAAACATCATGGAACTTACGTACGATGGAATATCCCTCAGCCATGAAATCAATGTCATAAGACCAGTAGCAGCAAAATGAGTGGATTCAGGTACGATGATTCTAAGTGAAAGAAGTCACACAGAAAAAGAAACTTATCATAAGATATCACTTAGGATGATCCTGTAAACATGGCTACACATGAACTGAGTTAGGCAAGAGAACAGAGTCTCACATTTAGAAAACACTCTTATGCCTGCTTAAGGGGGAAGGAGAGGTGGGGTGATGCATCAAACCAGAGTTTGATATAAGCACAGGTACCGTTCCAAAAACCAACTATGGAATAGACAAGACCTACACCTTCCTCAGTGAAAGGGACTCAAAACCCCATATTTCCCGCAGAGGAATAGATCTGACTAGTAAGAATCTTAAACCTATGTATTGATATGTCTCCGTAAGGGAATCAAGTGTGTCTAGACTGGCATATACATGGCAGCGAGAATCAGCTCAAACCCACTCTAAAAAGGAATTTCAAAAACAGAACAAAGAAACAGGGAAATTCTTTACAATTCCTTCAGGGTCTCTGATGCAACCTGGAATGACGCTATCTACAATGACAGCTGGATGTGGCAGGAGGCTGGGCACTTGGGACTGAGAGGATTGGTGAGATTGGGTGAGCAAATGCAGACCCTTTAAAGCAATAATGCATGGCACCCATTCCATGTGTCCCAGCTCTCCAGGTTGAAGGGAATATTACTACACCTATAACATGTACGGGAAACCTACAGAATGGACACACTGTGAATACGAAAGGTTTCTAAAACTCAACCAAGAGCCCCTCTCCTGGTGCTCCGGTTTGACTTTCCAACTGCTTTCCTATCAATCTCCCAACTTGGAGAGACAGCCCCTTTAAGCTCCTGGTTCGCACAGGTTGCCAATTTGGCAGAGGATGAAAGGGAAGAGGGAGAACCAATGAGAGAGTAGCTGTTAGGCATTTGGATGGGCACATGTCACTCTAATTTCCCGGCAGGAAGAAGAATTAACCAAAGTCTCAGCCACCCACCGGGAACCAGTAGAGGTCCTGAACCAAAAGTTTGGACTTGCGTTCAGCTCACAAAAAACGAGTTGAAAAATGGAGCTCAGGGGCACAGCAATTCACAAACTGGCAGAGTAATCAAGGCCAACTATCGTCCAAAAATCTGTTGAGGGAAGGCAACGAGGCGGACTTGAAAGCGAGGCACAATAGCAGGAAACAGATTTCAAGAGGTACGTTGGAATCGCCTGTAAAGCACAGGAAGAGGGGCACAACTTCGACAATGATGCACTTGGCCAAAAAGGGCGTATGCGTTTTCTCCTGAATATATTCAGGAGAAAACGCATACGCCCTTTTTGGCCAAGCAAGCAAGCGGGCAATGCAAATCTGCACTACAAAGAAGTATCACTTCCCACCGGTCAAAAGGGACATCCACAAAATGTGTAAAAACCAGAAAGGCAAGGCAGGCCCTGGAGAACAGGGAGCCTTGTTATGCTGATGGGCGGGATGTAAGTTGCCAACTGCCTCACTGGAGGAGTGCATTGTGTTCCCTAAAACAAGTAAACAACAGAGCTACAGAGCCAAGGGCACGTCCAGTCTAGGGAATATACCTTGGGAAAACTGAAAATCCATAAGACAGAGCCACCCCCAAATTGAGGGCTGCACTGCTTACAGGAACCTCAACCTGGGTACATCTGAAATATCCCAGGAAATATAAAAATGGTTCCAAACATCGTGGAACTTAGGTACGATGGAATATCCCACAGCCATGAAATCAATGTCATAAGACCAGTAGCAGCAAAATGAGTGGATTCAGGTACGATGATTCTAAGTGAAAGAAGTCACACAGAAAAAGAAACTTATCATAAGATATCACTTAGGATGATCCTGTAAACATGGCTACACATGAACTGAGTTAGGCAAGAGAACAGAGTCTCACATTTAGAAAACACTCTTATGCCTGCTTAAGGGGGAAGGAGAGGTGGGGTGATGCATCAAACCAGAGATTGATATAAGCACAGGTACCGTTCCAAAAACCAACTATGGAATAGACAAGACCTACAACTTCCTCAGTGAAAGGGACTCAAAACCCCATATTTCCCGCAGAGGAATAGATCTGACTAGTAAGAATCTTAAAACCTATGTATTGATATGTCTCTGTAAGGGAATCAAGTGTGTCTAGACTGGCATATACATGGCAGCGAGAATCAGCTCAAACCCACTCTAAAAAGGAATTTCAAAAACAGAACAAAGAAACAGGGAAATTCTTTACAATTCCTTCAGGGTCTCTGATGCAACCTGGAATGACGCTATCTACAATGACAGCTGGATGTGGCATGAGGCTGGGCACTTGGGACTGAGAGGATTGGTGAGATTGGGTGAGCAAATGCAGACCCTTTAAAGCAATAATGCATGGCACCCATTCCATGGGTCCCAGCTCTCCAGGTTGAAGGGAATATTACTACAGCTATAACATGTACGGGAAACCTACAGAATGGACACACTGTGAATACGAAAGGTTTCTAAAACTCAACCAAGAGCCCCTCTCCTGGTGCTCCGGTTTGACTTTCCAACTGCTTTCCTATCAATCTCCCAACTTGGAGAGACAGCCCCTTTAAGCTCCTGGTTCGCACAGGTTGCCAATTTGGCAGAGGATGAAAGGGAAGAGGGAGAACCAATGAGAGAGTAGCTGTTAGGCATTTGGATGGGCACATGTCACTCTAATTTCCCGGCAGGAAGAAGAATTAACCAAAGTCTCAGCCACCCACCGGGAACCAGTAGAGGTCCTGAACCAAAAGTTTGGACTTGCGTTCAGCTCACAAAAAACGAGTTGAAAAATGGAGCTCAGGGGCACAGCAATTCACAAACTGGCAGAGTAATCAAGGCCAACTATCGTCCAAAAATCTGTTGAGGGAAGGCAACGAGGCGGACTTGAAAGCGAGGCACAATAGCAGGAAACAGATTTCAAGAGGTACGTTGGAATCGCCTGTAAAGCACAGGAAGAGGGGCACAACTTCGACAATGATGCACTTGGCCAAAAAGGGCATATGCGTTTTCTCCTGAATATATTCAGGAGAAAACGCATACACCCTTTTTGGCCAAGCAAGCAAGCGGGCAATGCAAATCTGCACTACAAAGAAGTATCACTTCCCACCGGTCAAAAGGGACATCCACAAAATGTGTAAAAACCAGAAAGGCAAGGCAGGCCCTGGAGAACAGGGAGCCTTGTTATGCTGATGGGCGGGATGTAAGTTGCCAACTGCCTCACTGGAGGAGTGCATTGTGTTCCCTAAAACAAGTAAACATCAGAGCTACAGAGCCAAGGGCACGTCCAGTCTAGGGAATATACTTTGGGAAAACTGAAAATCCATAAGACAGAGCCACCCCCAAATTGAGGGCTGCACTGCTTACAGGAACCTCAACCTGGGTACACCTGAAATATCCCAGGAAATATAAAAATGGTTCCAAACATCGTGGAACTTACGTACGATGGAATATCCCTCAGCCATGAAATCAATGTCATAAGACCAGTAGCAGCAAAATGAGTGGATTCAGGTACGATGATTCTAAGTGAAAGAAGTCACACAGAAAAAGAAACTTATCATAAGATATCACTTAGGAAGATCCTGTAAACATGGCTACACATGAACTGAGTTAGGCAAGAGAACAGAGTCTCACATTTAGAAAACACTCTTATGCCTGCTTAAGGGGGAAGGAGAGGTGGGGTGATGCATCAAACCAGAGTTTGATATAAGCACAGGTACCGTTCCAAAAACCAACTATGGAATAGACAAGACCTACACCTTCCTCAGTGAAAGGGACTCAAAACCCCATATTTCCCGCAGAGGAATAGATCTGACTAGTAAGAATCTTAAAACCTATGTATTGATAGGTCTCCGTAAGGGAATCAAGTGTGTCTAGACTGGCATATACATGGCAGCGAGAATCAGCTCAAACCCACTCTAAAAAGGAATTTCAAAAACAGAACAAAGAAACAGGGAAATTCTTTACAATTCCTTCAGGGTCTCTGATGCAACCTGGAATGACGCTATCTACAATGACAGCTGGATGTGGCATGAGGCTGGGCACTTGGGACTGAGAGGATTGGTGAGATTGGGTGAGCAAATGCAGACCCTTTAAAGCAATAATGCATGGCACCCATTCCATGGGTCCCAGCTCTCCAGGTTGAAGGGAATATTACTACAGCTATAACATGTACGGGAAACCTACAGAATGGACACACTGTGAATACGAAAGGTTTCTAAAACTCAACCAAGAGCCCCTCTCCTGGTGCTCCGGTTTGACTTTCCAACTGCTTTCCTATCAATCTCCCAACTTGGAGAGACAGTCCCTTTAAGCTCCTGGTTCGCACAGGTTGCCAATTTGGCAGAGGATGAAAGGGAAGAGGGAGAACCAATGAGAGAGTAGCTGTTAGGCATTTGGATGGGCACATGTCACTCTAATTTCCCGGCAGGAAGAAGAATTAACCAAAGTCTCAGCCACCCACCGGGAACCAGTATAGGTCCTGAACCAAAAGTTTGGACTTGCGTTCAGCTCACAAAAAACGAGTTGAAAAATGGAGCTCAGGGGCACAGCAATTCACAAACTGGCAGAGTAATCAAGGCCAACTATCGTCCAAAAATCTGTTGAGGGAAGGCAACGAGGCGGACTTGAAAGTGAGGCACAATAGCAGGAAACAGATTTCAAGAGGTACGTTGGAATCGCCTGTAAAGCACAGGAAGAGGGGCACAACTTCGACAATGATGCACTTGGCCAAAAAGGGCGTATGCGTTTTCTCCTGAATATATTCAGGAGAAAACGCATACACCCTTTTTGGCCAAGCAAGCAAGCGGGCAATGCAAATCTGCACTACAAAGAAGTATCACTTCCCACCGGTCAAAAGGGACATCCACAAAATGTGTAAAAACCAGAAAGGCAAGGCAGGCCCTGGAGAACAGGGAGCCTTGTTATGCTGATGGGCGGGATGTAAGTTGCCAACTGCCTCACTGGAGGAGTGCATTGTGTTCCCTAAAACAAGTAAACAACAGAGCTACAGAGCCAAGGGCACGTCCAGTCTAGGGAATATACCTTGGGAAAACTGAAAATCCATAAGACAGAGCCACCCCCAAATTGAGGGCTGCACTGCTTACAGGAACCTCAACCTGGGTACACCTGAAATATCCCAGGAAATATAAAAATGGTTCCAAACATCGTGGAACTTACGTACGATGGAATATCCCTCAGCCATGAAATCAATGTCATAAGACCAGTAGCAGCAAAATGAGTGGATTCAGGTACGATGATTCTAAGTGAAAGAAGTCACACAGAAAAAGAAACTTATCATAAGATATCACTTAGGAAGATCCTGTAAACATGGCTACACATGAACTGAGTTAGGCAAGAGAACAGAGTCTCACATTTAGAAAACACTCTTATGCCTGCTTAAGGGGGAAGGAGAGGTGGGGTGATGCATCAAACCAGAGTTTGATATAAGCACAGGTACCGTTCCAAAAACCAACTATGGAATAGACAAGACCTACACCTTCCTCAGTGAAAGGGACTCAAAACCCCATATTTCCCGCAGAGGAATAGATCTGACTAGTAAGAATCTTAAAACCTATGTATTGATATGTCACCATAAGGGAATCAAGTGTGTCTAGACTGGCATAAACATGGCAGCGAGAATCAGCTCCAACCCACTCTAATATGGAATTTCAAAAACAGAACAAAGAAACAGGGAAATTCTTTACAAATCCTTCAGGGTCTCTGATGCAACCTGGAATGACCCTATCTACAATGACAGCTGGATGTGGCATGAGGCTGGACACTTGGGACTGAGAGGATTGGTGAGATTGGGTGAGCAAATGCAGACCCTTTAAAGCAATAATGCATGGCACCCATTCCATGGGTCCCAGCTCTCCAGGTTGAAGGGAATATTACTACAGATATAACATGTACGGGAAACCTACAGAATGGACACACTGTGAATACGAAAGGTTTCTAAAACTCAACCAAGAGCCCCTCTCCTGGTGCTCCGGTTTGACTTTCCAACTGCTTTCCTATCAATCTCCCAACTTGGAGAGACAGCCCCTTTAAGCTCCTGGTTCGCACAGGTTGCCAATTTGGCAGAGGATGAAAGGGAAGAGGGAGAACCAATGAGAGAGTAGCTGTTAGGCATTTGGATGGGCACATGTCACTCTAATTTCCCGGCAGGAAGAAGAATTAACCAAAGTCTCAGCCACCCACCGGGAACCAGTAGAGGTCCTGAACCAAAAGTTTGGACTTGCGTTCAGCTCACAAAAAACGAGTTGAAAAATGGAGCTCAGGGGCACAGCAATTCACAAACTGGCAGAGTAATCAAGGCCCACTATCGTCCAAAAATCTGTTGAGGGAAGGCAACGAGGCGGACTTGAAAGCCAGGCAGAATAGCAGGAAAGAGATTTCAAGAGGTACGTTGGAATCGCCTGTAAAGCGCAGGAAGAGGGGCACAACTTCGACAATGATGCACTTGGCCAAAAAGGGCGTATGCGTTTTCTCCTGAATATATTTAGGAGAAAACGCATACGCCCTTTTTGGCCAAGCAAGCAAGCGGGCCATGCAAATCTGCACTACAAAGAAGTATCACTTCCCACCGGTCAAAAGGGACATCCACAAAATGTGTAAAAACCAGAAAGGCAAGGCAGGCCCTGGAGAACAGGGAGCCTTGTTATGCTGATGGGCGGGATGTAAGTTGCCAACTGCCTCACTGGAGGAGTGCATTGTGTTCCCTAAAACAAGTAAACAACAGAGCTACAGAGCCAAGGGCACGTCCAGTCTAGGGAATATACCTTGGGAAAACTGAAAATCCATAAGACAGAGCCACCCCCAAATTGAGGGCTGCACTGCTTACAGGAACCTCAACCTGGGTACATCTGAAATATCCCAGGAAATATAAAAATGGTTCCAAACATCGTGGAACTTAGGTACGATGGAATATCCCACAGCCATGAAATCAATGTCATAAGACCAGTAGCAGCAAAATGAGTGGATTCAGGTACGATGATTCTAAGTGAAAGAAGTCACACAGAAAAAGAAACTTATCATAAGATATCACTTAGGATGATCCTGTAAACATGGCTACACATGAACTGAGTTAGGCAAGAGAACAGAGTCTCACATTTAGAAAACACTCTTATGCCTGCTTAAGGGGGAAGGAGAGGTGGGGTGATGCATCAAACCAGAGTTTGATATAAGCACAGGTACCGTTCCAAAAACCAACTATGGAATAGACAAGACCTACACCTTCCTCAGTGAAAGGGACTCAAAACCCCATATTTCCCGCAGAGGAATAGATCTGACTAGTAAGAATCTTAAAACCTATGTATTGATATGTCTTCGTAAGGGAATCAAGTGTGTCTAGACTGGAATAAACAGGGCAGCGAGAATCAGCTCAAACCCACTCTAAAAAGGAATTTCAAAAACAGAACAAAGAAACAGGGAAATTCTTTACAATTCCTTCAGGGTCTCTGATGCAACCTGGAATGACCCTATCTACAATGACAGCTGGATGTGGCATAAGGCTGGACACTTGGGACTGAGAGGATTGGTGAGATTGGGTGAGCAAATGCAGACCCTTTAAAGCAATAATGCATGGCACCCATTCCATGGGTCCCAGCTCTCCAGGTTGAAGGGAATATTACTACAGCTATAACATGTACGGGAAACCTAGAGAATGGACACACTGTGAATACGACAGGTTTCTAAAACTCAACCAAGAGCCCCTCTCCTGGTGCTCCGGTTTGACTTTCCAACTGCTTTCCTATCAATCTCCCAACTTGGAGAGACAGCCCCTTTAAGCTCCTGGTTCGCACAGGTTGCCAATTTGGCAGAGGATGAAAGGGAAGAGGGAGAACCAATGAGAGAGTAGCTGTTAGGCATTTGGATGGGCACATGTCACTCTAATTTCCCGGCAGGAAGAAGAATTAACCAAAGTCTCAGCCACCCACCGGGAACCAGTAGAGGTCCTGAACCAAAAGTTTGGACTTGCGTTCAGCTCACAAAAAACGAGTTGAAAAATGGAGCTCAGGGGCACAGCAATTCACAAACTGCAGAGTAATCAAGGCCAACTATCGTCCAAAAATCTGTTGAGGGAAGGCAACGAGGCGGACTTGAAAGTGAGGCAGAATAGCAGGAAACAGATTTCAAGAGGTACGTTGGAATCGCCTGTAAAGCACAGGAAGAGGGGCACAACTTCGACAATGATGCACTTGGCCAAAAAGGGCGTATGCGTTTTCTCCTGAATATATTCAGGAGAAAACGCATACGCCCTTTTTGGCCAAGCAAGCAAGCGGGCCATGCAAATCTGCACTACAAGAAGTATCACTTCCCACCGGTCAAAAGGGACATCCACAAAATGTGTAAAAACCAGAAAGGCAAGACAGGCCCTGGAGAACAGGGAGCCTTGTTATGCTGATGGGCGGGATGTAAGTTGCCAACTGCCTCACTGGAGGAGTGCATTGTGTTCCCTAAAACAAGTAAACAACAGAGCTACAGAGCCAAGGGCACGTCCAGTCTAGGGAATATACCTTGGGAAAACTGAAAATCCATAAGACAGAGCCACCCCCAAATTGAGGGCTGCACTGCTTACAGGAACCTCAACCTGGGTACACCTGAAATATCCCAGGAAATATAAAAATGGTTCCAAACATCGTGGAACTTATGTACGATGGAATATCCCTCAGCCATGAAATCAATGTCATAAGGCCAGTAGCAGCAAAATGAGTGGATTGAGGTACGATGATTCTAAGTGAAAGAAGTCACACAGAAAAAGAAACTTATCATAAGATATCACTTAGGAAGGTCCTGTAAATATGGCTACACATGAACTGAGTTAGGCAAGAGAACAGAGTCTCACATTTAGAAAACACTCTTATGCCTGCTTAAGGGGGAAGGAGAGGTGGGGTGATGCATCAAACCAGAGTTTGATATAAGCACAGGTACCGTTCCAAAAACCAACTATGGAATAGACAAGACCTACACCTTCCTCAGTGAAAGGGACTCAAAACACCATATTTCCCGCAGAGGAATAGATCTGACTAGTAAGAATCTTAAAACCTATGTATTGATATGTCTCCGTAAGGGAATCAAGTGTGTCTAGACTGGCATAAACAGGGCAGCGAGAATCAGCTCAAACCCACTCTAAAAAGGAATTTCAAAAACAGAACAAAGAAACAGGGAAATTCTTTACAATTCCTTCAGGGTCTCTGATGCAACCTGGAATGACCCTATCTACAATGACAGCTGGATGTGGCATAAGGCTGGACACTTGGGACTGAGAGGATTGGTGAGATTGGGTGAGCAAATGCAGACCCTTTAAAGCAATAATGCATGGCACCCATTCCATGGGTCCCAGCTCTCCAGGTTGAAGGGAATATTACTACAGCTATAACGTGTACGGGAAACCTAGAGAATGGACACACTGTGAATACGACAGGTTTCTAAAACTCAACGAAGAGCCCCTCTCCTGGTGCTCCGGTTTGACTTTCCAACTGTTTTCCTATCAATCTCCCAACTTGGAGAGACAGCCCCTTTAAGCTCCTGGTTCGCACAGGTTGCCAATTTGGCAGAGGATGAAAGGGAAGAGGGAGAACCAATGAGAGAGTAGCTGTTAGGCATTTGGATGGGCACATGTCACTCTAATTTCCCGGCAGGAAGAAGAATGAACCAAAGTCTCAGCCACCCACCGGGAACCAGTATAGGTCCTGAACCAAAAGTTTGGACTTGCGTTCAGCTCACAAAAAAACGAGTTGAAAAATGGAGCTCAGGGGCACAGCAATTCACAAACTGGCAGAGTAATCAAGGCCAACTATCGTCCAAAAATCTGTTGAGGGAAGGCAACGAGGCGGACTTGAAAGCGAGGCAGAATAGCAGGAAACAGATTTCAAGAGGTACGTTGGAATCGCCTGTAAAGCACAGGAAGAGGGGCACAACTTCGACAATGATGCACTTGGCCAAAAAGGGCGTATGCGTTTTCTCCTGAATATATTCAGGAGAAAACGCATACGCCCTTTTTGGCCAAGCAAGCAAGCGGGCCATGCAAATCTGCACTACAAAGAAGTATCACTTCCCACCGGTCAAAAGGGACATCCACAAAATGTGTAAAAACCAGAAAGGCAAGACAGGCCCTGGAGAACAGGGAGCCTTGTTATGCTGATGGGCGGGATGTAAGTTGCCAACTGCCTCACTGGAGGAGTGCATTGTGTTCCCTAAAACAAGTAAACAACAGAGCTACAGAGCCAAGGGCACGTCCAGTCTAGGGAATATACCTTGGGAAAACTGAAAATCCATAAGACAGAGCCACCCCCAAATTGAGGGCTGCACTGCTTACAGGAACCTCAACCTGGGTACACCTGAAATATCCCAGGAAATATAAAAATGGTTCCAAACATCGTGGAACTTAGGTACGATGGAATATCCCTCAGCCATGAAATCAATGTCATAAGACCAGTAGCAGCAAAATGAGTGGATTCAGGTACGATGATTCTAAGTGAAAGAAGTCACACAGAAAAAGAAACTTATCATAAGATATCACTTAGGAAGGTCCTGTAAACATGGCTACACATGAACTGAGTTAGGCAAGAGAACAGAGGCTCACATTTAGAAAACACTCTTATGCCTGCTTAAGGGGGAAGGAGAGGTGGGGTGATGCATCAAACCAGAGTTTGATATAAGCACAGGTACCGTTCCAAAAACCAACTATGGAATAGACAAGACCTACACCTTCCTCAGTGAAAGGGACTCAAAACCCCATATTTCCCGCAGAGGAATAGATCTGACTAGTAAGAATCTTAAAACCTATGTATTGATATGTCTCCGTAAGGGAATCAAGTGTGTCTAGACTGGCATAAACAGGGCAGCGAGAATCAGCTCAAACCCACTCTAAAAAGGAATTTCAAAAACAGAACAAAGAAACAGGGAAATTCTTTACAATTCCTTCAGGGTCTCTGATGCAACCTGGAATGACCCTATCTACAATGACAGCTGGATGTGGCATAAGGCTGGACACTTGGGACTGAGAGGATTGGTGAGATTGGGTGAGCAAATGCAGACCCTTTGAAGCAATAATGCATGGCACACATTCCATGGGTCCCAGCTCTCCAGGTTGAAGGGAATATTACTACAGCTATAACGTGTACGGGAAACCTAGAGAATGGACACACTGTGAATACGACAGGTTTCTAAAACTCAACCAAGAGCCCCTCTCCTGGTGCTCCGGTTTGACTTTCCAACTGCTTTCCTATCAATCTCCCAACTTGGAGAGACAGCCCCTTTAAGCTCCTGGTTCGCACAGGTTGCCAATTTGGCAGAGGATGAAAGGGAAGAGGGAGAACCAATGAGAGAGTAGCTGTTAGGCATTTGGATGGGCACATGTCACTCTAATTTCCCGGCAGGAAGAAGAATGAACCAAAGTCTCAGCCACCCACCGGGAACCAGTATAGGTCCTGAACCAAAAGTTTGGACTTGCGTTCAGCTCACAAAAAACGAGTTGAAAAATGGAGCTCAGGGGCACAGCAATTCACAAACTGGCAGAGTAATCAAGGCCAACTATCGTCCAAAAATCTGTTGAGGGAAGGCAACGAGGCGGACTTGAAAGCGAGGCAGAATAGCAGGAAACAGATTTCAAGAGGTACGTTGGAATTGCCTGTAAAGCACAGGAAGAGGGGCACAACTTTGACAATGATGCACTTGGCCAAAAAGGGCGTATGCGTTTTCTCCTGTATATATTCAGGAGAAAACGCATACGCCCTTTTTGGCCAAGCAAGCAAGCGGGCCATGCAAATCTGCACTACAAAGAAGTATCACTTCCCACCGGTCAAAAGGGACATCCACAAAATGTGTAAAAACCAGAAAGGCAAGACAGGCCCTGGAGAACAGGGAGCCTTGTTATGCTGATGGGCGGGATGTAAGTTGCCAACTGCCTCACTGGAGGAGTGCATTGTGTTCCCTAAAACAAGTAAACAACAGAGCTACAGAGCCAAGGGCACGTCCAGTCTAGGGAATATACCTTGGGAAAACTGAAAATCCATAAGACAGAGCCACCCCCAAATTGAGGGCTGCACTGCTTACAGGAACCTCAACCTGGGTACACCTGAAATATCCCAGGAAATATAAAAATGGTTCCAAACATCGTGGAACTTACGTACGATGGAATATCCCTCAGCCATGAAATCAATGTCATAAGACCAGTAGCAGCAAAATGAGTGGATTCAGGTACGATGATTCTAAGTGAAAGAAGTCACACAGAAAAAGAAACTTATCATAAGATATCACTTAGGAAGATCCTGTAAACATGGCTACACATGAACTGAGTTAGGCAAGAGAACAGAGTCTCACATTTAGAAAACACTCTTATGCCTGCTTAAGGGGGAAGGAGAGGTGGGGTGATGCATCAAACCAGAGTTTGATATAAGCACAGGTACCGTTCCAAAAACCAACTATGGAATAGACAAGACCTACACCTTCCTCAGTGAAAGGGACTCAAAACCCCATATTTCCCGCAGAGGAATAGATCTGACTAGTAAGAATCTTAAAACCTATGTATTGATATGTCTCCGTAAGGGAATCAAGTGTGTCTAGACTGGCATAAACAGGGCAGCGAGAATCAGCTCAAACCCACTCTAAAAAGGAATTTCAAAAACAGAACAAAGAAACAGGGAAATTCTTTACAATTCCTTCAGGGTCTCTGATGCAACCTGGAATGACCCTATCTACAATGACAGCTGGATGTGGCATAAGGCTGGACACTTGGGACTGAGAGGATTGGTGAGATTGGGTGAGCAAATGCAGACCCTTTAAAGCAATAATGCATGGCACCCATTCCATGGGTCCCAGCTCTCCAGGTTGAAGGGAATATTACTACAGCTATAACGTGTACGGGAAACCTAGAGAATGGACACACTGTGAATACGAAAGGTTTCTAAAACTCAACGAAGAGCCCCTCTCCTGGTGCTCCGGTTTGACTTTCCAACTGCTTTCCTATCAATCTCCCAACTTGGAGAGACAGCCCCTTTAAGCTCCTGGTTCGCACAGGTTGCCAATTTGGCAGAGGATGAAAGGGAAGAGGGAGAACCAATGAGAGAGTAGCTGTTAGGCATTTGGATGGGCACATGTCACTCTAATTTCCCGGCAGGAAGAAGAATGAACCAAAGTCTCAGCCACCCACTGGGAACCAGTATAGGTCCTGAACCAAAAGTTTGGACTTGCGTTCAGCTCACAAAAAACGAGTTGAAAAATGGAGCTCAGGGGCACAGCAATTCACAAACTGGCAGAGTAATCAAGGCCAACTATCGTCCAAAAATCTGTTGAGGGAAGGCAACGAGGCGGACTTGAAAGCGAGGCAGAATAGCAGGAAAGAGATTTCAAGATGTACGTTGGAATCGCCTGTAAAGCACAGGAAGAGGGGCACAACTTCGACAATGATGCACTTGGCCAAAAAGGGCGTATGCGTTTTCTCCTGAATATATTCAGGAGAAAACGCATACGCCCTTTTTGGCCAAGCAAGCAAGCGGGCAATGCAAATCTGCACTACAAAGAAGTATCACTTCCCACCGGTCAAAAGGGACATCCACAAAATGTGTAAAAACCAGAAAGGCAAGACAGGCCCTGGAGAACAGGGAGCCTTGTTATGCTGATGGGCGGGATGTAAGTTGCCAACTGCCTCACTGGAGGAGTGCATTGTGTTCCCTAAAACAAGTAAACAACAGAGCTACAGAGCCAAGGGCACGTCCAGTCTAGGGAATATACCTTGGGAAAACTGAAAATCCATAAGACAGAGCCACCCCCAAATTGAGGGCTGCACTGCTTACAGGAACCTCAACCTGGGTACACCTGAAATATCCCAGGAAATATAAAAATGGTTCCAAACATCGTGGAAATTACGTACGATGGAATATCCCTCAGCCATGACATCAATGTCATAAGACCAGTAGCAGCAAAATGAGTGGATTCAGGTACGATGATTCTAAGTGAAAGAAGTCACACAGAAAAAGAAACTTATCATAAGATATCACTTAGGAAGATCCTGTAAACACGGCTACACATGAACTGAGTTAGGCAAGAGAACAGAGTCTCACATTTAGAAAACACTCTTATGCCTGCTTAAGGGGGAAGGAGAGGTGGGGTGATGCATCAAACCAGAGTTTGATATAAGCACAGGTACCGTTCCAAAAACCAACTATGGAATAGACAAGACCTACACCTTCCTCAGTGAAAGGGACTCAAAACCCCATATTTCCCGCAGAGGAATAGATCTGACTAGTAAGAATCTTAAAACCTATGTATTGATATGTCTCCGTAAGGGAATCAAGTGTGTCTAGACTGGCATAAACAGGGCAGCGAGAATCAGCTCAAACCCACTCTAAAAAGGAATTTCAAAAACAGAACAAAGAAACAGGGAAATTCTTTACAATTCCTTCAGGGTCTCTGATGCAACCTGGAATGACCCTATCTACAATGACAGCTGGATGTGGCATAAGGCTGGACACTTGGGACTGAGAGGATTGGTGAGATTGGGTGAGCAAATGCAGACCCTTTAAAGCAATAATGCATGGCACCCATTCCATGGGTCCCAACTCTCCAGGTTGAAGGGAATATTACTACAGCTATAACATGTACGGGAAACCTAGAGAATGGACACACTTTGAATACCAAAGGTTTCTAAAACTCAACGAAGAGCCCCTCTCCTGGTGCTCCGGTTTGACTTTCCAACTGCTTTCCTATCAATCTCCCAACTTGGAGAGACAGCCCCTTTAAGCTCCTGGTTCGCACAGGTTGCCAATTTGGCAGAGGATGAAAGGGAAGAGGGAGAACCAATGAGAGAGTAGCTGTTAGGCATTTGGATGGGCACATGTCACTCTAATTTCCCGGCAGGAAGAAGAATTAACCAAAGTCTCAGCCACCCACCGGGAACCAGTATAGGTCCTGAACCAAAAGTTTGGACTTGCGTTCAGCTCACAAAAAACGAGTTGAAAAATGGAGCTCAGGGGCACAGCAATTCACAAACTGGCAGAGTAATCAAGGCCAACTATCGTCCAAAAATCTGTTGAGGGAAGGCAACGAGGCGGACTTGAAAGCGAGGCAGAATAGCAGGAAAGAGATTTCAAGATGTACGTTGGAATCGCCTGTAAAGCACAGGAAGAGGGGCACAACTTCGACAATGATGCACTTGGCCAAAAAGGGCGTATGCGTTTTCTCCTGAATATATTCAGGAGAAAACGCATATGCCCTTTTTGGCCAAGCAAGCAAGCGGGCAATGCAAATCTGCACTACAAAGAAGTATCACTTCCCACCGGTCAAAAGGGACATCCACAAAATGTGTAAAAACCAGAAAGGCAAGGCAGGCCCTGGAGAACAGGGAGCCTTGTTATGCTGATGGGCGGGATGTAAGTTGCCAACTGCCTCACTGGAGGAGTGCATTGTGTTCCCTAAAACAAGTAAACAACAGAGCTACAGAGCCAAGGGCACGTCCAGTCTAGGGAATATACCTTGGGAAAACTGAAAATCCATAAGACAGAGCCACCCCCAAATTGAGGGCTGCACTGCTTACAGGAACCTCAACCTGGGTACACCTGAAATATCCCAGGAAATATAAAAATGGTTCCAAACATCGTGGAAATTACGTACGATGGAATATCCCTCAGCCATGACATCAATGTCATAAGACCAGTAGCAGCAAAATGAGTTGATTCAGGTACGATGATTCTAAGTGAAAGAAGTCACACAGAAAAAGAAACTTATCATAAGATATCACTTAGGAAGATCCTGTAAACATGGCTACACATGAACTGAGTTAGGCAAGAGAACAGAGTCTCACATTTAGAAAACACTCTTATGCCTGCTTAAGGGGGAAGGAGAGGTGGGGTGATGCATCAAACCAGAGTTTGATATAAGCACAGGTACCGTTCCAAAAACCAACTATGGAATAGACAAGACCTACACCTTCCTCAGTGAAAGGGACTCAAAACCCCATATTTCCCGCAGAGGAATAGATCTGACTAGTAAGACTCTTAAAACCTATGTATTGATATGTCTCCGTAAGGGAATCAAGTGTGTCTAGACTGGCATAAACATGGCAGCGAGAATCAGCTCAAACCCACTCTAAAAAGGAATTTCAAAAACAGAACAAAGAAACAGGGAAATTCTTTACAATTCCTTCAGGGTCTCTGATGCAACCTGGAATGACCCTATCTACAATGACAGCTGGATGTGGCATAAGGCTGGACACTTGGGACTGAGAGGATTGGTGAGATTGGGTGAGCAAATGCAGACCCTTTAAAGCAATAATGCATGGCACCCATTCCATGGGTCCCAACTCTCCAGGTTGAAGGGAATATTACTACAGCTATAACATGTACGGGAAACCTAGAGAATGGACACACTGTGAATACCAAAGGTTTCTAAAACTCAACGAAGAGCCCCTCTCCTGGTGCTCCGGTTTGACTTTCCAACTGCTTTCCTATCAATCTCCCAACTTGGAGAGACAGCCCCTTTAAGCTCCTGGTTCGCACAGGTTGCCAATTTGGCAGAGGATGAAAGGGAAGAGGGAGAACCAATGAGAGAGTAGCTGTTAGGCATTTGGATGGGCACATGTCACTCTAATTTCCCGGCAGGAAGAAGAATTAACCAAAGTCTCAGCCACCCAACGGGAACCAGTAGAGGTCCTGAACCAAAAGTTTGGACTTGCGTTCAGCTCACAAAAAACGAGTTGAAAAATGGAGCTCAGGGACACAGCAATTCACAAACTGGCAGCGTAATCAAGGCCAACTATCGTCCAAAAATCTGTTGAGGGAAGGCAACGAGGTGGACTTGAAAGCGAGGCAGAAGAGCAGGAAAGAGATTTCAAGAGGTACGTTGGAATCGCCTGTAAAGCACAGGAAGAGGGGCACAACTCCGACAATGATGCACTTGGCCAAAAAGGGCGTATGCATTTTCTCCTGAATATATTCAGGAGAAAACGCATACGCCCTTTTTGGCCAAGCAAGCAAGCGGGCAATGCAAATCTGCACTACAAAGAAGTATCACTTCCCACCGGTCAAAAGGGACATCCACAAAATGTGTAAAAACCAGAAAGGCAAGGCAGGCCCTGGAGAACAGGGAGCCTTGTTATGCTGATGGGCGGGATGTAAGTTGCCAACTGCCTCACTGGAGGAGTGCATTGTGTTCCCTAAAACAAGTAAACAACAGAGCTACAGAGCCAAGGGAACTTCCAGTCTAGGGAATATACCTTGGGAAAATTGAAAATCCATAAGACAGAGCCACCCCCAAATTGAGGTCTGCACTGCTTACAGGAACCTCAACCTGGGTACACCTGAAATATCCCAGGAAATATAAAAATGGTTCCAAACATCGTGGAACTTACGTACGATGGAATATCCCTCAGCCATGAAATCAATGTCATAAGACCAGTAGCAGCAAAATGAGTGGATTGAGGTACGATGATTCTAAGTGAAAGAAGTCACACAGAAAAAGAAACTTATCATAAGATATCACTTAGGAAGATACTGTAAACATGGCTACACATGAACTGAGTTAGGCAAGAGAACAGAGTCTCACATTTAGAAAACACTCTTATGCCTCCTTAAGGGGGAAAGAGAGGTGGGGTGATGCATCAAACCAGAGTTTGATATAAGCACAGGTACCGTTCCAAAAACCAACTATGGAATAGACAAGACCTACACCTTCCTCAGTGAAAGGGACTCAAAACCCCATATTTCCCGCAGAGGAATAGATCTGACTAGTAAGAATCTTAAAACCTATGTATTGATATGTCTCCGTAAGGGAATCAAGTGTGTCTAGACTGGCATAAACAGGGCAGCGAGAATCAGCTCAAACCCACTCTAAAAAGGAATTTCAAAAACAGAACAAAGAAACAGGGAAATTCTTTACAATTCCTTCAGGGTCTCTGATGCAACCTGGAATGACCCTATTTACAATGACAGCTGGATGTGGCATAAGGCTGGACACTTGGGACTGAGAGGATTGGTGAGATTGGGTGAGCAAATGCAGACCCTTTAAAGCAATAATGCATGGCACCCATTCCATGTGTCCCAGCTCTCCAGGTTGAAGGGAATATTACTACAGCTATAACGTGTACGGGAAACCAAGAGAATGGACACACTGTGAATACGAAAGGTTTCTAAAACTCAACGAAGAGTCCCTCTCCTGGTGCTCCGGTTTGAATTTCCAACTGCTTTCCTATCAATCTCCCAACTTGGAGAGACAGCCCCTTTAAGCTCCTGGTTCGCACAGGTTGCCAATTTGGCAGAGGATGAAAGGGAAGAGGGAGAACCAATGAGAGAGTAGCTGTTAGGCATTTGGATGGGCACATGTCACTCTAATTTCCCGGCAGGAAGAAGAATGAACCAAAGTCTCAGCCACCCACCGGGAACCAGTATAGGTACTGAACCAAAAGTTTGGACTTGCGTTCAGCTCACAAAAAACGAGTTGAAAAATTGAGCTCAGGGGCACAGCAATTCACAAACTGGCAGAGTAATCAAGGCCAACTATCGTCCAAAAATCTGTTGAGGGAAGGCAATGAGGCGGACTTGAAAGCGAGGCAGAATAGCAGGAAACAGATTTCAAGAGGTACGTTGGAATCGCCTGTAAAGCACAGGAAGAGGGGCACAACTTCGACAATGATGCACTTGGCCAAAAAGGGCCTATGTGTTTTCTCCTGAATATATTCAGGAGAAAACGCATACGCCCTTTTTGGCCAAGCAAGCAAGCGGGCAATGCAAATCTGCACTACAAAGAAGTATCACTTCCCACCGGTCAAAAGGGACATCCACAAAATGTGTAAAAACCAGAAAGGCAAGGCAGGCCCTGGAGAACAGGGAGCCTTGTTATGCTGATGGGCGGGATGTAAGTTGCCAACTGCCTCACTGGAGGAGTGCATTGTGTTCCCTAAAACAAGTAAACAACAGAGCTACAGAGCCAAGGGCACGTCCAGTCTAGGGAATATACCTTGGGAAAACTGAAAATCCATAAGACAGAGCCACCCCCAAATTGAGGGCTGCACTGCTTACAGGAACCTCAACCTGGGTACACCTGAAATATCCCAGGAAATATAAAAATGGTTCCAAACATCGTGGAACTTACGTACGATGGAATATCCCTCAGCCATGAAATCAATGTCATAAGACCAGTAGCAGCAAAATGAGTGGATTGAGGTACGATGATTCTAAGTGAAAGAAGTCACACAGAAAAAGAAACTTATCATAAGATATCACTTAGGATGATCCTGTAAACATGGCTACACATGAACTGAGTTAGGAAAGAGAACAGAGTCTCACATTTAGAAAACACTCTTATGCCTGCTTAAGGGGGAAGGAGAGGTGGGGTGATGCATCAAACCAGAGTTTGATATAAGCATAGGTACCGTTCCAAAAACCAACTATGGAATAGACAAGACCTACACCTTCCTCAGTGAAAGGGACTCAAAACCCCATATTTCCCGCAGAGGAATAGATCTGACTAGTAAGAATCTTAA
Source organism: Mesoplodon mirus (assembly GCF_964341445.2). NCBI lineage: Eukaryota > Metazoa > Chordata > Mammalia > Artiodactyla > Ziphiidae > Mesoplodon > Mesoplodon mirus. The sequence continues at coordinate 109,390,019 of NC_138987.1, read as the reverse complement.
AACCTATGTATTGATATGTCTCTGTAAGGGAATCAAGTGTGTCTAGACTGGCATAAACATGGCAGCGAGAATCAGCTCAAACCCACTCTAAAAAGGAATTTCAAAAACAGAACAAAGAAACAGGGAAATTCTTTACAATTCCTTCAGGGTCTCTGATGCAACCTGGAATGACCCTACCTACAATGACAGCTGGATGTGGCATGAGGCTGGACACTTGGGACTGAGAGGATTGGTGAGATTGGGTGAGCAAATGCAGACCCTTTAAAGCAATAATGCATGGCACCCATTCCATGGGTCCCAGCTCTCCAGGTTGAAGGGAATATTACTACAGCTATAACATGTACGGGAAACCTACAGAATGGACACACAGTAAATACGAATTGTTTCTAAAACTCAACGAAGAGCCCCTCTCCTGGTGCTCCGGTTTGACTTTCCAACTGCTTTCCTATCAATCTCCCAACTTGGAGAGACAGCCCCTTTAAGCTCCTGGTTCGCACAGGTTGCCAATTTGGCAGAGGATGAAAGGGAAGAGGGAGAACCAATGAGAGAGTAGCTGTTAGGCATTTGGATGGGCACATGTCACTCTAATTTCCCGGCAGGAAGAAGAATTAACCAAAGTCTCAGCCACCCACCAGGAACCAGTATAGGTCCTGAACCAAAAGTTTGGACTTGCGTTCAGCTCACAAAAAACGAGTTGAAAAATGGAGCTCAGGGGCACAGCAATTCACAAACTGGCAGAGTAATCAAGGCCAACTATCGTCCAAAAATCTGTTGAGGGAAGGCATCCAGGCGGACTTGAAAGCGAGGCAGAAGAGCAGGAAAGAGATTTCAAGAGGTACGTTGGAATCGCCTGTAAAGCACAGGAAGAGGGGCACAACTTCGACAATGATGCACTTGGCCAAAAAGGGCGTATGCGTTTTCTCCTGAATATATTCAGGAGAAAACGCATACGCCCTTTTTGGCCAAGCAAGCAAGCGGGCAATGCAAATGTGCACTACAAAGAAGTATCACTTCCCACCGGTCAGAAGGGACATCCACAAAATGTGTAAAAACCAGAAAGGCAAGACAAGCCCTGGAGAACAGGGAGCCTTGTTATGCTGATGGGCGGGATGTAAGTTGTCAACTGCCTCACTGGAGGAGTGCATTGTGTTCCCTAAAACAAGTAAACAACAGAGCTACAGAGCCAAGGGCACTTCCAGTCTAGGGAATAAACCTTGGGAAAATTGAAAATCCATAAGACAGAGCCACCCCCAAATTGAGGGCTGCACTGCTTACAGGAACCTCAACCTGGGTACACCTGAAATATCCCAGGAAATATAAAAATGGTTCCAAACATCGTGGAACTTACGTACGATGGAATATCCCTCAGCCATGACATCAATGTCATAAGACCAGTAGCAGCAAAATGAGTGGATTCAGGTACGATGATTCTAAGTGAAAGAAGTCACACAGAAAAAGAAACTTATCATAAGATATCACTTAGGAAGATCCTGTAAACATGGCTACACATGAACTGAGTTAGGCAAGAGAACAGAGTCTCACATTTAGAAAACACTCTTATGCCTGCTTAAGGGGGAAGGAGAGGTGGGGTGATGCATCAAACCAGAGTTTGATATAAGCACAGGTACCGTTCCAAAAACCAACTATGGAATAGACAAGACCTACACCTTCCTCAGTGAAAGGGACTCAAAACCCCATATTTCCCGCAGAGGAATAGATCTGACTAGTAAGACTCTTAAAACCTATGTATTGATATGTCTCCGTAAGGGAATCAAGTGTGTCTAGACTGGCATAAACATGGCAGCGAGAATCAGCTCAAACCCACTCTAAAAAGGAATTTCAAAAACAGAACAAAGAAACAGGGAAATTCTTTACAATTCCTTCAGGGTCTCTGATGCAACCTGGAATGACCCTATCTACAATGACAGCTGGATGTGGCATAAGGCTGGACACTTGGGACTGAGAGGATTGGTGAGATTGGGTGAGCAAATGCAGACCCTTTAAAGCAAGAATGCATGGCACCCATTCCATGGGTCCCAGCTCTCCAGGTTGAAGGGTATATTACTACAGCTATAACATGTACGGGAAACCTAGAGAATGGACACACTGTGAATACGAAAGGTTTCTAAAACTCAACGAAGAGTCCCTCTTCTGGTGCTCCGGTTTGACTTTCCAACTGCTTTCCTATCAATCTCCCAAATTGGAGAGACAGCCCCTTTAAGCTCCTGGTTCGCACAGGTTGCCAATTTGGCAGAGGATGAAAGGGAAGAGGGAGAACCAATGAGAGAGTAGCTGTTAGGCATTTGGATGGGCACATGTCACTCTAATTTCCCGGCAGGAAGAAGAATTAACCAAAGTCTCAGCCACCCACCGGGAACCAGTAGAGGTCCTGAACCAAAAGTTTGGACTTGCGTTCAGCTCACAAAAAACGAGTTGAAAAATGGAGCTCAGGGGCACAGCAATTCACAAACTGGCAGAGTAATCAAGGCCAACTATCGTCCAGAAATCTGTTGAGGGAAGGCAACGAGGCGGACTTGAAAGTGAGGCAGAAGAGCAGGAAAGAGATTTCAAGAGGTACGTTGGAATCGCCTGTAAAGCACAGGAAGAGGGGCACAACTTCGACAATGATGCACTTGGCCAAATAGGGCGTATGCGTTTTCTCCTGAATATATTCAGGAGAAAACGCATACGCCCTTTTTGGCCAAGCAAGCAAGCGGGCAATGCAAATCTGCACTACAAAGAAGTATCACTTCCCACCGGTCAAAAGGGACATCCACAAAATGTGTAAAAACCAGAAAGGCAAGGCAGGCCCTGGAGAACAGGGAGCCTTGTTATGCTGATGGGTGGGATGTAAGTTGCCAACTGCCTCACTGGAGGAGTGCATTGTGTTCCCTAAAACAAGTAATCAACAGAGCTACAGAGCCAAGGCCACTTCCAGTCTAGGGAATATACCTTGGGAAAACTGAAAATCCATAAGACAGAGCCACCCCCAAATTGACGGCTGCACTGCTTACAAGAACCTCAACCTGGGTACACCTGAAATATCCCAGGAAATATAAAAATTGTTCCAAACATCGTGGAACTTACGTACGATGGAATATCCCTCAGCCACGAAATCAATGTCATAAGACCAGTAGCAGCAAAATGAGTGGATTGAGGTACGATGATTCTAAGTGAAAGAAGTCACACAGGAAAAGAAACTTATCATAAGATATCACTTAGGAAGATCCTGTAAACATGGCTACACATGAACTGAGTTAGGCAAGAGAACAGAGTCTCACATTTAGAAAACACTCTTATGCCTGCTTAAGGGGGAAGGAGAGGTGGGGTGATGCATCAAACCAGAGTTTGATATAAGCACAGGTACCGTTCCAAAAACCAACTATGGAATAGACAAGACCTACACCTTCCTCAGTGAAAGGGACTCAAAACCCCATATTTCCCGCAGAGGAATAGATCTGACTAGTAAGACTCTTAAAACCTATGTATTGATATGTCTCCGTAAGGGAATCAAGTGTGTCTAGACTGGCATAAACATGGCAGCGAGAATCAGCTCAAACCCACTCTAAAAAGGAATTTCAAAAACAGAACAAAGAAACAGGGAAATTCTTTACAATTCCTTCAGGGTCTCTGATGCAACCTGGAATGACCCTATCTACAATGACAGCTGGATGTGGCATAAGGCTGGACACTTGGGACTGAGAGGATTGGTGAGATTGGGTGAGCAAATGCAGACCCTTTAATGCAATAACGCATGGCACCCATTCCATGGGTCCCAGCTCTCCAGGTTGAAGGGTATATTACTACAGCTATAACATGTACGGGAAACCTAGAGAATGGACACACTGTGAATACGAAAGGTTTCTAAAACTCAACGAAGAGTCCCTCTCCTGGTGCTCCGGTTTGACTTTCCAACTGCTTTCCTATCAATCTCCCAACTTGGAGAGACAGCCCCTTTAAGCTCCTGGTTCGCACAGGTTGCCAATTTGGCAGAGGATGAAAGGGAAGAGGGAGAACCAATGAGAGAGTAGCTGTTAGGCATTTGGATGGGCACATGTCACTCTAATTTCCCGGCAGGAAGAAGAATTAACCAAAGTCTCAGCCACCCACCGGGAACCAGTAGAGGTCCTGAACCAAAAGTTTGGACTTGCGTTCAGCTCACAAAAAACGAGTTGAAAAATGGAGCTCAGGGGCACAGCAATTCACAAACTGGCAGAGTAATCAAGGCCAACTATCGTCCAAAAATCTGTTGAGGGAAGGCAACGAGGCGGACTTGAAAGCGAGGCAGAAGAGCAGGAAAGAGATTTCAAGAGGTATGTTGGAATCGCCTGTAAAGCACAGGAAGAGGGGCACAACTTCGAAAATGATGCACTTGGCCAAAAAGGGCATATGCGTTTTCTCCTGAATATATTCAGGAGAAAACGCATACGCCCTTTTTGGCCAAGCAAGCAAGCGGGCAATGCAAATCTGCACTACAAAGAAGTATCACTTCCCACCGGTCAAAAGGGACATCCACAAAATGTGTAAAAACCAGAAAGGCAAGGCAGGCCCTGGAGAACAGGGAGCCTTGTTATGCTGATGGGTGGGATGTAAGTTGCCAACTGCCTCACTGGAGGAGTGCATTGTGTTCCCTAAAACAAGTAAACAACAGAGCTACAGAGCCAAGGGCACTTCCAGTCTAGGGAATATACCTTGGGAAAACTGAAAATCCATAAGACAGAGCCACCCCCAAATTGACGGCTGCACTGCTTACAAGAACCTCAACCTGGGTACACCTGAAATATCCCAGGAAATATAAAAATTGTTCACAACATCGTGGAACTTATGTACGATGGAATATCCCTCAGCCACGAAATCAATGTCATAAGACCAGTAGCAGCAAAATGAGTGGATTCAGGTACGATGATTCTAAGTGAAAGAAGTCACACAGAAAAAGAAACTTATCATAAGATATCACTTAGGAAGATCCTGTAAACATGGCTACACATGAACTGAGTTAGGCAAGAGAACAGAGTCTCACATTTAGAAAACACTCTTATGCCTGCTTAAGGGGGAAGGAGAGGTGGGGTGATGCATCAAACCAGAGTTTGATATAAGCACAGGTACCGTTCCAAAAACCAACTATGGAATAGACAAGACCTACACCTTCCTCAGTGAAAGGGACTCAAAACCCCATATTTCCCACAGAAGAATAGATCTGACTAGAAAGAATCTTAATACCTATGTATTGATATGTCTCCGTAAGGGAATCAAGTGTGTCTAGACTGGCATAAACATGGCAGCGAGAATCAGCTCAAACCCACTCTAAAAAGGAATTTCAAAAACAGAACAAAGAAACAGGGAAATTCTTTACAATTCCTTCAGGGTCTCTGATGCAACCTGGAATGACCCTATCTACAATGACAGCTGGATGTGGCATAAGGCTGGACACTTGGGACTGAGAGGATTGGTGAGATTGGGTGAGCAAATGCAGACCCTTTAATGCAATAACGCATGGCACCCATTCCATGGGTCCCAGCTCTCCAGGTTGAAGGGTATATTACTACAGCTATAACATGTACGGGAAACCTAGAGAATGGACACACTGTGAATACGAAAGGTTTCTAAAACTCAACGAAGAGTCCCTCTCCTGGTGCTCCGGTTTGACTTTCCAACTGCTTTCCTATCAATCTCCCAACTTGGAGAGACAGCCCCTTTAAGCTCCTGGTTCGCACAGGTTGCCAATTTGGCAGAGGATGAAAGGGAAGAGGGAGAACCAATGAGAGAGTAGCTGTTAGGCATTTGGATGGGCACATGTCACTCTAATTTCCCGGCAGGAAGAAGAATTAACCAAAGTCTCAGCCACCCACCGGGAACCAGTAGAGGTCCTGAACCAAAAGTTTGGACTTGCGTTCAGCTCACAAAAAACGAGTTGAAAAATGGAGCTCAGGGGCACAGCAATTCACAAACTGGCAGAGTAATCAAGGCCAACTATCGTCCAAAAATCTGTTGAGGGAAGGCAACGAGGCGGACTTGAAAGCGAGGCAGAAGAGCAGGAAAGAGATTTCAAGAGGTATGTTGGAATCGCCTGTAAAGCACAGGAAGAGGGGCACAACTTCGAAAATGATGCACTTGGCCAAAAAGGGCATATGCGTTTTCTCCTGAATATATTCAGGAGAAAACGCATACGCCCTTTTTGGCCAAGCAAGCAAGCGGGCAATGCAAATCTGCACTACAAAGAAGTATCACTTCCCACCGGTCAAAAGGGACATCCACAAAATGTGTAAAAACCAGAAAGGCAAGGCAGGCCCTGGAGAACAGGGAGCCTTGTTATGCTGATGGGTGGGATGTAAGTTGCCAACTGCCTCACTGGAGGAGTGCATTGTGTTCCCTAAAACAAGTAAACAACAGAGCTACAGAGCCAAGGGCACTTCCAGTCTAGGGAATATACCTTGGGAAAACTGAAAATCCATAAGACAGAGCCACCCCCAAATTGACGGCTGCACTGCTTACAAGAACCTCAACCTGGGTACACCTGAAATATCCCAGGAAATATAAAAATTGTTCACAACATCGTGGAACTTATGTACGATGGAATATCCCTCAGCCACGAAATCAATGTCATAAGACCAGTAGCAGCAAAATGAGTGGATTCAGGTACGATGATTCTAAGTGAAAGAAGTCACACAGAAAAAGAAACTTATCATAAGATATCACTTAGGAAGATCCTGTAAACATGGCTACACATGAACTGAGTTAGGCAAGAGAACAGAGTCTCACATTTAGAAAACACTCTTATGCCTGCTTAAGGGGGAAGGAGAGGTGGGGTGATGCATCAAACCAGAGTTTGATATAAGCACAGGTACCGTTCCAAAAACCAACTATGGAATAGACAAGACCTACACCTTCCTCAGTGAAAGGGACTCAAAACCCCATATTTCCCACAGAAGAATAGATCTGACTAGAAAGAATCTTAATACCTATGTATTGATATGTCTCCGTAAGGGAATCAAGTGTGTCTAGACTGGCATAAACATGGCAGCGAGAATCACCTCAAACCCACTCTAAAAAGGAATTTCAAAAACAGAACAAAGAAACAGGGAAATTCTTTACAATTCCTTCAGGGTCTCTGATGCAACCAGGAATGACCCTATCTACAATGACAGCTGGATGTGGCATGAGGCTGGACACTTGGGACTGAGAGGATTGGTGAGATTGGGTGACCAAATTTAGACCCTTTAAAGCAATAATGCATGGCACGCATTCCATGGGTCCCAGCTTTCCAGGTTGAAGGGAATATTACTACAGCTATAACATGTACGGGAAACCTACAGAATGGACACACAGTAAATACGAATCGTTTCTAAAACTCAACGAAGAGCCCCTCTCCTGGTGCTCCGGTTTGACTTTCCAACTGCTTTCCTATCAATCTCCCAACTTGGAGAGACAGCCCCTTTAAGCTCCTGGTTCGCACAGGTTGCCAATTTGGCAGAGGATGAAAGGGAAGAGGGAGAACCAATGAGAGAGTAGCTGTTAGGCTTTTGGATGGGCACATGTCACTCTAATTTCCCGGCAGGAAGAAGAATTAACCAAAGTCTCAGCCACCCACCGGGAACCAGTATAGGTCCTGAACCAAAAGTTTGGACTTGCGTTCAGCTCACAAAAAACGAGTTGAAAAATGGAGCTCAGGGGCACAGCAATTCAGAAACTGGCAGAGTAATCAAGGCCCACTATCGTCCAAAAATCTGTTGAGGGAAGGCAACGAGGCGGACTTGAAAGCGAGGCAGAAGAGCAGGAAAGAGATTTCAAGAGGTACGTTGGAATCGCCTGTAAAGCACAGGAAGAGGGGCACAACTTCGACAATGATGCACTTGGCCAAAAAGGGCGTATGCGTTTTCTCCTGAATATATTCAGGAGAAAACGCATACGCCCTTTTTGGCCAAGCAAGCAAGCGGGCAATGCAAATGTGCACTACAAAGAAGTATCACTTCCCACCGGTCAGAAGGGACATCCACAAAATGTGTAAAAACCAGAAAGGCAAGACAAGCCCTGGAGAACAGGGAGCCTTGTTATGCTGATGGGCGGGATGTAAGTTGCCAACTGCCTCACTGGAGGAGTGCATTGTGTTCCCTAAAACAAGTAAACAACAGAGCTACAGAGCCAAGGGCACGTCCAGTCTAGGGAATAAACCTTGGGAAAACTGAAAATCCATAAGACAGAGCCACCCCCAAATTGAGGGCTGCACTGCTTACAGGAACCTCAACCTGGGTACACCTGAAATATCCCAGGAAATATAAAAATGGTTCCAAACATCGTGGAACTTACGTACGATGGAATATCCCTCAGCCATGACATCAATGTCATAAGACCAGTAGCAGCAAAATGAGTGGATTCAGGTACGATGATTCTAAGTGAAAGAAGTCACACAGAAAAAGAAACTTATCATAAGATATCACTTAGGAAGATCCTGTAAACATGGCTACACATGAACTGAGTTAGGCAAGAGAACAGAGTCTCACATTTAGAAAACACTCTTATGCCTGCTTAAGGGGGAAGGAGAGGTGGGGTGATGCATCAAACCAGAGTTTGATATAAGCACAGGTACCGTTCCAAAAACCAACTATGGAATAGACAAGACCTACACCTTCCTCAGTGAAAGGGACTCAAAACCCCATATTTCCCGCAGAGGAATAGATCTGACTAGTAAGAATCTTAAAACCTATGTATTGATATGTCTCCGTAAGGGAATCAAGTGTGTCTAGACTGGCATAAACATGGCAGCGAGAATCAGCTCAAACCCACTCTAAAAAGGAATTTCAAAAACAGAACAAAGAAACAGGGAAATTCTTTACAATTCCTTCAGGGTCTCTGATGCAACCTGGAATGACCCTATCTACAATGACAGCTGGATGTGGCATAAGGCTGGACACTTGGGACTGAGAGGATTGGTGAGATTGGGTGAGCAAATGCAGACCCTTTAAAGCAATAATGCATGGCACCCATTCCATGGGTCCCAACTCTCCAGGTTGAAGGGAATATTACTACAGCTATAACATGTACGGGAAACCTAGGGAATGGACACACTGTGAATACCAAAGGTTTCTAAAACTCAACGAAGAGCCCCTCTCCTGGTGCTCCGGTTTGACTTTCCAACTGCTTTCCTATCAATCTCCCAACTTGGAGAGACAGCCCCTTTAAGCTCCTGGTTCGCACAGGTTGCCAATTTGGCAGAGGATGAAAGGGAAGAGGGAGAACCAATGAGAGAGTAGCTGTTAGGCATTTGGATGGGCACATGTCACTCTAATTTCCCGGCAGGAAGAAGAATTAACCAAAGTCTCAGCCACCCACCGGGAACCAGTAGAGGTCCTGAACCAAAAGTTTGGACTTGCGTTCAGCTCACAAAAAACGAGTTGAAAAATGGAGCTCAGGGACACAGCAATTCACAAACTGGCAGCGTAATCAAGGCCAACTATCGTCCAAAAATCTGTTGAGGGAAGGCAACGAGGCGGACTTGAAAGCGAGGCAGAATAGCAGGAAAGAGATTTCAAGAGGTACGTTGGAATCGCCTGTAAAGCACAGGAAGAGGGGCACAACTCCGACAATGATGCACTTGGCCAAAAAGGGCGTATGCATTTTCTCCTGAATATATTCAGGAGAAAACGCATACGCCCTTTTTGGCCAAGCAAGCAAGCGGGCAATGCAAATCTGCACTACAAAGAAGTATCACTTCCCACCGGTCAAAAGGGACATCCACAAAATGTGTAAAAACCAGAAAGGCAAGGCAGGCCCTGGAGAACAGGGAGCCTTGTTATGCTGATGGGCGGGATGTAAGTTGCCAACTGCCTCACTGGAGGAGTGCATTGTGTTCCCTAAAACAAGTAAACAACAGAGCTACAGAGCCAAGGGAACTTCCAGTCTAGGGAATATACCTTGGGAAAATTGAAAATCCATAAGACAGAGCCACCCCCAAATTGAGGTCTGCACTGCTTACAGGAACCTCAACCTGGGTACACCTGAAATATCCCAGGAAATATAAAAATGGTTCCAAACATCGTGGAACTTACGTACGATGGAATATCCCTCAGCCATGAAATCAATGTCATAAGACCAGTAGCAGCAAAATGAGTGGATTCAGGTACGATGATTCTAAGTGAAAGAAGTCACACAGAAAAAGAAACTTATCATAAGATATCACTTAGGAAGATCCTGTAAACATGGCTACACATGAACTGAGTTAGGCAAGAGAACAGAGTCTCACATTTAGAAAACACTCTTATGCCTCCTTAAGGGGGAAAGAGAGGTGGGGTGATGCATCAAACCAGAGTTTGATATAAGCACAGGTACCGTTCCAAAAACCAACTATGGAATAGACAAGACCTACACCTTCCTCAGTGAAAGGGACTCAAAACCCCATATTTCCCGCAGAGGAATAGATCTGACTAGTAAGAATCTTAAAACCTATGTATTGATATGTCTCCGTAAGGGAATCAAGTGTGTCTAGACTGGCATAAACATGGCAGCGAGAATCACCTCAAACCCACTCTAAAAAGGAATTTCAAAAACAGAACAAAGAAACAGGGAAATTCTTTACAATTCCTTCAGGGTCTCTGATGCAACCTGGAATGACCCTATTTACAATGACAGCTGGATGTGGCATAAGGCTGGACACTTGGGACTGAGAGGATTGGTGAGATTGGGTGAGCAAATGCAGACCCTTTAAAGCAATAATGCATGGCACCCATTCCATGTGTCCCAGCTCTCCAGGTTGAAGGGAATATTACTACAGATATAACGTGTACGGGAAACCAAGAGAATGGACACACTGTGAATACGAAAGGTTTCTAAAACTCAACGAAGAGTCCCTCTCCTGGTGCTCCGGTTTGACTTTCCAACTGCTTTCCTATCAATCTCCCAACTTGGAGAGACAGCCCCTTTAAGCTCCTGGTTCGCACAGGTTGCCAATTTGGCAGAGGATGAAAGGGAAGAGGGAGAACCAATGAGAGAGTAGCTGTTAGGCATTTGGATGGGCACATGTCACTCTAATTTCCCGGCAGGAAGAAGAATTAACCAAAGTCTCAGCCACCCACCGGGAACCAGTATAGGTACTGAACCAAAAGTTTGGACTTGCGTTCAGCTCACAAAAAACGAGTTGAAAAATTGAGCTCAGGGGCACAGCAATTCACAAACTGGCAGAGTAATCAAGGCCAACTATCGTCCAAAAATCTGTTGAGGGAAGGCAATGAGGCGGACTTGAAAGCGAGGCAGAATAGCAGGAAACAGATTTCAAGAGGTACGTTGGAATCGCCTGTAAAGCACAGGAAGAGGGGCACAACTTCGACAATGATGCACTTGGCCAAAAAGGGCCTATGTGTTTTCTCCTGAATATATTCAGGAGAAAACGCATAGGCCATTTTTGGCCAAGCAAGCAAGCGGGCAATGCAAATCTGCACTACAAAGAAGTATCACTTCCCACCGGTCAAAAGGGACATCCACAAAATGTGTAAAAACCAGAAAGGCAAGGCAGGCCCTGGAGAACAGGGAGCCTTGTTATGCTGATGGGCGGGATGTAAGTTGCCAACTGCCTCACTGGAGGAGTGCATTGTGTTCCCTAAAACAAGTAAACAACAGAGCTACAGAGCCAAGGGCACGTCCAGTCTAGGGAATATACCTTGGGAAAACTGAAAATCCATAAGACAGAGCCACCCCCAAATTGAGGGCTGCACTGCTTACAGGAACCTCAACCTGGGTACACCTGAAATATCCCAGGAAATATAAAAATGGTTCCAAACATCGTGGAACTTACGTACGATGGAATATCCCTCAGCCATGAAATCAATGTCATAAGACCAGTAGCAGCAAAATGAGTGGATTGAGGTACGATGATTCTAAGTGAAAGAAGTCACACAGAAAAAGAAACTTATCATAAGATATCACTTAGGATGATCCTGTAAACATGGCTACACATGAACTGAGTTAGGAAAGAGAACAGAGTCTCACATTTAGAAAACACTCTTATTCCTGCTTAAGGGGGAAGGAGAGGTGGGGTGATGCATCAAACCAGAGTTTGATATAAGCATAGGTACCGTTCCAAAAACCAACTATGGAATAGACAAGACCTACACCTTCCTCAGTGAAAGGGACTCAAAACCCCATATTTCCCGCAGAGGAATAGATCTGACTAGTAAGAATCTTAAAACCTATGTATTGATATGTCTCTGTAAGGGAATCAAGTGTGTCTAGACTGGCATAAACATGGCAGCGAGAATCAGCTCAAACCCACTCTAAAAAGGAATTTCAAAAACAGAATAAAGAAACAGGGAAATTCTTTACAATTCCTTCAGGGTCTCTGATGCAACCTGGAATGACCCTACCTACAATGACAGCTGGATGTGGCATGAGGCTGGACACTTGGGACTGAGAGGATTGGTGAGATTGGGTGAGCAAATTTAGACCCTTTAAAGCAATAATGCATGGCACCCTTTCCATGGGTCCCAGCTCTCCAGGTTGAAGGGAATATTACTACAGCTATAACATGTACGGGAAACCTAGAGAATGGACACACTGTGAATACGAAAGGTTTCTAAAACTCAACCAAGAGCCCCTCTCCTGGTGCTCCGGTTTGACTTTCCAACTGCTTTCCTATCAATCTCCCAACTTGGAGAGACAGCCCCTTTAAGCTCCTGGTTCGCACAGGTTGCCAATTTGGCAGAGGATGAAAGGGAAGAGGGAGAACCAATGAGAGAGTAGCTGTTAGGCATTTGGATGGGCACATGTCACTGTAATTTCCCGGCAGGAAGAAGAATGAACCAAAGTCTCAGCAACCCACCGGGAACCAGTATAGGTCCTGAACCAAAAGTTTGGACTTGCGTTCAGCTCACAAAAAACGAGTTGAAAAATGGAGCTCAGGGGCACAGCAATTCAGAAACTGGCAGAGTAATCAAGGCCCACTATCGTCCAAAAATCTGTTGAGGGAAGGCAACGAGGCGGACTTGAAAGCGAGGCAGAAGAGCAGGAAAGAGATTTCAAGAGGTACGTTGGAATCGCCTGTAAAGCACAGGAAGAGGGGCACAACTTCGACAATGATGCACTTGGCCAAAAAGGGCGTATGCGTTTTCTTCTGAATATATTCAGGAGAAAACGCATACGCCCTTTTTGGCCAAGCAAGCAAGCGGGCAATGCAAATCTGCACTACAAAGAAGTATCACTTCCCACCGGTCAAAAGGGACATCCACAAAATGTGTAAAAACCAGAAAGGCAAGACAGGCCCTGGAGAACAGGGAGCCTTGTTATGCTGATGGACGGGATGTAAGTTGCCAACTGCCTCACTGGAGGAGTGCATTGTGTTCCCTAAAACAAGTAAACAACAGAGCTACAGAGCCAAGGGCACGTCCAGTCTAGGGAATATAACTTGGGAAAATTGAAAATCCATAAGACAGAGCCACCCCCAAATTGAGGGCTGCACTGCTTACAGGTACCTCAACCTGGGTACACCTGAAATATCCCAGGAAATATAAAAATGGTTCCATACATTGTGGAACTTACGTACGATGGAATATCCCTCAGCCATGACATCAATATCATAAGACCAGTAGCAGCAAAATGAGTGGATTCAGGTATGATGATTCTAAGTGAAAGAAGTCACACAGAAAAAGAAATTTATCATAAGATATCACTTAGGAAGATTCTGTAAACATGGCTACACATGAACTGAGTTAGGCAAGAGAACAGAGTCTCAAATTTAGAAAACACTCTTATGCCTGCTTAAGAGGGAAGGAGAGGTGGGGAGATGCATCAAACCAGAGTTTGATATAAGCACAGGTACCGTTCCAAAAACCAACTATGGAATAGACAAGACCTACACCTTCCTCAGTGAAAGGGACTCAAAACCCCATATTTCCCACAGAAGAATAGATCTGACTAGAAAGAATCTTAATACCTATGTATTGATATGTCTCCGTAAGGGAATCAAGTGTGTCTAGACTGGCATAAACAGGGCAGCGAGAATCAGCTCAAACCCACTCTAAAAAGGAATTTCAAAAACAGAACAAAGAAACAGGGAAATTCTTTACAATTCCTTCAGGGTCTCTGATGAAACCTGGAATGACCCTATCTACAATGACAGCTGGATGTGGCATAAGGCTGGACACTTGGGACTGAGAGGACTGGTGAGATTGGGTGAGCAAATGCAGACCCTTTAAAGCAATAATGCATGGCACCCATTCCATGGGTCCCAACTCTCCAGGTTGTAGGGAATATTACTACAGCTATAACATGTACGGGAAACCTAGAGAATGGACACACTGTGAATACCAAAGGTTTCTAAAACTCAACGAAGAGCCCCTCTACTGGTGCTCCGGTTTGACTTTCCAACTGCTTTCCTATCAATCTCCCAACTTGGAGAGACAGCCCCTTTAAGCTCCTGGTTCGCACAGGTTGCCAATTTGGCAGAGGATGAAAGGGAAGAGGGAGAACCAATGAGAGAGTAGCTGTTAGGCATTTGGATGGGCACATGTCACTCTAATTTCCCGGCAGGAAGAAGAATTAACCAAAGTCTCAGCCACCCACCGGGAACCAGTATAGGTCCTGAACCAAAAGTTTGGACTTGCGTTCAGCTCACAAAAAACGGGTTGAAAAATGGGGCTCAGGGGCACAGCAATTCACAAACTGGCAGAGTAATCAAGGCCAACTATCGTCCAAAAATCTGTTGAGGGAAGGCAATGAGGCAGACTTGAAAGCGAGGCAGAATAGCAGGAAACAGATTTCAAGAGGTACGTTGGAATCGCCTGTAAAGCACAGGAAGAGGGGCACAACTTCGACAATGATGCACTTGGCCAAAAAGCGTGTATGCGTTTTCTCCTGAATATATTCAGGAGAAAACGCATACGCCCTTTTTGGCCAAGCAAGCAAGCGGGCAATGCAAATCTGCACTACAAAGAAGTATCACTTCCCACCGGTCAAAAGGGACATCCACAAAATGTGTAAAAACCAGAAAGGCAAGGCAGGCCCTGGAGAACAGGGAGCCTTGTTATGCTGATGGGCGGGATGTAAGTTGCCAACTGCCTCACTGGAGGAGTGCATTGTGTTCCCTAAAACAAGTAAACAACAGAGCTACAGAGCCAAGGGCACTTCCAGTCTAGGGAATATACCTTGGGAAAACTGAAAATCCATAAGACAGAGCCACCCCCAAATTGAGGGCTGCACTGCTTACAGGAACCTCAACCTGGGTACACCTGAAATATCCCAGGAAATATAAAAATGGTTCCAAACATCGTGGAACTTACGTACGATGGAATATCCCTCAGCCATGAAATCAATGTCATAAGACCAGTAGCAGCAAAATGAGTGGATTCAGGTACGATGATTCTAAGTGAAAGAAGTCACACAGAAAAAGAAACTTATCATAAGATATCACTTAGGAAGATCCTGTAAACATGGCTACACATGAACTGAGTTAGGCAAGAGAACAGAGTCTCTCATTTAGAAAACACTCTTATGCCTGCTTAAGGGGGAAGGAGAGGTGGGGTGATGCATCAAACCAGAGTTTGATATAAGCACAGGTACCGTTCCAAAAACCAACTATGGAATAGACAAGACCTACACCTTCCTCAGTGAAAGGGACTCAAAACCCCATATTTCCCACAGAAGAATAGATCTGACTAGAAAGAATCTTAAAACCTATGTATTGATATGTCTCCGTAAGGGAATCAAGTGTGTCTAGACTGGCATAAACATGGCAGCGAGAATCAGCTCAAACCCACTCTAAAAAGGAATTTCAAAAACAGAACAAAGAAACAGGGAAATTCTTTACAATTCCTTCAGGGTCTCTGATGCAACCTGGAATGACCCTATCTACAATGACAGCTGGATGTGGCATAAGGCTGGACACTTGGGACTGAGAGGATTGGTGAGATTGGGTGAGCAAATGCAGACCCTTTAAAGCAATAATGCATGGCACCCATTCCATGGGTCCCAACTCTCCAGGTTGAAGGGAATATTACTACAGCTATAACATGTACGGGAAACCTAGAGAATGGACACACTGTGAATACCAAAGGTTTCTAAAACTCAACGAAGAGCCCCTCTCCTGGTGCTCCGGTTTGACTTTCCAACTGCTTTCCTATCAATCTCCCAACTTGGAGAGACAGCCCCTTTAAGCTCCTGGTTCGCACAGGTTGCCAATTTGGCAGAGGATGAAAGGGAAGAGGGAGAACCAATGAGAGAGTAGCTGTTAGGCATTTGGATGGGCACATGTCACTCTAATTTCCCGGCAGGAAGAAGAATTAACCAAAGTCTCAGCCACCCACCGGGAACCAGTAGAGGTCCTGAACCAAAAGTTTGGACTTGCGTTCAGCTCACAAAAAACGAGTTGAAAAATGGAGCTCAGGGGCACAGCAATTCACAAACTGGCAGAGTAATCAAGGCCAACTATCGTCCAAAAATCTGTTGAGGGAAGGCAACGAGGCGGACTTGAAAGCGAGGCAGAATAGCAGGAAAGAGATGTCAAGATGTACGTTGGAATCGCCTGTAAAGCACAGGAAGAGGGGCACAACTTCGACAATGATGCACTTGGCCAAAAAGGGCGTATGCGTTTTCTCCTGAATATATTCAGGAGAAAACGCATATGCCCTTTTTGGCCAAGCAAGCAAGCGGGCAATGCAAATCTGCACTACAAAGAAGTATCACTTCCCACCGGTCAAAAGGGACATCCACAAAATGTGTAAAAACCAGAAAGGCAAGGCAGGCCCTGGAGAACAGGGAGCCTTGTTATGCTGATGGGCGGGATGTAAGTTGCCAACTGCCTCACTGGAGGAGTGCATTGTGTTCCCTAAAACAAGTAAACAACAGAGCTACAGAGCCAAGGGCACGTCCAGTCTAGGGAATATACCTTGGGAAAAGTGAAAATCCATAAGACAGTGCCACCCCCAAATTGAGGGCTGCACTGCTTACAGGAACCTCAACCTGGGTACACCTGAAATATCCCAGGAAATATAAAAATGGTTCCAAACATCGTGGAACTTACGTACGATGGAATATCCCTCAGCCATGACATCAATGTCATAAGACCAGTAGCAGCAAAATGAGTGGATTCAGGTACGATGATTCTAAGTGAAAGAAGTCACACAGAAAAAGAAACTTATCATAAGATATCACTTAGGAAGATCCTGTAAACATGGCTACACATGAACTGAGTTAGGCAAGAGAACAGAGTCTCACATTTAGAAAACACTCTTATGCCTGCTTAAGGGGGAAGGAGAGGTGGGGTGATGCATCAAACCAGAGTTTGATATAAGCACAGGTACCGTTCCAAAAACCAACTATGGAATAGACAAGACCTACACCTTCCTCAGTGAAAGGGACTCAAAACCCCATATTTCCCGCAGAGGAATAGATCTGACTAGTAAGACTCTTAAAACCTATGTATTGATATGTCTCCGTAAGGGAATCAAGTGTGTCTAGACTGGCATAAACATGGCAGCGAGAATCAGCTCAAACCCACTCTAAAAAGGAATTTCAAAAACAGAACAAAGAAACAGGGAAATTCTTTACAATTCCTTCAGGGTCTCTGATGCAACCTGGAATGACCCTATCTACAATGACAGCTGGATGTGGCATAAGGCTGGACACTTGGGACTGAGAGGATTGGTGAGATTGGGTGAGCAAATGCAGACCCTTTAAAGCAATAACGCATGGCACCCATTCCATGGGTCCCAACTCTCCAGGTTGAAGGGAATATTACTACAGCTATAACATGTACGGGAAACCTAGAGAATGGACACACGGTGAATACCAAAGGTTTCTAAAACTCAACGAAGAGCCCCTCTCCTGGTGCTCCGGTTTGACATTCCAACTGCTTTCCTATCAATCTCCCAACTTGGAGAGACAGCCCCTTTAAGCTCCTGGTTCGCACAGGTTGCCAATTTGGCAGAGGATGAAAGGGAAGAGGGAGAACCAATGAGAGAGTAGCTGTTAGGCATTTGGATGGGCACATGTCACTCTAATTTCCTGGCAGGAAGAAGAATTAACCAAAGTCTCAGCCACCCACCGGGAACCAGTAGAGGTCCTGAACCAAAAGTTTGGACTTGCGTTCAGCTCACAAAAAACGAGTTGAAAAATGGAGCTCAGGGACACAGCAATTCACAAACTGGCAGCGTAATCAAGGCCAACTATCGTCCAAAAATCTGTTGAGGGAAGGCAACGAGGCGGACTTGAAAGCGAGGCAGAAGAGCAGGAAAGAGATTTCAAGAGGTACGTTGGAATCGCCTGTAAAGCACAGGAAGAGGGGCACAACTTCGACAATGATGCACTTGGCCAAAAAGCGTGTATGCGTTTTCTCCTGAATATATTCAGGAGAAAACGCATACGCCCTTTTTGGCCAAGCAAGCAAGCGGGCAATGCAAATCTGCACTACAAAGAAGTATCACTTCCCACCGGTCAAAAGGGACATCCACAAAATGTGTAAAAACCAGAAAGGCAAGGCAGGCCCTGGAGAACAGGGAGCCTTGTTATGCTGATGGGCGGGATGTAAGTTGCCAACTGCCTCACTGGAGGAGTGCATTGTGTTCCCTAAAACAAGTAAACAACAGAGCTACAGAGCCAAGGGCACGTCCAGTCTAGGGAATATACCTTGGGAAAACTGAAAATCCATAAGACAGAGCCACCCCCAAATTGAGGGCTGCACTGCTTACAGGAACCTCAACCTGGGTACACCTGAAATATCCCAGGAAATATAAAAATGGTTCCAAACATCGTGGAACTTACGTACGATGGAATATCCCTCAGCCATGAAATCAATGTCATAAGACCAGTAGCAGCAAAATGAGTGGATTGAGGTACGATGATTCTAAGTGAAAGAAGTCACACAGAAAAAGAAACTTATCATAAGATATCACTTAGGATGATCCTGTAAACATGGCTACACATGAACTGAGTTAGGAAAGAGAACAGAGTCTCACATTTAGAAAACACTCTTATTCCTGCTTAAGGGGGAAGGAGAGGTGGGGTGATGCATCAAACCAGAGTTTGATATAAGCATAGGTACCGTTCCAAAAACCAACTATGGAATAGACAAGACCTACACCTTCCTCAGTGAAAGGGACTCAAAACCCCATATTTCCCGCAGAGGAATAGATCTGACTAGTAAGAATCTTAAAACCTATGTATTGATATGTCTCTGTAAGGGAATCAAGTGTGTCTAGACTGGCATAAACATGGCAGCGAGAATCAGCTCAAACCCACTCTAAAAAGGAATTTCAAAAACAGAACAAAGAAACAGGGAAATTCTTTACAATTCCTTCAGGGTCTCTGATGCAACCTGGAATGACCCTACCTACAATGACAGCTGGATGTGGCATGAGGCTGGACACTTGGGACTGAGAGGATTGGTGAGATTGGGTGAGCAAATTTAGACCCTTTAAAGCAATAATGCATGGCACCCATTCCATGGGTCCCAGCTCTCCAGGTTGAAGGGAATATTACTACAGCTATAACATGTACGGGAAACCTAGAGAATGGACACACTGTGAATACGAAAGGTTTCTAAAACTCAACGAAGAGTCCCTCTCCTGGTGCTCCGGTTTGACTTTCCAACTGCTTTCCTATCAATCTCCCAACTTGGAGAGACAGCCCCTTTAAGCTCCTGGTTCGCACAGGTTGCCAATTTGGCAGAGGATGAAAGGGAAGAGGGAGAACCAATGAGAGAGTAGCTGTTAGGCATTTGGATGGGCACATGTCACTGTAATTTCCCGGCAGGAAGAAGAATGAACCAAAGTCTCAGCAACCCACCGGGAACCAGTATAGGTCCTGAACCAAAAGTTTGGACTTGCGTTCAGCTCACAAAAAACGAGTTGAAAAATGGAGCTCAGGGGCACAGCAATTCACAAACTGGCAGAGTAATCAAGGCCCACTATCGTCCAAAAATCTGTTGAGGGAAGGCAACGAGGCGGACTTGAAAGCGAGGCAGAAGAGCAGGAAAGAGATTTCAAGAGGTACGTTGGAATCGCCTGTAAAGCACAGGAAGAGGGGCACAACTTCGACAATGATGCACTTGGCCAAAAAGGGCGTATGCGTTTTCTCCTGAATATATTCAGGAGAAAACGCATACGCCCTTTTTGGCCAAGCAAGCAAGCGGGCAATGCAAATCTGCACTACAAAGAAGTATCACTTCCCACCGGTCAAAAGGGACATCCACAAAATGTGTAAAAACCAGAAAGGCAAGGCAGGCCCTGGAGAACAGGGAGCCTTGTTATGCTGATGGACGGGATGTAAGTTGCCAACTGCCTCACTGGAGGAGTGCATTGTGTTCCCTAAAACAAGTAAACAACAGAGCTACAGAGCCAAGGGCACGTCCAGTCTAGGGAATATAACTTGGGAAAATTGAAAATCCATAAGACAAAGCCACCCCCAAATTGAGGGCTGCACTGCTTACAGGTACCTCAACCTGGGTACACCTGAAATATCCCAGGAAATATAAAAATGGTTCCATACATTGTGGAACTTACGTACGATGGAATATCCATCAGCCATGACATCAATATCATAAGACCAGTAGCAGCAAAATGAGTGGATTCAGGTACGATGATTCTAAGTGAAAGAAGTCACACAGAAAAAGAAATTTATCATAAGATATCACTTAGGAAGATTCTGTAAACATGGCTACACATGAACTGAGTTAGGCAAGAGAACAGAGTCTCACATTTAGAAAACACTCTTATGCCTGCTTAAGAGGGAAGGAGAGGTGGGGTGATGCATCAAACCAGAGTTTGATATAAGCACAGGTACCGTTCCAAAAACCAACTATGGAATAGACAAGACCTACACCTTCCTCAGTGAAAGGGACTCAAAACCCCATATTTCCCGCAGAGGAATAGATCAGACTAGTAAGAATCTTAAAACCTATGTATTGATATGTCTCCATAAGGGAATCAAGTGTGTCTAGACTGGCATAAACATGGCAGCGAGAATCAGCTCAAACCCACTCTAAAAAGGAATTTCAAAAACAGAACAAAGAAACAGGGAAATTCTTTACAATTCCTTCAGGGTCTCTGATGCAACCAGGAATGACCCTATCTACAATGACAGCTGGATGTGGCATGAGGCTGGACACTTGGGACTGAGAGGATTGGTGAGATTGGGTGACCAAATTTAGACCCTTTAAAGCAATAATGCATGGCACGCATTCCATGGGTCCCACCTCTCCAGGTTGAAGGGAATATTACTACAGCTATAACATGTACGGGAAACCTACAGAATGGACACACATTAAATACGAATCGTTTCTAAAACTCAACGAAGAGCCCCTCTCCTGGTGCTCCGGTTTGACTTTCCAACTGCTTTCCTATCAATCTCCCAACTTGGAGAGACAGCCCCTTTAAGCTCCTGGTTCGCACAGGTTGCCAATTTGGCAGAGGATGAAAGGGAAGAGGGAGAACCAATGAGAGAGTAGCTGTTAGGCTTTTGGATGGGCACATGTCACTCTAATTTCCCGGCAGGAAGAAGAATTAACCAAAGTCTCAGCCACCCACCGGGAACCAGTATAGGTCCTGAACCAAAAGTTTGGACTTGCGTTCAGCTCACAAAAAACGAGTTGAAAAATGGAGCTCAGGGGCACAGCAATTCAGAAACTGGCAGAGTAATCAAGGCCCACTATCGTCCAAAAATCTGTTGAGGGAAGGCAACGAGGCGGACTTGAAAGCGAGGCAGAAGAGCAGGAAAGAGATTTCAAGAGGTACGTTGGAATCGCCTGTAAAGCACAGGAAGAGGGGCACAACTTCGACAATGATGCACTTGGCCAAAAAGGGCGTATGCGTTTTCTCCTGAATATATTCAGGAGAAAACGCATACGCCCTTTTTGGCCAGGCAAGCAAGCGGGCAATGCAAATGTGCACTACAAAGAAGTATCACTTCCCACCGGTCAGAAGGGACATCCACAAAATGTGTAAAAACCAGAAAGGCAAGACAAGCCCTGTAGAACAGGGAGCCTTGTTATGCTGATGGGCGGGATGTAAGTTGCCAACTGCCTCACTGGAGGAGTGCATTGTGTTCCCTAAAACAAGTAAACAACAGAGCTACAGAGCCAAGGGCACTTCCAGTCTAGGGAATAAACCTTGTGAAAATTGAAAATCCATAAGACAGAGCCACCCCCAAATTGAGGGCTGCACTGCTTACAGGAACCTCAACCTGGGTACACCTGAAATATCCCAGGAAATATAAAAATGGTTCCAAACATCGTGGAACTTACGTACGATGGAATATCCCTCAGCCATGACATCAATGTCATAAGACCAGTAGCAGCAAAATGAGTGGATTCAGGTACGATGATTCTAAGTGAAAGAAGTCACGCAGAAAAAGAAACTTATCATAAGATATCACTTAGGAAGATCCTGTAAACATGGCTACACATGAACTGAGTTAGGCAAGAGAACAGAGTCTCACATTTTGAAAACACTCTTATGCCTGCTTAAGGGGGAAGGAGAGGTGGGGTGATGCATCAAACCAGAGTTTGATATAAGCACAGGTACCGTTCCAAAAACCAACTATGGAATAGACAAGACCTACACCTTCCTCAGTGAAAGGGACTCAAAACCCCATATTTCCCGCAGAGGAATAGATCTGACTAGTAAGAATCTTAAAACCTATGTATTGATATGTCTCCGTAAGGGAATCAAGTGTGTCTAGACTGGCATAAACATGGCAGCGAGAATCAGCTCAAACCCACTCTAAAAAGGAATTTCTAAAACAGAACAAAGAAACAGGGAAATTCTTTACAATTCCTTCAGGGTCTCTGATGCAACCTGGAATGACCCTATCTACAATGACAGCTGGATGTGGCATGAGGATGGACACTTGGGACTGAGAGGATTGGTGAGATTGGGTGAGCAAATGCAGACCCTTTAAAGCAATAATGCATGACACCCATTCCATGGGTCCCAGCTCTCCAGGTTGAAGGGAATATTACTACAGCTATAACATGTACGGGAAACCTAGAGAATGGACACACTGTGAATGCGAAAGGTTTCTAAAACTCAACCAAGAGCCCCTCTCCTGGTGCTCCGGTTTGACTTTCCAACTGCTTTCCTATCAATCTCCCAACTTGGAGAGACAGCCCCTTTAAGCTCCTGGTTCGCACAGGTTGCCAATTTGGCAGAGGATGAAAGGGAAGAGGGAGAACCAATGAGAGAGTAGCTGTTAGGCATTTGGATGGGCACATGTCACTCTAATTTCCCGGCAGGAAGAAGAATTAACCAAAGTCTCAGCCACCCACCGGGAACCAGTATAGGTCCTGAACCAAAAGTTTGGACTTGCGTTCAGCTCACAAAAAACGAGTTGAAAAATGGAGCTCAGGGGCACAGCAATTCACAAACTGGCAGAGTAATCAAGGCCAACTATCGTCCAAAAATCTGTTGAGGGAAGGCAACGAGGCGGACTTGAAAGCGAGGCAGAATAGCAGGAAAGAGATTTCAAGAGGTACGTTGGAATCGCCTGTAAAGCACAGGAAGAGGGGCACAACTTCGACAATGATGCACTTGGCCAAAAAGGGCGTATGCGTTTTCTCCTGAATATATTCAGGAGAAAACGCATACGCCCTTTTTGGCCAAGCAAGCAAGCGGGCAATGCAAATCTGCACTACAAAGAAGTATCACTTCCCACCGGTCAAAAGGGACATCCACAAAATGTGTAAAAACCAGAAAGGCAAGACAGGCCCTGGAGAACAGGGAGCCTTGTTATGCTGATGGGCGGGATGTAAGTTGCCAACTGCCTCACTGGAGGAGTGCATTGTGTTCCCTAAAACAAGTAAACAACAGAGCTACAGAGCCAAGGGCACTTCCAGTCTAGGGAATATACCTTGGGAAAACTGAAAATCCATAAGACAGAGCCACCCCCAAATTGAGGGCTGCACTGCTTACAGGAACCTCAACCTGGGTACACCTGAAATATCCCAGGAATTATAAAAATGGTTCCAAACATCGTGGAACTTAGGTACGATGGAATATCCCTCAGCCATGAAATCAATGTCATAAGACCAGTAGCAGCAAAATGAGTGGATTCAGGTACGATGATTCTAAGTGAAAGAAGTCACACAGAAAAAGAAACTTATCATAAGATATCACTTAGGAAGATCCTATAAACATGGCTACACATGAACTGAGTTAGGCAAGAGAACAGAGTCTCACATTTAGAAAACACTCTTATGCCTGCTTAAGGGGGAAGGAGAGGTGGGGTGATGCATCAAACCAGAGTTTGATATAAGCACCGGTACCGTTCCAAAAACCAACTATGGAATAGACAAGACCTACACCTTCCTCAGTGAAAGGGACTCAAAACCCCATATTTCCCGCAGAGGAATAGATCTGACTAGTAAGAATCTTAAAACCTATGTATTGATATGTCTCCGTAAGGGAATCAAGTGTGTCTAGACTGGCATAAACATGGCAGCGAGAATCAGCTCAAACCCACTCTAAAAAGGAATTTCTAAAACAGAACAAAGAAACAGGGAAATTCTTTACAATTCCTTCAGGGTCTCTGATGCAACCTGGAATGACCCTATCTACAATGACAGCTGGATGTGGCATGAGGCTGGACACTTGGGACTGAGAGGATTGGTGAGATTGGGTGAGCAAATGCAGACCCTTTAAAGCAATAATGCATGGCACCCATTCCATGGGTCCCAGCTCTCCAGGTTGAAGGGAATATTACTACAGCTATAACATGTACGGGAAACCTAGAGAATGGACACACTGTGAATACGAAAGGTTTCTAAAACTCAACGAAGAGCCCCTCTCCTGTTGCTCCGGTTTGACTTTCCAACTGCTTTCCTATCAATCTCCCAACTTGGAGAGACAGCCCCTTTAAGCTCCTGGTTCGCACAGGTTGCCAATTTGGCAGAGGATGAAAGGGAAGAGGGAGAACCAATGAGAGAGTAGCTGTTAGGCATTTGGATGGGCACATGTCACTCTAATTTCCTGGCAGGAAGAAGAATTAACCAAAGTTTCAGCCACCCACCGGGAACCAGTAGAGGTCCTGAACCAAAAGTTTGGACTTGCGGTCAGCTCACAAAAAACGAGTTGAAAAATGGAGCTCAGGGGCACAGCAATTCACAAACTGGCAGAGTAATCAAGGCCAACTATCGTCCAAAAATCTGTTGAGGGAAGGCAACGAGGCGGACTTGAAAGCGAGGCACAATAGCAGGAAACAGATTTCAAGAGGTACGTTGGAATCGCCTGTAAAGCACAGGAAGAGGGGCACAACTTCGACAATGATGCACTTGGCCAAAAAGGGCGTATGCGTTTTCTCCTGAATATATTCAGGAGAAAACGCATACGCCCTTTTTGGCCAAGCAAGTAAGCGGGCAATGCAAATCTGCACTACAAAGAAGTATCACTTCCCACCGGTCAAAAGGGACATCCACAAAATGTGTAAAAACCAGAAAGGCAAGACAGGCCCTGGAGAACAGGGAGCCTTGTTATGCTGATGGGCGGGATGTAAGTTGCCAACTGCCTCACTGGAGGAGTGCATTGTGTTCCCTAAAACAAGTAAACAACAGAGCTACAGAGCCAAGGGCACGTCCAGTCTAGGGAATATACCTTGGGAAAACTGAAAATCCATAAGACAGAGCCACCCCCAAATTGAGGGCTGCACTGCTTACAGGAACCTCAACCTGGGTACACCTGAAATATCCCAGGAAATATAAAAATGGTTCCAAACATCGTGGAACTTACGTACGATGGAATATCCCTCAGCCATGAAATCAATGTCATAAGACCAGTAGCAGCAAAATGAGTGGATTCAGGTACGATGATTCTAAGTGAAAGAAGTCACACAGAAAAAGAAACTTATCATAAGATATCACTTAGGAAGATCCTGTAAACATGGCTACACATGAACTGATTTAGGCAAGAGAACAGAGTCTCACATTTAGAAAACACTCTTATGCCTGCTTAAGGGGGAAGGAGAGGTGGGGTGATGCATCAAACCAGAGTTTGATATAAGCACAGGTACCGTTCCAAAAACCAACTATGGAATAGACAAGACCTACACCTTCCTCAGTGAAAGGGACTCAAAACCCCTTATTTCCCGCAGAGGAATAGATCTGACTAGTAAGAATCTTAAAACCTATGTATTGATATGTCTCCGTAAGGGAATCAAGTGTGTCTAGACGGGCATAAACAGGGCAGCGAGAATCAGCTCAAACCCACTCTAAAAAGGAATTTCAAAAACAGAACAAAGAAACAGGGAAAATCTTTACAATTCCTTCACGGTCTCTGATGCACCCTGGAATGACCCTATCTACAATGACAGCTGGATGTGGCATAAGGCTGGACACTTGGGACTGAGAGGATTGGTGAGATTGGGTGAGCAAATGCAGACCCTTTAAAGCAATAATGCATGGCACCCATTCCATGGGTCCCAACTCTCCAGGTTGAAGGGAATATTACTACAGCTATAACATGTACGGGAAACATAGAGAATGGACACACTGTGAATACGAAAGGTTTCTAAAACTCAACGAAGAGTCCCTCTCGTGGTGCTCCGGTTTGACTTTCCAACTGCTTTCCTATCAATCTCCCAACTTGGAGAGACAGCCCCTTTAAGCTCCTGGTTCGCACAGGTTGCCAATTTGGCAGAGGATGAAAGGGAAGAGGGAGAACCAATGAGAGAGTAGCTGTTAGGCATTTGGATGGGCACATGTCACTCTAATTTCCCGGCAGGAAGAAGAATTAGCCAAAGTCTCAGCCACCCACCGGGAACCAGTAGAGGTCCTGAACCAAAAGTTTGGACTTGCGTTCAGCTCACAAAAAACGAGTTGAAAAATGGAGCTCAGGGGCACAGCAATTCACAAACTGGCAGAGTAATCAAGGCCAACTATCGTCCAAAAATCTGTTGAGGGAAGGCAACGAGGCGGACTTGAAAGCGAGGCACAATAGCAGGAAACAGATTTCAAGAGGTACGTTGGAATCGCCTGTAAAGCACAGGAAGAGGGGCACAACTTCGACAATGATGCACTTGGCCAAAAAGGGCGTATGCGTTTTCTCCTGAATATATTCAGGAGAAAACGCATACGCCCTTTTAGGCCAAGCAAGCAAGCGGGCAATGCAAATCTGCACTACAAAGAAGTATCACTTCCCACCGGTCAAAAGGGACATCCACAAAATGTGTAAAAACCAGAAAGGCAAGGCAGGCCCTGGAGAACAGGGAGCCTTGTTATGCTGATGGGCGGGATGTAAGTTGCCAACTGCCTCACTGGAAGAGTGCATTGTGTTCCCTAAAACAAGTAAACAACAGAGCTACAGAGCCAAGGGCACGTCCAGTCTAGGGAATATACCTTGGGAAAACTGAAAATCCATAAGACAGAGCCACCCCCAAATTGAGGGCTGCACTGCTTACAGGAACCTCAACCTGGGTACACCTGAAATATCCCAGGAAATATAAAAATGGTTCCAAACATCGTGGAACTTACGTACGATGGAATATCCCTCAGCCATGAAATCAATGTCATAAGACCAGTAGCAGCAAAATGAGTGGATTCAGGTACGATGATTCTAAGTGAAAGAAGTCACACAGAAAAAGAAACTTATCATAAGATATCACTTAGGATGATCCTGTAAACATGGCTACACATGAACTGAGTTAGGCAAGAGAACAGAGTCTCACATTTTGAAAACACTCTTATGCCTGCTTAAGGGGGAAGGAGAGGTGGGGTGATGCATCAAACCAGAGTTTGATATAAGCACAGGTACCGTTCCAAAAACCAACTATGGAATAGACAAGACCTACACCTTCCTCAGTGAAAGGGACTCAAAACCCCATATTTCCCGCAGAGGAATAG
Source organism: Mesoplodon mirus (assembly GCF_964341445.2). Taxonomy (NCBI): domain Eukaryota; kingdom Metazoa; phylum Chordata; class Mammalia; order Artiodactyla; family Ziphiidae; genus Mesoplodon; species Mesoplodon mirus. Next base: position 109,362,217 of record NC_138987.1, on the reverse strand, counting down.
ATCTGACTAGTAAGAATCTTAAAACCTATGTATTGATATGTCTCCGTAAGGGAATCAAGTGTGTCTAGACGGGCATAAACAGGGCAGCGAGAATCAGCTCAAACCCACTCTAAAAAGGAATTTCAAAAACAGAACAAAGAAACAGGGAAAATCTTTACAATTCCTTCACGGTCTCTGATGCACCCTGGAATGACCCTATCTACAATGACAGCTGGATGTGGCATAAGGCTGGACACTTGGGACTGAGAGGATTGGTGAGATTGGGTGAGCAAATGCAGACCCTTTAAAGCAATAATGCATGGCACCCATTCCATGGGTCCCAACTCTCCAGGTTGAAGGGAATATTACTACAGCTATAACATGTACGGGAAACCTAGAGAATGGACACACTGTGAATACGAAAGGTTTCTAAAACTCAACGAAGAGTCCCTCTCGTGGTGCTCCGGTTTGACTTTCCAACTGCTTTCCTATCAATCTCCCAACTTGGAGAGACAGCCCCTTTAAGCTCCTGGTTCGCACAGGTTGCCAATTTGGCAGAGGATGAAAGGGAAGAGGGAGAACCAATGAGAGAGTAGCTGTTAGGCATTTGGATGGGCACATGTCACTCTAATTTCCCGGCAGGAAGAAGAATTAACCAAAGTCTCAGCCACCCCCCGGGAACCAGTAGAGGTCCTGAACCAAAAGTTTGGACTTGCGTTCAGCTCACAAAAAACGAGTTCTAAAATGGAGCTCAGGGGCACAGCAATTCACAAACTGGCAGAGTAATCAAGGCCAACTATCGTCCAAAAATCTGTTGAGGGAAGGCAACGAGGCGGACTTGAAAGCGAGGCAGAATAGCAGGAAACAGATTTCAAGAGGTACGTTGGAATCGCCTGTAAAGCACAGGAAGAGGGGCACAACTTCGACAATGATGCACTTGGCCAAAAAGGGCGTATGCGTTTTCTCCTGAATATATTCAGGAGAAAACGCATACGCCCTTTTTGGCCAAGCAAGCAAGCGGGCAATGCAAATCTGCACTACAAAGAAGTATCACTTCCCACCGGTCAAAAGGGACATCCACAAAATGTGTAAAAACCAGAAAGGCAAGGCAGGCCCTGGAGAACAGGGAGCCTTGTTATGCTGATGGGCGGGATGTAAGTTGCCAACTGCCTCACTGGAGGAGTGCATTGTGTTCCCTAAAACAAGTAAACAACAGAGCTACAGAGCCAAGGGCACGTCCAGTCTAGGGAATATACCTTGGGAAAACTGAAAATCCATAAGACAGAGCCACCCCCAAATTGAGGGCTGCACTGCTTACAGGAACCTCAACCTGGGTACACCTGAAATATCCCAGGAAATATAAAAATGGTTCCAAACATCGTGGAACTTACGTACGATGGAATATCCCTCAGCCATGAAATCAATGTCATAAGACCAGTAGCAGCAAAATGAGTGGATTCAGGTACGATGATTCTAAGTGAAAGAAGTCACACAGAAAAAGAAACTTATCATAAGATATCACTTAGGATGATCCTGTAAACATGGCTACACATGAACTGAGTTAGGCAAGAGAACAGAGTCTCACATTTTGAAAACACTCTTATGCCTGCTTAAGGGGGAAGGAGAGGTGGGGTGATGCATCAAACCAGAGTTTGATATAAGCACAGGTACCGTTCCAAAAACCAACTATGGAATAGACAAGACCTACACCTTCCTCAGTGAAAGGGACTCAAAACCCCATATTTCCCGCAGAGGAATAGATCTGACTAGTAAGAATCTTAAAACCTATGTATTGATATGTCTCCGTAAGGGAATCAAGTGTGTCTAGACTGGCATAAACATGGCAGCGAGAATCAGCTCAAACCCACTCTAAAAAGGAATTTCAAAAACAGAACAAAGAAACAGGAAAATTCTTTACAATTCCTTCAGGGTCTCTGATGCAACCTGGAATGACCCTATCTACAATGACAGCTGGATGTGGCATGAGGCTGGACACTTGGGACTGAGAGGATTGGTGAGATTGGGTGAGCAAATGCAGACCCTTTAAAGCAATAATGCATGGCACCCATTCCATGGGTCCCAGCTCTCCAGGTTGAAGGGAATATTACTACAGCTATAACATGTACGGGAAACCTAGAGAATGGACACACTGTGAATACGAAAGGTTTCTAAAACTCAACGAAGAGCCCCTCTCCTGGTGCTCCGGTTTGACTTTCCAACTGCTTTCCTATCAATCTCCCAACTTGGAGAGACAGCCCCTTTAAGCTCCTGGTTCGCACAGGTTGCCAATTTGGCAGAGGATGAAAGGGAAGAGGGAGAACCAATGAGAGAGTAGCTGTTAGGCATTTGGATGGGCACATGTCACTCTAATTTCCCGGCAGGAAGAAGAATGAACCAAAGTCTCAGCCACCCACCGGGAACCAGTAGAGGTCCTGAACCAAAAGTTTGGACTTGCGTTCAGCTCACAAAAAACGAGTTGAAAAATGGAGCTCAGGGGCACAGCAATTCACAAACTGGCAGAGTAATCAAGGCCAACTATCGTCCAAAAATCTGTTGAGGGAAGGCAACGAGGCGGACTTGAAAGCGAGGCACAATAGCAGGAAACAGATTTCAAGAGGTACGTTGGAATCGCCTGTAAAGCACAGGAAGAGGGGCACAACTTCGACAATGATGCACTTGGCCAAAAAGGGCGTATGCGTTTTCTCCTGAATATATTCAGGAGAAAACGCATACGCCCTTTTTGGCCAAGCAAGCAAGCGGGCAATGCAAATCTGCACTACAAAGAAGTATCACTTCCCACCGGTCAAAAGGGACATCCACAAAATGTGTAAAAACCAGAAAGGCAAGACAGGCCCTGGAGAACAGGGAGCCTTGTTATGCTGATGGGCGGGATGTAAGTTGCCAACTGCCTCACTGGAGGAGTGCATTGTGTTCCCTAAAACAAGTAAACAACAGAGCTACAGAGCCAAGGGCACGTCCAGTCTAGGGAATATACCTTGGGAAAACTGAAAATCCATAAGACAGAGCCACCCCCAAATTGAGGGCTGCACTGCTTACAGGAACCTCAACCTGGGTACACCTGAAATATCCCAGGAAATATAAAAATGGTTCCAAACATCGTGGAACTTACGTACGATGGAATATCCCTCAGCCATGAAATCAATGTCATAAGACCAGTAGCAGCAAAATGAGTGGATTCAGGTACGATGATTCTAAGTGAAAGAAGTCACACAGAAAAAGAAACTTATCATAAGATATCACTTAGGATGATCCTGTAAACATGGCTACACATGAACTGAGTTAGGCAAGAGAACAGAGTCTCACATTTTGAAAACACTCTTATGCCTGCTTAAGGGGGAAGGAGAGGTGGGGTGATGCATCAAACCAGAGTTTGATATAAGCACAGGTACCGTTCCAAAAACCAACTATGGAATAGACAAGACCTACACCTTCCTCAGTGAAAGGGACTCAAAACCCCATATTTCCCGCAGAGGAATAGATCTGACTAGTAAGAATCTTAAAACCTATGTATTGATATGTCTCCGTAAGGGAATCAAGTGTGTCTAGACTGGCATAAACATGGCAGCGAGAATCAGCTCAAACCCACTCTAAAAAGGAATTTCAAAAACAGAACAAAGAAACAGAAAAATTCTTTACAATTCCTTCAGGGTCTCTGATGCAACCTGGAATGACCCTATCTACAATGAGAGCTGGATGTGGCATGAGGCTGGACACTTGGGACTGAGAGGATTGGTGAGATTGGGTGAGCAAATGCAGACCCTTTAAAGCAATAATGCATGGCACCCATTCCATGGGTCCCAGCTCTCCAGGTTGAAGGGAATATTACTACAGCTATAACATGTACGGGAAACCTAGAGAATGGACACACTGTGAATACGAAAGGTTTCTAAAACTCAACGAAGAGCCCCTCTCCTGGTGCTCCGGTTTGACTTTCCAACTGCTTTCCTATCAATCTCCCAACTTGGAGAGACAGCCCCTTTAAGCTCCTGGTTCGCACAGGTTGCCAATTTGGCAGAGGATGAAAGGGAAGAGGGAGAACCAATGAGAGAGTAGCTGTTAGGCATTTGGATGGGCACATGTCACTCTAATTTCCCGGCAGGAAGAAGAATTAACCAAAGTCTCAGCCACCCACCGGGAACCAGTAGAGGTCCTGAACCAAAAGTTTGGACTTGCGTTCAGCTCACAAAAAACGAGTTGAAAAATGGAGCTCAGGGGCACAGCAATTCACAAACTGGCAGAGTAATCAAGGCCAACTATCGTCCAAAAATCTGTTGAGGGAAGGCAACGAGGCGGACTTGAAAGCGAGGCACAATAGCAGGAAACAGATTTCAAGAGGTACGTTGGAATCGCCTGTAAAGCACAGGAAGAGGGGCACAACTTCGACAATGATGCACTTGGCCAAAAAGGGCGTATGCGTTTTCTCCTGAATATATTCAGGAGAAAACGCATACGCCCTTTTTGGCCAAGCAAGCAAGCGGGCAATGCAAATCTGCACTACAAAGAAGTATCACTTCCCACCGGTCAAAAGGGACATCCACAAAATGTGTAAAAACCAGAAAGGCAAGACAGGCCCTGGAGAACAGGGAGCCTTGTTATGCTGATGGGCGGGATGTAAGTTGCCAACTGCCTCACTGGAGGAGTGCATTGTGTTCCCTAAAACAAGTAAACAACAGAGCTACAGAGCCAAGGGCACGTCCAGTCTAGGGAATATACCTTGGGAAAACTGAAAATCCATAAGACAGAGCCACCCCCAAATTGAGGGCTGCACTGCTTACAGGAACCTCAACCTGGGTACACCTGAAATATCCCAGGAAATATAAAAATGGTTCCAAACATCGTGGATCTTACGTACGATGGAATATCCCTCAGCCATGAAATCAATGTCATAAGACCAGTAGCAGCAAAATGAGTGGATTGAGTTACGATGATTCTAAGTGAAAGAAGTCACACAGAAAAAGAAACTTATCATAAGATATCACTTAGGAAGATCCTGTAAACATGGCTACACATGAACTGAGTTAGGCAAGAGAACAGAGTCTCACATTTAGAAAACACTCTTATGCCTGCTTAAGGGGGAAGGAGAGGTGGGGTGATGCATCAAACCAGAGTTTGATATAAGCACAGGTACCGTTCCAAAAACCAACTATGGAATAGACAAGACCTACACCTTCCTCAGTGAAAGGGACTCAAAACCCCATATTTCCCGCAGAGGAATAGATCTGACTAGTAAGAATCTTAAAACCTATGTATTGATATGTCTCCGTAAGGGAATCAAGTGTGTCTAGACGGGCATAAACAGGGCAGCGAGAATCAGCTCAAACCCACTCTAAAAAGGAATTTCAAAAACAGAACAAAGAAACAGGGAAAATCTTTACAATTCCTTCAGGGTCTCTGATGCACCCTGGAATGACCCTATCTACAATGACAGCTGGATGTGGCATAAGGCTGGACACTTGGGACTGAGAGGATTGGTGAGATTGGGTGAGCAAATGCAGACCCTTTAAAGCAATAATGCATGGCACCCATTCCATGGGTCCCAACTCTCCAGGTTGAAGGGAATATTACTACAGCTATAACATGTACGGGAAACCTAGAGAATGGACACACTGTGAATACGAAAGGTTTCTAAAACTCAACGAAGAGTCCCTCTCGTGGTGCTCCGGTTTGACTTTCCAACTGCTTTCCTATCAATCTCCCAACTTGGAGAGACAGCCCCTTTAAGCTCCTGGTTCGCACAGGTTGCCAATTTGGCAGAGGATGAAAGGGAAGAGGGAGAACCAATGAGAGAGTAGCTGTTAGGCATTTGGATGGGCACATGTCACTCTAATTTCCCGGCAGGAAGAAGAATTAGCCAAAGTCTCAGCCACCCACCGGGAACCAGTAGAGGTCCTGAACCAAAAGTTTGGACTTGCGTTCAGCTCACAAAAAACGAGTTGAAAAATGGAGCTCAGGGGCACAGCAATTCACAAACTGGCAGAGTAATCAAGGCCAACTATCGTCCAAAAATCTGTTGAGGGAAGGCAACGAGGCGGACTTGAAAGCGAAGCACAATAGCAGGAAACAGATTTCAAGAGGTACGTTGGAATCGCCTGTAAAGCACAGGAAGAGGGGCACAACTTCGACAATGATGCACTTGGCCAAAAAGGGCGTATGCGTTTTCTCCTGAATATATTCAGGAGAAAACGCATACGCCCTTTTAGGCCAAGCAAGCAAGCGGGCAATGCAAATCTGCACTACAAAGAAGTATCACTTCCCACCGGTCAAAAGGGACATCCACAAAATGTGTAAAAACCAGAAAGGCAAGGCAGGCCCTGGAGAACAGGGAGCCTTGTTATGCTGATGGGCGGGATGTAAGTTGCCAACTGCCTCACTGGAAGAGTGCATTGTGTTCCCTAAAACAAGTAAACAACAGAGCTACAGAGCCAAGGGCACGTCCAGTCTAGGGAATATACCTTGGGAAAACTGAAAATCCATAAGACAGAGCCACCCCCAAATTGAGGGCTGCACTGCTTACAGGAACCTCAACCTGGGTACACCTGAAATATCCCAGGAAATATAAAAATGGTTCCAAACATCGTGGAACTTACGTACGATGGAATATCCCTCAGCCATGAAATCAATGTCATAAGACCAGTAGCAGCAAAATGAGTGGATTCAGGTACGATGATTCTAAGTGAAAGAAGTCACACAGAAAAAGAAACTTATCATAAGATATCACTTAGGATGATCCTGTAAACATGGCTACACATGAACTGAGTTAGGCAAGAGAACAGAGTCTCACATTTTGAAAACACTCTTATGCCTGCTTAAGGGGGAAGGAGAGGTGGGGTGATGCATCAAACCAGAGTTTGATATAAGCACAGGTACCGTTCCAAAAACCAACTATGGAATAGACAAGACCTACACCTTCCTCAGTGAAAGGGACTCAAAACCCCATATTTCCCGCAGAGGAATAGATCTGACTAGTAAGAATCTTAAAACCTATGTATTGATATGTCTCCGTAAGGGAATCAAGTGTGTCTAGACTGGCATAAACATGGCAGCGAGAATCAGCTCAAACCCACTCTAAAAAGGAATTTCAAAAACAGAACAAAGAAACAGGAAAATTCTTTACAATTCCTTCAGGGTCTCTGATGCAACCTGGAATGACCCTATCTACAATGACAGCTGGATGTGGCATGAGGCTGGACACTTGGGACTGAGAGGATTGGTGAGATTGGGTGAGCAAATGCAGACCCTTTAAAGCAATAATGCATGGCACCCATTCCATGGGTCCCAGCTCTCCAGGTTGAAGGGAATATTACTACAGCTATAACATGTACGGGAAACCTAGAGAATGGACACACTGTGAATACGAAAGGTTTCTAAAACTCAACGAAGAGCCCCTCTCCTGGTGCTCCGGTTTGACTTTCCAACTGCTTTCCTATCAATCTCCCAACTTGGAGAGACAGCCCCTTTAAGCTCCTGGTTCGCACAGGTTGCCAATTTGGCAGAGGATGAAAGGGAAGAGGGAGAACCAATGAGAGAGTAGCTGTTAGGCATTTGGATGGGCACATGTCACTCTAATTTCCCGGCAGGAAGAAGAATTAACCAAAGTCTCAGCCACCCACCGGGAACCAGTATAGGTCCTGAACCAAAAGTTTGGACTTGCGTTCAGCTCACAAAAAACGAGTTGAAAAATGGAGCTCAGGGGCACAGCAATTCACAAACTGGCAGAGTAATCAAGGCCAACTATCGTCCAAAAATCTGTTGAGGGAAGGCAACGAGGCGGACTTGAAAGCGAGGCACAATAGCAGGAAACAGATTTCAAGAGGTACGTTGGAATCGCCTGTAAAGCACAGGAAGAGGGGCACAACTTCGACAATGATGCACATGGCCAAAAAGGGCGTATGCGTTTTCTCCTGAATATATTCAGGAGAAAACGCATACGCCCTTTTTGGCCAAGCAAGCAAGCGGGCAATGCAAATCTGCAGTACAAAGAAGTATCACTTCCCACCGGTCAAAAGGGACATCCACAAAATGTGTAAAAACCAGAAAGGCAAGACAGGCCCTGGAGAACAGGGAGCCTTGTTATGCTGATGGGCGGGATGTAAGTTGCCAACTGCCTCACTGGAGGAGTGCATTGTGTTCCCTAAAACAAGTAAACAACAGAGCTACAGAGCCAAGGGCACGTCCAGTCTAGGGAATATACCTTGGGAAAACTGAAAATCCATAAGACAGAGCCACCCCCAAATTGAGGGCTGCACTGCTTACAGGAACCTCAACCTGGGTACACCTGAAATATCCCAGGAAATATAAAAATGGTTCCAAACATCGTGGAACTTACGTACGATGGAATATCCCTCAGCCATGAAATCAATGTCATAAGACCAGTAGCAGCAAAATGAGTGGATTGAGGTACGATGATTCTAAGTGAAAGAAGTCACACAGAAAAAGAAACTTATCATAAGATATCACTTAGGAAGATCCTGTAAACATGGCTACACATGAACTGAGTTAGGCAAGAGAACAGAGTCTCACATTTAGAAAACACTCTTATGCCTGCTTAAGGGGGAAGGAGAGGTGGGGTGATGCATCAAACCAGAGTTTGATATAAGCACAGGTACCGTTCCAAAAACCAACTATGGAATAGACAAGACCTACACCTTCCTCAGTGAAAGGGACTCAAAACCCCATATTTCCCGCAGAGGAATAGATCTGACTAGTAAGAATCTTAAAACCTATGTATTGATATGTCTCCGTAAGGGAATCAAGTGTGTCTAGACGGGCATAAACAGGGCAGCGAGAATCAGCTCAAACCCACTCTAAAAAGGAATTTCAAAAACAGAACAAAGAAACAGGGAAAATCTTTACAATTCCTTCAGGGTCTCTGATGCACCCTGGAATGACCCTATCTACAATGACAGCTGGATGTGGCATAAGGCTGGACACTTGGGACTGAGAGGATTGGTGAGATTGGGTGAGCAAATGCAGACCCTTTAAAGCAATAATGCATGGCACCCATTCCATGGGTCCCAACTCTCCAGGTTGAAGGGAATATTACTACAGCTATAACATGTACGGGAAACCTAGAGAATGGACACACTGTGAATACGAAAGGTTTCTAAAACTCAACGAAGAGTCCCTCTCGTGGTGCTCCGGTTTGACTTTCCAACTGCTTTCCTATCAATCTCCCAACTTGGAGAGACAGCCCCTTTAAGCTCCTGGTTCGCACAGGTTGCCAATTTGGCAGAGGATGAAAGGGAAGAGGGAGAACCAATGAGAGAGTAGCTGTTAGGCATTTGGATGGGCACATGTCACTCTAATTTCCCGGCAGGAAGAAGAATTAGCCAAAGTCTCAGCCACCCACCGGGAACCAGTAGAGGTCCTGAACCAAAAGTTTGGACTTGCGTTCAGCTCACAAAAAACGAGTTGAAAAATGGAGCTCAGGGGCACAGCAATTCACAAACTGGCAGAGTAATCAAGGCCAACTATCGTCCAAAAATCTGTTGAGGGAAGGCAACGAGGCGGACTTGAAAGCGAGGCACAATAGCAGGAAACAGATTTCAAGAGGTACGTTGGAAACGCCTGTAAAGCACAGGAAGAGGGGCACAACTTCGACAATGATGCACTTGGCCAAAAAGGGCGTATGCGTTTTCTCCTGAATATATTCAGGAGAAAACGCATACGCCCTTTTAGGCCAAGCAAGCAAGCGGGCAATGCAAATCTGCACTACAAAGAAGTATCACTTCCCACCGGTCAAAAGGGACATCCACAAAATGTGTAAAAACCAGAAAGGCAAGGCAGGCCCTGGAGAACAGGGAGCCTTGTTATGCTGATGGGCGGGATGTAAGTTGCCAACTGCCTCACTGGAAGAGTGCATTGTGTTCCCTAAAACAAGTAAACAACAGAGCTACAGAGCCAAGGGCACGTCCAGTCTAGGGAATATACCTTGGGAAAACTGAAAATCCATAAGACAGAGCCACCCCCAAATTGAGGGCTGCACTGCTTACAGGAACCTCAACCTGGGTACATCTGAAATATCCCAGGAAATATAAAAATGGTTCCAAACATCGTGGAACTTAGGTACGATGGAATATCCCTCAGCCATGAAATCAATGTCATAAGACCAGTAGCAGCAAAATGAGTGGATTCAGGTACGATGATTCTAAGTGAAAGAAGTCACACAGAAAAAGAAACTTATCATAAGATATCACTTAGGATGATCCTGTAAACATGGCTACACATGAACTGAGTTAGGCAAGAGAACAGAGTCTCACATTTTGAAAACACTCTTATGCCTGCTTAAGGGGGAAGGAGAGGTGGGGTGATGCATCAAACCAGAGTTTGATATAAGCACAGGTACCGTTCCAAAAACCAACTATGGAATAGACAAGACCTACACCTTCCTCAGTGAAAGGGACTCAAAACCCCATATTTCCCGCAGAGGAATAGATCTGACTAGTAAGAATCTTAAAACCTATGTATTGATATGTCTCCGTAAGGGAATCAAGTGTGTCTAGACTGGCATAAACATGGCAGCGAGAATCAGCTCAAACCCACTCTAAAAAGGAATTTCAAAAACAGAACAAAGAAACAGGGAAATTCTTTACAATTCCTTCAGGGTCTCTGATGCAACCTGGAATGACCCTATCTACAATGACAGCTGGATGTGGCATAAGGCTGGACACTTGGGACTGAGAGGATTGGTGAGATTGGGTGAGCAAATGCAGACCCTTTAAAGCAATAATGCATGGTACCCACTCCATGGGTCCCAACTCTCCAGGTTGAAGGGAATATTACTACAGCTATAACATGTACGGGAAACCTAGAGAATGGACACACTGTGAATACGAAAGGTTTCTAAAACTCAACGAAGAGTCCCTCTCCTGGTGCTCCGGTTTGACTTTCCAACTGCTTTCCTATCAATCTCCCAACTTGGAGAGACAGCCCCTTTAAGCTCCTGGTTCGCACAGGTTGCCAGTTTGGCAGAGGATGAAAGGGAAGAGGGAGAACCAATGAGAGAGTAGCTGTTAGGCATTTGGATGGGCACATGTCACTCTAATTTCCCGGCAGGAAGAAGAATTAACCAAAGTCTCAGCCACCCACCGGGAACCAGTATAGGTCCTGAACCAAAAGTTTGGACTTGCGTTCAGCTCACAAAAAACGAGTTGAAAAATGGAGCTCAGGGGCACAGCAATTCACAAATTGGCAGAGTAATCAAGGCCAACTATCTTCCAAAAATCTGTTGAGGGAAGGCAACGAGGCGGACTTGAAAGCGAGGCACAATAGCAGGAAACAGATTTCAAGAGGTACGTTGGAATCGCCTGTAAAGCACAGGAAGAGGGGCACAACTTCGACAATGATGCACTTGGCCAAAAAGGGCGTATGCGTTTTCTCCTGAATATATTCAGGAGAAAACGCATACGCCCTTTTTGGCCAAGCAAGCAAGCGGGCAATGCAAATCTGCACTACAAAGAAGTATCACTTCCCACCGGTCAAAAGGGACATCCACAAAATGTGTAAAAACCAGAAAGGCAAGGCAGGCCCTGGAGAACAGGGAGCCTTGTTATGCTGATGGGCGGGATGTAAGTTGCCAACTGCCTCACTGGAGGAGTGCATTGTGTTCCCTAAAACAAGTAAACAACAGAGCTACAGAGCCAAGGGCACGTCCAGTCTAGGGAATATACCTTGGGCAAATTGAAAATCCATAAGACAGAGCCACCCCCAAATTGAGGGCTGCACTGCTTACAGGAACCTCAACCTGGGTACACCTGAAATATCCCAGGAAATATAAAAATGGTTCCAAACATCGTGGAACTTACGTACGATGGAATATCCCTCAGCCATGAAATCAATGTCATAAGACCAGTAGCAGCAAAATGAGTGGATTCAGGTACGATGATTCTAAGTGAAAGAAGTCACACAGAAAAAGAAACTTATCATAAGATATCACTTAGGAAGATCCTGTAAACATGGCTACACATGAACTGAGTTAGGCAAGAGAACAGAGTCTCACATTTAGAAAACACTATTATGCCTGCTTAAGGGGGAAGGAGAGGTGGGGTGATGCATCAAACCAGAGTTTGATATAAGCACAGGTACTGTTCCAAAAACCAACTATGGAATAGACAAGACCTACACCTTCCTCAGTGAAAGGGACTCAAAACCCCATATTTCCCGCAGAGGAATAGATCTGACTAGTAAGAATCTTAAAACCTATGTATTGATATGTCTCCGTAAGGGAATCAAGTGTGTCTAGACTGGCATAAACATGGCAGCGAGAATCAGCTCAAACCCACTCTAAAAAGGAATTTCAAAAACAGAACAAAGAAACAGGGAAATTCTTTACAATTCCTTCAGGGTCTCTGATGCAACCTGGAATGACCCTATCTACAATGACAGCTGGATGTGGCATAAGGCTGGACACTTGGGACTGAGAGGATTGGTGAGATTGGGTGAGCAAATGCAGACCCTTTAAAGCAATAATGCATGGTACCCACTCCATGGGTCCCAACTCTCCAGGTTGAAGGGAATATTACTACAGCTATAACATGTACGGGAAACCTAGAGAATGGACACACTGTGAATACGAAAGGTTTCTAAAACTCAACGAAGAGTCCCTCTCCTGGTGCTCCGGTTTGACTTTCCAACTGCTTTCCTATCAATCTCCCAACTTGGAGAGACAGCCCCTTTAAGCTCCTGGTTCGCACAGGTTGCCAGTTTGGCAGAGGATGAAAGGGAAGAGGGAGAACCAATGAGAGAGTAGCTGTTAGGCATTTGGATGGGCACATGTCACTCTAATTTCCCGGCAGGAAGAAGAATTAACCAAAGTCTCAGCCACCCACCGGGAACCAGTATAGGTCCTGAACCAAAAGTTTGGACTTGCGTTCAGCTCACAAAAAACGAGTTGAAAAATGGAGCTCAGGGGCACAGCAATTCACAAATTGGCAGAGTAATCAAGGCCAACTATCTTCCAAAAATCTGTTGAGGGAAGGCAACGAGGCGGACTTGAAAGCGAGGCACAATAGCAGGAAACAGATTTCAAGAGGTACGTTGGAATCGCCTGTAAAGCACAGGAAGAGGGGCACAACTTCGACAATGATGCACTTGGCCAAAAAGGGCGTATGCGTTTTCTCCTGAATATATTCAGGAGAAAACGCATACGCCCTTTTTGGCCAAGCAAGCAAGCGGGCAATGCAAATCTGCACTACAAAGAAGTATCACTTCCCACCGGTCAAAAGGGACATCCACAAAATGTGTAAAAACCAGAAAGGCAAGGCAGGCCCTGGAGAACAGGGAGCCTTGTTATGCTGATGGGCGGGATGTAAGTTGCCAACTGCCTCACTGGAGGAGTGCATTGTGTTCCCTAAAACAAGTAAACAACAGAGCTACAGAGCCAAGGGCACGTCCAGTCTAGGGAATATACCTTGGGCAAATTGAAAATCCATAAGACAGAGCCACCCCCAAATTGAGGGCTGCACTGCTTACAGGAACCTCAACCTGGGTACACCTGAAATATCCCAGGAAATATAAAAATGGTTCCAAACATCGTGGAACTTACGTACGATGGAATATCCCTCAGCCATGAAATCAATGTCATAAGACCAGTAGCAGCAAAATGAGTGGATTCAGGTACGATGATTCTAAGTGAAAGAAGTCACACAGAAAAAGAAACTTATCATAAGATATCACTTAGGAAGATCCTGTAAACATGGCTACACATGAACTGAGTTAGGCAAGAGAACAGAGTCTCACATTTAGAAAACACTATTATGCCTGCTTAAGGGGGAAGGAGAGGTGGGGTGATGCATCAAACCAGAGTTTGATATAAGCACAGGTACTGTTCCAAAAACCAACTATGGAATAGACAAGACCTACACCTTCCTCAGTGAAAGGGACTCAAAACCCCATATTTCCCGCAGAGGAATAGATCTGACTAGTAAGAATCTTAAAACCTATGTATTGATATGTCTCCGTAACGGAATCAAGTGTGTCTAGACTGGCATAAACATGGCAGCGAGAATCAGCTCAAACCCACTCTAAAAAGGAATTTCAAAAACAGAACAAAGAAACAGGGAAATTCTTTACAATTCCTTCAGGGTCTCTGATGCAACCTGGAATGACCCTATCTACAATGACAGCTGGATGTGGCATGAGGCTGTACACTTGGGACTGAGAGGATTGGTGAGATTGGATGAGCAAATGCAGACCCTTTAAAGCAATAATGCATGGCACCCATTCCATGGGTCCCAGCTCTCCAGGTTGAAGGGAATATTACTACAGATATAACATGTATGGGAAACCTACAGAATGGACACACTGTGAATACGAAAGGTTTCTAAAACTCAAACAAGAGCCCCTCTCCTGGTGCTCCGGCTTGACTTTCCAACTGCTTTCCTATCAATCTCCCAACTTGGAGAGACAGCCCCTTTAAGCTCCTGGTTCGCACAGGTTGCCAATTTGGCAGAGGATGAAAGGGAAGAGGGAGAACCAATGAGAGAGTAGCTGTTAGGCATTTGGATGGGCACATGTCACTCTAATTTCCCGGCAGGAAGAAGAATTAACCAAAGTCTCAGCCACCCACCGGGAACCAGTAGAGGTCCTGAACCAAAAGTTTGGACTTGCGTTCAGCTCACAAAAAACGAGTTGAAAAATGGAGCTCAGGGGCACAGCAATTCACAAACTGGCAGAGTAATCAAGGCCAACTATCGTCCAAAAATCTGTTGAGGGAAGGCAACGAGGCGGACTTGAAAGCGAGGCAGAATAGCAGGAAAGAGATTTCAAGAGGTACGTTGGAATCGCCTGTAAAGCACAGGAAGAGGGGCACAACTTCGACAATGATGCACTTGGCCAAAAAGGGCATATGAGTTTTCTCCTGAATATATTCAGGAGAAAACGAATACGCCCTTTTTGGCCAAGCAAGCAAGCGGGCAATGCAAATCTGCACTACAAAGAAGTATCACTTCCCACCGGTCAAAAGGGACATCCACAAAATATGTAAAAACCAGAAAGGCAAGGCAGGCCCTGGAGAACAGGGAGCCTTGTTATGCTGATGGGCGGGATGTAAGTTGCCAACTGCCTCACTGGAGGAGTGCATTGTGTTCCCTAAAACAAGTAAACAACAGAGCTACAGAGCCAAGGGCACGTCCAGTCTAGGGAATATACCTTGGGAAAACTGAAAATCCATAAGACAGAGCCACCCCCAAATTGAGGGCTGCACTGCTTACAGGAACCTCAACCTGGGTACACCTGAAATATCCCAGGAAATATAAAAATGGTTCCAAACATCGTGGAACTTACGTACGATGGAATATCCCTCAGCCATGAAATCAATGTCATAAGACCAGTAGCAGCAAAATGAGTGGATTGAGGTACGATGATTCTAAGTGAAAGAAGTCACACAGAAAAAGAAACTTATCATAAGATATCACTTAGGAAGATCCTGTAAACATGGCTACACATGAACTGAGTTAGGCAAGAGAACAGAGTCTCACATTTAGAAAACACTCTTATGCCTGCTTAAGGGGGAAGGAGAGGTGGGGTGATGCATCAAACCAGAGTTTGATATAAGCACAGGTACCGTTCCAAAAACCAACTATGGAATAGACAAGACCTACACCTTCCTCAGTGAAAGGGACTCAAAACCCCATATTTCCCGCAGAGGAATAGATCTGACTAGTAAGAATCTTAAAACCTATGTATTGATATGTCTCCGTAAGGGAATCAAGTGTGTCTAGACGGGCATAAACAGGGCAGCGAGAATCAGCTCAAACCCACTCTAAAAAGGAATTTCAAAAACAGAACAAAGAAACAGGGAAAATCTTTACAATTCCTTCAGGGTCTCTGATGCACCCTGGAATGACCCTATCTACAATGACAGCTGGATGTGGCATAAGGCTGGACACTTGGGACTGAGAGGATTGGTGAGATTGGGTGAGCAAATGCAGACCCTTTAAAGCAATAATGCATGGCACCCATTCCATGGGTCCCAACTCTCCAGGTTGAAGGGAATATTACTACAGCTATAACATGTACGGGAAACCTAGAGAATGGACACACTGTGAATACGAAAGGTTTCTAAAACTCAACGAAGAGTCCCTCTCGTGGTGCTCCGGTTTGACTTTCCAACTGCTTTCCTATCAATCTCCCAACTTGGAGAGACAGCCCCTTTAAGCTCCTGGTTCGCACAGGTTGCCAATTTGGCAGAGGATGAAAGGGAAGAGGGAGAACCAATGAGAGAGTAGCTGTTAGGCATTTGGATGGGCACATGTCACTCTAATTTCCCGGCAGGAAGAAGAATTAGCCAAAGTCTCAGCCACCCACCGGGAACCAGTAGAGGTCCTGAACCAAAAGTTTGGACTTGCGTTCAGCTCACAAAAAACGAGTTGAAAAATGGAGCTCAGGGGCACAGCAATTCACAAACTGGCAGAGTAATCAAGGCCAACTATCGTCCAAAAATCTGTTGAGGGAAGGCAACGAGGCGGACTTGAAAGCGAGGCACAATAGCAGGAAACAGATTTCAAGAGGTACGTTGGAATCGCCTGTAAAGCACAGGAAGAGGGGCACAACTTCGACAATGATGCACTTGGCCAAAAAGGGCGTATGCGTTTTCTCCTGAATATATTCAGGAGAAAACGCATACGCCCTTTTAGGCCAAGCAAGCAAGCGGGCAATGCAAATCTGCACTACAAAGAAGTATCACTTCCCACCGGTCAAAAGGGACATCCACAAAATGTGTAAAAACCAGAAAGGCAAGGCAGGCCCTGGAGAACAGGGAGCCTTGTTATGCTGATGGGCGGGATGTAAGTTGCCAACTGCCTCACTGGAAGAGTGCATTGTGTTCCCTAAAACAAGTAAACAACAGAGCTACAGAGCCAAGGGCACGTCCAGTCTAGGGAATATACCTTGGGAAAACTGAAAATCCATAAGACAGAGCCACCCCCAAATTGAGGGCTGCACTGCTTACAGGAACCTCAACCTGGGTACACCTGAAATATCCCAGGAAATATAAAAATGGTTCCAAACATCGTGGAACTTACGTACGATGGAATATCCCTCAGCCATGAAATCAATGTCATAAGACCAGTAGCAGCAAAATGAGTGGATTGAGGTACGATGATTCTAAGTGAAAGAAGTCACACAGAAAAAGAAACTTATCATAAGATATCACTTAGGAAGATCCTGTAAACATGGCTACACATGAACTGAGTTAGGCAAGAGAACAGAGTCTCACATTTAGAAAACACTCTTATGCCTGCTTAAGGGGGAAGGAGAGGTGGGGTGATGCATCAAACCAGAGTTTGATATAAGCACAGGTACCGTTCCAAAAACCAACTATGGAATAGACAAGACCTACACCTTCCTCAGTGAAAGGGACTCAAAACCCCATATTTCCCGCAGAGGAATAGATCTGACTAGTAAGAATCTTAAAACCTATGTATTGATATGTCTCCGTAAGGGAATCAAGTGTGTCTAGACGGGCATAAACAGGGCAGCGAGAATCAGCTCAAACCCACTCTAAAAAGGAATTTCAAAAACAGAACAAAGAAACAGGGAAAATCTTTACAATTCCTTCAGGGTCTCTGATGCACCCTGGAATGACCCTATCTACAATGACAGCTGGATGTGGCATAAGGCTGGACACTTGGGACTGAGAGGATTGGTGAGATTGGGTGAGCAAATGCAGACCCTTTAAAGCAATAATGCATGGCACCCATTCCATGGGTCCCAACTCTCCAGGTTGAAGGGAATATTACTACAGCTATAACATGTACGGGAAACCTAGAGAATGGACACACTGTGAATACGAAAGGTTTCTAAAACTCAACGAAGAGTCCCTCTCGTGGTGCTCCGGTTTGACTTTCCAACTGCTTTCCTATCAATCTCCCAACTTGGAGAGACAGCCCCTTTAAGCTCCTGGTTCGCACAGGTTGCCAATTTGGCAGAGGATGAAAGGGAAGAGGGAGAACCAATGAGAGAGTAGCTGTTAGGCATTTGGATGGGCACATGTCACTCTAATTTCCCGGCAGGAAGAAGAATTAGCCAAAGTCTCAGCCACCCACCGGGAACCAGTAGAGGTCCTGAACCAAAAGTTTGGACTTGCGTTCAGCTCACAAAAAACGAGTTGAAAAATGGAGCTCAGGGGCACAGCAATTCACAAACTGGCAGAGTAATCAAGGCCAACTATCGTCCAAAAATCTGTTGAGGGAAGGCAACGAGGCGGACTTGAAAGCGAGGCACAATAGCAGGAAACAGATTTCAAGAGGTACGTTGGAATCGCCTGTAAAGCACAGGAAGAGGGGCACAACTTCGACAATGATGCACTTGGCCAAAAAGGGCGTATGCGTTTTCTCCTGAATATATTCAGGAGAAAACGCATACGCCCTTTTAGGCCAAGCAAGCAAGCGGGCAATGCAAATCTGCACTACAAAGAAGTATCACTTCCCACCGGTCAAAAGGGACATCCACAAAATGTGTAAAAACCAGAAAGGCAAGGCAGGCCCTGGAGAACAGGGAGCCTTGTTATGCTGATGGGCGGGATGTAAGTTGCCAACTGCCTCACTGGAAGAGTGCATTGTGTTCCCTAAAACAAGTAAACAACAGAGCTACAGAGCCAAGGGCACGTCCAGTCTAGGGAATATACCTTGGGAAAACTGAAAATCCATAAGACAGAGCCACCCCCAAATTGAGGGCTGCACTGCTTACAGGAACCTCAACCTGGGTACACCTGAAATATCCCAGGAAATATAAAAATGGTTCCAAACATCGTGGAACTTACGTACGATGGAATATCCCTCAGCCATGAAATCAATGTCATAAGACCAGTAGCAGCAAAATGAGTGGATTCAGGTACGATGATTCTAAGTGAAAGAAGTCACACAGAAAAAGAAACTTATCATAAGATATCACTTAGGATGATCCTGTAAACATGGCTACACATGAACTGAGTTAGGCAAGAGAACAGAGTCTCACATTTTGAAAACACTCTTATGCCTGCTTAAGGGGGAAGGAGAGGTGGGGTGATGCATCAAACCAGAGTTTGATATAAGCACAGGTACCGTTCCAAAAACCAACTATGGAATAGACAAGACCTACACCTTCCTCAGTGAAAGGGACTCAAAACCCCATATTTCCCGCAGAGGAATAGATCTGACTAGTAAGAATCTTAAAACCTATGTATTGATATGTCTCCGTAAGGGAATCAAGTGTGTCTAGACGGGCATAAACAGGGCAGCGAGAATCAGCTCAAACCCACTCTAAAAAGGAATTTCAAAAACAGAACAAAGAAACAGGGAAAATCTTTACAATTCCTTCACGGTCTCTGATGCACCCTGGAATGACCCTATCTACAATGACAGCTGGATGTGGCATAAGGCTGGACACTTGGGACTGAGAGGATTGGTGAGATTGGGTGAGCAAATGCAGACCCTTTAAAGCAATAATGCATGGCACCCATTCCATGGGTCCCAACTCTCCAGGTTGAAGGGAATATTACTACAGCTATAACATGTACGGGAAACCTAGAGAATGGACACACTGTGAATACGAAAGGTTTCTAAAACTCAACGAAGAGTCCCTCTCGTGGTGCTCCGGTTTGACTTTCCAACTGCTTTCCTATCAATCTCCCAACTTGGAGAGACAGCCCCTTTAAGCTCCTGGTTCGCACAGGTTGCCAATTTGGCAGAGGATGAAAGGGAAGAGGGAGAACCAATGAGAGAGTAGCTGTTAGGCATTTGGATGGGCACATGTCACTCTAATTTCCCGGCAGGAAGAAGAATTAACCAAAGTCTCAGCCACCCCCCGGGAACCAGTAGAGGTCCTGAACCAAAAGTTTGGACTTGCGTTCAGCTCACAAAAAACGAGTTGAAAAATGGAGCTCAGGGGCACAGCAATTCACAAACTGGCAGAGTAATCAAGGCCAACTATCGTCCAAAAATCTGTTGAGGGAAGGCAACGAGGCGGACTTGAAAGCGAGGCAGAATAGCAGGAAACAGATTTCAAGAGGTACGTTGGAATCGCCTGTAAAGCACAGGAAGAGGGGCACAACTTCGACAATGATGCACTTGGCCAAAAAGGGCGTATGCGTTTTCTCCTGAATATATTCAGGAGAAAACGCATACGCCCTTTTTGGCCAAGCAAGCAAGCGGGCAATGCAAATCTGCACTACAAAGAAGTATCACTTCCCACCGGTCAAAAGGGACATCCACAAAATGTGTAAAAACCAGAAAGGCAAGGCAGGCCCTGGAGAACAGGGAGCCTTGTTATGCTGATGGGCGGGATGTAAGTTGCCAACTGCCTCACTGGAGGAGTGCATTGTGTTCCCTAAAACAAGTAAACAACAGAGCTACAGAGCCAAGGGCACGTCCAGTCTAGGGAATATACCTTGGGAAAACTGAAAATCCATAAGACAGAGCCACCCCCAAATTGAGGGCTGCACTGCTTACAGGAACCTCAACCTGGGTACACCTGAAATATCCCAGGAAATATAAAAATGGTTCCAAACATCGTGGAACTTACGTACGATGGAATATCCCTCAGCCATGAAATCAATGTCATAAGACCAGTAGCAGCAAAATGAGTGGATTCAGGTACGATGATTCTAAGTGAAAGAAGTCACACAGAAAAAGAAACTTATCATAAGATATCACTTAGGATGATCCTGTAAACATGGCTACACATGAACTGAGTTAGGCAAGAGAACAGAGTCTCACATTTTGAAAACACTCTTATGCCTGCTTAAGGGGGAAGGAGAGGTGGGGTGATGCATCAAACCAGAGTTTGATATAAGCACAGGTACCGTTCCAAAAACCAACTATGGAATAGACAAGACCTACACCTTCCTCAGTGAAAGGGACTCAAAACCCCATATTTCCCGCAGAGGAATAGATCTGACTAGTAAGAATCTTAAAACCTATGTATTGATATGTCTCCGTAAGGGAATCAAGTGTGTCTAGACTGGCATAAACATGGCAGCGAGAATCAGCTCAAACCCACTCTAAAAAGGAATTTCAAAAACAGAACAAAGAAACAGGAAAATTCTTTACAATTCCTTCAGGGTCTCTGATGCAACCTGGAATGACCCTATCTACAATGACAGCTGGATGTGGCATGAGGCTGGACACTTGGGACTGAGAGGATTGGTGAGATTGGGTGAGCAAATGCAGACCCTTTAAAGCAATAATGCATGGCACCCATTCCATGGGTCCCAGCTCTCCAGGTTGAAGGGAATATTACTACAGCTATAACATGTACGGGAAACCTAGAGAATGGACACACTGTGAATACGAAAGGTTTCTAAAACTCAACGAAGAGCCCCTCTCCTGGTGCTCCGGTTTGACTTTCCAACTGCTTTCCTATCAATCTCCCAACTTGGAGAGACAGCCCCTTTAAGCTCCTGGTTCGCACAGGTTGCCAATTTGGCAGAGGATGAAAGGGAAGAGGGAGAACCAATGAGAGAGTAGCTGTTAGGCATTTGGATGGGCACATGTCACTCTAATTTCCCGGCAGGAAGAAGAATGAACCAAAGTCTCAGCCACCCACCGGGAACCAGTAGAGGTCCTGAACCAAAAGTTTGGACTTGCGTTCAGCTCACAAAAAACGAGTTGAAAAATGGAGCTCAGGGGCACAGCAATTCACAAACTGGCAGAGTAATCAAGGCCAACTATCGTCCAAAAATCTGTTGAGGGAAGGCAACGAGGCGGACTTGAAAGCGAGGCACAATAGCAGGAAACAGATTTCAAGAGGTACGTTGGAATCGCCTGTAAAGCACAGGAAGAGGGGCACAACTTCGACAATGATGCACTTGGCCAAAAAGGGCGTATGCGTTTTCTCCTGAATATATTCAGGAGAAAACGCATACGCCCTTTTTGGCCAAGCAAGCAAGCGGGCAATGCAAATCTGCACTACAAAGAAGTATCACTTCCCACCGGTCAAAAGGGACATCCACAAAATGTGTAAAAACCAGAAAGGCAAGACAGGCCCTGGAGAACAGGGAGCCTTGTTATGCTGATGGGCGGGATGTAAGTTGCCAACTGCCTCACTGGAGGAGTGCATTGTGTTCCCTAAAACAAGTAAACAACAGAGCTACAGAGCCAAGGGCACGTCCAGTCTAGGGAATATACCTTGGGAAAACTGAAAATCCATAAGACAGAGCCACCCCCAAATTGAGGGCTGCACTGCTTACAGGAACCTCAACCTGGGTACACCTGAAATATCCCAGGAAATATAAAAATGGTTCCAAACATCGTGGAACTTACGTACGATGGAATATCCCTCAGCCATGAAATCAATGTCATAAGACCAGTAGCAGCAAAATGAGTGGATTCAGGTACGATGATTCTAAGTGAAAGAAGTCACACAGAAAAAGAAACTTATCATAAGATATCACTTAGGATGATCCTGTAAACATGGCTACACATGAACTGAGTTAGGCAAGAGAACAGAGTCTCACATTTTGAAAACACTCTTATGCCTGCTTAAGGGGGAAGGAGAGGTGGGGTGATGCATCAAACCAGAGTTTGATATAAGCACAGGTACCGTTCCAAAAACCAACTATGGAATAGACAAGACCTACACCTTCCTCAGTGAAAGGGACTCAAAACCCCATATTTCCCGCAGAGGAATAGATCTGACTAGTAAGAATCTTAAAACCTATGTATTGATATGTCTCCGTAAGGGAATCAAGTGTGTCTAGACGGGCATAAACAGGGCAGCGAGAATCAGCTCAAACCCACTCTAAAAAGGAATTTCAAAAACAGAACAAAGAAACAGGGAAAATCTTTACAATTCCTTCAGGGTCTCTGATGCACCCTGGAATGACCCTATCTACAATGACAGCTGGATGTGGCATAAGGCTGGACACTTGGGACTGAGAGGATTGGTGAGATTGGGTGAGCAAATGCAGACCCTTTAAAGCAATAATGCATGGCACCCATTCCATGGGTCCCAACTCTCCAGGTTGAAGGGAATATTACTACAGCTATAACATGTACGGGAAACCTAGAGAATGGACACACTGTGAATACGAAAGGTTTCTAAAACTCAACGAAGAGTCCCTCTCGTGGTGCTCCGGTTTGACTTTCCAACTGCTTTCCTATCAATCTCCCAACTTGGAGAGACAGCCCCTTTAAGCTCCTGGTTCGCACAGGTTGCCAATTTGGCAGAGGATGAAAGGGAAGAGGGAGAACCAATGAGAGAGTAGCTGTTAGGCATTTGGATGGGCACATGTCACTCTAATTTCCCGGCAGGAAGAAGAATTAGCCAAAGTCTCAGCCACCCACCGGGAACCAGTAGAGGTCCTGAACCAAAAGTTTGGACTTGCGTTCAGCTCACAAAAAACGAGTTGAAAAATGGAGCTCAGGGGCACAGCAATTCACAAACTGGCAGAGTAATCAAGGCCAACTATCGTCCAAAAATCTGTTGAGGGAAGGCAACGAGGCGGACTTGAAAGCGAAGCACAATAGCAGGAAACAGATTTCAAGAGGTACGTTGGAATCGCCTGTAAAGCACAGGAAGAGGGGCACAACTTCGACAATGATGCACTTGGCCAAAAAGGGCGTATGCGTTTTCTCCTGAATATATTCAGGAGAAAACGCATACGCCCTTTTAGGCCAAGCAAGCAAGCGGGCAATGCAAATCTGCACTACAAAGAAGTATCACTTCCCACCGGTCAAAAGGGACATCCACAAAATGTGTAAAAACCAGAAAGGCAAGGCAGGCCCTGGAGAACAGGGAGCCTTGTTATGCTGATGGGCGGGATGTAAGTTGCCAACTGCCTCACTGGAAGAGTGCATTGTGTTCCCTAAAACAAGTAAACAACAGAGCTACAGAGCCAAGGGCACGTCCAGTCTAGGGAATATACCTTGGGAAAACTGAAAATCCATAAGACAGAGCCACCCCCAAATTGAGGGCTGCACTGCTTACAGGAACCTCAACCTGGGTACACCTGAAATATCCCAGGAAATATAAAAATGGTTCCAAACATCGTGGAACTTACGTACGATGGAATATCCCTCAGCCATGAAATCAATGTCATAAGACCAGTAGCAGCAAAATGAGTGGATTCAGGTACGATGATTCTAAGTGAAAGAAGTCACACAGAAAAAGAAACTTATCATAAGATATCACTTAGGATGATCCTGTAAACATGGCTACACATGAACTGAGTTAGGCAAGAGAACAGAGTCTCACATTTTGAAAACACTCTTATGCCTGCTTAAGGGGGAAGGAGAGGTGGGGTGATGCATCAAACCAGAGTTTGATATAAGCACAGGTACCGTTCCAAAAACCAACTATGGAATAGACAAGACCTACACCTTCCTCAGTGAAAGGGACTCAAAACCCCATATTTCCCGCAGAGGAATAGATCTGACTAGTAAGAATCTTAAAACCTATGTATTGATATGTCTCCGTAAGGGAATCAAGTGTGTCTAGACTGGCATAAACATGGCAGCGAGAATCAGCTCAAACCCACTCTAAAATGGAATTTCAAAAACAGAACAAAGAAACAGGAAAATTCTTTACAATTCCTTCAGGGTCTCTGATGCAACCTGGAATGACCCTATCTACAATGACAGCTGGATGTGGCATGAGGCTGGACACTTGGGACTGAGAGGATTGGTGAGATTGGGTGAGCAAATGCAGACCCTTTAAAGCAATAATGCATGGCACCCATTCCATGGGTCCCAGCTCTCCAGGTTGAAGGGAATATTACTACAGCTATAACATGTACGGGAAACCTAGAGAATGGACACACTGTGAATACGAAAGGTTTCTAAAACTCAACGAAGAGCCCCTCTCCTGGTGCTCCGGTTTGACTTTCCAACTGCTTTCCTATCAATCTCCCAACTTGGAGAGACAGCCCCTTTAAGCTCCTGGTTCGCACAGGTTGCCAATTTGGCAGAGGATGAAAGGGAAGAGGGAGAACCAATGAGAGAGTAGCTGTTAGGCATTTGGATGGGCACATGTCACTCTAATTTCCCGGCAGGAAGAAGAATTAACCAAAGTCTCAGCCACCCACCGGGAACCAGTATAGGTCCTGAACCAAAAGTTTGGACTTGCGTTCAGCTCACAAAAAACGAGTTGAAAAATGGAGCTCAGGGGCACAGCAATTCACAAACTGGCAGAGTAATCAAGGCCAACTATCGTCCAAAAATCTGTTGAGGGAAGGCAACGAGGCGGACTTGAAAGCGAGGCACAATAGCAGGAAACAGATTTCAAGAGGTACGTTGGAATCGCCTGTAAAGCACAGGAAGAGGGGCACAACTTCGACAATGATGCACATGGCCAAAAAGGGCGTATGCGTTTTCTCCTGAATATATTCAGGAGAAAACGCATACGCCCTTTTTGGCCAAGCAAGCAAGCGGGCAATGCAAATCTGCAGTACAAAGAAGTATCACTTCCCACCGGTCAAAAGGGACATCCACAAAATGTGTAAAAACCAGAAAGGCAAGACAGGCCCTGGAGAACAGGGAGCCTTGTTATGCTGATGGGCGGGATGTAAGTTGCCAACTGCCTCACTGGAGGAGTGCATTGTGTTCCCTAAAACAAGTAAACAACAGAGCTACAGAGCCAAGGGCACGTCCAGTCTAGGGAATATACCTTGGGAAAACTGAAAATCCATAAGACAGAGCCACCCCCAAATTGAGGGCTGCACTGCTTACAGGAACCTCAACCTGGGTACACCTGAAATATCCCAGGAAATATAAAAATGGTTCCAAACATCGTGGAACTTACGTACGATGGAATATCCCTCAGCCATGAAATCAATGTCATAAGACCAGTAGCAGCAAAATGAGTGGATTGAGGTACGATGATTCTAAGTGAAAGAAGTCACACAGAAAAAGAAACTTATCATAAGATATCACTTAGGAAGATCCTGTAAACATGGCTACACATGAACTGAGTTAGGCAAGAGAACAGAGTCTCACATTTAGAAAACACTCTTATGCCTGCTTAAGGGGGAAGGAGAGGTGGGGTGATGCATCAAACCAGAGTTTGATATAAGCACAGGTACCGTTCCAAAAACCAACTATGGAATAGACAAGACCTACACCTTCCTCAGTGAAAGGGACTCAAAACCCCATATTTCCCGCAGAGGAATAGATCTGACTAGTAAGAATCTTAAAACCTATGTATTGATATGTCTCCGTAAGGGAATCAAGTGTGTCTAGACGGGCATAAACAGGGCAGCGAGAATCAGCTCAAACCCACTCTAAAAAGGAATTTCAAAAACAGAACAAAGAAACAGGGAAAATCTTTACAATTCCTTCAGGGTCTCTGATGCACCCTGGAATGACCCTATCTACAATGACAGCTGGATGTGGCATAAGGCTGGACACTTGGGACTGAGAGGATTGGTGAGATTGGGTGAGCAAATGCAGACCCTTTAAAGCAATAATGCATGGCACCCATTCCATGGGTCCCAACTCTCCAGGTTGAAGGGAATATTACTACAGCTATAACATGTACGGGAAACCTAGAGAATGGACACACTGTGAATACGAAAGGTTTCTAAAACTCAACGAAGAGTCCCTCTCGTGGTGCTCCGGTTTGACTTTCCAACTGCTTTCCTATCAATCTCCCAACTTGGAGAGACAGCCCCTTTAAGCTCCTGGTTCGCACAGGTTGCCAATTTGGCAGAGGATGAAAGGGAAGAGGGAGAACCAATGAGAGAGTAGCTGTTAGGCATTTGGATGGGCACATGTCACTCTAATTTCCCGGCAGGAAGAAGAATTAGCCAAAGTCTCAGCCACCCACCGGGAACCAGTAGAGGTCCTGAACCAAAAGTTTGGACTTGCGTTCAGCTCACAAAAAACGAGTTGAAAAATGGAGCTCAGGGGCACAGCAATTCACAAACTGGCAGAGTAATCAAGGCCAACTATCGTCCAAAAATCTGTTGAGGGAAGGCAACGAGGCGGACTTGAAAGCGAGGCACAATAGCAGGAAACAGATTTCAAGAGGTACGTTGGAAACGCCTGTAAAGCACAGGAAGAGGGGCACAACTTCGACAATGATGCACTTGGCCAAAAAGGGCGTATGCGTTTTCTCCTGAATATATTCAGGAGAAAACGCATACGCCCTTTTAGGCCAAGCAAGCAAGCGGGCAATGCAAATCTGCACTACAAAGAAGTATCACTTCCCACCGGTCAAAAGGGACATCCACAAAATGTGTAAAAACCAGAAAGGCAAGGCAGGCCCTGGAGAACAGGGAGCCTTGTTATGCTGATGGGCGGGATGTAAGTTGCCAACTGCCTCACTGGAAGAGTGCATTGTGTTCCCTAAAACAAGTAAACAACAGAGCTACAGAGCCAAGGGCACGTCCAGTCTAGGGAATATACCTTGGGAAAACTGAAAATCCATAAGACAGAGCCACCCCCAAATTGAGGGCTGCACTGCTTACAGGAACCTCAACCTGGGTACATCTGAAATATCCCAGGAAATATAAAAATGGTTCCAAACATCGTGGAACTTAGGTACGATGGAATATCCCTCAGCCATGAAATCAATGTCATAAGACCAGTAGCAGCAAAATGAGTGGATTCAGGTACGATGATTCTAAGTGAAAGAAGTCACACAGAAAAAGAAACTTATCATAAGATATCACTTAGGATGATCCTGTAAACATGGCTACACATGAACTGAGTTAGGCAAGAGAACAGAGTCTCACATTTTGAAAACACTCTTATGCCTGCTTAAGGGGGAAGGAGAGGTGGGGTGATGCATCAAACCAGAGTTTGATATAAGCACAGGTACCGTTCCAAAAACCAACTATGGAATAGACAAGACCTACACCTTCCTCAGTGAAAGGGACTCAAAACCCCATATTTCCCGCAGAGGAATAGATCTGACTAGTAAGAATCTTAAAACCTATGTATTGATATGTCTCCGTAAGGGAATCAAGTGTGTCTAGACTGGCATAAACATGGCAGCGAGAATCAGCTCAAACCCACTCTAAAAAGGAATTTCAAAAACAGAACAAAGAAACAGGGAAATTCTTTACAATTCCTTCAGGGTCTCTGATGCAACCTGGAATGACCCTATCTACAATGACAGCTGGATGTGGCATAAGGCTGGACACTTGGGACTGAGAGGATTGGTGAGATTGGGTGAGCAAATGCAGACCCTTTAAAGCAATAATGCATGGTACCCACTCCATGGGTCCCAACTCTCCAGGTTGAAGGGAATATTACTACAGCTATAACATGTACGGGAAACCTAGAGAATGGACACACTGTGAATACGAAAGGTTTCTAAAACTCAACGAAGAGTCCCTCTCCTGGTGCTCCGGTTTGACTTTCCAACTGCTTTCCTATCAATCTCCCAACTTGGAGAGACAGCCCCTTTAAGCTCCTGGTTCGCACAGGTTGCCAGTTTGGCAGAGGATGAAAGGGAAGAGGGAGAACCAATGAGAGAGTAGCTGTTAGGCATTTGGATGGGCACATGTCACTCTAATTTCCCGGCAGGAAGAAGAATTAACCAAAGTCTCAGCCACCCACCGGGAACCAGTATAGGTCCTGAACCAAAAGTTTGGACTTGCGTTCAGCTCACAAAAAACGAGTTGAAAAATGGAGCTCAGGGGCACAGCAATTCACAAATTGGCAGAGTAATCAAGGCCAACTATCTTCCAAAAATCTGTTGAGGGAAGGCAACGAGGCGGACTTGAAAGCGAGGCACAATAGCAGGAAACAGATTTCAAGAGGTACGTTGGAATCGCCTGTAAAGCACAGGAAGAGGGGCACAACTTCGACAATGATGCACTTGGCCAAAAAGGGCGTATGCGTTTTCTCCTGAATATATTCAGGAGAAAACGCATACGCCCTTTTTGGCCAAGCAAGCAAGCGGGCAATGCAAATCTGCACTACAAAGAAGTATCACTTCCCACCGGTCAAAAGGGACATCCACAAAATGTGTAAAAACCAGAAAGGCAAGGCAGGCCCTGGAGAACAGGGAGCCTTGTTATGCTGATGGGCGGGATGTAAGTTGCCAACTGCCTCACTGGAGGAGTGCATTGTGTTCCCTAAAACAAGTAAACAACAGAGCTACAGAGCCAAGGGCACGTCCAGTCTAGGGAATATACCTTGGGCAAATTGAAAATCCATAAGACAGAGCCACCCCCAAATTGAGGGCTGCACTGCTTACAGGAACCTCAACCTGGGTACACCTGAAATATCCCAGGAAATATAAAAATGGTTCCAAACATCGTGGAACTTACGTACGATGGAATATCCCTCAGCCATGAAATCAATGTCATAAGACCAGTAGCAGCAAAATGAGTGGATTCAGGTACGATGATTCTAAGTGAAAGAAGTCACACAGAAAAAGAAACTTATCATAAGATATCACTTAGGAAGATCCTGTAAACATGGCTACACATGAACTGAGTTAGGCAAGAGAACAGAGTCTCACATTTAGAAAACACTATTATGCCTGCTTAAGGGGGAAGGAGAGGTGGGGTGATGCATCAAACCAGAGTTTGATATAAGCACAGGTACTGTTCCAAAAACCAACTATGGAATAGACAAGACCTACACCTTCCTCAGTGAAAGGGACTCAAAACCCCATATTTCCCGCAGAGGAATAGATCTGACTAGTAAGAATCTTAAAACCTATGTATTGATATGTCTCCGTAAGGGAATCAAGTGTGTCTAGACTGGCATAAACAGGGCAGCGAGAATCAGCTCAAACCCACTCTAAAAAGGAATTTCAAAAACAGAACAAAGAAACAGGGAAATTCTTTACAATTCCTTCAGGGTCTCTGATGCAACCTGGAATGACCCTATCTACAATGACAGCTGGATGTGGCATAAGGCTGGACACTTGGGACTGAGAGGATTGGTGAGATTGGGTGAGCAAATGCAGACCCTTTAAAGCAATAATGCATGGTACCCACTCCATGGGTCCCAACTCTCCAGGTTGAAGGGAATATTACTACAGCTATAACATGTACGGGAAACCTAGAGAATGGACACACTGTGAATACGAAAGGTTTCTAAAACTCAACGAAGAGTCCCTCTCCTGGTGCTCCGGTTTGACTTTCCAACTGCTTTCCTATCAATCTCCCAACTTGGAGAGACAGCCCCTTTAAGCTCCTGGTTCGCACAGGTTGCCAGTTTGGCAGAGGATGAAAGGGAAGAGGGAGAACCAATGAGAGAGTAGCTGTTAGGCATTTGGATGGGCACATGTCACTCTAATTTCCCGGCAGGAAGAAGAATTAACCAAAGTCTCAGCCACCCACCGGGAACCAGTATAGGTCCTGAACCAAAAGTTTGGACTTGCGTTCAGCTCACAAAAAACGAGTTGAAAAATGGAGCTCAGGGGCACAGCAATTCACAAATTGGCAGAGTAATCAAGGCCAACTATCTTCCAAAAATCTGTTGAGGGAAGGCAACGAGGCGGACTTGAAAGCGAGGCACAATAGCAGGAAACAGATTTCAAGAGGTACGTTGGAATCGCCTGTAAAGCACAGGAAGAGGGGCACAACTTCGACAATGATGCACTTGGCCAAAAAGGGCGTATGCGTTTTCTCCTGAATATATTCAGGAGAAAACGCATACGCCCTTTTTGGCCAAGCAAGCAAGCGGGCAATGCAAATCTGCACTACAAAGATGTATCACTTCCCACCGGTCAAAAGGGACATCCACAAAATGTGTAAAAACCAGAAAGGCAAGGCAGGCCCTGGAGAACAGGGAGCCTTGTTATGCTGATGGGCGGGATGTAAGTTGCCAACTGCCTCACTGGAGGAGTGCATTGTGTTCCCTAAAACAAGTAAACAACAGAGCTACAGAGCCAAGGGCACGTCCAGTCTAGGGAATATACCTTGGGCAAATTGAAAATCCATAAGACAGAGCCACCCCCAAATTGAGGGCTGCACTGCTTACAGGAACCTCAACCTGGGTACACCTGAAATATCCCAGGAAATATAAAAATGGTTCCAAACATCGTGGAACTTACGTACGATGGAATATCCCTCAGCCATGAAATCAATGTCATAAGACCAGTAGCAGCAAAATGAGTGGATTCAGGTACGATGATTCTAAGTGAAAGAAGTCACACAGAAAAAGAAACTTATCATAAGATATCACTTAGGAAGATCCTGTAAACATGGCTACACATGAACTGAGTTAGGCAAGAGAACAGAGTCTCACATTTAGAAAACACTATTATGCCTGCTTAAGGGGGAAGGAGAGGTGGGGTGATGCATCAAACCAGAGTTTGATATAAGCACAGGTACTGTTCCAAAAACCAACTATGGAATAGACAAGACCTACACCTTCCTCAGTGAAAGGGACTCAAAACCCCATATTTCCCGCAGAGGAATAGATCTGACTAGTAAGAATCTTAAAACCTATGTATTGATATGTCTCCGTAACGGAATCAAGTGTGTCTAGACTGGCATAAACATGGCAGCGAGAATCAGCTCAAACCCACTCTAAAAAGGAATTTCAAAAACAGAACAAAGAAACAGGGAAATTCTTTACAATTCCTTCAGGGTCTCTGATGCAACCTGGAATGACCCTATCTACAATGACAGCTGGATGTGGCATGAGGCTGTACACTTGGGACTGAGAGGATTGGTGAGATTGGATGAGCAAATGCAGACCCTTTAAAGCAATAATGCATGGCACCCATTCCATGGGTCCCAGCTCTCCAGGTTGAAGGGAATATTACTACAGATATAACATGTATGGGAAACCTACAGAATGGACACACTGTGAATACGAAAGGTTTCTAAAACTCAAACAAGAGCCCCTCTCCTGGTGCTCCGGCTTGACTTTCCAACTGCTTTCCTATCAATCTCCCAACTTGGAGAGACAGCCCCTTTAAGCTCCTGGTTCGCACAGGTTGCCAATTTGGCAGAGGATGAAAGGGAAGAGGGAGAACCAATGAGAGAGTAGCTGTTAGGCATTTGGATGGGCACATGTCACTCTAATTTCCCGGCAGGAAGAAGAATTAACCAAAGTCTCAGCCACCCACCGGGAACCAGTAGAGGTCCTGAACCAAAAGTTTGGACTTGCGTTCAGCTCACAAAAAACGAGTTGAAAAATGGAGCTCAGGGGCACAGCAATTCACAAACTGGCAGAGTAATCAAGGCCAACTATCGTCCAAAAATCTGTTGAGGGAAGGCAACGAGGCGGACTTGAAAGCGAGGCAGAATAGCAGGAAAGAGATTTCAAGAGGTACGTTGGAATCGCCTGTAAAGCACAGGAAGAGGGGCACAACTTCGACAATGATGCACTTGGCCAAAAAGGGCATATGAGTTTTCTCCTGAATATATTCAGGAGAAAACGAATACGCCCTTTTTGGCCAAGCAAGCAAGCGGGCAATGCAAATCTGCACTACAAAGAAGTATCACTTCCCACCGGTCAAAAGGGACATCCACAAAATATGTAAAAACCAGAAAGGCAAGGCAGGCCCTGGAGAACAGGGAGCCTTGTTATGCTGATGGGCGGGATGTAAGTTGCCAACTGCCTCACTGGAGGAGTGCATTGTGTTCCCTAAAACAAGTAAACAACAGAGCTACAGAGCCAAGGGCACGTCCAGTCTAGGGAATATACCTTGGGAAAACTGAAAATCCATAAGACAGAGCCACCCCCAAATTGAGGGCTGCACTGCTTACAGGAACCTCAACCTGGGTACACCTGAAATATCCCAGGAAATATAAAAATGGTTCCAAACATCGTGGAACTTACGTACGATGGAATATCCCTCAGCCATGAAATCAATGTCATAAGACCAGTAGCAGCAAAATGAGTGGATTGAGGTACGATGATTCTAAGTGAAAGAAGTCACACAGAAAAAGAAACTTATCATAAGATATCACTTAGGAAGATCCTGTAAACATGGCTACACATGAACTGAGTTAGGCAAGAGAACAGAGTCTCACATTTAGAAAACACTCTTATGCCTGCTTAAGGGGGAAGGAGAGGTGGGGTGATGCATCAAACCAGAGTTTGATATAAGCACAGGTACCGTTCCAAAAACCAACTATGGAATAGACAAGACCTACACCTTCCTCAGTGAAAGGGACTCAAAACCCCATATTTCCCGCAGAGGAATAGATCTGACTAGTAAGAATCTTAAAACCTATGTATTGATATGTCTCCGTAAGGGAATCAAGTGTGTCTAGACGGGCATAAACAGGGCAGCGAGAATCAGCTCAAACCCACTCTAAAAAGGAATTTCAAAAACAGAACAAAGAAACAGGGAAAATCTTTACAATTCCTTCAGGGTCTCTGATGCACCCTGGAATGACCCTATCTACAATGACAGCTGGATGTGGCATAAGGCTGGACACTTGGGACTGAGAGGATTGGTGAGATTGGGTGAGCAAATGCAGACCCTTTAAAGCAATAATGCATGGCACCCATTCCATGGGTCCCAACTCTCCAGGTTGAAGGGAATATTACTACAGCTATAACATGTACGGGAAACCTAGAGAATGGACACACTGTGAATACGAAAGGTTTCTAAAACTCAACGAAGAGTCCCTCTCGTGGTGCTCCGGTTTGACTTTCCAACTGCTTTCCTATCAATCTCCCAACTTGGAGAGACAGCCCCTTTAAGCTCCTGGTTCGCACAGGTTGCCAATTTGGCAGAGGATGAAAGGGAAGAGGGAGAACCAATGAGAGAGTAGCTGTTAGGCATTTGGATGGGCACATGTCACTCTAATTTCCCGGCAGGAAGAAGAATTAGCCAAAGTCTCAGCCACCCACCGGGAACCAGTAGAGGTCCTGAACCAAAAGTTTGGACTTGCGTTCAGCTCACAAAAAACGAGTTGAAAAATGGAGCTCAGGGGCACAGCAATTCACAAACTGGCAGAGTAATCAAGGCCAACTATCGTCCAAAAATCTGTTGAGGGAAGGCAACGAGGCGGACTTGAAAGCGAGGCACAATAGCAGGAAACAGATTTCAAGAGGTACGTTGGAATCGCCTGTAAAGCACAGGAAGAGGGGCACAACTTCGACAATGATGCACTTGGCCAAAAAGGGCGTATGCGTTTTCTCCTGAATATATTCAGGAGAAAACGCATACGCCCTTTTAGGCCAAGCAAGCAAGCGGGCAATGCAAATCTGCACTACAAAGAAGTATCACTTCCCACCGGTCAAAAGGGACATCCACAAAATGTGTAAAAACCAGAAAGGCAAGGCAGGCCCTGGAGAACAGGGAGCCTTGTTATGCTGATGGGCGGGATGTAAGTTGCCAACTGCCTCACTGGAAGAGTGCATTGTGTTCCCTAAAACAAGTAAACAACAGAGCTACAGAGCCAAGGGCACGTCCAGTCTAGGGAATATACCTTGGGAAAACTGAAAATCCATAAGACAGAGCCACCCCCAAATTGAGGGCTGCACTGCTTACAGGAACCTCAACCTGGGTACACCTGAAATATCCCAGGAAATATAAAAATGGTTCCAAACATCGTGGAACTTACGTACGATGGAATATCCCTCAGCCATGAAATCAATGTCATAAGACCAGTAGCAGCAAAATGAGTGGATTGAGGTACGATGATTCTAAGTGAAAGAAGTCACACAGAAAAAGAAACTTATCATAAGATATCACTTAGGAAGATCCTGTAAACATGGCTACACATGAACTGAGTTAGGCAAGAGAACAGAGTCTCACATTTAGAAAACACTCTTATGCCTGCTTAAGGGGGAAGGAGAGGTGGGGTGATGCATCAAACCAGAGTTTGATATAAGCACAGGTACCGTTCCAAAAACCAACTATGGAATAGACAAGACCTACACCTTCCTCAGTGAAAGGGACTCAAAACCCCATATTTCCCGCAGAGGAATAGATCTGACTAGTAAGAATCTTAAAACCTATGTATTGATATGTCTCCGTAAGGGAATCAAGTGTGTCTAGACGGGCATAAACAGGGCAGCGAGAATCAGCTCAAACCCACTCTAAAAAGGAATTTCAAAAACAGAACAAAGAAACAGGGAAAATCTTTACAATTCCTTCAGGGTCTCTGATGCACCCTGGAATGACCCTATCTACAATGACAGCTGGATGTGGCATAAGGCTGGACACTTGGGACTGAGAGGATTGGTGAGATTGGGTGAGCAAATGCAGACCCTTTAAAGCAATAATGCATGGCACCCATTCCATGGGTCCCAACTCTCCAGGTTGAAGGGAATATTACTACAGCTATAACATGTACGGGAAACCTAGAGAATGGACACACTGTGAATACGAAAGGTTTCTAAAACTCAACGAAGAGTCCCTCTCGTGGTGCTCCGGTTTGACTTTCCAACTGCTTTCCTATCAATCTCCCAACTTGGAGAGACAGCCCCTTTAAGCTCCTGGTTCGCACAGGTTGCCAATTTGGCAGAGGATGAAAGGGAAGAGGGAGAACCAATGAGAGAGTAGCTGTTAGGCATTTGGATGGGCACATGTCACTCTAATTTCCCGGCAGGAAGAAGAATTAGCCAAAGTCTCAGCCACCCACCGGGAACCAGTAGAGGTCCTGAACCAAAAGTTTGGACTTGCGTTCAGCTCACAAAAAACGAGTTGAAAAATGGAGCTCAGGGGCACAGCAATTCACAAACTGGCAGAGTAATCAAGGCCAACTATCGTCCAAAAATCTGTTGAGGGAAGGCAACGAGGCGGACTTGAAAGCGAGGCACAATAGCAGGAAACAGATTTCAAGAGGTACGTTGGAATCGCCTGTAAAGCACAGGAAGAGGGGCACAACTTCGACAATGATGCACTTGGCCAAAAAGGGCGTATGCGTTTTCTCCTGAATATATTCAGGAGAAAACGCATACGCCCTTTTAGGCCAAGCAAGCAAGCGGGCAATGCAAATCTGCACTACAAAGAAGTATCACTTCCCACCGGTCAAAAGGGACATCCACAAAATGTGTAAAAACCAGAAAGGCAAGGCAGGCCCTGGAGAACAGGGAGCCTTGTTATGCTGATGGGGGGGATGTAAGTTGCCAACTGCCTCACTGGAAGAGTGCATTGTGTTCCCTAAAACAAGTAAACAACAGAGCTACAGAGCCAAGGGCACGTCCAGTCTAGGGAATATACCTTGGGAAAACTGAAAATCCATAAGACAGAGCCACCCCCAAATTGAGGGCTGCACTGCTTACAGGAACCTCAACCTGGGTACATCTGAAATATCCCAGGAAATATAAAAATGGTTCCAAACATCGTGGAACTTAGGTACGATGGAATATCCCTCAGCCATGAAATCAATGTCATAAGACCAGTAGCAGCAAAATGAGTGGATTCAGGTACGATGATTCTAAGTGAAAGAAGTCACACAGAAAAAGAAACTTATCATAAGATATCACTTAGGATGATCCTGTAAACATGGCTACACATGAACTGAGTTAGGCAAGAGAACAGAGTCTCACATTTTGAAAACACTCTTATGCCTGCTTAAGGGGGAAGGAGAGGTGGGGTGATGCATCAAACCAGAGTTTGATATAAGCACAGGTACCGTTCCAAAAACCAACTATGGAATAGACAAGACCTACACCTTCCTCAGTGAAAGGGACTCAAAACCCCATATTTCCCGC
Source organism: Mesoplodon mirus (assembly GCF_964341445.2). Taxonomy (NCBI): domain Eukaryota; kingdom Metazoa; phylum Chordata; class Mammalia; order Artiodactyla; family Ziphiidae; genus Mesoplodon; species Mesoplodon mirus. The sequence continues at coordinate 109,325,708 of NC_138987.1, read as the reverse complement.
AGAGGAATAGATCTGACTAGTAAGAATCTTAAAACCTATGTATTGATATGTCTCCGTAACGGAATCAAGTGTGTCTAGACTGGCATAAACATGGCAGCGAGAATCAGCTCAAACCCACTCTAAAAAGGAATTTCAAAAACAGAACAAAGAAACAGGGAAATTCTTTACAATTCCTTCAGGGTCTCTGATGCAACCTGGAATGACCCTATCTACAATGACAGCTGGATGTGGCATAAGGCTGGACACTTGGGACTGAGAGGATTGGTGAGATTGGGTGAGCAAATGCAGACCCTTTAAAGCAATAATGCATGGTACCCACTCCATGGGTCCCAACTCTCCAGGTTGAAGGGAATATTACTACAGCTATAACATGTACGGGAAACCTAGAGAATGGACACACTGTGAATACGAAAGGTTTCTAAAACTCAACGAAGAGTCCCTCTCCTGGTGCTCCGGTTTGACTTTCCAACTGCTTTCCTATCAATCTCCCAACTTGGAGAGACAGCCCCTTTAAGCTCCTGGTTCGCACAGGTTGCCAGTTTGGCAGAGGATGAAAGGGAAGAGGGAGAACCAATGAGAGAGTAGCTGTTAGGCATTTGGATGGGCACATGTCACTCTAATTTCCCGGCAGGAAGAAGAATTAACCAAAGTCTCAGCCACCCACCGGGAACCAGTATAGGTCCTGAACCAAAAGTTTGGACTTGCGTTCAGCTCACAAAAAACGAGTTGAAAAATGGAGCTCAGGGGCACAGCAATTCACAAATTGGCAGAGTAATCAAGGCCAACTATCTTCCAAAAATCTGTTGAGGGAAGGCAACGAGGCGGACTTGAAAGCGAGGCACAATAGCAGGAAACAGATTTCAAGAGGTACGTTGGAATCGCCTGTAAAGCACAGGAAGAGGGGCACAACTTCGACAATGATGCACTTGGCCAAAAAGGGCGTATGCGTTTTCTCCTGAATATATTCAGGAGAAAACGCATACGCCCTTTTTGGCCAAGCAAGCAAGCGGGCAATGCAAATCTGCACTACAAAGATGTATCACTTCCCACCGGTCAAAAGGGACATCCACAAAATGTGTAAAAACCAGAAAGGCAAGGCAGGTCCTGGAGAACAGGGAGCCTTGTTATGCTGATGGGCGGGATGTAAGTTGCCAACTGCCTCACTGGAGGAGTGCATTGTGTTCCCTAAAACAAGTAAACAACAGAGCTACAGAGCTAAGGGCACGTCCAGTCTAGGGAATATACCTTGGGCAAATTGAAAATCCATAAGACAGAGCCACCCCCAAATTGAGGGCTGCACTGCTTACAGGAACCTCAACCTGGGTACACCTGAAATATCCCAGGAAATATAAAAATGGTTCCAAACATCGTGGAACTTACGTACGATGGAATATCCCTCAGCCATGAAATCAATGTCATAAGACCAGTAGCAGCAAAATGAGTGGATTCAGGTACGATGATTCTAAGTGAAAGAAGTCACACAGAAAAAGAAACTTATCATAAGATATCACTTAGGAAGATCCTGTAAACATGGCTACACATGAACTGAGTTAGGCAAGAGAACAGAGTCTCACATTTAGAAAACACTATTATGCCTGCTTAAGGGGGAAGGAGAGGTGGGGTGATGCATCAAACCAGAGTTTGATATAAGCACAGGTACTGTTCCAAAAACCAACTATGGAATAGACAAGACCTACACCTTCCTCAGTGAAAGGGACTCAAAACCCCATATTTCCCGCAGAGGAATAGATCTGACTAGTAAGAATCTTAAAACCTATGTATTGATATGTCTCCGTAACGGAATCAAGTGTGTCTAGACTGGCATAAACATGGCAGCGAGAATCAGCTCAAACCCACTCTAAAAAGGAATTTCAAAAACAGAACAAAGAAACAGGGAAATTCTTTACAATTCCTTCAGGGTCTCTGATGCAACCTGGAATGACCCTATCTACAATGACAGCTGGATGTGGCATGAGGCTGTACACTTGGGACTGAGAGGATTGGTGAGATTGGATGAGCAAATGCAGACCCTTTAAAGCAATAATGCATGGCACCCATTCCATGGGTCCCAGCTCTCCAGGTTGAAGGGAATATTACTACAGATATAACATGTATGGGAAACCTACAGAATGGACACACTGTGAATACGAAAGGTTTCTAAAACTCAACCAAGAGCCCCTCTCCTGGTGCTCCGGCTTGACTTTCCAACTGCTTTCCTATCAATCTCCCAACTTGGAGAGACAGCCCCTTTAAGCTCCTGGTTCGCACAGGTTGCCAATTTGGCAGAGGATGAAAGGGAAGAGGGAGAACCAATGAGAGAGTAGCTGTTAGGCATTTGGATGGGCACATGTCACTCTAATTTCCCGGCAGGAAGAAGAATTAACCAAAGTCTCAGCCACCCACCGGGAACCAGTAGAGGTCCTGAACCAAAAGTTTGGACTTGCGTTCAGCTCACAAAAAACGAGTTGAAAAATGGAGCTCAGGGGCACAGCAATTCACAAACTGGCAGAGTAATCAAGGCCAACTATCGTCCAAAAATCTGTTGAGGGAAGGCAACGAGGCGGACTTGAAAGCGAGGCAGAATAGCAGGAAAGAGATTTCAAGAGGTACGTTGGAATCGCCTGTAAAGCACAGGAAGAGGGGCACAACTTCGACAATGATGCACTTGGCCAAAAAGGGCATATGAGTTTTCTCCTGAATATATTCAGGAGAAAACGAATACGCCCTTTTTGGCCAAGCAAGCAAGCGGGCAATGCAAATCTGCACTACAAAGAAGTATCACTTCCCACCGGTCAAAAGGGACATCCACAAAATATGTAAAAACCAGAAAGGCAAGGCAGGCCCTGGAGAACAGGGAGCCTTGTTATGCTGATGGGCGGGATGTAAGTTGCCAACTGCCTCACTGGAGGAGTGCATTGTGTTCCCTAAAACAAGTAAACAACAGAGCTACAGAGCCAAGGGCACGTCCAGTCTAGGGAATATACCTTGGGAAAACTGAAAATCCATAAGACAGAGCCACCCCCAAATTGAGGGCTGCACTGCTTACAGGAACCTCAACCTGGGTACACCTGAAATATCCCAGGAAATATAAAAATGGTTCCAAACATCGTGGAACTTACGTACGATGGAATATCCCTCAGCCATGAAATCAATGTCATAAGACCAGTAGCAGCAAAATGAGTGGATTGAGGTACGATGATTCTAAGTGAAAGAAGTCACACAGAAAAAGAAACTTATCATAAGATATCACTTAGGAAGATCCTGTAAACATGGCTACACATGAACTGAGTTAGGCAAGAGAACAGAGTCTCACATTTAGAAAACACTCTTATGCCTGCTTAAGGGGGAAGGAGAGGTGGGGTGATGCATCAAACCAGAGTTTGATATAAGCACAGGTACCGTTCCAAAAACCAACTATGGAATAGACAAGACCTACACCTTCCTCAGTGAAAGGGACTCAAAACCCCATATTTCCCGCAGAGGAATAGATCTGACTAGTAAGAATCTTAAAACCTATGTATTGATATGTCTCCGTAAGGGAATCAAGTGTGTCTAGACGGGCATAAACAGGGCAGCGAGAATCAGCTCAAACCCACTCTAAAAAGGAATTTCAAAAACAGAACAAAGAAACAGGGAAAATCTTTACAATTCCTTCAGGGTCTCTGATGCACCCTGGAATGACCCTATCTACAATGACAGCTGGATGTGGCATAAGGCTGGACACTTGGGACTGAGAGGATTGGTGAGATTGGGTGAGCAAATGCAGACCCTTTAAAGCAATAATGCATGGCACCCATTCCATGGGTCCCAACTCTCCAGGTTGAAGGGAATATTACTACAGCTATAACATGTACGGGAAACCTAGAGAATGGACACACTGTGAATACGAAAGGTTTCTAAAACTCAACGAAGAGTCCCTCTCGTGGTGCTCCGGTTTGACTTTCCAACTGCTTTCCTATCAATCTCCCAACTTGGAGAGACAGCCCCTTTAAGCTCCTGGTTCGCACAGGTTGCCAATTTGGCAGAGGATGAAAGGGAAGAGGGAGAACCAATGAGAGAGTAGCTGTTAGGCATTTGGATGGGCACATGTCACTCTAATTTCCCGGCAGGAAGAAGAATTAGCCAAAGTCTCAGCCACCCACCGGGAACCAGTAGAGGTCCTGAACCAAAAGTTTGGACTTGCGTTCAGCTCACAAAAAACGAGTTGAAAAATGGAGCTCAGGGGCACAGCAATTCACAAACTGGCAGAGTAATCAAGGCCAACTATCGTCCAAAAATCTGTTGAGGGAAGGCAACGAGGCGGACTTGAAAGCGAGGCACAATAGCAGGAAACAGATTTCAAGAGGTACGTTGGAATCGCCTGTAAAGCACAGGAAGAGGGGCACAACTTCGACAATGATGCACTTGGCCAAAAAGGGCGTATGCGTTTTCTCCTGAATATATTCAGGAGAAAACGCATACGCCCTTTTAGGCCAAGCAAGCAAGCGGGCAATGCAAATCTGCACTACAAAGAAGTATCACTTCCCACCGGTCAAAAGGGACATCCACAAAATGTGTAAAAACCAGAAAGGCAAGGCAGGCCCTGGAGAACAGGGAGCCTTGTTATGCTGATGGGGGGGATGTAAGTTGCCAACTGCCTCACTGGAAGAGTGCATTGTGTTCCCTAAAACAAGTAAACAACAGAGCTACAGAGCCAAGGGCACGTCCAGTCTAGGGAATATACCTTGGGAAAACTGAAAATCCATAAGACAGAGCCACCCCCAAATTGAGGGCTGCACTGCTTACAGGAACCTCAACCTGGGTACATCTGAAATATCCCAGGAAATATAAAAATGGTTCCAAACATCGTGGAACTTAGGTACGATGGAATATCCCTCAGCCATGAAATCAATGTCATAAGACCAGTAGCAGCAAAATGAGTGGATTCAGGTACGATGATTCTAAGTGAAAGAAGTCACACAGAAAAAGAAACTTATCATAAGATATCACTTAGGATGATCCTGTAAACATGGCTACACATGAACTGAGTTAGGCAAGAGAACAGAGTCTCACATTTTGAAAACACTCTTATGCCTGCTTAAGGGGGAAGGAGAGGTGGGGTGATGCATCAAACCAGAGTTTGATATAAGCACAGGTACCGTTCCAAAAACCAACTATGGAATAGACAAGACCTACACCTTCCTCAGTGAAAGGGACTCAAAACCCCATATTTCCCGCAGAGGAATAGATCTGACTAGTAAGAATCTTAAAACCTATGTATTGATATGTCTCCGTAAGGGAATCAAGTGTGTCTAGACTGGCATAAACATGGCAGCGAGAATCAGCTCAAACCCACTCTAAAAAGGAATTTCAAAAACAGAACAAAGAAACAGGGAAATTCTTTACAATTCCTTCAGGGTCTCTGATGCAACCTGGAATGACCCTATCTACAATGACAGCTGGATGTGGCATAAGGCTGGACACTTGGGACTGAGAGGATTGGTGAGATTGGGTGAGCAAATGCAGACCCTTTAAAGCAATAATGCATGGTACCCACTCCATGGGTCCCAACTCTCCAGGTTGAAGGGAATATTACTACAGCTATAACATGTACGGGAAACCTAGAGAATGGACACACTGTGAATACGAAAGGTTTCTAAAACTCAACGAAGAGTCCCTCTCCTGGTGCTCCGGTTTGACTTTCCAACTGCTTTCCTATCAATCTCCCAACTTGGAGAGACAGCCCCTTTAAGCTCCTGGTTCGCACAGGTTGCCAGTTTGGCAGAGGATGAAAGGGAAGAGGGAGAACCAATGAGAGAGTAGCTGTTAGGCATTTGGATGGGCACATGTCACTCTAATTTCCCGGCAGGAAGAAGAATTAACCAAAGTCTCAGCCACCCACCGGGAACCAGTATAGGTCCTGAACCAAAAGTTTGGACTTGCGTTCAGCTCACAAAAAACGAGTTGAAAAATGGAGCTCAGGGGCACAGCAATTCACAAATTGGCAGAGTAATCAAGGCCAACTATCTTCCAAAAATCTGTTGAGGGAAGGCAACGAGGCGGACTTGAAAGCGAGGCACAATAGCAGGAAACAGATTTCAAGAGGTACGTTGGAATCGCCTGTAAAGCACAGGAAGAGGGGCACAACTTCGACAATGATGCACTTGGCCAAAAAGGGCGTATGCGTTTTCTCCTGAATATATTCAGGAGAAAACGCATACGCCCTTTTTGGCCAAGCAAGCAAGCGGGCAATGCAAATCTGCACTACAAAGAAGTATCACTTCCCACCGGTCAAAAGGGACATCCACAAAATGTGTAAAAACCAGAAAGGCAAGGCAGGCCCTGGAGAACAGGGAGCCTTGTTATGCTGATGGGCGGGATGTAAGTTGCCAACTGCCTCACTGGAGGAGTGCATTGTGTTCCCTAAAACAAGTAAACAACAGAGCTACAGAGCCAAGGGCACGTCCAGTCTAGGGAATATACCTTGGGCAAATTGAAAATCCATAAGACAGAGCCACCCCCAAATTGAGGGCTGCACTGCTTACAGGAACCTCAACCTGGGTACACCTGAAATATCCCAGGAAATATAAAAATGGTTCCAAACATCGTGGAACTTACGTACGATGGAATATCCCTCAGCCATGAAATCAATGTCATAAGACCAGTAGCAGCAAAATGAGTGGATTCAGGTACGATGATTCTAAGTGAAAGAAGTCACACAGAAAAAGAAACTTATCATAAGATATCACTTAGGAAGATCCTGTAAACATGGCTACACATGAACTGAGTTAGGCAAGAGAACAGAGTCTCACATTTAGAAAACACTATTATGCCTGCTTAAGGGGGAAGGAGAGGTGGGGTGATGCATCAAACCAGAGTTTGATATAAGCACAGGTACTGTTCCAAAAACCAACTATGGAATAGACAAGACCTACACCTTCCTCAGTGAAAGGGACTCAAAACCCCATATTTCCCGCAGAGGAATAGATCTGACTAGTAAGAATCTTAAAACCTATGTATTGATATGTCTCCGTAACGGAATCAAGTGTGTCTAGACTGGCATAAACATGGCAGCGAGAATCAGCTCAAACCCACTCTAAAAAGGAATTTCAAAACAGAACAAAGAAACAGGGAAATTCTTTACAATTCCTTCAGGGTCTCTGATGCAACCTGGAATGACCCTATCTACAATGACAGCTTGATGTGGCATGAGGCTGTACACTTGGGACTGAGAGGATTGGTGAGATTGGATGAGCAAATGCAGACCCTTTAAAGCAATAATGCATGGCACCCATTCCATGGGTCCCAGCTCTCCAGGTTGAAGGGAATATTACTACAGATATAACATGTACGGGAAACCTACAGAATGGACACACTGTGAATACGAAAGGTTTCTAAAACTCAACCAAGAGCCCCTCTCCTGGTGCTCCGGCTTGACTTTCCAACTGCTTTCCTATCAATCTCCCAACTTGGAGAGACAGCCCCTTTAAGCTCCTGGTTCGCACAGGTTGCCAGTTTGGCAGAGGATGAAAGGGAAGAGGGAGAACCAATGAGAGAGTAGCTGTTAGGCATTTGGATGGGCACATGTCACTCTAATTTCCCGGCAGGAAGAAGAATTAACCAAAGTCTCAGCCACCCACCGGGAACCAGTAGAGGTCCTGAACCAAAAGTTTGGACTTGCGTTCAGCTCACAAAAAACGAGTTGAAAAATGGAGCTCAGGGGCACAGCAATTCACAAACTGGCAGAGTAATCAAGGCCAACTATCGTCCAAAAATCTGTTGAGGGAAGGCAACGAGGCGGACTTGAAAGCGAGGCAGAATAGCAGGAAACAGATTTCAAGAGGTACGTTGGAATCGCCTGTAAAGCACAGGAAGAGGGGCACAACTTCGACAATGATGCACTTGGCCAAAAAGGGCATATGCGTTTTCTCCTGAATATATTCAGGAGAAAACGCATATGCTCTTTTTGGCCAAGCAAGCAAGCGGGCAATGCAAATCTGCACTACAAAGAAGTATCACTTCCCACCGGTCAAAAGGGACATCCACAAAATATGTAAAAACCAGAAAGGCAAGGCAGGCCCTGGAGAACAGGGAGCCTTGTTATGCTGATGGGCGGGATGTAAGTTGCCAACTGCCTCACTGGAAGAGTGCATTGTGTTCCCTAAAACAAGTAAACAACAGAGCTACAGAGCCAAGGGCACGTCCAGTCTAGGGAATATACCTTGGGAAAACTGAAAATCCATAAGACAGAGCCACCCCCAAATTGAGGGCTGCACTGCTTACAGGAACCTCAACCTGGGTACATCTGAAATATCCCAGGAAATATAAAAATGGTTCCAAACATCGTGGAACTTAGGTACGATGGAATATCCCTCAGCCATGAAATCAATGTCATAAGACCAGTAGCAGCAAAATGAGTGGATTCAGGTACGATGATTCTAAGTGAAAGAAGTCACACAGAAAAAGAAACTTATCATAAGATATCACTTAGGATGATCCTGTAAACATGGCTACACATGAACTGAGTTAGGCAAGAGAAGAGAGTCTCACATTTTGAAAACACTCTTATGCCTGCTTAAGGGGGAAGGAGAGGTGGGGTGATGCATCAAACCAGAGTTTGATATAAGCACAGGTACCGTTCCAAAAACCAACTATGGAATAGACAAGACCTACACCTTCCTCAGTGAAAGGGACTCAAAACCCCATATTTCCCGCAGAGGAATAGATCTGACTAGTAAGAATCTTAAAACCTGTGTATTGATATGTCTCCGTAAGGGAATCAAGTGTGTCTAGACTGGCATAAACATGGCAGCGAGAATCAGCTCAAACCCACTCTAAAAAGGAATTTCAAAAACAGAACAAAGAAACAGGGAAATTCTTTACAATTCCTTCAGGGTCTCTGATGCAACCTGGAATGACCCTATCTACAATGACAGCTGGATGTGGCATAAGGCTGGACACTTGGGACTGAGAGGATTGGTGAGATTGGGTGAGCAAATGCAGACCCTTTAAAGCAATAATGCATGGTACCCACTCCATGGGTCCCAACTCTCCAGGTTGAAGGGAATATTACTACAGCTATAACATGTACGGGAAACCTACAGAATGGACACACTGTGAATACGAAAGGTTTCTAAAACTCAACGAAGAGTCCCTCTCCTGGTGCTCCGGTTTGACTTTCCAACTGCTTTCCTATCAATCTCCCAACTTGGAGAGACAGCCCCTTTAAGCTCCTGGTTCGCACAGGTTGCCAGTTTGGCAGAGGATGAAAGGGAAGAGGGAGAACCAATGAGAGAGTAGCTGTTAGGCATTTGGATGGGCACATGTCACTCTAATTTCCCGGCAGGAAGAAGAATTAACCAAAGTCTCAGCCACCCACCGGGAACCAGTAGAGGTCCTGAACCAAAAGTTTGGACTTGCGTTCAGCTCACAAAAAACGAGTTGAAAAATGGAGCTCAGGGGCACAGCAATTCACAAATTGGCAGAGTAATCAAGGCCAACTATCTTCCAAAAATCTGTTGAGGGAAGGCAACGAGGCGGACTTGAAAGCGAGGCACAATAGCAGGAAACAGATTTCAAGAGGTACGTTGGAATCGCCTGTAAAGCACAGGAAGAGGGGCACAACTTCGACAATGATGCACTTGGCCAAAAAGGGCGTATGCGTTTTCTCCTGAATATATTCAGGAGAAAACGCATACGCCCTTTTTGGCCAAGCAAGCAAGCGGGCAATGCAAATCTGCACTACAAAGAAGTATCACTTCCCACCGGTCAAAAGGGACATCCACAAAATGTGTAAAAACCAGAAAGGCAAGGCAGGCCCTGGAGAACAGGGAGCCTTGTTATGCTGATGGGCGGGATGTAAGTTGCCAACTGCCTCACTGGAGGAGTGCATTGTGTTCCCTAAAACAAGTAAACAACAGAGCTACAGAGCCAAGGGCACGTCCAGTCTAGGGAATATACCTTGGGCAAATTGAAAATCCATAAGACAGAGCCACCCCCAAATTGAGGGCTGCACTGCTTACAGGAACCTCAACCTGGGTACACCTGAAATATCCCAGGAAATATAAAAATGGTTCCAAACATCGTGGAACTTACGTACGATGGAATATCCCTCAGCCATGAAATCAATGTCATAAGACCAGTAGCAGCAAAATGAGTGGATTCAGGTACGATGATTCTAAGTGAAAGAAGTCACACAGAAAAAGAAACTTATCATAAGATATCACTTAGGAAGATCCTGTAAACATGGCTACACATGAACTGAGTTAGGCAAGAGAACAGAGTCTCACATTTAGAAAACACTCTTATGCCTGCTTAAGGGGGAAGGAGAGGTGGGGTGATGCATCAAACCAGAGTTTGATATAAGCACAGGTACTGTTCCAAAAACCAACTATGGAATAGACAAGACCTACACCTTCCTCAGTGAAAGGGACTCAAAACCCCATATTTCCCGCAGAGGAATAGATCTGACTAGTAAGAATCTTAAAACCTATGTATTGATATGTCTCCGTAACGGAATCAAGTGTGTCTAGACTGGCATAAACATGGCAGCGAGAATCAGCTCAAACCCACTCTAAAAAGGAATTTCAAAAACAGAACAAAGAAACAGGGAAATTCTTTACAATTCCTTCAGGGTCTCTGATGCAACCTGGAATGACCCTATCTACAATGACAGCTGGATGTGGCATGAGGCTGTACACTTGGGACTGAGAGGATTGGTGAGATTGGATGAGCAAATGCAGACCCTTTAAAGCAATAATGCATGGCACCCATTCCATGGGTCCCAGCTCTCCAGGTTGAAGGGAATATTACTACAGATATAACATGTACGGGAAACCTACAGAATGGACACACTGTGAATACGAAAGGTTTCTAAAACTCAACCAAGAGCCCCTCTCCTGGTGCTCCGGCTTGACTTTCCAACTGCTTTCCTATCAATCTCCCAACTTGGAGAGACAGCCCCTTTAAGCTCCTGGTTCGCACAGGTTGCCAATTTGGCAGAGGATGAAAGGGAAGAGGGAGAACCAATGAGAGAGTAGCTGTTAGGCATTTGGATGGGCACATGTCACTCTAATTTCCCGGCAGGAAGAAGAATTAACCAAAGTCTCAGCCACCCACCGGGAACCAGTAGAGGTCCTGAACCAAAAGTTTGGACTTGCGTTCAGCTCACAAAAAACGAGTTGAAAAATGGAGCTCAGGGGCACAGCAATTCACAAACTGGCAGAGTAATCAAGGCCAACTATCGTCCAAAAATCTGTTGAGGGAAGGCAACGAGGCGGACTTGAAAGCGAGGCAGAATAGCAGGAAACAGATTTCAAGAGGTACGTTGGAATCGCCTGTAAAGCACAGGAAGAGGGGCACAACTTCGACAATGATGCACTTGGCCAAAAAGGGCATATGCGTTTTCTCCTGAATATATTCAGGAGAAAACGCATATGCTCTTTTTGGCCAAGCAAGCAAGCGGGCAATGCAAATCTGCACTACAAAGAAGTATCACTTCCCACCGGTCAAAAGGGACATCCACAAAATATGTAAAAACCAGAAAGGCAAGGCAGGCCCTGGAGAACAGGGAGCCTTGTTATGCTGATGGGCGGGATGTAAGTTGCCAACTGCCTCACTGGAAGAGTGCATTGTGTTCCCTAAAACAAGTAAACAACAGAGCTACAGAGCCAAGGGCACGTCCAGTCTAGGGAATATACCTTGGGAAAACTGAAAATCCATAAGACAGAGCCACCCCCAAATTGAGGGCTGCACTGCTTACAGGAACCTCAACCTGGGTACACCTGAAATATCCCAGGAAATATAAAAATGGTTCCAAACATCGTGGAACTTAGGTACGATGGAATATCCCTCAGCCATGAAATCAATGTCATAAGACCAGTAGCAGCAAAATGAGTGGATTCAGGTACGATGATTCTAAGTGAAAGAAGTCACACAGAAAAAGAAACTTATCATAAGATATCACTTAGGATGATCCTGTAAACATGGCTACACATGAACTGAGTTAGGCAAGAGAACAGAGTCTCACATTTTGAAAACACTCTTATGCCTGCTTAAGGGGGAAGGAGAGGTGGGGTGATGCATCAAACCAGAGTTTGATATAAGCACAGGTACCGTTCCAAAAACCAACTATGGAATAGACAAGACCTACACCTTCCTCAGTGAAAGGGACTCAAAACCCCATATTTCCCGCAGAGGAATAGATCTGACTAGTAAGAATCTTAAAACCTATGTATTGATATGTCTCCGTAAGGGAATCAAGTGTGTCTAGACTGGCATAAACATGGCAGCGAGAATCAGCTCAAACCCACTCTAAAAAGGAATTTCAAAAACAGAACAAAGAAACAGGGAAATTCTTTACAATTCCTTCAGGGTCTCTGATGCAACCTGGAATGACCCTATCTACAATGACAGCTGGATGTGGCATAAGGCTGGACACTTGGGACTGAGAGGATTGGTGAGATTGGGTGAGCAAATGCAGACCCTTTAAAGCAATAATGCATGGTACCCACACCATGGGTCCCAACTCTCCAGGTTGAAGGGAATATTACTACAGCTATAACATGTACGGGAAACCTAGAGAATGGACACACTGTGAATACGAAAGGTTTCTAAAACTCAACGAAGAGTCCCTCTCCTGGTGCTCCGGTTTGACTTTCCAACTGCTTTCCTATCAATCTCCCAACTTGGAGAGACAGCCCCTTTAAGCTCCTGGTTCGCACAGGTTGCCAGTTTGGCAGAGGATGAAAGGGAAGAGGGAGAACCAATGAGAGAGTAGCTGTTAGGCATTTGGATGGGCACATGTCACTCTAATTTCCCGGCAGGAAGAAGAATTAACCAAAGTCTCAGCCACCCACCGGGAACCAGTATAGGTCCTGAACCAAAAGTTTGGACTTGCGTTCAGCTCACAAAAAACGAGTTGAAAAATGGAGCTCAGGGGCACAGCAATTCACAAACTGGCAGAGTAATCAAGGCCAACTATCTTCCAAAAATCTGTTGAGGGAAGGCAACGAGGCGGACTTGAAAGCGAGGCAGAATAGCAGGAAACAGATTTCAAGAGGTACGTTGGAATCGCCTGTAAAGCACAGGAAGAGGGGCACAACTTCGACAATGATGCACTTGGCCAAAAAGGGCGTATGCGTTTTCTCCTGAATATATTCAGGAGAAAACGCATACGCCCTTTTTGGCCAAGCAAGCAAGCGGGCAATGCAAATCTGCACTACAAAGAAGTATCACTTCCCACCGGTCAAAAGGGACATCCACAAAATGTGTAAAAACCAGAAAGGCAAGGCAGGCCCTGGAGAACAGGGAGCCTTGTTATGCTGATGGGCGGGATGTAAGTTGCCAACTGCCTCACTGGAGGAGTGCATTGTGTTCCCTAAAACAAGTAAACAACAGAGCTACAGAGCCAAGGGCACGTCCAGTCTAGGGAATATACCTTGGGAAAACTGAAAATCCATAAGACAGAGCCACCCCCAAATTGAGGGCTGCACTGCTTACAGGAACCTCAACCTGGGTACACCTGAAATATCCCAGGAAATATAAAAATGGTTCCAAACATCGTGGAACTTACGTACGATGGAATATCCCTCAGCCATGAAATCAATGTCATAAGACCAGTAGCAGCAAAATGAGTGGATTCAGGTACGATGATTCTAAGTGAAAGAAGTCACACAGAAAAAGAAACTTATCATAAGATATCACTTAGGAAGATCCTATAAACATGGCTACACATGAACTGAGTTAGGCAAGAGAACAGAGTCTCACATTTAGAAAACACTCTTATGCCTGCTTAAGGGGGAAGGAGAGGTGGGGTGATGCATCAAACCAGAGTTTGATATAAGCACAGGTACCGTTCCAAAAACCAACTATGGAATAGACAAGACCTACACCTTCCTCAGTGAAAGGGACTCAAAACCCCATATTTCCCGCAGAGGAATAGATCTGACTAGTAAGAATCTTAAAACCTATGTATTGATATGTCTCCGTAAGGGAATCAAGTGTGTCTAGACTGGCATAAACAGGGCAGCGAGAATCAGCTCAAACCCACTCTAAAAAGGAATTTCTAAAACAGAACAAAGAAACAGGGAAATTCTTTACAATTCCTTCAGGGTCTCTGATGCAACCTGGAATGACCCTATCTACAATGACAGCTGGATGTGGCATGAGGCTGGACACTTGGGACTGAGAGGATTGGTGAGATTGGGTGAGCAAATGCAGACCCTTTAAAGCAATAATGCATGGCACCCATTCCATGGGTCCCAGCTCTCCAGGTTGAAGGGAATATTACTACAGCTATAACGTGTACAGGAAACCTAGAGAATGGACACACTGTGAATACGAAAGGTTTCTAAAACTCAACGAAGAGCCCCTCTCCTGGTGCTCCGGCTTGACTTTCCAACTGCTTTCCTATCAATCTCCCAACTTGGAGAGACAGCCCCTTTAAGCTCCTGGTTCGCACAGGTTGCCAATTTGGCAGAGGATGAAAGGGAAGAGGGAGAACCAATGAGAGAGTAGCTGTTAGGCATTTGGATGGGCACATGTCACTCTAATTTCCCGGCAGGAAGAAGAATTAACCAAAGTCTCAGCCACCCACCGGGAACCAGTATAGGTCCTGAACCAAAAGTTTGGACTTGCGTTCAGCTCACAAAAAACGAGTTGAAAAATGGAGCTCAGGGGCACAGCAATTCACAAACTGGCAGAGTAATCAAGGCCAACTATCTTCCAAAAATCTGTTGAGGGAAGGCAACGAGGCGGACTTGAAAGCGAGGCACAATAGCAGGAAACAGATTTCAAGAGGTACGTTGGAATCGCCTGTAAAGCACAGGAAGAGGGGCACAACTTCGACAATGATGCACTTGGCCAAAAAGGGCGTATGCGTTTTCTCCTGAATATATTCAGGAGAAAACGCATACGCCCTTTTTGGCCAAGCAAGCAAGCGGGCAATGCAAATCTGCACTACAAAGAAGTATCACTTCCCACCGGTCAAAAGGGACATCCACAAAATGTGTAAAAACCAGAAAGGCAAGACAGGCCCTGGAGAACAGGGAGCCTTGTTATGCTGATGGGCGGGATGTAAGTTGCCAACTGCCTCACTGGAGGAGTGCATTGTGTTCCCTAAAACAAGTAAACAACAGAGCTACAGAGCCAAGGGCACGTCCAGTCTAGGGAATATACCTTGGGAAAACTGAAAATCCATAAGACAGAGCCACCCCCAAATTGAGGGCTGCACTGCTTACAGGAACCTCAACCTGGGTACACCTGAAATATCCCAGGAAATATAAAAATGGTTCCAAACATCGTGGAACTTACGTACGATGGAATATCCCTCAGCCATGAAATCAATGTCATAAGACCAGTAGCAGCAAAATGAGTGGATTCAGGTACGATGATTCTAAGTGAAAGAAGTCACACAGAAAAAGAAACTTATCATAAGATATCACTTAGGAAGATCCTGTAAACATGGCTACACATGAACTGAGTTAGGCAAGAGAACAGAGTCTCACATTTAGAAAACACTCTTATGCCTGCTTAAGGGGGAAGGAGAGGTGGGGTGATGCATCAAACCAGAGTTTGATATAAGCACAGGTACCGTTCCAAAACCCAACTATGGAATAGACAAGACCTACACCTTCCTCAGTGAAAGGGACTCAAAACCCCATATTTCCCGCAGAGGAATAGATCTGACTAGTAAGAATCTTAAAACCTATGTATTGATATGTCTCCGTAAGGGAATCAAGTGTGTCTAGACTGGCATAAACAGGGCAGCGAGAATCAGCTCAAACCCACTCTAAAAAGGAATTTCAAAAACAGAACAAAGAAACAGGGAAATTCTTTACAATTCCTTCAGGGTCTCTGATGCAACCTGGAATGACCCTATCTACAATGACAGCTGGATGTGGCATAAGGCTGGACACTTGGGACTGAGAGGATTGGTGAGATTGGGTGAGCAAATGCAGACCCTTTAAAGCAATAATGCATGGCACCCATTCCATGGGTCCCAGCTCTCCAGGTTGAAGGGAATATTACTACAGCTATAACGTGTACGGGAAACCTAGAGAATGGACACACTGTGAATACGAAAGGTTTCTAAAGCTCAACGAAGAGCCCCTCTCCTGGTGCTCCGGTTTGACTTTCCAACTGCTTTCCTATCAATCTCCCAACTTGGAGAGACAGCCCCTTTAAGCTCCTGGTTCGCACAGGTTGCCAATTTGGCAGAGGATGAAAGGGAAGAGGGAGAACCAATGAGAGAGTAGCTGTTAGGCATTTGGATGGGCACATGTCACTCTAATTTCCCGGCAGGAAGAAGAATTAACCAAAGTCTCAGCCACCCACCGGGAACCAGTATAGGTCCTGAACCAAAAGTTTGGACTTGCGTTCAGCTCACAAAAAACGAGTTGAAAAATGGAGCTCAGGGGCACAGCAATTCACAAACTGGCAGAGTAATCAAGGCCAACTATCGTCCAAAAATCTGTTGAGGGAAGGCAACGAGGCGGACTTGAAAGCGAGGCAGAATAGCAGGAAAGAGATTTCAACAGGTACGTTGGAATCGCCTGTAAAGCACAGGAAGAGGGGCACAACTTCGACAATGATGCACTTGGCCAAAAAGGGCGTATGCGTTTTCTCCTGAATATATTCAGGAGAAAACGCATACGCCCTTTTAGGCCAAGCAAGCAAGCGGGCAATGCAAATCTGCACTACAAAGAAGTATCACTTCCCACCGGTCAAAAGGGACATCCACAAAATGTGTAAAAACCAGAAAGGCAAGGCAGGCCCTGGAGAACAGGGAGCCTTGTTATGCTGATGGGCGGGATGTAAGTTGCCAACTGCCTCACTGGAAGAGTGCATTGTGTTCCCTAAAACAAGTAAACAACAGAGCTACAGAGCCAAGGGCACGTCCAGTCTAGGGAATATACCTTGGGAAAACTGAAAATCCATAAGACAGAGCCACCCCCAAATTGAGGGCTGCACTGCTTACAGGAACCTCAACCTGGGTACATCTGAAATATCCCAGGAAATATAAAAATGGTTCCAAACATCGTGGAACTTAGGTACGATGGAATATCCCTCAGCCATGAAATCAATGTCATAAGACCAGTAGCAGCAAAATGAGTGGATTGAGGTACGATGATTCTAAGTGAAAGAAGTCACACAGAAAAAGGAACTTATCATAAGATATCACTTAGGATGATCCTGTAAACATGGCTACACATGAACTGAGTTAGGCAAGAGAACAGAGTCTCACATTTAGAAAACACTCTTATGCCTGCTTAAGGGGGAAGGAGAGGTGGGGTGATGCATCAAACCAGAGTTTGATATAAGCACAGGTACCGTTCCAAAAACCAACTATGGAATAGACAAGACCTACACCTTCCTCAGTGAAAGGGACTCAAAACCCCATATTTCCCGCAGAGGAATAGATCTGACTAGTAAGAATCTTAAAACCTATGTATTGATATGTCTCCGTAAGGGAATCAAGTGTGTCTAGACTGGCATAAACATGGCAGCGAGAATCAGCTCAAACCCACTCTAAAAAGGAATTTCAAAAACAGAACAAAGAAACAGGGAAATTCTTCACAATTCCTTCAGGGTCTCTGATGCAACCTGGAATGACCCTATCTACAATGACAGCTGGATGTGGCATAAGGCTGGACACTTGGGACTGAGAGGATTGGTGAGATTGGGTGAGCAAATGCAGACCCTTTAAAGCAATAATGCATGGTACCCACTCCATGGGTCCCAGCTCTCCAGGTTGAAGGGAATATTACTACAGCTATAACATGTACGGGAAACCTAGGGAATGGACACACTGTGAATACGAAAGGTTTCTAAAACTCAACGAAGAGTCCCTCTCCTGGTGCTCCGGTTTGACTTTCCAACTGCTTTCCTATCAATCTCCCAACTTGGAGAGACAGCCCCTTTAAGCTCCTGGTTCGCACAGGTTGCCAATTTGGCAGAGGATGAAAGGGAAGAGGGAGAACCAATGAGAGAGTAGCTGTTAGGCATTTGGATGGGCACATGTCACTCTAATTTCCCGGCAGGAAGAAGAATTAACCAAAGTCTCAGCCACCCACCGGGAACCAGTATAGGTCCTGAACCAAAAGTTTGGACTTGCGTTCAGCTCACAAAAAACGAGTTGAAAAATGGAGCTCAGGGGCACAGCAATTCACAAATTGGCAGAGTAATCAAGGCCAACTATCTTCCAAAAATCTGTTGAGGGAAGGCAACGAGGCGGACTTGAAAGCGAGGCACAATAGCAGGAAACAGATTTCAAGAGGTACGTTGGAATCGCCTGTAAAGCACAGGAAGAGGGGCACAACTTCGACAATGATGCACTTGGCCAAAAAGGGCGTATGCGTTTTCTCCTGAATATATTCAGGAGAAAACGCATACGCCCTTTTTGGCCAAGCAAGCAAGCGGTCAATGCAAATCTGCACTACAAAGAAGTATCACTTCCCACCGGTCAAAAGGGACATCCACAAAATGTGTAAAAACCAGAAAGGCAAGGCAGGCCCTGGAGAACAGGGAGCCTTGTTATGCTGATGGGCGGGATGTAAGTTGCCAACTGCCTCACTGGAGGAGTGCATTGTGTTCCCTAAAACAAGTAAACAACAGAGCTACAGAGCCAAGGGCACGTCCAGTCTAGGGAATATACCTTGGGCAAATTGAAAATCCATAAGACAGAGCCACCCCCAAATTGAGGGCTGCACTGCTTACAGGAACCTCAACCTGGGTACACCTGAAATATCCCAGGAAATATAAAAATGGTTCCAAACATCGTGGAACTTAGGTACGATGGAATATCCCTCAGCCATGAAATCAATGTCATAAGACCAGTAGCAGCAAAATGAGTGGATTCAGGTACGATGATTCTAAGTGAAAGAAGTCACACAGAAAAAGAAACTTATCATAAGATATCACTTAGGAAGATCCTGTAAACATGGCTACACATGAACTGAGTTAGGCAAGAGAACAGAGTCTCACATTTAGAAAACACTCTTATGCCTGCTTAAGGGGGAAGGAGAGGTGGGGTGATGCATCAAACCAGAGTTTGATATAAGCACAGGTACCGTTCCAAAAACCAACTATGGAATAGACAAGACCTACACCTTCCTCAGTGAAAGGGACTCAAAACCCCATATTTCCCGCAGAGGAATAGATCTGACTAGTAAGAATCTTAAAACCTATGTATTGATATGTCTCCGTAAGGGAATCAAGTGTGTCTAGACTGGCATAAACAGGGCAGCGAGAATCAGCTCAAACCCACTCTAAAAAGGAATTTCAAAAACAGAACAAAGAAACAGGGAAATTCTTTACAATTCCTTCAGGGTCTCTGATGCAACCTGGAATGACCCTATCTACAATGACAGCTGGATGTGGCATAAGGCTGGACACTTGGGACTGAGAGGATTGGTGAGATTGGGTGAGCAAATGCAGACCCTTTAAAGCAATAATGCATGGCACCCATTCCATGGGTCCCAGCTCTCCAGGTTGAAGGGAATATTACTACAGCTATAACGTGTACGGGAAACCTAGAGAATGGACACACTGTGAATACGAAAGGTTTCTAAAGCTCAACGAAGAGCCCCTCTCCTGGTGCTCCGGTTTGACTTTCCAACTGCTTTCCTATCAATCTCCCAACTTGGAGAGACAGCCCCTTTAAGCTCCTGGTTCGCACAGGTTGCCAATTTGGCAGAGGATGAAAGGGAAGAGGGAGAACCAATGAGAGAGTAGCTGTTAGGCATTTGGATGGGCACATGTCACTCTAATTTCCCGGCAGGAAGAAGAATTAACCAAAGTCTCAGCCACCCACCGGGAACCAGTAGAGGTCCTGAACCAAAAGTTTGGACTTGCGTTCAACTCACAAAAAACGAGTTGAAAAATGGAGCTCAGGGGCACAGCAATTCACAAACTGGCAGAGTAATCAAGGCCAACTATCGTCCAAAAATCTGTTGAGGGAAGGCAACGAGGCGGACTTGAAAGCGAGGCACAATAGCAGGAAACAGATTTCAAGAGGTACGTTGGAATCGCCTGTAAAGCACAGGAAGAGGGGCACAACTTCGACAATGATGCACTTGGCCAAAAAGGGCGTATGCGTTTTCTCCTGAATATATTCAGGAGAAAACGCATTAGCCCTTTTTGGCCAAGCAAGCAAGCGGGCAATGCAAATCTGCACTACAAAGAAGTATCACTTCCCACCGGTCAAAAGGGACATCCACAAAATGTGTAAAAACCAGAAAGGCAAGACAGGCCCTGGAGAACAGGGAGCCTTGTTATGCTGATGGGCGGGATGTAAGTTGCCAACTGCCTCACTGGAGGAGTGCATTGTGTTCCCTAAAACAAGTAAACAACAGAGCTACAGAGCCAAGGGCACGTCCAGTCTAGGGAATATACCTTGGGAAAACTGAAAATCCATAAGACAGAGCCACCCCCAAATTGAGGGCTGCACTGCTTACAGGAACCTCAACCTGGGTACACCTGAAATATCCCAGGAAATATAAAAATGGTTCCAAACATCGTGGAACTTACGTACGATGGAATATCCCTCAGCCATGAAATCAATGTCATAAGACCAGTAGCAGCAAAATGAGTGGATTCAGGTACGATGATTCTAAGTGAAAGAAGTCACACAGAAAAAGAAACTTATCATAAGATATCACTTAGGAAGATCCTGTAAACATGGCTACACATGAACTGAGTTAGGCAAGAGAACAGAGTCTCACATTTAGAAAACACTCTTATGCCTGCTTAAGGGGGAAGGAGAGGTGGGGTGATGCATCAAACCAGAGTTTGATATAAGCACAGGTACTGTTCCAAAAACCAACTATGGAATAGACAAGACCTACACCTTCCTCAGTGAAAGGGACTCAAAACCCCATATTTCCCGCAGAGGAATAGATCTGACTAGTAAGAATCTTAAAACCTATGTATTGATATGTCTCCGTAAGGGAATCAAGTGTGTCTAGACTGGCATAAACATGGCAGCGAGAATCAGCTCAAACCCACTCTAAAAAGGAATTTCAAAAACAGAACAAAGAAACAGGGAAATTCTTTACAATTCCTTCAGGGTCTCTGATGCAATCTGGAATGACCCTATCTACAATGACAGCTGGATGTGGCATGAGGCTGGACACTTGGGACTGAGAGGATTGGTGAGATTGGGTGAGCAAATGCAGACCCTTTAAAGCAATAATGCATGGCACCCATTCCATGGGTCCCAGCTCTCCAGGTTGAAGGGAATATTACTACAGCTATAACATGTACGGGAAACCTAGAGAATGGACACACTGTGAATACGAAAGGTTTCTAAAACTCAACCAAGAGCCCCTCTCCTGGTGCTCCGGTTTGACTTTCCAACTGCTTTCCTATCAATCTCCCAACTTGGAGAGACAGCCCCTTTAAGCTCCTGGTTCGCACAGGTTGCCAGTTTGGCAGAGGATGAAAGGGAAGAGGGAGAACCAATGAGAGAGTAGCTGTTAGGCATTTGGATGGGCACATGTCACTCTAATTTCCCGGCAGGAAGAAGAATTAACCAAAGTCTCAGCCACCCACCGGGAACCAGTATAGGTCCTGAACCAAAAGTTTGGACTTGCGTTCAGCTCACAAAAAACGAGTTGAAAAATGGAGCTCAGGGGCACAGCAATTCACAAACTGGCAGAGTAATCAAGGCCAACTATCGTCCAAAAATCTGTTGAGGGAAGGCAACGAGGCGGACTTGAAAGCGAGGCAGAATAGCAGGAAAGAGATTTCAAGAGGTACGTTGGAATCACCTGTAAAGCACAGGAAGAGGGGCACAACTTCGACAATGATGCACTTGGCCAAAAAGGGC
This sequence comes from Mesoplodon mirus, assembly GCF_964341445.2. NCBI lineage: Eukaryota > Metazoa > Chordata > Mammalia > Artiodactyla > Ziphiidae > Mesoplodon > Mesoplodon mirus. The sequence goes on along the minus strand of NC_138987.1, from coordinate 109,303,900 downwards.
GTATGCGTTTTCTCCTGAATATATTCAGGAGAAAACGGATACGCTCTTTTTGGCCAAGCAAGCAAGCGGGCAATGCAAATCTGCACTACAAAGAAGTATCACTTCCCACCGGTCAAAAGGGACATCCACAAAATGTTTAAAAACCAGAAAGGCAAGACAGGCCCTGGAGAACAGGGAGCCTTGTTATGCTGATGGGCGGGATGTAAGTTGCCAACTGCCTCACTGGAGGAGTGCATTGTGTTCCCTAAAACAAGTAAACAACAGAGCTACAGAGCCAAGGGCACGTCCAGTCTAGGGAATATACCTTGGGAAAACTGAAAATCCATAAGACAGAGCCACCCCCAAATTGAGGGCTGCACTGCTTACAGGAACCTCAACCTGGGTACACCTGAAATATCCCAGGAAATATAAAAATGGTTCCAAACATCGTGGAACTTACGTACGATGGAATATCCCTCAGCCATGAAATCAATGTCATAAGACCAGTAGCAGCAAAATGAGTGGATTCAGGTACGATGATTCTAAGTGAAAGAAGTCACACAGAAAAAGAAACTTATCATAAGATATCACTTAGGAAGATCCTATAAACATGGCTACACATGAACTGAGTTAGGCAAGAGAACAGAGTCTCACATTTAGAAAACACTCTTATGCCTGCTTAAGGGGGAAGGAGAGGTGGGGTGATGCATCAAACCAGAGTTTGATATAAGCACAGGTACCGTTCCAAAAACCAACTATGGAATAGACAAGACCTACACCTTCCTCAGTGAAAGGGACTCAAAACCCCATATTTCCCGCAGAGGAATAGATCTGACTAGTAAGAATCTTAAAACCTATGTATTGATATGTCTCCGTAAGGGAATCAAGTGTGTCTAGACTGGCATAAACATGGCAGCGAGAATCAGCTCAAACCCACTATAAAAAGGAATTTCTAAAACAGAACAAAGAAACAGGGAAATTCTTTACAATTCCTTCAGGGTCTCTGTTGCAACCTGGAATAACCCTATCTACAATGACAGCTGGATGTGGCATGAGGCTGGACACTTGGGACTGAGAGGATTGGTGAGATTGGGTGAGCAAATGCAGACCCTTTAAAGCAATAATGCATGGCACCCATTCCATGGGTCCCAGCTCTCCAGGTTGAAGGGAATATTACTACAGCTATAACATGTACGGGAAACCTAGAGAATGGACACACTGTGAATACGAAAGGTTTCTAAAACTCAACGAAGAGCCCCTCTCCTGGCGCTCCGGTTTGACTTTCCAACTGCTTTCCTATCAATCTCCCAATTTGGAGAGACAGCCCCTTTAAGCTCCTGGTTCGCACAGGTTGCCAATTTGGCAGAGGATGAAAGGGAAGAGGGAGAACCAATGAGAGAGTAGCTGTTGGGCATTTGGATGGGCACATGTCACTCTAATTTCCCGGCAGGAAGAAGAATTAACCAAAGTCTCAGCCACCCACCGGGAACCAGTAGAGGTCCTGAACCAAAAGTTTGGACTTGCGTTCAGCTCACAAAAAACGAGTTGAAAAATGGAGCTCAGGGGCACAGCAATTCACAAACTGGCAGAGTAATCAAGGCCAACTATCGTCCAAAAATCTGTTGAGGGAAGGCAACGAGGCGGACTTGAAAGCGAGGCACAATAGCAGGAAACAGATTTCAAGAGGTACGTTGGAATCGCCTGTAAAGCACAGGAAGAGGGGCACAACTTCGACAATGATGCACTTGGCCAAAAAGGGCGTATGCATTTTCTCCTGAATATATACAGGAGAAAACGCATACGCCCTTTTTGGCCAAGCAAGCAAGCGGGCAATGCAAATCTGCACTACAAAGAAGTATCACTTCCCACCGGTCAAAAGGGACATCCACAAAATGTGTAAAAACCAGAAAGGCAAGACAGGCCCTGGAGAACAGGGAGCCTTGTTATGCTGATGGGCGGGATGTAAGTTGCCAACTGCCTCACTGGAGGAGTGCATTGTGTTCCCTAAAACAAGTAAACAACAGAGCTACAGAGCCAAGGGCACGTCCAGTCTAGGGAGTATACCTTGGGAAAACTGAAAATCCATAAGACAGAGCCACCCCCAAGTTGAGGGCTGCACTGCTTACAGGAACCTCAACCTGGGTACACCTGAAATATCCCAGGAAATATAAAAATGGTTCCAAACATCGTGGAACTTACGTATGATGGAATATCCCTCAGCCATGAAATCAATGTCATAAGACCAGTAGCAGCAAAATGAGAGGATTCAGGTACGATGATTCTAAGTGAAAGAAGTCACACAGAAAAAGAAACATATCATAAGATATCACTTAGGAAGATCCTGTAAACATGGCTACACATGAACTGAGTTAGGCAAGAGAACAGAGTCTCACATTTAGAAAACACTCTTATGCCTGCTTAAGGGGGAAGGAGAGGTGGGGTGATGCATCAAACCAGAGTTTGATATAAGCACAGGTACCGTTCCAAAAACCAACTATGGAATAGACAAGACCTACACCTTCCTCAGTGAAAGGGACTCAAAACCCCATATTTCCCGCAGAGGAATAGATCTGACTAGTAAGAATCTTAAAACCTATGTATTGATATGTCTCCGTAAGGGAATCAAGTGTGTCTAGACTGGCATAAACAGGGCAGCGAGAATCAGCTCAAACCCACTCTAAAAAGGAATTTCAAAAACAGAACAAAGAAACAGGGAAAATCTTTACAATTCCTTCACGGTCTCTGATGCAACCTGGAATGACCCTATCTACAATGACAGCTGGATGTGGCATAAGGCTGGACACTTGGGACTGAGAGGATTGGTGAGATTGGGTGAGCAAATGCAGACCCTTTAAAGCAATAATGCATGGTACCCACTCCATGGGTCCCAACTCTCCAGGTTGAAGGGAATATTACTACAGTTATAACATGTACGGGAAACCTAGAGAATGGACACACTGTGAATACGAAAGGTTTCTAAAACTCAACGAAGAGTCCCTCTCCTGGTGCTCCGGTTTGACTTTCCAACTGCTTTCCTATCAATCTCCCAACTTGGAGAGACAGCCCCTTTAAGCTCCTGGTTCGCACAGGTTGCCAATTTGGCAGAGGATGAAAGGGAAGAGGGAGAACCAATGAGAGAGTAGCTGTTAGGCATTTGGATGGGCACATGTCACTCTAATTTCCCGGCAGGAAGAAGAATTAACCAAAGTCTCAGCCACGCACCGGGAACCAGTATAGGTCCTGAACCAAAAGTTTGGACTTGCGTTCAGCTCACAAAAAACGAGTTGAAAAATGGAGCTCAGGGGCACAGCAATTCACAAACTGGCAGAGTAATCAAGGCCAACTCTCGTCCAAAAATCTGTTGAGGGAAGGCAGCGAGGCGGACTTGAAAGCGAGGCACAATAGCAGGAAACAGATTTCAAGAGGTACGTTGGAATCGCCTGTAAAGCACAGGAAGAGGGGCACAACTTCGACAATGATGCACTTGGCCAAAAAGGGCGTATGCGTTTTCTCCTGAATATATTCAGGAGAAAACGCATACGCCCTTTTTGGCCAAGCAAGCAAGCGGGCAATGCAAATCTGCACTACAAAGAAGTATCACTTCCCACCGGTCAAAAGGGACATCCACAAAATGTGTAAAAACCAGAAAGGCAAGGCAGGCCCTGGAGAACAGGGAGCCTTGTTATGCTGATGGGCGGGATGTAAGTTGCCAACTGCCTCACTGGAGGAGTGCATTGTGTTCCCTAAAACAAGTAAACAACAGAGCTACAGAGCCAAGGGCACGTCCAGTCTAGGGAATATACCTTGGGAAAACTGAAAATCCATAAGACAGAGCCACCCCCAAATTGAGGTCTGCACTGCTTACAGGAACCTCAACCTGGGTACACCTGAAATATCCCAGGAAATATAAAAATGGTTCCAAACATCGTGGAACTTACGTACGATGGAATATCCCTCAGCCATGAAATCAATGTCATAAGACCAGTAGCAGCAAAATGAGTGGATTCAGGTACGATGATTCTAAGTGAAAGAAGTCACACAGAAAAAGAAACTTATCATAAGATATCACTTAGGAAGATCCTGTAAACATGGCTACACATGATCTGAGTTAGGCAAGAGAACAGAGTCTCACATTTAGAAAACACTCTTATGCCTGCTTAAGGGGGAAGGAGAGGTGGGGTGATGCATCAAACCAGAGTTTGATATAAGCACAGGTACTGTTCCAAAAACCAACTATGGAATAGACAAGACCTACACCTTCCTCAGTGAAAGGGACTCAAAACCCCATATTTCCCGCAGAGGAATAGATCTGACTAGTAAGAATCTTAAAACCTATGTATTGATATGTCTCCGTAACGGAATCAAGTGTGTCTAGACTGGCATAAACATGGCAGCGAGAATCAGCTCAAACCCACTCTAAAAAGGAATTTCAAAAACAGAACAAAGAAACAGGGAAATTCTTTACAATTCCTTCAGGGTCTCTGATGCAACCTGGAATGACCCTATCTACAATGACAGCTGGATGTGGCATGAGGCTGGACACTTGGGACTGAGAGGATTGGTGAGATTGGGTGAGCAAATGCAGACCCTTTAAAGCAATAATGCATGGCACCCATTCCATGGGTCCCAGCTCTCCAGGTTGAAGGGAATATTACTACAGATATAACATGTACGGGAAACCTACAGAATGGACACACTGTGAATACGAAAGGTTTCTAAAACTCAACCAAGAGCCCCTCTCCTGGTGCTCCGGCTTGACTTTCCAACTGCTTTCCTATCAATCTCCCAACTTGGAGAGACAGCCCCTTTAAGCTCCTGGTTCGCACAGGTTGCCAATTTGGCAGAGGATGAAAGGGAAGAGGGAGAACCAATGAGAGAGTAGCTGTTAGGCATTTGGATGGGCACATGTCACTCTAATTTCCCGGCAGGAAGAAGAATTAGCCAAAGTCTCAGCCACCCACCGGGAACCAGTAGAGGTCCTGAACCAAAAGTTTGGACTTGCGTTCAGCTCACAAAAAACGAGTTGAAAAATGGAGCTCAGGGGCACAGCAATTCACAAACTGGCAGAGTAATCAAGGCCAACTATCGTCCAAAAATCTGTTGAGGGAAGGCAACGAGGCGGACTTGAAAGCGAGGCACAATAGCAGGAAACAGATTTCAAGAGGTACGTTGGAATCGCCTGTAAAGCACAGGAAGAGGGGCACAACTTCGACAATGATGCACTTGGCCAAAAAGGGCGTATGCGTTTTCTCCTGAATATATATATTCAGGAGAAAACGCATACGCCCTTTTTGGCCAAGCAAGCAAGCGGGCAATGCAAATCTGCACTACAAAGAAGTATCACTTCCCACCGGTCAAAAGGGACATCCACAAAATGTGTAAAAACCAGAAAGGCAAGGCAGGCCCTGGAGAACAGGGAGCCTTGTTATGCTGATGGGCGGGATGTAAGTTGCCAACTGCCTCACTGGAGGAGTGCATTGTGTTCCCTAAAACAAGTAAACAACAGAGCTACAGAGCCAAGGGCACGTCCAGTCTAGGGAATATACCTTGGGAAAACTGAAAATCCATAAGACAGAGCCACCCCCAAATTGAGGGCTGCACTGCTTACAGGAACCTCAACCTGGGTACATCTGAAATATCCCAGGAAATATAAAAATGGTTCCAAACATCGTGGAACTTAGGTACGATGGAATATCCCTCAGCCATGAAATCAATGTCATAAGACCAGTAGCAGCAAAATGAGTGGATTCAGGTACGATGATTCTAAGTGAAAGAAGTCACACAGAAAAAGAAACTTATCATAAGATTTCACTTAGGATGATCCTGTAAACATGGCTACACATGAACTGAGTTAGGCAAGAGAACAGAGTCTCACATTTAGAAAACACTCTTATGCCTGCTTAAGGGGGAAGGAGAGGTGGGGTGATGCATCAAACCAGAGTTTGATATAAGCACAGGTACCGTTCCAAAAACCAACTATGGAATAGACAAGACCTACACCTTCCTCAGTGAAAGGGACTCAAAACCCCATATTTCCCGCAGAGGAATAGATCTGACTAGTAAGAATCTTAAAACCTATGTATTGATATGTCTCCATAAGGGAATCAAGTGTGTCTAGACTGGCATAAACATGGCAGCGAGAATCAGCTCAAACCCACTCTAAAAAGGAATTTCAAAAACAGAACAAAGAAATAGGAAAATTCTTTACAATTCCTTCAGGGTCTCTGATGCAACCTGGAATGACCCTATCTACAATGACAGCTGGATGTGGCATAAGGCTGGACACTTGGGACTGAGAGGATTGGTGAGATTGGGTGAGCAAATGCAGACCCTTTAAAGCAATAATGCATGGTACCCACTCCATGGGTCCCAACTCTCCAGGTTGAAGGGAATATTACTACAGCTATAACATGTACGGGAAACCTAGAGAATGGACACACTGTGAATACGAAAGGTTTCTAAAACTCAACGAAGAGTCCCTCTCCTGGTGCTCCGGTTTGACTTTCCAACTGCTTTCCTATCAATCTCCCAACTTGGAGAGACAGCCCCTTTAAGCTCCTGGTTCGCACAGGTTGCCAATTTGGCAGAGGATGAAAGGGAAGAGGGAGAACCAATGAGAGAGTAGCTGTTAGGCATTTGGATGGGCACATGTCACTCTAATTTCCCGGCAGGAAGAAGAATTAACCAAAGTCTCAGCCACCCACCGGGAACCAGTATAGGTCCTGAACCAAAAGTTTGGACTTGCGTTCAGCTCACAAAAAACGAGTTGAAAAATGGAGCTCAGGGGCACAGCAATTCACAAATTGGCAGAGTAATCAAGGCCAACTATCTTCCAAAAATCTGTTGAGGGAAGGCAACGAGGCGGACTTGAAAGCGAGGCACAATAGCAGGAAACAGATTTCAAGAGGTACGTTGGAATCGCCTGTAAAGCACAGGAAGAGGGGCACAACTTCGACAATGATGCACTTGGCCAAAAAGGGCGTATGCGTTTTCTCCTGAATATATTCAGGAGAAAACGCATACGCCCTTTTTGGCCAAGCAAGCAAGCGGGCAATGCAAATCTGCACTACAAAGAAGTATCACTTCCCACTGGTCAAAAGGGACATCCACAAAATGTGTAAAAACCAGAAAGGCAAGGCAGGCCCTGGAGAACAGGGAGCCTTGTTATGCTGATGGGCGGGATGTAAGTTGCCAACTGCCTCACTGGAAGAGTGCATTGTGTTCCCTAAAACAAGTAAACAACAGAGCTACAGAGCCAAGGGCACGTCCAGTCTAGGGAATATACCTTGGGCAAATTGAAAATCCATAAGACAGAGCCACCCCCAAATTGAGGGCTGCACTGCTTACAGGAACCTCAACCTGGGTACACCTGAAATATCCCAGGAAATATAAAAATGGTTCCAAACATCGTGGAACTTACGTACGATGGAATATCCCTCAGCCATGAAATCAATGTCATAAGACCAGTAGCAGCAAAATGAGTGGATTCAGGTACGATGATTCTAAGTGAAAGAAGTCACACAGAAAAAGAAACTTATCATAAGATATCACTTAGGAAGATCCTGTAAACATGGCTACACATGAACTGAGTTAGGCAAGAGAACAGAGTCTCACATTTAGAAAACACTCTTATGCCTGCTTAAGGGGGAAGGAGAAGTGGGGTGATGCATCAAACCAGAGTTTGATATAAGCACAGGTACTGTTCCAAAAACCAACTATGGAATAGACAAGACCTACACCTTCCTCAGTGAAAGGGACTCAAAACCCCATATTTCCCGCAGAGGAATAGATCTGACTAGTAAGAATCTTAAAACCTATGTATTGATATGTCTCCGTAACGGAATCAAGTGTGTCTAGACTGGCATAAACATGGCAGCGAGAATCAGCTCAAACCCACTCTAAAAAGGAATTTCAAAAACAGAACAAAGAAACAGGGAAATTCTTTACAATTCCTTCAGGGTCTCTGATGCAACCTGGAATGACCCTATCTACAATGACAGCTGGATGTGGCATGAGGCTGGACACTTGGGACTGAGAGGATTGGTGAGATTGGGTGAGCAAATGCAGACCCTTTAAAGCAATAATGCATGGCACCCATTCCATGGGTCCCAGCTCTCCAGGTTGAAGGGAATATTACTACAGATATAACATGTACGGGAAACCTACAGAATGGACACACTGTGAATACGAAAGGTTTCTAAAACTCAACCAAGAGCCCCTCTCCTGGTGCTCCGGCTTGACTTTCCAACTGCTTTCCTATCAATCTCCCAACTTGGAGAGACAGCCCCTTTAAGCTCCTGGTTCGCACAGGTTGCCAATTTGGCAGAGGATGAAAGGGAAGAGGGAGAACCAATGAGAGAGTAGCTGTTAGGCATTTGGATGGGCACATGTCACTCTAATTTCCCGGCAGGAAGAAGAATTAGCCAAAGTCTCAGCCACCCACCGGGAACCAGTAGAGGTCCTGAACCAAAAGTTTGGACTTGCGTTCAGCTCACAAAAAACGAGTTGAAAAATGGAGCTCAGGGGCACAGCAATTCACAAACTGGCAGAGTAATCAAGGCCAACTATCGTCCAAAAATCTGTTGAGGGAAGGCAACGAGGCGGACTTGAAAGCGAGGCACAATAGCAGGAAACAGATTTCAAGAGGTACGTTGGAATCGCCTGTAAAGCACAGGAAGAGGGGCACAACTTCGACAATGATGCACTTGGCCAAAAAGGGCGTATGCGTTTTCTCCTGAATATATTCAGGAGAAAACGCATACGCCCTTTTAGGCCAAGCAAGCAAGCGGGCAATGCAAATCTGCACTCCAAAGAAGTATCACTTCCCACCGGTCAAAAGGGACATCCACAAAATGTGTAAAAACCAGAAAGGCAAGGCAGGCCCTGGAGAACAGGGAGCCTTGTTATGCTGATGGGCGGGATGTAAGTTGCCAACTGCCTCACTGGAAGAGTGCATTGTGTTCCCTAAAACAAGTAAACAACAGAGCTACAGAGCCAAGGGCACGTCCAGTCTAGGGAATATACCTTGGGAAAACTGAAAATCCATAAGACAGAGCCACCCCCAAGTTGAGGGCTGCACTGCTTACAGGAACCTCAACCTGGGTACATCTGAAATATCCCAGGAAATATAAAAATGGTTCCAAACATCGTGGAACTTAGGTACGATGGAATATCCCTCAGCCATGAAATCAATGTCATAAGACCAGTAGCAGCAAAATGAGTGGATTCAGGTACGATGATTCTAAGTGAAAGAAGTCACACAGAAAAAGAAACTTATCATAAGATATCACTTAGGATGATCCTGTAAACATGGCTACACATGAACTGAGTTAGGCAAGAGAACAGAGTCTCACATTTAGAAAACACTCTTATGCCTGCTTAAGGGGGAAGGAGAGGTGGGGTGATGCATCAAACCAGAGTTTGATATAAGCACAGGTACCGTTCCAAAAACCAACTATGGAATAGACAAGACCTACACCTTCCTCAGTGAAAGGGACTCAAAACCCCATATTTCCCGCAGAGGAATAGATCTGACTAGTAAGAATCTTAAAACCTATGTATTGATATGTCTCCGTAAGGGAATCAAGTGTGTCTAGACTGGCATAAACATGGCAGCGAGAATCAGCTCAAACCCACTCTAAAAAGGAATTTCAAAAACAGAACAAAGAAACAGGAAAATTCTTTACAATTCCTTCAGGGTCTCTGATGCAACCTGGAATGACCCTATCTACAATGACAGCTGGATGTGGCATAAGGCTGGACACTTGGGACTGAGAGGATTGGTGAGATTGGGTGAGCAAATGCAGACCCTTTAAAGCAATAATGCATGGTACCCACTCCATGGGTCCCAACTCTCCAGGTTGAAGGGAATATTACTACAGCTATAACATGTACGGGAAACCTAGAGAATGGACACACTGTGAATACGAAAGGTTTCTAAAACTCAACGAAGAGTCCCTCTCCTGGTGCTCCGGTTTGACTTTCCAACTGCTTTCCTATCAATCTCCCAACTTGGAGAGACAGCCCCTTTAAGCTCCTGGTTCGCACAGGTTGCCAATTTGGCAGAGGATGAAAGGGAAGAGGGAGAACCAATGAGAGAGTAGCTGTTAGGCATTTGGATGGGCACATGTCACTCTAATTTCCCGGCAGGAAGAAGAATTAACCAAAGTCTCAGCCACCCACCGGGAACCAGTATAGGTCCTGAACCAAAAGTTTGGACTTGCGTTCAGCTCACAAAAAACGAGTTGAAAAATGGAGCTCAGGGGCACAGCAATTCACAAATTGGCAGAGTAATCAAGGCCAACTATCTTCCAAAAATCTGTTGAGGGAAGGCAACGAGGCGGACTTGAAAGCGAGGCAGAAGAGCAGGAAAGAGATTTCAAGAGGTACGTTGGAATCGCCTGTAAAGCACAGGAAGAGGGGCACAACTTCGACAATGATGCACTTGGCCAAAAAGGGCGTATGCGTTTTCTCCTGAATATATTCAGGAGAAAACGCATACGCCCTTTTTGGCCAAGCAAGCAAGCGGGCAATGCAAATCTGCACTACAAAGAAGTATCACTTCCCACCGGTCAAAAGGGACATCCACAAAATGTGTAAAAACCAGAAAGGCAAGGCAGGCCCTGGAGAACAGGGAGCCTTGTTATGCTGATGGGCGGGATGTAAGTTGCCAACTGCCTCACTGGAAGAGTGCATTGTGTTCCCTAAAACAAGTAAACAACAGAGCTACAGAGCCAAGGGCACGTCCAGTCTAGGGAATATACCTTGGGAAAACTGAAAATCCATAAGACAGAGCCACCCCCAAATTGAGGGCTGCACTGCTTACAGGAACCTCAACCTGGGTACATCTGAAATATCCCAGGAAATATAAAAATGGTTCCAAACATCGTGGAACTTAGGTACGATGGAATATCCCTCAGCCATGAAATCAATGTCATAAGACCAGTAGCAGCAAAATGAGTGGATTCAGGTACGATGATTCTAAGTGAAAGAAGTCACACAGAAAAAGAAACTTATCATAAGATATCACTTAGGATGATCCTGTAAACATGGCTACACATGAACTGAGTTAGGCAAGAGAACAGAGTCTCACATTTAGAAAACACTCTTATGCCTGCTTAAGGGGGAAGGAGAGGTGGGGTGATGCATCAAACCAGAGTTTGATATAAGCACAGGTACCGTTCCAAAAACCAACTATGGAATAGACAAGACCTACACCTTCCTCAGTGAAAGGGACTCAAAACCCCATATTTCCCGCAGAGGAATAGATCTGACTAGTAAGAATCTTAAAACCTATGTATTGATATGTCTCCGTAAGGGAATCAAGTGTGTCTAGACTGGCATAAACATGGCAGCGAGAATCAGCTCAAACCCACTCTAAAAAGGAATTTCAAAAACAGAACAAAGAAACAGGAAAATTCTTTACAATTCCTTCAGGGTCTCTGATGCAACCTGGAATGACCCTATCTACAATGACAGCTGGATGTGGCATAAGGCTGGACACTTGGGACTGAGAGGATTGGTGAGATTGGGTGAGCAAATGCAGACCCTTTAAAGCAATAATGCATGGTACCCACTCCATGGGTCCCAACTCTCCAGGTTGAAGGGAATATTACTACAGCTATAACATGTACGGGAAACCTAGAGAATGGACACACTGTGAATACGAAAGGTTTCTAAAACTCAACGAAGAGTCCCTCTCCTGGTGCTCCGGTTTGACTTTCCAACTGCTTTCCTATCAATCTCCCAACTTGGAGAGACAGCCCCTTTAAGCTCCTGGTTCGCACAGGTTGCCAATTTGGCAGAGGATGAAAGGGAAGAGGGAGAACCAATGAGAGAGTAGCTGTTAGGCATTTGGATGGGCACATGTCACTCTAATTTCCCGGCAGGAAGAAGAATTAACCAAAGTCTCAGCCACCCACCGGGAACCAGTATAGGTCCTGAACCAAAAGTTTGGACTTGCGTTCAGCTCACAAAAAACGAGTTGAAAAATGGAGCTCAGGGGCACAGCAATTCACAAATTGGCAGAGTAATCAAGGCCAACTATCTTCCAAAAATCTGTTGAGGGAAGGCAACGAGGCGGACTTGAAAGCGAGGCACAATAGCAGGAAACAGATTTCAAGAGGTACGTTGGAATCGCCTGTAAAGCACAGGAAGAGGGGCACAACTTCGACAATGATGCACTTGGCCAAAAAGGGCGTATGCGTTTTCTCCTGAATATATTCAGGAGAAAACGCATATGCCCTTTTTGGCCAAGCAAGCAAGCGGGCAATGCAAATCTGCACTACAAAGAAGTATCACTTCCCACCGGTCAAAAGGGACATCCACAAAATGTGTAAAAACCAGAAAGGCAAGGCAGGCCCTGGAGAACAGGGAGCCTTGTTATGCTGATGGGCGGGATGTAAGTTGCCAACTGCCTCACTGGAGGAGTGCATTGTGTTCCCTAAAACAAGTAAACAACAGAGCTACAGAGCCAAGGGCACGTCCAGTCTAGGGAATATACCTTGGGAAAACTGAAAATCCATAAGACAGTGCCACCCCCAAATTGAGGGCTGCACTGCTTACAGGAACCTCAACCTGGGTACACCTGAAATATCCCAGGAAATATAAAAATGGTTCCAAACATCGTGGAACTTACGTACGATGGAATATCCCTCAGCCATGACATCAATGTCATAAGACCAGTAGCAGCAAAATGAGTGGATTCAGGTACGATGATTCTAAGTGAAAGAAGTCACACAGAAAAAGAAACTTATCATAAGATATCACTTAGGATGATCCTGTAAACATGGCTACACATGAACTGAGTTAGGAAAGAGAACAGAGTCTCACATTTAGAAAACACTCTTATTCCTGCTTAAGGGGGAAGGAGAGGTGGGGTGATGCATCAAACCAGAGTTTGATATAAGCATAGGTACCGTTCCAAAAACCAACTATGGAATAGACAAGACCTACACCTTCCTCAGTGAAAGGGACTCAAAACCCCATATTTCCCGCAGAGGAATAGATCTGACTAGTAAGAATCTTAAAACCTATGTATTGATATGTCTCTGTAAGGGAATCAAGTGTGTCTAGACTGGCATAAACATGGCAGCGAGAATCAGCTCAAACCCACTCTAAAAAGGAATTTCAAAAACAGAACAAAGAAACAGGGAAATTCTTTACAATTCCTTCAGGGTCTCTGATGCAACCTGGAATGACCCTACCTACAATGACAGCTGGATGTGGCATGAGGCTGGACACTTGGGACTGAGAGGATTGGTGAGATTGGGTGAGCAAATTTAGACCCTTTAAAGCAATAATGCATGGCACCCATTCCATGGGTCCCAGCTCTCCAGGTTGAAGGGAATATTACTACAGCTATAACATGTACGGGAAACCTAGAGAATGGACACACTGTGAATACGAAAGGTTTCTAAAACTCAACGAAGAGTCCCTCTCCTGGTGCTCCGGTTTGACTTTCCAACTGCTTTCCTATCAATCTCCCAACTTGGAGAGACAGCCCCTTTAAGCTCCTGGTTCGCACAGGTTGCCAATTTGGCAGAGGATGAAAGGGAAGAGGGAGAACCAATGAGAGAGTAGCTGTTAGGCATTTGGATGGGCACATGTCACTGTAATTTCCCGGCAGGAAGAAGAATGAACCAAAGTCTCAGCAACCCACCGGGAACCAGTATAGGTCCTGAACCAAAAGTTTGGACTTGCGTTCAGCTCACAAAAAACGAGTTGAAAAATGGAGCTCAGGGGCACAGCAATTCACAAACTGGCAGAGTAATCAAGGCCCACTATCGTCCAAAAATCTGTTGAGGGAAGGCAACGAGGCGGACTTGAAAGCGAGGCAGAAGAGCAGGAAAGAGATTTCAAGAGGTACGTTGGAATCGCCTGTAAAGCACAGGAAGAGGGGCACAACTTCGACAATGATGCACTTGGCCAAAAAGGGCGTATGCGTTTTCTCCTGAATATATTCAGGAGAAAACGCATACGCCCTTTTTGGCCAAGCAAGCAAGCGGGCAATGCAAATCTGCACTACAAAGAAGTATCACTTCCCACCGGTCAAAAGGGACATCCACAAAATGTGTAAAAACCAGAAAGGCAAGGCAGGCCCTGGAGAACAGGGAGCCTTGTTATGCTGATGGACGGGATGTAAGTTGCCAACTGCCTCACTGGAGGAGTGCATTGTGTTCCCTAAAACAAGTAAACAACAGAGCTACAGAGCCAAGGGCACGTCCAGTCTAGGGAATATAACTTGGGAAAATTGAAAATCCATAAGACAAAGCCACCCCCAAATTGAGGGCTGCACTGCTTACAGGTACCTCAACCTGGGTACACCTGAAATATCCCAGGAAATATAAAAATGGTTCCATACATTGTGGAACTTACGTACGATGGAATATCCATCAGCCATGACATCAATATCATAAGACCAGTAGCAGCAAAATGAGTGGATTCAGGTACGATGATTCTAAGTGAAAGAAGTCACACAGAAAAAGAAATTTATCATAAGATATCACTTAGGAAGATTCTGTAAACATGGCTACACATGAACTGAGTTAGGCAAGAGAACAGAGTCTCACATTTAGAAAACACTCTTATGCCTGCTTAAGAGGGAAGGAGAGGTGGGGTGATGCATCAAACCAGAGTTTGATATAAGCACAGGTACCGTTCCAAAAACCAACTATGGAATAGACAAGACCTACACCTTCCTCAGTGAAAGGGACTCAAAACCCCATATTTCCCGCAGAGGAATAGATCAGACTAGTAAGAATCTTAAAACCTATGTATTGATATGTCTCCATAAGGGAATCAAGTGTGTCTAGACTGGCATAAACATGGCAGCGAGAATCAGCTCAAACCCACTCTAAAAAGGAATTTCAAAAACAGAACAAAGAAACAGGGAAATTCTTTACAATTCCTTCAGGGTCTCTGATGCAACCAGGAATGACCCTATCTACAATGACAGCTGGATGTGGCATGAGGCTGGACACTTGGGACTGAGAGGATTGGTGAGATTGGGTGACCAAATTTAGACCCTTTAAAGCAATAATGCATGGCACGCATTCCATGGGTCCCACCTCTCCAGGTTGAAGGGAATATTACTACAGCTATAACATGTACGGGAAACCTACAGAATGGACACACATTAAATACGAATCGTTTCTAAAACTCAACGAAGAGCCCCTCTCCTGGTGCTCCGGTTTGACTTTCCAACTGCTTTCCTATCAATCTCCCAACTTGGAGAGACAGCCCCTTTAAGCTCCTGGTTCGCACAGGTTGCCAATTTGGCAGAGGATGAAAGGGAAGAGGGAGAACCAATGAGAGAGTAGCTGTTAGGCTTTTGGATGGGCACATGTCACTCTAATTTCCCGGCAGGAAGAAGAATTAACCAAAGTCTCAGCCACCCACCGGGAACCAGTATAGGTCCTGAACCAAAAGTTTGGACTTGCGTTCAGCTCACAAAAAACGAGTTGAAAAATGGAGCTCAGGGGCACAGCAATTCAGAAACTGGCAGAGTAATCAAGGCCCACTATCGTCCAAAAATCTGTTGAGGGAAGGCAACGAGGCGGACTTGAAAGCGAGGCAGAAGAGCAGGAAAGAGATTTCAAGAGGTACGTTGGAATCGCCTGTAAAGCACAGGAAGAGGGGCACAACTTCGACAATGATGCACTTGGCCAAAAAGGGCGTATGCGTTTTCTCCTGAATATATTCAGGAGAAAACGCATACGCCCTTTTTGGCCAGGCAAGCAAGCGGGCAATGCAAATGTGCACTACAAAGAAGTATCACTTCCCACCGGTCAGAAGGGACATCCACAAAATGTGTAAAAACCAGAAAGGCAAGACAAGCCCTGTAGAACAGGGAGCCTTGTTATGCTGATGGGCGGGATGTAAGTTGCCAACTGCCTCACTGGAGGAGTGCATTGTGTTCCCTAAAACAAGTAAACAACAGAGCTACAGAGCCAAGGGCACTTCCAGTCTAGGGAATAAACCTTGTGAAAATTGAAAATCCATAAGACAGAGCCACCCCCAAATTGAGGGCTGCACTGCTTACAGGAACCTCAACCTGGGTACACCTGAAATATCCCAGGAAATATAAAAATGGTTCCAAACATCGTGGAACTTACGTACGATGGAATATCCCTCAGCCATGACATCAATGTCATAAGACCAGTAGCAGCAAAATGAGTGGATTCAGGTACGATGATTCTAAGTGAAAGAAGTCACGCAGAAAAAGAAACTTATCATAAGATATCACTTAGGAAGATCCTGTAAACATGGCTACACATGAACTGAGTTAGGCAAGAGAACAGAGTCTCACATTTTGAAAACACTCTTATGCCTGCTTAAGGGGGAAGGAGAGGTGGGGTGATGCATCAAACCAGAGTTTGATATAAGCACAGGTACCGTTCCAAAAACCAACTATGGAATAGACAAGACCTACACCTTCCTCAGTGAAAGGGACTCAAAACCCCATATTTCCCGCAGAGGAATAGATCTGACTAGTAAGAATCTTAAAACCTATGTATTGATATGTCTCCGTAAGGGAATCAAGTGTGTCTAGACTGGCATAAACATGGCAGCGAGAATCAGCTCAAACCCACTCTAAAAAGGAATTTCTAAAACAGAACAAAGAAACAGGGAAATTCTTTACAATTCCTTCAGGGTCTCTGATGCAACCTGGAATGACCCTATCTACAATGACAGCTGGATGTGGCATGAGGATGGACACTTGGGACTGAGAGGATTGGTGAGATTGGGTGAGCAAATGCAGACCCTTTAAAGCAATAATGCATGACACCCATTCCATGGGTCCCAGCTCTCCAGGTTGAAGGGAATATTACTACAGCTATAACGTGTACGGGAAACCTAGAGAATGGACACACTGTGAATGCGAAAGGTTTCTAAAACTCAACCAAGAGCCCCTCTCCTGGTGCTCCGGTTTGACTTTCCAACTGCTTTCCTATCAATCTCCCAACTTGGAGAGACAGCCCCTTTAAGCTCCTGGTTCGCACAGGTTGCCAATTTGGCAGAGGATGAAAGGGAAGAGGGAGAACCAATGAGAGAGTAGCTGTTAGGCATTTGGATGGGCACATGTCACTCTAATTTCCCGGCAGGAAGAAGAATTAACCAAAGTCTCAGCCACCCACCGGGAACCAGTATAGGTCCTGAACCAAAAGTTTGGACTTGCGTTCAGCTCACAAAAAACGAGTTGAAAAATGGAGCTCAGGGGCACAGCAATTCACAAACTGGCAGAGTAATCAAGGCCAACTATCGTCCAAAAATCTGTTGAGGGAAGGCAACGAGGCGGACTTGAAAGCGAGGCAGAATAGCAGGAAAGAGATTTCAAGAGGTACGTTGGAATCGCCTGTAAAGCACAGGAAGAGGGGCACAACTTCGACAATGATGCACTTGGCCAAAAAGGGCGTATGCGTTTTCTCCTGAATATATTCAGGAGAAAACGCATACGCCCTTTTTGGCCAAGCAAGCAAGCGGGCAATGCAAATCTGCACTACAAAGAAGTATCACTTCCCACCGGTCAAAAGGGACATCCACAAAATGTGTAAAAACCAGAAAGGCAAGACAGGCCCTGGAGAACAGGGAGCCTTGTTATGCTGATGGGCGGGATGTAAGTTGCCAACTGCCTCACTGGAGGAGTGCATTGTGTTCCCTAAAACAAGTAAACAACAGAGCTACAGAGCCAAGGGCACTTCCAGTCTAGGGAATATACCTTGGGAAAACTGAAAATCCATAAGACAGAGCCACCCCCAAATTGAGGGCTGCACTGCTTACAGGAACCTCAACCTGGGTACACCTGAAATATCCCAGGAATTATAAAAATGGTTCCAAACATCGTGGAACTTAGGTACGATGGAATATCCCTCAGCCATGAAATCAATGTCATAAGACCAGTAGCAGCAAAATGAGTGGATTCAGGTACGATGATTCTAAGTGAAAGAAGTCACACAGAAAAAGAAACTTATCATAAGATATCACTTAGGAAGATCCTATAAACATGGCTACACATGAACTGAGTTAGGCAAGAGAACAGAGTCTCACATTTAGAAAACACTCTTATGCCTGCTTAAGGGGGAAGGAGAGGTGGGGTGATGCATCAAACCAGAGTTTGATATAAGCACCGGTACCGTTCCAAAAACCAACTATGGAATAGACAAGACCTACACCTTCCTCAGTGAAAGGGACTCAAAACCCCATATTTCCCGCAGAGGAATAGATCTGACTAGTAAGAATCTTAAAACCTATGTATTGATATGTCTCCGTAAGGGAATCAAGTGTGTCTAGACTGGCATAAACATGGCAGCGAGAATCAGCTCAAACCCACTCTAAAAAGGAATTTCTAAAACAGAACAAAGAAACAGGGAAATTCTTTACAATTCCTTCAGGGTCTCTGATGCAACCTGGAATGACCCTATCTACAATGACAGCTGGATGTGGCATGAGGCTGGACACTTGGGACTGAGAGGATTGGTGAGATTGGGTGAGCAAATGCAGACCCTTTAAAGCAATAATGCATGGCACCCATTCCATGGGTCCCAGCTCTCCAGGTTGAAGGGAATATTACTACAGCTATAACATGTACGGGAAACCTAGAGAATGGACACACTGTGAATACGAAAGGTTTCTAAAACTCAACGAAGAGCCCCTCTCCTGTTGCTCCGGTTTGACTTTCCAACTGCTTTCCTATCAATCTCCCAACTTGGAGAGACAGCCCCTTTAAGCTCCTGGTTCGCACAGGTTGCCAATTTGGCAGAGGATGAAAGGGAAGAGGGAGAACCAATGAGAGAGTAGCTGTTAGGCATTTGGATGGGCACATGTCACTCTAATTTCCTGGCAGGAAGAAGAATTAACCAAAGTTTCAGCCACCCACCGGGAACCAGTAGAGGTCCTGAACCAAAAGTTTGGACTTGCGGTCAGCTCACAAAAAACGAGTTGAAAAATGGAGCTCAGGGGCACAGCAATTCACAAACTGGCAGAGTAATCAAGGCCAACTATCGTCCAAAAATCTGTTGAGGGAAGGCAACGAGGCGGACTTGAAAGCGAGGCACAATAGCAGGAAACAGATTTCAAGAGGTACGTTGGAATCGCCTGTAAAGCACAGGAAGAGGGGCACAACTTCGACAATGATGCACTTGGCCAAAAAGGGCGTATGCGTTTTCTCCTGAATATATTCAGGAGAAAACGCATACGCCCTTTTTGGCCAAGCAAGTAAGCGGGCAATGCAAATCTGCACTACAAAGAAGTATCACTTCCCACCGGTCAAAAGGGACATCCACAAAATGTGTAAAAACCAGAAAGGCAAGACAGGCCCTGGAGAACAGGGAGCCTTGTTATGCTGATGGGCGGGATGTAAGTTGCCAACTGCCTCACTGGAGGAGTGCATTGTGTTCCCTAAAACAAGTAAACAACAGAGCTACAGAGCCAAGGGCACGTCCAGTCTAGGGAATATACCTTGGGAAAACTGAAAATCCATAAGACAGAGCCACCCCCAAATTGAGGGCTGCACTGCTTACAGGAACCTCAACCTGGGTACACCTGAAATATCCCAGGAAATATAAAAATGGTTCCAAACATCGTGGAACTTACGTACGATGGAATATCCCTCAGCCATGAAATCAATGTCATAAGACCAGTAGCAGCAAAATGAGTGGATTCAGGTACGATGATTCTAAGTGAAAGAAGTCACACAGAAAAAGAAACTTATCATAAGATATCACTTAGGAAGATCCTGTAAACATGGCTACACATGAACTGATTTAGGCAAGAGAACAGAGTCTCACATTTAGAAAACACTCTTATGCCTGCTTAAGGGGGAAGGAGAGGTGGGGTGATGCATCAAACCAGAGTTTGATATAAGCACAGGTACCGTTCCAAAAACCAACTATGGAATAGACAAGACCTACACCTTCCTCAGTGAAAGGGACTCAAAACCCCTTATTTCCCGCAGAGGAATAGATCTGACTAGTAAGAATCTTAAAACCTATGTATTGATATGTCTCCGTAAGGGAATCAAGTGTGTCTAGACGGGCATAAACAGGGCAGCGAGAATCAGCTCAAACCCACTCTAAAAAGGAATTTCAAAAACAGAACAAAGAAACAGGGAAAATCTTTACAATTCCTTCACGGTCTCTGATGCACCCTGGAATGACCCTATCTACAATGACAGCTGGATGTGGCATAAGGCTGGACACTTGGGACTGAGAGGATTGGTGAGATTGGGTGAGCAAATGCAGACCCTTTAAAGCAATAATGCATGGCACCCATTCCATGGGTCCCAACTCTCCAGGTTGAAGGGAATATTACTACAGCTATAACATGTACGGGAAACATAGAGAATGGACACACTGTGAATACGAAAGGTTTCTAAAACTCAACGAAGAGTCCCTCTCGTGGTGCTCCGGTTTGACTTTCCAACTGCTTTCCTATCAATCTCCCAACTTGGAGAGACAGCCCCTTTAAGCTCCTGGTTCGCACAGGTTGCCAATTTGGCAGAGGATGAAAGGGAAGAGGGAGAACCAATGAGAGAGTAGCTGTTAGGCATTTGGATGGGCACATGTCACTCTAATTTCCCGGCAGGAAGAAGAATTAGCCAAAGTCTCAGCCACCCACCGGGAACCAGTAGAGGTCCTGAACCAAAAGTTTGGACTTGCGTTCAGCTCACAAAAAACGAGTTGAAAAATGGAGCTCAGGGGCACAGCAATTCACAAACTGGCAGAGTAATCAAGGCCAACTATCGTCCAAAAATCTGTTGAGGGAAGGCAACGAGGCGGACTTGAAAGCGAGGCACAATAGCAGGAAACAGATTTCAAGAGGTACGTTGGAATCGCCTGTAAAGCACAGGAAGAGGGGCACAACTTCGACAATGATGCACTTGGCCAAAAAGGGCGTATGCGTTTTCTCCTGAATATATTCAGGAGAAAACGCATACGCCCTTTTAGGCCAAGCAAGCAAGCGGGCAATGCAAATCTGCACTACAAAGAAGTATCACTTCCCACCGGTCAAAAGGGACATCCACAAAATGTGTAAAAACCAGAAAGGCAAGGCAGGCCCTGGAGAACAGGGAGCCTTGTTATGCTGATGGGCGGGATGTAAGTTGCCAACTGCCTCACTGGAAGAGTGCATTGTGTTCCCTAAAACAAGTAAACAACAGAGCTACAGAGCCAAGGGCACGTCCAGTCTAGGGAATATACCTTGGGAAAACTGAAAATCCATAAGACAGAGCCACCCCCAAATTGAGGGCTGCACTGCTTACAGGAACCTCAACCTGGGTACACCTGAAATATCCCAGGAAATATAAAAATGGTTCCAAACATCGTGGAACTTACGTACGATGGAATATCCCTCAGCCATGAAATCAATGTCATAAGACCAGTAGCAGCAAAATGAGTGGATTCAGGTACGATGATTCTAAGTGAAAGAAGTCACACAGAAAAAGAAACTTATCATAAGATATCACTTAGGATGATCCTGTAAACATGGCTACACATGAACTGAGTTAGGCAAGAGAACAGAGTCTCACATTTTGAAAACACTCTTATGCCTGCTTAAGGGGGAAGGAGAGGTGGGGTGATGCATCAAACCAGAGTTTGATATAAGCACAGGTACCGTTCCAAAAACCAACTATGGAATAGACAAGACCTACACCTTCCTCAGTGAAAGGGACTCAAAACCCCATATTTCCCGCAGAGGAATAGATCTGACTAGTAAGAATCTTAAAACCTATGTATTGATATGTCTCCGTAAGGGAATCAAGTGTGTCTAGACGGGCATAAACAGGGCAGCGAGAATCAGCTCAAACCCACTCTAAAAAGGAATTTCAAAAACAGAACAAAGAAACAGGGAAAATCTTTACAATTCCTTCACGGTCTCTGATGCACCCTGGAATGACCATATCTACAATGACAGCTGGATGTGGCATAAGGCTGGACACTTGGGACTGAGAGGATTGGTGAGATTGGGTGAGCAAATGCAGACCCTTTAAAGCAATAATGCATGGCACCCATTCCATGGGTCCCAACTCTCCAGGTTGAAGGGAATATTACTACAGCTATAACATGTACGGGAAACCTAGAGAATAGACACACTGTGAATACGAAAGGTTTCTAAAACTCAACGAAGAGTCCCTCTCGTGGTGCTCCGGTTTGACTTTCCAACTGCTTTCCTATCAATCTCCCAACTTGGAGAGACAGCCCCTTTAAGCTCCTGGTTCGCACAGGTTGCCAATTTGGCAGAGGATGAAAGGGAAGAGGGAGAACCAATGAGAGAGTAGCTGTTAGGCATTTGGATGGGCACATGTCACTCTAATTTCCCGGCAGGAAGAAGAATTAACCAAAGTCTCAGCCACCCCCCGGGAACCAGTAGAGGTCCTGAACCAAAAGTTTGGACTTGCGTTCAGCTCACAAAAAACGAGTTGAAAAATGGAGCTCAGGGGCACAGCAATTCACAAACTGGCAGAGTAATCAAGGCCAACTATCGTCCAAAAATCTGTTGAGGGAAGGCAACGAGGCGGACTTGAAAGCGAGGCAGAATAGCAGGAAACAGATTTCAAGAGGTACGTTGGAATCGCCTGTAAAGCACAGGAAGAGGGGCACAACTTCGACAATGATGCACTTGGCCAAAAAGGGCGTATGCGTTTTCTCCTGAATATATTCAGGAGAAAACGCATACGCCCTTTTTGGCCAAGCAAGCAAGCGGGCAATGCAAATCTGCACTACAAAGAAGTATCACTTCCCACCGGTCAAAAGGGACATCCACAAAATGTGTAAAAACCAGAAAGGCAAGGCAGGCCCTGGAGAACAGGGAGCCTTGTTATGCTGATGGGCGGGATGTAAGTTGCCAACTGCCTCACTGGAGGAGTGCATTGTGTTCCCTAAAACAAGTAAACAACAGAGCTACAGAGCCAAGGGCACGTCCAGTCTAGGGAATATACCTTGGGAAAACTGAAAATCCATAAGACAGAGCCACCCCCAAATTGAGGGCTGCACTGCTTACAGGAACCTCAACCTGGGTACACCTGAAATATCCCAGGAAATATAAAAATGGTTCCAAACATCGTGGAACTTACGTACGATGGAATATCCCTCAGCCATGAAATCAATGTCATAAGACCAGTAGCAGCAAAATGAGTGGATTCAGGTACGATGATTCTAAGTGAAAGAAGTCACACAGAAAAAGAAACTTATCATAAGATATCACTTAGGATGATCCTGTAAACATGGCTACACATGAACTGAGTTAGGCAAGAGAACAGAGTCTCACATTTTGAAAACACTCTTATGCCTGCTTAAGGGGGAAGGAGAGGTGGGGTGATGCATCAAACCAGAGTTTGATATAAGCACAGGTACCGTTCCAAAAACCAACTATGGAATAGACAAGACCTACACCTTCCTCAGTGAAAGGGACTCAAAACCCCATATTTCCCGCAGAGGAATAGATCTGACTAGTAAGAATCTTAAAACCTATGTATTGATATGTCTCCGTAAGGGAATCAAGTGTGTCTAGACTGGCATAAACATGGCAGCGAGAATCAGCTCAAACCCACTCTAAAAAGGAATTTCAAAAACAGAACAAAGAAACAGGAAAATTCTTTACAATTCCTTCAGGGTCTCTGATGCAACCTGGAATGACCCTATCTACAATGACAGCTGGATGTGGCATGAGGCTGGACACTTGGGACTGAGAGGATTGGTGAGATTGGGTGAGCAAATGCAGACCCTTTAAAGCAATAATGCATGGCACCCATTCCATGGGTCCCAGCTCTCCAGGTTGAAGGGAATATTACTACAGCTATAACATGTACGGGAAACCTAGAGAATGGACACACTGTGAATACGAAAGGTTTCTAAAACTCAACGAAGAGCCCCTCTCCTGGTGCTCCGGTTTGACTTTCCAACTGCTTTCCTATCAATCTCCCAACTTGGAGAGACAGCCCCTTTAAGCTCCTGGTTCGCACAGGTTGCCAATTTGGCAGAGGATGAAAGGGAAGAGGGAGAACCAATGAGAGAGTAGCTGTTAGGCATTTGGATGGGCACATGTCACTCTAATTTCCCGGCAGGAAGAAGAATGAACCAAAGTCTCAGCCACCCACCGGGAACCAGTAGAGGTCCTGAACCAAAAGTTTGGACTTGCGTTCAGCTCACAAAAAACGAGTTGAAAAATGGAGCTCAGGGGCACAGCAATTCACAAACTGGCAGAGTAATCAAGGCCAACTATCGTCCAAAAATCTGTTGAGGGAAGGCAACGAGGCGGACTTGAAAGCGAGGCACAATAGCAGGAAACAGATTTCAAGAGGTACGTTGGAATCGCCTGTAAAGCACAGGAAGAGGGGCACAACTTCGACAATGATGCACTTGGCCAAAAAGGGCGTATGCGTTTTCTCCTGAATATATTCAGGAGAAAACGCATACGCCCTTTTTGGCCAAGCAAGCAAGCGGGCAATGCAAATCTGCACTACAAAGAAGTATCACTTCCCACCGGTCAAAAGGGACATCCACAAAATGTGTAAAAACCAGAAAGGCAAGACAGGCCCTGGAGAACAGGGAGCCTTGTTATGCTGATGGGCGGGATGTAAGTTGCCAACTGCCTCACTGGAGGAGTGCATTGTGTTCCCTAAAACAAGTAAACAACAGAGCTACAGAGCCAAGGGCACGTCCAGTCTAGGGAATATACCTTGGGAAAACTGAAAATCCATAAGACAGAGCCACCCCCAAATTGAGGGCTGCACTGCTTACAGGAACCTCAACCTGGGTACACCTGAAATATCCCAGGAAATATAAAAATGGTTCCAAACATCGTGGAACTTACGTACGATGGAATATCCCTCAGCCATGAAATCAATGTCATAAGACCAGTAGCAGCAAAATGAGTGGATTCAGGTACGATGATTCTAAGTGAAAGAAGTCACACAGAAAAAGAAACTTATCATAAGATATCACTTAGGATGATCCTGTAAACATGGCTACACATGAACTGAGTTAGGCAAGAGAACAGAGTCTCACATTTTGAAAACACTCTTATGCCTGCTTAAGGGGGAAGGAGAGGTGGGGTGATGCATCAAACCAGAGTTTGATATAAGCACAGGTACCGTTCCAAAAACCAACTATGGAATAGACAAGACCTACACCTTCCTCAGTGAAAGGGACTCAAAACCCCATATTTCCCGCAGAGGAATAGATCTGACTAGTAAGAATCTTAAAACCTATGTATTGATATGTCTCCGTAAGGGAATCAAGTGTGTCTAGACTGGCATAAACATGGCAGCGAGAATCAGCTCAAACCCACTCTAAAAAGGAATTTCAAAAACAGAACAAAGAAACAGAAAAATTCTTTACAATTCCTTCAGGGTCTCTGATGCAACCTGGAATGACCCTATCTACAATGAGAGCTGGATGTGGCATGAGGCTGGACACTTGGGACTGAGAGGATTGGTGAGATTGGGTGAGCAAATGCAGACCCTTTAAAGCAATAATGCATGGCACCCATTCCATGGGTCCCAGCTCTCCAGGTTGAAGGGAATATTACTACAGCTATAACATGTACGGGAAACCTAGAGAATGGACACACTGTGAATACGAAAGGTTTCTAAAACTCAACGAAGAGCCCCTCTCGTGGTGCTCCGGTTTGACTTTCCAACTGCTTTCCTATCAATCTCCCAACTTGGAGAGACAGCCCCTTTAAGCTCCTGGTTCGCACAGGTTGCCAATTTGGCAGAGGATGAAAGGGAAGAGGGAGAACCAATGAGAGAGTAGCTGTTATGCATTTGGATGGGCACATGTCACTCTAATTTCCCGGCAGGAAGAAGAATTAACCAAAGTCTCAGCCACCCACCGGGAACCAGTAGAGGTCCTGAACCAAAAGTTTGGACTTGCGTTCAGCTCACAAAAAACGAGTTGAAAAATGGAGCTCAGGGGCACAGCAATTCACAAACTGGCAGAGTAATCAAGGCCAACTATCGTCCAAAAATCTGTTGAGGGAAGGCAACGAGGCGGACTTGAAAGCGAGGCACAATAGCAGGAAACAGATTTCAAGAGGTACGTTGGAATCGCCTGTAAAGCACAGGAAGAGGGGCACAACTTCGACAATGATGCACTTGGCCAAAAAGGGCGTATGCGTTTTCTCCTGAATATATTCAGGAGAAAATGCATACGCCCTTTTTGGCCAAGCAAGCAAGCGGGCAATGCAAATCTGCACTACAAAGAAGTATCACTTCCCACCGGTCAAAAGGGACATCCACAAAATGTGTAAAAACCAGAAAGGCAAGACAGGCCCTGGAGAACAGGGAGCCTTGTTATGCTGATGGGCGGGATGTAAGTTGCCAACTGCCTCACTGGAGGAGTGCATTGTGTTCCCTAAAACAAGTAAACAACAGAGCTACAGAGCCAAGGGCACGTCCAGTCTAGGGAATATACCTTGGGAAAACTGAAAATCCATAAGACAGAGCCACCCCCAAATTGAGGGCTGCACTGCTTACAGGAACCTCAACCTGGGTACACCTGAAATATCCCAGGAAATATAAAAATGGTTCCAAACATCGTGGAACTTACGTACGATGGAATATCCCTCAGCCATGAAATCAATGTCATAAGACCAGTAGCAGCAAAATGAGTGGATTGAGTTACGATGATTCTAAGTGAAAGAAGTCACACAGAAAAAGAAACTTATCATAAGATATCACTTAGGAAGATCCTGTAAACATGGCTACACATGAACTGAGTTAGGCAAGAGAACAGAGTCTCACATTTAGAAAACACTCTTATGCCTGCTTAAGGGGGAAGGAGAGGTGGGGTGATGCATCAAACCAGAGTTTGATATAAGCACAGGTACCGTTCCAAAAACCAACTATGGAATAGACAAGACCTACACCTTCCTCAGTGAAAGGGACTCAAAACCCCATATTTCCCGCAGAGGAATAGATCTGACTAGTAAGAATCTTAAAACCTATGTATTGATATGTCTCCGTAAGGGAATCAAGTGTGTCTAGACGGGCATAAACAGGGCAGCGAGAATCAGCTCAAACCCACTCTAAAAAGGAATTTCAAAAACAGAACAAAGAAACAGGGAAAATCTTTACAATTCCTTCAGGGTCTCTGATGCACCCTGGAATGACCCTATCTACAATGACAGCTGGATGTGGCATAAGGCTGGACACTTGGGACTGAGAGGATTGGTGAGATTGGGTGAGCAAATGCAGACCCTTTAAAGCAATAATGCATGGCACCCATTCCATGGGTCCCAACTCTCCAGGTTGAAGGGAATATTACTACAGCTATAACATGTACGGGAAACCTAGAGAATGGACACACTGTGAATACGAAAGGTTTCTAAAACTCAACGAAGAGTCCCTCTCGTGGTGCTCCGGTTTGACTTTCCAACTGCTTTCCTATCAATCTCCCAACTTGGAGAGACAGCCCCTTTAAGCTCCTGGTTCGCACAGGTTGCCAATTTGGCAGAGGATGAAAGGGAAGAGGGAGAACCAATGAGAGAGTAGCTGTTAGGCATTTGGATGGGCACATGTCACTCTAATTTCCCGGCAGGAAGAAGAATTAGCCAAAGTCTCAGCCACCCACCGGGAACCAGTAGAGGTCCTGAACCAAAAGTTTGGACTTGCGTTCAGCTCACAAAAAACGAGTTGAAAAATGGAGCTCAGGGGCACAGCAATTCACAAACTGGCAGAGTAATCAAGGCCAACTATCGTCCAAAAATCTGTTGAGGGAAGGCAACGAGGCGGACTTGAAAGCGAAGCACAATAGCAGGAAACAGATTTCAAGAGGTACGTTGGAATCGCCTGTAAAGCACAGGAAGAGGGGCACAACTTCGACAATGATGCACTTGGCCAAAAAGGGCGTATGCGTTTTCTCCTGAATATATTCAGGAGAAAACGCATACGCCCTTTTAGGCCAAGCAAGCAAGCGGGCAATGCAAATCTGCACTACAAAGAAGTATCACTTCCCACCGGTCAAAAGGGACATCCACAAAATGTGTAAAAACCAGAAAGGCAAGGCAGGCCCTGGAGAACAGGGAGCCTTGTTATGCTGATGGGCGGGATGTAAGTTGCCAACTGCCTCACTGGAAGAGTGCATTGTGTTCCCTAAAACAAGTAAACAACAGAGCTACAGAGCCAAGGGCACGTCCAGTCTAGGGAATATACCTTGGGAAAACTGAAAATCCATAAGACAGAGCCACCCCCAAATTGAGGGCTGCACTGCTTACAGGAACCTCAACCTGGGTACACCTGAAATATCCCAGGAAATATAAAAATGGTTCCAAACATCGTGGAACTTACGTACGATGGAATATCCCTCAGCCATGAAATCAATGTCATAAGACCAGTAGCAGCAAAATGAGTGGATTCAGGTACGATGATTCTAAGTGAAAGAAGTCACACAGAAAAAGAAACTTATCATAAGATATCACTTAGGATGATCCTGTAAACATGGCTACACATGAACTGAGTTAGGCAAGAGAACAGAGTCTCACATTTTGAAAACACTCTTATGCCTGCTTAAGGGGGAAGGAGAGGTGGGGTGATGCATCAAACCAGAGTTTGATATAAGCACAGGTACCGTTCCAAAAACCAACTATGGAATAGACAAGACCTACACCTTCCTCAGTGAAAGGGACTCAAAACCCCATATTTCCCGCAGAGGAATAGATCTGACTAGTAAGAATCTTAAAACCTATGTATTGATATGTCTCCGTAAGGGAATCAAGTGTGTCTAGACTGGCATAAACATGGCAGCGAGAATCAGCTCAAACCCACTCTAAAAAGGAATTTCAAAAACAGAACAAAGAAACAGGAAAATTCTTTACAATTCCTTCAGGGTCTCTGATGCAACCTGGAATGACCCTATCTACAATGACAGCTGGATGTGGCATGAGGCTGGACACTTGGGACTGAGAGGATTGGTGAGATTGGGTGAGCAAATGCAGACCCTTTAAAGCAATAATGCATGGCACCCATTCCATGGGTCCCAGCTCTCCAGGTTGAAGGGAATATTACTACAGCTATAACATGTACGGGAAACCTAGAGAATGGACACACTGTGAATACGAAAGGTTTCTAAAACTCAACGAAGAGCCCCTCTCCTGGTGCTCCGGTTTGACTTTCCAACTGCTTTCCTATCAATCTCCCAACTTGGAGAGACAGCCCCTTTAAGCTCCTGGTTCGCACAGGTTGCCAATTTGGCAGAGGATGAAAGGGAAGAGGGAGAACCAATGAGAGAGTAGCTGTTAGGCATTTGGATGGGCACATGTCACTCTAATTTCCCGGCAGGAAGAAGAATTAACCAAAGTCTCAGCCACCCACCGGGAACCAGTATAGGTCCTGAACCAAAAGTTTGGACTTGCGTTCAGCTCACAAAAAACGAGTTGAAAAATGGAGCTCAGGGGCACAGCAATTCACAAACTGGCAGAGTAATCAAGGCCAACTATCGTCCAAAAATCTGTTGAGGGAAGGCAACGAGGCGGACTTGAAAGCGAGGCACAATAGCAGGAAACAGATTTCAAGAGGTACGTTGGAATCGCCTGTAAAGCACAGGAAGAGGGGCACAACTTCGACAATGATGCACATGGCCAAAAAGGGCGTATGCGTTTTCTCCTGAATATATTCAGGAGAAAACGCATACGCCCTTTTTGGCCAAGCAAGCAAGCGGGCAATGCAAATCTGCAGTACAAAGAAGTATCACTTCCCACCGGTCAAAAGGGACATCCACAAAATGTGTAAAAACCAGAAAGGCAAGACAGGCCCTGGAGAACAGGGAGCCTTGTTATGCTGATGGGCGGGATGTAAGTTGCCAACTGCCTCACTGGAGGAGTGCATTGTGTTCCCTAAAACAAGTAAACAACAGAGCTACAGAGCCAAGGGCACGTCCAGTCTAGGGAATATACCTTGGGAAAACTGAAAATCCATAAGACAGAGCCACCCCCAAATTGAGGGCTGCACTGCTTACAGGAACCTCAACCTGGGTACACCTGAAATATCCCAGGAAATATAAAAATGGTTCCAAACATCGTGGAACTTACGTACGATGGAATATCCCTCAGCCATGAAATCAATGTCATAAGACCAGTAGCAGCAAAATGAGTGGATTGAGGTACGATGATTCTAAGTGAAAGAAGTCACACAGAAAAAGAAACTTATCATAAGATATCACTTAGGAAGATCCTGTAAACATGGCTACACATGAACTGAGTTAGGCAAGAGAACAGAGTCTCACATTTAGAAAACACTCTTATGCCTGCTTAAGGGGGAAGGAGAGGTGGGGTGATGCATCAAACCAGAGTTTGATATAAGCACAGGTACCGTTCCAAAAACCAACTATGGAATAGACAAGACCTACACCTTCCTCAGTGAAAGGGACTCAAAACCCCATATTTCCCGCAGAGGAATAGATCTGACTAGTAAGAATCTTAAAACCTATGTATTGATATGTCTCCGTAAGGGAATCAAGTGTGTCTAGACGGGCATAAACAGGGCAGCGAGAATCAGCTCAAACCCACTCTAAAAAGGAATTTCAAAAACAGAACAAAGAAACAGGGAAAATCTTTACAATTCCTTCAGGGTCTCTGATGCACCCTGGAATGACCCTATCTACAATGACAGCTGGATGTGGCATAAGGCTGGACACTTGGGACTGAGAGGATTGGTGAGATTGGGTGAGCAAATGCAGACCCTTTAAAGCAATAATGCATGGCACCCATTCCATGGGTCCCAACTCTCCAGGTTGAAGGGAATATTACTACAGCTATAACATGTACGGGAAACCTAGAGAATGGACACACTGTGAATACGAAAGGTTTCTAAAACTCAACGAAGAGTCCCTCTCGTGGTGCTCCGGTTTGACTTTCCAACTGCTTTCCTATCAATCTCCCAACTTGGAGAGACAGCCCCTTTAAGCTCCTGGTTCGCACAGGTTGCCAATTTGGCAGAGGATGAAAGGGAAGAGGGAGAACCAATGAGAGAGTAGCTGTTAGGCATTTGGATGGGCACATGTCACTCTAATTTCCCGGCAGGAAGAAGAATTAGCCAAAGTCTCAGCCACCCACCGGGAACCAGTAGAGGTCCTGAACCAAAAGTTTGGACTTGCGTTCAGCTCACAAAAAACGAGTTGAAAAATGGAGCTCAGGGGCACAGCAATTCACAAACTGGCAGAGTAATCAAGGCCAACTATCGTCCAAAAATCTGTTGAGGGAAGGCAACGAGGCGGACTTGAAAGCGAGGCACAATAGCAGGAAACAGATTTCAAGAGGTACGTTGGAAACGCCTGTAAAGCACAGGAAGAGGGGCACAACTTCGACAATGATGCACTTGGCCAAAAAGGGCGTATGCGTTTTCTCCTGAATATATTCAGGAGAAAACGCATACGCCCTTTTAGGCCAAGCAAGCAAGCGGGCAATGCAAATCTGCACTACAAAGAAGTATCACTTCCCACCGGTCAAAAGGGACATCCACAAAATGTGTAAAAACCAGAAAGGCAAGGCAGGCCCTGGAGAACAGGGAGCCTTGTTATGCTGATGGGCGGGATGTAAGTTGCCAACTGCCTCACTGGAAGAGTGCATTGTGTTCCCTAAAACAAGTAAACAACAGAGCTACAGAGCCAAGGGCACGTCCAGTCTAGGGAATATACCTTGGGAAAACTGAAAATCCATAAGACAGAGCCACCCCCAAATTGAGGGCTGCACTGCTTACAGGAACCTCAACCTGGGTACATCTGAAATATCCCAGGAAATATAAAAATGGTTCCAAACATCGTGGAACTTAGGTACGATGGAATATCCCTCAGCCATGAAATCAATGTCATAAGACCAGTAGCAGCAAAATGAGTGGATTCAGGTACGATGATTCTAAGTGAAAGAAGTCACACAGAAAAAGAAACTTATCATAAGATATCACTTAGGATGATCCTGTAAACATGGCTACACATGAACTGAGTTAGGCAAGAGAACAGAGTCTCACATTTTGAAAACACTCTTATGCCTGCTTAAGGGGGAAGGAGAGGTGGGGTGATGCATCAAACCAGAGTTTGATATAAGCACAGGTACCGTTCCAAAAACCAACTATGGAATAGACAAGACCTACACCTTCCTCAGTGAAAGGGACTCAAAACCCCATATTTCCCGCAGAGGAATAGATCTGACTAGTAAGAATCTTAAAACCTATGTATTGATATGTCTCCGTAAGGGAATCAAGTGTGTCTAGACTGGCATAAACATGGCAGCGAGAATCAGCTCAAACCCACTCTAAAAAGGAATTTCAAAAACAGAACAAAGAAACAGGGAAATTCTTTACAATTCCTTCAGGGTCTCTGATGCAACCTGGAATGACCCTATCTACAATGACAGCTGGATGTGGCATAAGGCTGGACACTTGGGACTGAGAGGATTGGTGAGATTGGGTGAGCAAATGCAGACCCTTTAAAGCAATAATGCATGGTACCCACTCCATGGGTCCCAACTCTCCAGGTTGAAGGGAATATTACTACAGCTATAACATGTACGGGAAACCTAGAGAATGGACACACTGTGAATACGAAAGGTTTCTAAAACTCAACGAAGAGTCCCTCTCCTGGTGCTCCGGTTTGACTTTCCAACTGCTTTCCTATCAATCTCCCAACTTGGAGAGACAGCCCCTTTAAGCTCCTGGTTCGCACAGGTTGCCAGTTTGGCAGAGGATGAAAGGGAAGAGGGAGAACCAATGAGAGAGTAGCTGTTAGGCATTTGGATGGGCACATGTCACTCTAATTTCCCGGCAGGAAGAAGAATTAACCAAAGTCTCAGCCACCCACCGGGAACCAGTATAGGTCCTGAACCAAAAGTTTGGACTTGCGTTCAGCTCACAAAAAACGAGTTGAAAAATGGAGCTCAGGGGCACAGCAATTCACAAATTGGCAGAGTAATCAAGGCCAACTATCTTCCAAAAATCTGTTGAGGGAAGGCAACGAGGCGGACTTGAAAGCGAGGCACAATAGCAGGAAACAGATTTCAAGAGGTACGTTGGAATCGCCTGTAAAGCACAGGAAGAGGGGCACAACTTCGACAATGATGCACTTGGCCAAAAAGGGCGTATGCGTTTTCTCCTGAATATATTCAGGAGAAAACGCATACGCCCTTTTTGGCCAAGCAAGCAAGCGGGCAATGCAAATCTGCACTACAAAGAAGTATCACTTCCCACCGGTCAAAAGGGACATCCACAAAATGTGTAAAAACCAGAAAGGCAAGGCAGGCCCTGGAGAACAGGGAGCCTTGTTATGCTGATGGGCGGGATGTAAGTTGCCAACTGCCTCACTGGAGGAGTGCATTGTGTTCCCTAAAACAAGTAAACAACAGAGCTACAGAGCCAAGGGCACGTCCAGTCTAGGGAATATACCTTGGGCAAATTGAAAATCCATAAGACAGAGCCACCCCCAAATTGAGGGCTGCACTGCTTACAGGAACCTCAACCTGGGTACACCTGAAATATCCCAGGAAATATAAAAATGGTTCCAAACATCGTGGAACTTACGTACGATGGAATATCCCTCAGCCATGAAATCAATGTCATAAGACCAGTAGCAGCAAAATGAGTGGATTGAGGTACGATGATTCTAAGTGAAAGAAGTCACACAGAAAAAGAAACTTATCATAAGATATCACTTAGGAAGATCCTGTAAACATGGCTACACATGAACTGAGTTAGGCAAGAGAACAGAGTCTCACATTTAGAAAACACTATTATGCCTGCTTAAGGGGGAAGGAGAGGTGGGGTGATGCATCAAACCAGAGTTTGATATAAGCACAGGTACTGTTCCAAAAACCAACTATGGAATAGACAAGACCTACACCTTCCTCAGTGAAAGGGACTCAAAACCCCATATTTCCCGCAGAGGAATAGATCTGACTAGTAAGAATCTTAAAACCTATGTATTGATATGTCTCCGTAAGGGAATCAAGTGTGTCTAGACTGGCATAAACATGGCAGCGAGAATCAGCTCAAACCCACTCTAAAAAGGAATTTCAAAAACAGAACAAAGAAACAGGGAAATTCTTTACAATTCCTTCAGGGTCTCTGATGCAACCTGGAATGACCCTATCTACAATGACAGCTGGATGTGGCATAAGGCTGGACACTTGGGACTGAGAGGATTGGTGAGATTGGGTGAGCAAATGCAGACCCTTTAAAGCAATAATGCATGGTACCCACTCCATGGGTCCCAACTCTCCAGGTTGAAGGGAATATTACTACAGCTATAACATGTACGGGAAACCTAGAGAATGGACACACTGTGAATACGAAAGGTTTCTAAAACTCAACGAAGAGTCCCTCTCCTGGTGCTCCGGTTTGACTTTCCAACTGCTTTCCTATCAATCTCCCAACTTGGAGAGACAGCCCCTTTAAGCTCCTGGTTCGCACAGGTTGCCAGTTTGGCAGAGGATGAAAGGGAAGAGGGAGAACCAATGAGAGAGTAGCTGTTAGGCATTTGGATGGGCACATGTCACTCTAATTTCCCGGCAGGAAGAAGAATTAACCAAAGTCTCAGCCACCCACCGGGAACCAGTATAGGTCCTGAACCAAAAGTTTGGACTTGCGTTCAGCTCACAAAAAACGAGTTGAAAAATGGAGCTCAGGGGCACAGCAATTCACAAATTGGCAGAGTAATCAAGGCCAACTATCTTCCAAAAATCTGTTGAGGGAAGGCAACGAGGCGGACTTGAAAGCGAGGCACAATAGCAGGAAACAGATTTCAAGAGGTACGTTGGAATCGCCTGTAAAGCACAGGAAGAGGGGCACAACTTCGACAATGATGCACTTGGCCAAAAAGGGCGTATGCGTTTTCTCCTGAATATATTCAGGAGAAAACGCATACGCCCTTTTTGGCCAAGCAAGCAAGCGGGCAATGCAAATCTGCACTACAAAGAAGTATCACTTCCCACCGGTCAAAAGGGACATCCACAAAATGTGTAAAAACCAGAAAGGCAAGGCAGGCCCTGGAGAACAGGGAGCCTTGTTATGCTGATGGGCGGGATGTAAGTTGCCAACTGCCTCACTGGAGGAGTGCATTGTGTTCCCTAAAACAAGTAAACAACAGAGCTACAGAGCCAAGGGCACGTCCAGTCTAGGGAATATACCTTGGGCAAATTGAAAATCCATAAGACAGAGCCACCCCCAAATTGAGGGCTGCACTGCTTACAGGAACCTCAACCTGGGTACACCTGAAATATCCCAGGAAATATAAAAATGGTTCCAAACATCGTGGAACTTACGTACGATGGAATATCCCTCAGCCATGAAATCAATGTCATAAGACCAGTAGCAGCAAAATGAGTGGATTCAGGTACGATGATTCTAAGTGAAAGAAGTCACACAGAAAAAGAAACTTATCATAAGATATCACTTAGGAAGATCCTGTAAACATGGCTACACATGAACTGAGTTAGGCAAGAGAACAGAGTCTCACATTTAGAAAACACTATTATGCCTGCTTAAGGGGGAAGGAGAGGTGGGGTGATGCATCAAACCAGAGTTTGATATAAGCACAGGTACTGTTCCAAAAACCAACTATGGAATAGACAAGACCTACACCTTCCTCAGTGAAAGGGACTCAAAACCCCATATTTCCCGCAGAGGAATAGATCTGACTAGTAAGAATCTTAAAACCTATGTATTGATATGTCTCCGTAACGGAATCAAGTGTGTCTAGACTGGCATAAACATGGCAGCGAGAATCAGCTCAAACCCACTCTAAAAAGGAATTTCAAAAACAGAACAAAGAAACAGGGAAATTCTTTACAATTCCTTCAGGGTCTCTGATGCAACCTGGAATGACCCTATCTACAATGACAGCTGGATGTGGCATGAGGCTGTACACTTGGGACTGAGAGGATTGGTGAGATTGGATGAGCAAATGCAGACCCTTTAAAGCAATAATGCATGGCACCCATTCCATGGGTCCCAGCTCTCCAGGTTGAAGGGAATATTACTACAGATATAACATGTATGGGAAACCTACAGAATGGACACACTGTGAATACGAAAGGTTTCTAAAACTCAAACAAGAGCCCCTCTCCTGGTGCTCCGGCTTGACTTTCCAACTGCTTTCCTATCAATCTCCCAACTTGGAGAGACAGCCCCTTTAAGCTCCTGGTTCGCACAGGTTGCCAATTTGGCAGAGGATGAAAGGGAAGAGGGAGAACCAATGAGAGAGTAGCTGTTAGGCATTTGGATGGGCACATGTCACTCTAATTTCCCGGCAGGAAGAAGAATTAACCAAAGTCTCAGCCACCCACCGGGAACCAGTAGAGGTCCTGAACCAAAAGTTTGGACTTGCGTTCAGCTCACAAAAAACGAGTTGAAAAATGGAGCTCAGGGGCACAGCAATTCACAAACTGGCAGAGTAATCAAGGCCAACTATCGTCCAAAAATCTGTTGAGGGAAGGCAACGAGGCGGACTTGAAAGCGAGGCAGAATAGCAGGAAAGAGATTTCAAGAGGTACGTTGGAATCGGCTGTAAAGCACAGGAAGAGGGGCACAACTTCGACAATGATGCACTTGGCCAAAAAGGGCATATGAGTTTTCTCCTGAATATATTCAGGAGAAAACGAATACGCCCTTTTTGGCCAAGCAAGCAAGCGGGCAATGCAAATCTGCACTACAAAGAAGTATCACTTCCCACCGGTCAAAAGGGACATCCACAAAATATGTAAAAACCAGAAAGGCAAGGCAGGCCCTGGAGAACAGGGAGCCTTGTTATGCTGATGGGCGGGATGTAAGTTGCCAACTGCCTCACTGGAGGAGTGCATTGTGTTCCCTAAAACAAGTAAACAACAGAGCTACAGAGCCAAGGGCACGTCCAGTCTAGGGAATATACCTTGGGAAAACTGAAAATCCATAAGACAGAGCCACCCCCAAATTGAGGGCTGCACTGCTTACAGGAACCTCAACCTGGGTACACCTGAAATATCCCAGGAAATATAAAAATGGTTCCAAACATCGTGGAACTTACGTACGATGGAATATCCCTCAGCCATGAAATCAATGTCATAAGACCAGTAGCAGCAAAATGAGTGGATTGAGGTACGATGATTCTAAGTGAAAGAAGTCACACAGAAAAAGAAACTTATCATAAGATATCACTTAGGAAGATCCTGTAAACATGGCTACACATGAACTGAGTTAGGCAAGAGAACAGAGTCTCACATTTAGAAAACACTCTTATGCCTGCTTAAGGGGGAAGGAGAGGTGGGGTGATGCATCAAACCAGAGTTTGATATAAGCACAGGTACCGTTCCAAAAACCAACTATGGAATAGACAAGACCTACACCTTCCTCAGTGAAAGGGACTCAAAACCCCATATTTCCCGCAGAGGAATAGATCTGACTAGTAAGAATCTTAAAACCTATGTATTGATATGTCTCCGTAAGGGAATCAAGTGTGTCTAGACGGGCATAAACAGGGCAGCGAGAATCAGCTCAAACCCACTCTAAAAAGGAATTTCAAAAACAGAACAAAGAAACAGGGAAAATCTTTACAATTCCTTCAGGGTCTCTGATGCAACCTGGAATGACCCTATCTACAATGACAGCTGGATGTGGCATAAGGCTGGACACTTGGGACTGAGAGGATTGGTGAGATTGGGTGAGCAAATGCAGACCCTTTAAAGCAATAATGCATGGCACCCATTCCATGGGTCCCAACTCTCCAGGTTGAAGGGAATATTACTACAGCTATAACATGTACGGGAAACCTAGAGAATGGACACACTGTGAATACGAAAGGTTTCTAAAACTCAACGAAGAGTCCCTCTCGTGGTGCTCCGGTTTGACTTTCCAACTGCTTTCCTATCAATCTCCCAACTTGGAGAGACAGCCCCTTTAAGCTCCTGGTTCGCACAGGTTGCCAATTTGGCAGAGGATGAAAGGGAAGAGGGAGAACCAATGAGAGAGTAGCTGTTAGGCATTTGGATGGGCACATGTCACTCTAATTTCCCGGCAGGAAGAAGAATTAGCCAAAGTCTCAGCCACCCACCGGGAACCAGTAGAGGTCCTGAACCAAAAGTTTGGACTTGCGTTCAGCTCACAAAAAACGAGTTGAAAAATGGAGCTCAGGGGCACAGCAATTCACAAACTGGCAGAGTAATCAAGGCCAACTATCGTCCAAAAATCTGTTGAGGGAAGGCAACGAGGCGGACTTGAAAGCGAGGCACAATAGCAGGAAACAGATTTCAAGAGGTACGTTGGAATCGCCTGTAAAGCACAGGAAGAGGGGCACAACTTCGACAATGATGCACTTGGCCAAAAAGGGCGTATGCGTTTTCTCCTGAATATATTCAGGAGAAAACGCATACGCCCTTTTAGGCCAAGCAAGCAAGCGGGCAATGCAAATCTGCACTACAAAGAAGTATCACTTCCCACCGGTCAAAAGGGACATCCACAAAATGTGTAAAAACCAGAAAGGCAAGGCAGGCCCTGGAGAACAGGGAGCCTTGTTATGCTGATGGGCGGGATGTAAGTTGCCAACTGCCTCACTGGAAGAGTGCATTGTGTTCCCTAAAACAAGTAAACAACAGAGCTACAGAGCCAAGGGCACGTCCAGTCTAGGGAATATACCTTGGGAAAACTGAAAATCCATAAGACAGAGCCACCCCCAAATTGAGGGCTGCACTGCTTACAGGAACCTCAACCTGGGTACACCTGAAATATCCCAGGAAATATAAAAATGGTTCCAAACATCGTGGAACTTACGTACGATGGAATATCCCTCAGCCATGAAATCAATGTCATAAGACCAGTAGCAGCAAAATGAGTGGATTGAGGTACGATGATTCTAAGTGAAAGAAGTCACACAGAAAAAGAAACTTATCATAAGATATCACTTAGGAAGATCCTGTAAACATGGCTACACATGAACTGAGTTAGGCAAGAGAACAGAGTCTCACATTTAGAAAACACTCTTATGCCTGCTTAAGGGGGAAGGAGAGGTGGGGTGATGCATCAAACCAGAGTTTGATATAAGCACAGGTACCGTTCCAAAAACCAACTATGGAATAGACAAGACCTACACCTTCCTCAGTGAAAGGGACTCAAAACCCCATATTTCCCGCAGAGGAATAGATCTGACTAGTAAGAATCTTAAAACCTATGTATTGATATGTCTCCGTAAGGGAATCAAGTGTGTCTAGACGGGCATAAACAGGGCAGCGAGAATCAGCTCAAACCCACTCTAAAAAGGAATTTCAAAAACAGAACAAAGAAACAGGGAAAATCTTTACAATTCCTTCAGGGTCTCTGATGCACCCTGGAATGACCCTATCTACAATGACAGCTGGATGTGGCATAAGGCTGGACACTTGGGACTGAGAGGATTGGTGAGATTGGGTGAGCAAATGCAGACCCTTTAAAGCAATAATGCATGGCACCCATTCCATGGGTCCCAACTCTCCAGGTTGAAGGGAATATTACTACAGCTATAACATGTACGGGAAACCTAGAGAATGGACACACTGTGAATACGAAAGGTTTCTAAAACTCAACGAAGAGTCCCTCTCGTGGTGCTCCGGTTTGACTTTCCAACTGCTTTCCTATCAATCTCCCAACTTGGAGAGACAGCCCCTTTAAGCTCCTGGTTCGCACAGGTTGCCAATTTGGCAGAGGATGAAAGGGAAGAGGGAGAACCAATGAGAGAGTAGCTGTTAGGCATTTGGATGGGCACATGTCACTCTAATTTCCCGGCAGGAAGAAGAATTAGCCAAAGTCTCAGCCACCCACCGGGAACCAGTAGAGGTCCTGAACCAAAAGTTTGGACTTGCGTTCAGCTCACA
Organism: Mesoplodon mirus; assembly: GCF_964341445.2. NCBI lineage: Eukaryota > Metazoa > Chordata > Mammalia > Artiodactyla > Ziphiidae > Mesoplodon > Mesoplodon mirus. Next base: position 109,264,123 of record NC_138987.1, on the reverse strand, counting down.
AAAAACGAGTTGAAAAATGGAGCTCAGGGGCACAGCAATTCACAAACTGGCAGAGTAATCAAGGCCAACTATCGTCCAAAAATCTGTTGAGGGAAGGCAACGAGGCGGACTTGAAAGCGAGGCACAATAGCAGGAAACAGATTTCAAGAGGTACGTTGGAATCGCCTGTAAAGCACAGGAAGAGGGGCACAACTTCGACAATGATGCACTTGGCCAAAAAGGGCGTATGCGTTTTCTCCTGAATATATTCAGGAGAAAACGCATACGCCCTTTTAGGCCAAGCAAGCAAGCGGGCAATGCAAATCTGCACTACAAAGAAGTATCACTTCCCACCGGTCAAAAGGGACATCCACAAAATGTGTAAAAACCAGAAAGGCAAGGCAGGCCCTGGAGAACAGGGAGCCTTGTTATGCTGATGGGCGGGATGTAAGTTGCCAACTGCCTCACTGGAAGAGTGCATTGTGTTCCCTAAAACAAGTAAACAACAGAGCTACAGAGCCAAGGGCACGTCCAGTCTAGGGAATATACCTTGGGAAAACTGAAAATCCATAAGACAGAGCCACCCCCAAATTGAGGGCTGCACTGCTTACAGGAACCTCAACCTGGGTACACCTGAAATATCCCAGGAAATATAAAAATGGTTCCAAACATCGTGGAACTTACGTACGATGGAATATCCCTCAGCCATGAAATCAATGTCATAAGACCAGTAGCAGCAAAATGAGTGGATTGAGGTACGATGATTCTAAGTGAAAGAAGTCACACAGAAAAAGAAACTTATCATAAGATATCACTTAGGAAGATCCTGTAAACATGGCTACACATGAACTGAGTTAGGCAAGAGAACAGAGTCTCACATTTAGAAAACACTCTTATGCCTGCTTAAGGGGGAAGGAGAGGTGGGGTGATGCATCAAACCAGAGTTTGATATAAGCACAGGTACCGTTCCAAAAACCAACTATGGAATAGACAAGACCTACACCTTCCTCAGTGAAAGGGACTCAAAACCCCATATTTCCCGCAGAGGAATAGATCTGACTAGTAAGAATCTTAAAACCTATGTATTGATATGTCTCCGTAAGGGAATCAAGTGTGTCTAGACGGGCATAAACAGGGCAGCGAGAATCAGCTCAAACCCACTCTAAAAAGGAATTTCAAAAACAGAACAAAGAAACAGGGAAAATCTTTACAATTCCTTCAGGGTCTCTGATGCACCCTGGAATGACCCTATCTACAATGACAGCTGGATGTGGCATAAGGCTGGACACTTGGGACTGAGAGGATTGGTGAGATTGGGTGAGCAAATGCAGACCCTTTAAAGCAATAATGCATGGCACCCATTCCATGGGTCCCAACTCTCCAGGTTGAAGGGAATATTACTACAGCTATAACATGTACGGGAAACCTAGAGAATGGACACACTGTGAATACGAAAGGTTTCTAAAACTCAACGAAGAGTCCCTCTCCTGGTGCTCCGGTTTGACTTTCCAACTGCTTTCCTATCAATCTCCCAACTTGGAGAGACAGCCCCTTTAAGCTCCTGGTTCGCACAGGTTGCCAGTTTGGCAGAGGATGAAAGGGAAGAGGGAGAACCAATGAGAGAGTAGCTGTTAGGCATTTGGATGGGCACATGTCACTCTAATTTCCCGGCAGGAAGAAGAATTAACCAAAGTCTCAGCCACCCACCGGGAACCAGTATAGGTCCTGAACCAAAAGTTTGGACTTGCGTTCAGCTCACAAAAAACGAGTTGAAAAATGGAGCTCAGGGGCACAGCAATTCACAAATTGGCAGAGTAATCAAGGCCAACTATCTTCCAAAAATCTGTTGAGGGAAGGCAACGAGGCGGACTTGAAAGCGAGGCACAATAGCAGGAAACAGATTTCAAGAGGTACGTTGGAATCGCCTGTAAAGCACAGGAAGAGGGGCACAACTTCGACAATGATGCACTTGGCCAAAAAGGGCGTATGCGTTTTCTCCTGAATATATTCAGGAGAAAACGCATACGCCCTTTTTGGCCAAGCAAGCAAGCGGGCAATGCAAATCTGCACTACAAAGAAGTATCACTTCCCACCGGTCAAAAGGGACATCCACAAAATGTGTAAAAACCAGAAAGGCAAGGCAGGCCCTGGAGAACAGGGAGCCTTGTTATGCTGATGGGCGGGATGTAAGTTGCCAACTGCCTCACTGGAGGAGTGCATTGTGTTCCCTAAAACAAGTAAACAACAGAGCTACAGAGCCAAGGGCACGTCCAGTCTAGGGAATATACCTTGGGCAAATTGAAAATCCATAAGACAGAGCCACCCCCAAATTGAGGGCTGCACTGCTTACAGGAACCTCAACCTGGGTACACCTGAAATATCCCAGGAAATATAAAAATGGTTCCAAACATCGTGGAACTTACGTACGATGGAATATCCCTCAGCCATGAAATCAATGTCATAAGACCAGTAGCAGCAAAATGAGTGGATTGAGGTACGATGATTCTAAGTGAAAGAAGTCACACAGAAAAAGAAACTTATCATAAGATATCACTTAGGAAGATCCTGTAAACATGGCTACACATGAACTGAGTTAGGCAAGAGAACAGAGTCTCACATTTAGAAAACACTATTATGCCTGCTTAAGGGGGAAGGAGAGGTGGGGTGATGCATCAAACCAGAGTTTGATATAAGCACAGGTACTGTTCCAAAAACCAACTATGGAATAGACAAGACCTACACCTTCCTCAGTGAAAGGGACTCAAAACCCCATATTTCCCGCAGAGGAATAGATCTGACTAGTAAGAATCTTAAAACCTATGTATTGATATGTCTCCGTAAGGGAATCAAGTGTGTCTAGACTGGCATAAACATGGCAGCGAGAATCAGCTCAAACCCACTCTAAAAAGGAATTTCAAAAACAGAACAAAGAAACAGGGAAATTCTTTACAATTCCTTCAGGGTCTCTGATGCAACCTGGAATGACCCTATCTACAATGACAGCTGGATGTGGCATAAGGCTGGACACTTGGGACTGAGAGGATTGGTGAGATTGGGTGAGCAAATGCAGACCCTTTAAAGCAATAATGCATGGTACCCACTCCATGGGTCCCAACTCTCCAGGTTGAAGGGAATATTACTACAGCTATAACATGTACGGGAAACCTAGAGAATGGACACACTGTGAATACGAAAGGTTTCTAAAACTCAACGAAGAGTCCCTCTCCTGGTGCTCCGGTTTGACTTTCCAACTGCTTTCCTATCAATCTCCCAACTTGGAGAGACAGCCCCTTTAAGCTCCTGGTTCGCACAGGTTGCCAGTTTGGCAGAGGATGAAAGGGAAGAGGGAGAACCAATGAGAGAGTAGCTGTTAGGCATTTGGATGGGCACATGTCACTCTAATTTCCCGGCAGGAAGAAGAATTAACCAAAGTCTCAGCCACCCACCGGGAACCAGTATAGGTCCTGAACCAAAAGTTTGGACTTGCGTTCAGCTCACAAAAAACGAGTTGAAAAATGGAGCTCAGGGGCACAGCAATTCACAAATTGGCAGAGTAATCAAGGCCAACTATCTTCCAAAAATCTGTTGAGGGAAGGCAACGAGGCGGACTTGAAAGCGAGGCACAATAGCAGGAAACAGATTTCAAGAGGTACGTTGGAATCGCCTGTAAAGCACAGGAAGAGGGGCACAACTTCGACAATGATGCACTTGGCCAAAAAGGGCGTATGCGTTTTCTCCTGAATATATTCAGGAGAAAACGCATACGCCCTTTTTGGCCAAGCAAGCAAGCGGGCAATGCAAATCTGCACTACAAAGAAGTATCACTTCCCACCGGTCAAAAGGGACATCCACAAAATGTGTAAAAACCAGAAAGGCAAGGCAGGCCCTGGAGAACAGGGAGCCTTGTTATGCTGATGGGCGGGATGTAAGTTGCCAACTGCCTCACTGGAGGAGTGCATTGTGTTCCCTAAAACAAGTAAACAACAGAGCTACAGAGCCAAGGGCACGTCCAGTCTAGGGAATATACCTTGGGCAAATTGAAAATCCATAAGACAGAGCCACCCCCAAATTGAGGGCTGCACTGCTTACAGGAACCTCAACCTGGGTACACCTGAAATATCCCAGGAAATATAAAAATGGTTCCAAACATCGTGGAACTTACGTACGATGGAATATCCCTCAGCCATGAAATCAATGTCATAAGACCAGTAGCAGCAAAATGAGTGGATTCAGGTACGATGATTCTAAGTGAAAGAAGTCACACAGAAAAAGAAACTTATCATAAGATATCACTTAGGAAGATCCTGTAAACATGGCTACACATGAACTGAGTTAGGCAAGAGAACAGAGTCTCACATTTAGAAAACACTATTATGCCTGCTTAAGGGGGAAGGAGAGGTGGGGTGATGCATCAAACCAGAGTTTGATATAAGCACAGGTACTGTTCCAAAAACCAACTATGGAATAGACAAGACCTACACCTTCCTCAGTGAAAGGGACTCAAAACCCCATATTTCCCGCAGAGGAATAGATCTGACTAGTAAGAATCTTAAAACCTATGTATTGATATGTCTCCGTAACGGAATCAAGTGTGTCTAGACTGGCATAAACATGGCAGCGAGAATCAGCTCAAACCCACTCTAAAAAGGAATTTCAAAAACAGAACAAAGAAACAGGGAAATTCTTTACAATTCCTTCAGGGTCTCTGATGCAACCTGGAATGACCCTATCTACAATGACAGCTGGATGTGGCATGAGGCTGTACACTTGGGACTGAGAGGATTGGTGAGATTGGATGAGCAAATGCAGACCCTTTAAAGCAATAATGCATGGCACCCATTCCATGGGTCCCAGCTCTCCAGGTTGAAGGGAATATTACTACAGATATAACATGTATGGGAAACCTACAGAATGGACACACTGTGAATACGAAAGGTTTCTAAAACTCAAACAAGAGCCCCTCTCCTGGTGCTCCGGCTTGACTTTCCAACTGCTTTCCTATCAATCTCCCAACTTGGAGAGACAGCCCCTTTAAGCTCCTGGTTCGCACAGGTTGCCAATTTGGCAGAGGATGAAAGGGAAGAGGGAGAACCAATGAGAGAGTAGCTGTTAGGCATTTGGATGGGCACATGTCACTCTAATTTCCCGGCAGGAAGAAGAATTAACCAAAGTCTCAGCCACCCACCGGGAACCAGTAGAGGTCCTGAACCAAAAGTTTGGACTTGCGTTCAGCTCACAAAAAACGAGTTGAAAAATGGAGCTCAGGGGCACAGCAATTCACAAACTGGCAGAGTAATCAAGGCCAACTATCGTCCAAAAATCTGTTGAGGGAAGGCAACGAGGCGGACTTGAAAGCGAGGCAGAATAGCAGGAAAGAGATTTCAAGAGGTACGTTGGAATCGGCTGTAAAGCACAGGAAGAGGGGCACAACTTCGACAATGATGCACTTGGCCAAAAAGGGCATATGAGTTTTCTCCTGAATATATTCAGGAGAAAACGAATACGCCCTTTTTGGCCAAGCAAGCAAGCGGGCAATGCAAATCTGCACTACAAAGAAGTATCACTTCCCACCGGTCAAAAGGGACATCCACAAAATGTGTAAAAACCAGAAAGGCAAGACAGGCCCTGGAGAACAGGGAGCCTTGTTATGCTGATGGGCGGGATGTAAGTTGCCAACTGCCTCACTGGAGGAGTGCATTGTGTTCCCTAAAACAAGTAAACAACAGAGCTACAGAGCCAAGGGCACGTCCAGTCTAGGGAATATACCTTGGGAAAACTGAAAATCCATAAGACAGAGCCACCCCCAAATTGAGGGCTGCACTGCTTACAGGAACCTCAACCTGGGTACACCTGAAATATCCCAGGAAATATAAAAATGGTTCCAAACATCGTGGAACTTACGTACGATGGAATATCCCTCAGCCATGAAATCAATGTCATAAGACCAGTAGCAGCAAAATGAGTGGATTGAGGTACGATGATTCTAAGTGAAAGAAGTCACACAGAAAAAGAAACTTATCATAAGATATCACTTAGGAAGATCCTGTAAACATGGCTACACATGAACTGAGTTAGGCAAGAGAACAGAGTCTCACATTTAGAAAACACTCTTATGCCTGCTTAAGGGGGAAGGAGAGGTGGGGTGATGCATCAAACCAGAGTTTGATATAAGCACAGGTACCGTTCCAAAAACCAACTATGGAATAGACAAGACCTACACCTTCCTCAGTGAAAGGGACTCAAAACCCCATATTTCCCGCAGAGGAATAGATCTGACTAGTAAGAATCTTAAAACCTATGTATTGATATGTCTCCGTAAGGGAATCAAGTGTGTCTAGACGGGCATAAACAGGGCAGCGAGAATCAGCTCAAACCCACTCTAAAAAGGAATTTCAAAAACAGAACAAAGAAACAGGGAAAATCTTTACAATTCCTTCAGGGTCTCTGATGCACCCTGGAATGACCCTATCTACAATGACAGCTGGATGTGGCATAAGGCTGGACACTTGGGACTGAGAGGATTGGTGAGATTGGGTGAGCAAATGCAGACCCTTTAAAGCAATAATGCATGGCACCCATTCCATGGGTCCCAACTCTCCAGGTTGAAGGGAATATTACTACAGCTATAACATGTACGGGAAACCTAGAGAATGGACACACTGTGAATACGAAAGGTTTCTAAAACTCAACGAAGAGTCCCTCTCGTGGTGCTCCGGTTTGACTTTCCAACTGCTTTCCTATCAATCTCCCAACTTGGAGAGACAGCCCCTTTAAGCTCCTGGTTCGCACAGGTTGCCAATTTGGCAGAGGATGAAAGGGAAGAGGGAGAACCAATGAGAGAGTAGCTGTTAGGCATTTGGATGGGCACATGTCACTCTAATTTCCCGGCAGGAAGAAGAATTAGCCAAAGTCTCAGCCACCCACCGGGAACCAGTAGAGGTCCTGAACCAAAAGTTTGGACTTGCGTTCAGCTCACAAAAAACGAGTTGAAAAATGGAGCTCAGGGGCACAGCAATTCACAAACTGGCAGAGTAATCAAGGCCAACTATCGTCCAAAAATCTGTTGAGGGAAGGCAACGAGGCGGACTTGAAAGCGAGGCACAATAGCAGGAAACAGATTTCAAGAGGTACGTTGGAATCGCCTGTAAAGCACAGGAAGAGGGGCACAACTTCGACAATGATGCACTTGGCCAAAAAGGGCGTATGCGTTTTCTCCTGAATATATTCAGGAGAAAACGCATACGCCCTTTTAGGCCAAGCAAGCAAGCGGGCAATGCAAATCTGCACTACAAAGAAGTATCACTTCCCACCGGTCAAAAGGGACATCCACAAAATGTGTAAAAACCAGAAAGGCAAGGCAGGCCCTGGAGAACAGGGAGCCTTGTTATGCTGATGGGCGGGATGTAAGTTGCCAACTGCCTCACTGGAAGAGTGCATTGTGTTCCCTAAAACAAGTAAACAACAGAGCTACAGAGCCAAGGGCACGTCCAGTCTAGGGAATATACCTTGGGAAAACTGAAAATCCATAAGACAGAGCCACCCCCAAATTGAGGGCTGCACTGCTTACAGGAACCTCAACCTGGGTACACCTGAAATATCCCAGGAAATATAAAAATGGTTCCAAACATCGTGGAACTTACGTACGATGGAATATCCCTCAGCCATGAAATCAATGTCATAAGACCAGTAGCAGCAAAATGAGTGGATTGAGGTACGATGATTCTAAGTGAAAGAAGTCACACAGAAAAAGAAACTTATCATAAGATATCACTTAGGAAGATCCTGTAAACATGGCTACACATGAACTGAGTTAGGCAAGAGAACAGAGTCTCACATTTAGAAAACACTCTTATGCCTGCTTAAGGGGGAAGGAGAGGTGGGGTGATGCATCAAACCAGAGTTTGATATAAGCACAGGTACCGTTCCAAAAACCAACTATGGAATAGACAAGACCTACACCTTCCTCAGTGAAAGGGACTCAAAACCCCATATTTCCCGCAGAGGAATAGATCTGACTAGTAAGAATCTTAAAACCTATGTATTGATATGTCTCCGTAAGGGAATCAAGTGTGTCTAGACGGGCATAAACAGGGCAGCGAGAATCAGCTCAAACCCACTCTAAAAAGGAATTTCAAAAACAGAACAAAGAAACAGGGAAAATCTTTACAATTCCTTCAGGGTCTCTGATGCACCCTGGAATGACCCTATCTACAATGACAGCTGGATGTGGCATAAGGCTGGACACTTGGGACTGAGAGGATTGGTGAGATTGGGTGAGCAAATGCAGACCCTTTAAAGCAATAATGCATGGCACCCATTCCATGGGTCCCAACTCTCCAGGTTGAAGGGAATATTACTACAGCTATAACATGTACGGGAAACCTAGAGAATGGACACACTGTGAATACGAAAGGTTTCTAAAACTCAACGAAGAGTCCCTCTCGTGGTGCTCCGGTTTGACTTTCCAACTGCTTTCCTATCAATCTCCCAACTTGGAGAGACAGCCCCTTTAAGCTCCTGGTTCGCACAGGTTGCCAATTTGGCAGAGGATGAAAGGGAAGAGGGAGAACCAATGAGAGAGTAGCTGTTAGGCATTTGGATGGGCACATGTCACTCTAATTTCCCGGCAGGAAGAAGAATTAGCCAAAGTCTCAGCCACCCACCGGGAACCAGTAGAGGTCCTGAACCAAAAGTTTGGACTTGCGTTCAGCTCACAAAAAACGAGTTGAAAAATGGAGCTCAGGGGCACAGCAATTCACAAACTGGCAGAGTAATCAAGGCCAACTATCGTCCAAAAATCTGTTGAGGGAAGGCAACGAGGCGGACTTGAAAGCGAGGCACAATAGCAGGAAACAGATTTCAAGAGGTACGTTGGAATCGCCTGTAAAGCACAGGAAGAGGGGCACAACTTCGACAATGATGCACTTGGCCAAAAAGGGCGTATGCGTTTTCTCCTGAATATATTCAGGAGAAAACGCATACGCCCTTTTAGGCCAAGCAAGCAAGCGGGCAATGCAAATCTGCACTACAAAGAAGTATCACTTCCCACCGGTCAAAAGGGACATCCACAAAATGTGTAAAAACCAGAAAGGCAAGGCAGGCCCTGGAGAACAGGGAGCCTTGTTATGCTGATGGGCGGGATGTAAGTTGCCAACTGCCTCACTGGAAGAGTGCATTGTGTTCCCTAAAACAAGTAAACAACAGAGCTACAGAGCCAAGGGCACGTCCAGTCTAGGGAATATACCTTGGGAAAACTGAAAATCCATAAGACAGAGCCACCCCCAAATTGAGGGCTGCACTGCTTACAGGAACCTCAACCTGGGTACACCTGAAATATCCCAGGAAATATAAAAATGGTTCCAAACATCGTGGAACTTACGTACGATGGAATATCCCTCAGCCATGAAATCAATGTCATAAGACCAGTAGCAGCAAAATGAGTGGATTGAGGTACGATGATTCTAAGTGAAAGAAGTCACACAGAAAAAGAAACTTATCATAAGATATCACTTAGGAAGATCCTGTAAACATGGCTACACATGAACTGAGTTAGGCAAGAGAACAGAGTCTCACATTTAGAAAACACTCTTATGCCTGCTTAAGGGGGAAGGAGAGGTGGGGTGATGCATCAAACCAGAGTTTGATATAAGCACAGGTACCGTTCCAAAAACCAACTATGGAATAGACAAGACCTACACCTTCCTCAGTGAAAGGGACTCAAAACCCCATATTTCCCGCAGAGGAATAGATCTGACTAGTAAGAATCTTAAAACCTATGTATTGATATGTCTCCGTAAGGGAATCAAGTGTGTCTAGACGGGCATAAACAGGGCAGCGAGAATCAGCTCAAACCCACTCTAAAAAGGAATTTCAAAAACAGAACAAAGAAACAGGGAAAATCTTTACAATTCCTTCAGGGTCTCTGATGCACCCTGGAATGACCCTATCTACAATGACAGCTGGATGTGGCATAAGGCTGGACACTTGGGACTGAGAGGATTGGTGAGATTGGGTGAGCAAATGCAGACCCTTTAAAGCAATAATGCATGGCACCCATTCCATGGGTCCCAACTCTCCAGGTTGAAGGGAATATTACTACAGCTATAACATGTACGGGAAACCTAGAGAATGGACACACTGTGAATACGAAAGGTTTCTAAAACTCAACGAAGAGTCCCTCTCGTGGTGCTCCGGTTTGACTTTCCAACTGCTTTCCTATCAATCTCCCAACTTGGAGAGACAGCCCCTTTAAGCTCCTGGTTCGCACAGGTTGCCAATTTGGCAGAGGATGAAAGGGAAGAGGGAGAACCAATGAGAGAGTAGCTGTTAGGCATTTGGATGGGCACATGTCACTCTAATTTCCCGGCAGGAAGAAGAATTAGCCAAAGTCTCAGCCACCCACCGGGAACCAGTAGAGGTCCTGAACCAAAAGTTTGGACTTGCGTTCAGCTCACAAAAAACGAGTTGAAAAATGGAGCTCAGGGGCACAGCAATTCACAAACTGGCAGAGTAATCAAGGCCAACTATCGTCCAAAAATCTGTTGAGGGAAGGCAACGAGGCGGACTTGAAAGCGAGGCACAATAGCAGGAAACAGATTTCAAGAGGTACGTTGGAATCGCCTGTAAAGCACAGGAAGAGGGGCACAACTTCGACAATGATGCACTTGGCCAAAAAGGGCGTATGCGTTTTCTCCTGAATATATTCAGGAGAAAACGCATACGCCCTTTTAGGCCAAGCAAGCAAGCGGGCAATGCAAATCTGCACTACAAAGAAGTATCACTTCCCACCGGTCAAAAGGGACATCCACAAAATGTGTAAAAACCAGAAAGGCAAGGCAGGCCCTGGAGAACAGGGAGCCTTGTTATGCTGATGGGGGGGATGTAAGTTGCCAACTGCCTCACTGGAAGAGTGCATTGTGTTCCCTAAAACAAGTAAACAACAGAGCTACAGAGCCAAGGGCACGTCCAGTCTAGGGAATATACCTTGGGAAAACTGAAAATCCATAAGACAGAGCCACCCCCAAATTGAGGGCTGCACTGCTTACAGGAACCTCAACCTGGGTACATCTGAAATATCCCAGGAAATATAAAAATGGTTCCAAACATCGTGGAACTTAGGTACGATGGAATATCCCTCAGCCATGAAATCAATGTCATAAGACCAGTAGCAGCAAAATGAGTGGATTCAGGTACGATGATTCTAAGTGAAAGAAGTCACACAGAAAAAGAAACTTATCATAAGATATCACTTAGGATGATCCTGTAAACATGGCTACACATGAACTGAGTTAGGCAAGAGAACAGAGTCTCACATTTTGAAAACACTCTTATGCCTGCTTAAGGGGGAAGGAGAGGTGGGGTGATGCATCAAACCAGAGTTTGATATAAGCACAGGTACCGTTCCAAAAACCAACTATGGAATAGACAAGACCTACACCTTCCTCAGTGAAAGGGACTCAAAACCCCATATTTCCCGCAGAGGAATAGATCTGACTAGTAAGAATCTTAAAACCTATGTATTGATATGTCTCCGTAACGGAATCAAGTGTGTCTAGACTGGCATAAACATGGCAGCGAGAATCAGCTCAAACCCACTCTAAAAAGGAATTTCAAAAACAGAACAAAGAAACAGGGAAATTCTTTACAATTCCTTCAGGGTCTCTGATGCAACCTGGAATGACCCTATCTACAATGACAGCTGGATGTGGCATAAGGCTGGACACTTGGGACTGAGAGGATTGGTGAGATTGGGTGAGCAAATGCAGACCCTTTAAAGCAATAATGCATGGTACCCACTCCATGGGTCCCAACTCTCCAGGTTGAAGGGAATATTACTACAGCTATAACATGTACGGGAAACCTAGAGAATGGACACACTGTGAATACGAAAGGTTTCTAAAACTCAACGAAGAGTCCCTCTCCTGGTGCTCCGGTTTGACTTTCCAACTGCTTTCCTATCAATCTCCCAACTTGGAGAGACAGCCCCTTTAAGCTCCTGGTTCGCACAGGTTGCCAGTTTGGCAGAGGATGAAAGGGAAGAGGGAGAACCAATGAGAGAGTAGCTGTTAGGCATTTGGATGGGCACATGTCACTCTAATTTCCCGGCAGGAAGAAGAATTAACCAAAGTCTCAGCCACCCACCGGGAACCAGTATAGGTCCTGAACCAAAAGTTTGGACTTGCGTTCAGCTCACAAAAAACGAGTTGAAAAATGGAGCTCAGGGGCACAGCAATTCACAAATTGGCAGAGTAATCAAGGCCAACTATCTTCCAAAAATCTGTTGAGGGAAGGCAACGAGGCGGACTTGAAAGCGAGGCACAATAGCAGGAAACAGATTTCAAGAGGTACGTTGGAATCGCCTGTAAAGCACAGGAAGAGGGGCACAACTTCGACAATGATGCACTTGGCCAAAAAGGGCGTATGCGTTTTCTCCTGAATATATTCAGGAGAAAACGCATACGCCCTTTTTGGCCAAGCAAGCAAGCGGGCAATGCAAATCTGCACTACAAAGATGTATCACTTCCCACCGGTCAAAAGGGACATCCACAAAATGTGTAAAAACCAGAAAGGCAAGGCAGGTCCTGGAGAACAGGGAGCCTTGTTATGCTGATGGGCGGGATGTAAGTTGCCAACTGCCTCACTGGAGGAGTGCATTGTGTTCCCTAAAACAAGTAAACAACAGAGCTACAGAGCCAAGGGCACGTCCAGTCTAGGGAATATACCTTGGGCAAATTGAAAATCCATAAGACAGAGCCACCCCCAAATTGAGGGCTGCACTGCTTACAGGAACCTCAACCTGGGTACACCTGAAATATCCCAGGAAATATAAAAATGGTTCCAAACATCGTGGAACTTACGTACGATGGAATATCCCTCAGCCATGAAATCAATGTCATAAGACCAGTAGCAGCAAAATGAGTGGATTCAGGTACGATGATTCTAAGTGAAAGAAGTCACACAGAAAAAGAAACTTATCATAAGATATCACTTAGGAAGATCCTGTAAACATGGCTACACATGAACTGAGTTAGGCAAGAGAACAGAGTCTCACATTTAGAAAACACTATTATGCCTGCTTAAGGGGGAAGGAGAGGTGGGGTGATGCATCAAACCAGAGTTTGATATAAGCACAGGTACTGTTCCAAAAACCAACTATGGAATAGACAAGACCTACACCTTCCTCAGTGAAAGGGACTCAAAACCCCATATTTCCCGCAGAGGAATAGATCTGACTAGTAAGAATCTTAAAACCTATGTATTGATATGTCTCCGTAACGGAATCAAGTGTGTCTAGACTGGCATAAACATGGCAGCGAGAATCAGCTCAAACCCACTCTAAAAAGGAATTTCAAAAACAGAACAAAGAAACAGGGAAATTCTTTACAATTCCTTCAGGGTCTCTGATGCAACCTGGAATGACCCTATCTACAATGACAGCTGGATGTGGCATGAGGCTGTACACTTGGGACTGAGAGGATTGGTGAGATTGGATGAGCAAATGCAGACCCTTTAAAGCAATAATGCATGGCACCCATTCCATGGGTCCCAGCTCTCCAGGTTGAAGGGAATATTACTACAGATATAACATGTATGGGAAACCTACAGAATGGACACACTGTGAATACGAAAGGTTTCTAAAACTCAACCAAGAGCCCCTCTCCTGGTGCTCCGGCTTGACTTTCCAACTGCTTTCCTATCAATCTCCCAACTTGGAGAGACAGCCCCTTTAAGCTCCTGGTTCGCACAGGTTGCCAATTTGGCAGAGGATGAAAGGGAAGAGGGAGAACCAATGAGAGAGTAGCTGTTAGGCATTTGGATGGGCACATGTCACTCTAATTTCCCGGCAGGAAGAAGAATTAACCAAAGTCTCAGCCACCCACCGGGAACCAGTAGAGGTCCTGAACCAAAAGTTTGGACTTGCGTTCAGCTCACAAAAAACGAGTTGAAAAATGGAGCTCAGGGGCACAGCAATTCACAAACTGGCAGAGTAATCAAGGCCAACTATCGTCCAAAAATCTGTTGAGGGAAGGCAACGAGGCGGACTTGAAAGCGAGGCAGAATAGCAGGAAAGAGATTTCAAGAGGTACGTTGGAATCGCCTGTAAAGCACAGGAAGAGGGGCACAACTTCGACAATGATGCACTTGGCCAAAAAGGGCATATGAGTTTTCTCCTGAATATATTCAGGAGAAAACGAATACGCCCTTTTTGGCCAAGCAAGCAAGCGGGCAATGCAAATCTGCACTACAAAGAAGTATCACTTCCCACCGGTCAAAAGGGACATCCACAAAATATGTAAAAACCAGAAAGGCAAGGCAGGCCCTGGAGAACAGGGAGCCTTGTTATGCTGATGGGCGGGATGTAAGTTGCCAACTGCCTCACTGGAGGAGTGCATTGTGTTCCCTAAAACAAGTAAACAACAGAGCTACAGAGCCAAGGGCACGTCCAGTCTAGGGAATATACCTTGGGAAAACTGAAAATCCATAAGACAGAGCCACCCCCAAATTGAGGGCTGCACTGCTTACAGGAACCTCAACCTGGGTACACCTGAAATATCCCAGGAAATATAAAAATGGTTCCAAACATCGTGGAACTTACGTACGATGGAATATCCCTCAGCCATGAAATCAATGTCATAAGACCAGTAGCAGCAAAATGAGTGGATTGAGGTACGATGATTCTAAGTGAAAGAAGTCACACAGAAAAAGAAACTTATCATAAGATATCACTTAGGAAGATCCTGTAAACATGGCTACACATGAACTGAGTTAGGCAAGAGAACAGAGTCTCACATTTAGAAAACACTCTTATGCCTGCTTAAGGGGGAAGGAGAGGTGGGGTGATGCATCAAACCAGAGTTTGATATAAGCACAGGTACCGTTCCAAAAACCAACTATGGAATAGACAAGACCTACACCTTCCTCAGTGAAAGGGACTCAAAACCCCATATTTCCCGCAGAGGAATAGATCTGACTAGTAAGAATCTTAAAACCTATGTATTGATATGTCTCCGTAAGGGAATCAAGTGTGTCTAGACGGGCATAAACAGGGCAGCGAGAATCAGCTCAAACCCACTCTAAAAAGGAATTTCAAAAACAGAACAAAGAAACAGGGAAAATCTTTACAATTCCTTCAGGGTCTCTGATGCACCCTGGAATGACCCTATCTACAATGACAGCTGGATGTGGCATAAGGCTGGACACTTGGGACTGAGAGGATTGGTGAGATTGGGTGAGCAAATGCAGACCCTTTAAAGCAATAATGCATGGCACCCATTCCATGGGTCCCAACTCTCCAGGTTGAAGGGAATATTACTACAGCTATAACATGTACGGGAAACCTAGAGAATGGACACACTGTGAATACGAAAGGTTTCTAAAACTCAACGAAGAGTCCCTCTCGTGGTGCTCCGGTTTGACTTTCCAACTGCTTTCCTATCAATCTCCCAACTTGGAGAGACAGCCCCTTTAAGCTCCTGGTTCGCACAGGTTGCCAATTTGGCAGAGGATGAAAGGGAAGAGGGAGAACCAATGAGAGAGTAGCTGTTAGGCATTTGGATGGGCACATGTCACTCTAATTTCCCGGCAGGAAGAAGAATTAGCCAAAGTCTCAGCCACCCACCGGGAACCAGTAGAGGTCCTGAACCAAAAGTTTGGACTTGCGTTCAGCTCACAAAAAACGAGTTGAAAAATGGAGCTCAGGGGCACAGCAATTCACAAACTGGCAGAGTAATCAAGGCCAACTATCGTCCAAAAATCTGTTGAGGGAAGGCAACGAGGCGGACTTGAAAGCGAGGCACAATAGCAGGAAACAGATTTCAAGAGGTACGTTGGAATCGCCTGTAAAGCACAGGAAGAGGGGCACAACTTCGACAATGATGCACTTGGCCAAAAAGGGCGTATGCGTTTTCTCCTGAATATATTCAGGAGAAAACGCATACGCCCTTTTAGGCCAAGCAAGCAAGCGGGCAATGCAAATCTGCACTACAAAGAAGTATCACTTCCCACCGGTCAAAAGGGACATCCACAAAATGTGTAAAAACCAGAAAGGCAAGGCAGGCCCTGGAGAACAGGGAGCCTTGTTATGCTGATGGGGGGGATGTAAGTTGCCAACTGCCTCACTGGAAGAGTGCATTGTGTTCCCTAAAACAAGTAAACAACAGAGCTACAGAGCCAAGGGCACGTCCAGTCTAGGGAATATACCTTGGGAAAACTGAAAATCCATAAGACAGAGCCACCCCCAAATTGAGGGCTGCACTGCTTACAGGAACCTCAACCTGGGTACATCTGAAATATCCCAGGAAATATAAAAATGGTTCCAAACATCGTGGAACTTAGGTACGATGGAATATCCCTCAGCCATGAAATCAATGTCATAAGACCAGTAGCAGCAAAATGAGTGGATTCAGGTACGATGATTCTAAGTGAAAGAAGTCACACAGAAAAAGAAACTTATCATAAGATATCACTTAGGATGATCCTGTAAACATGGCTACACATGAACTGAGTTAGGCAAGAGAACAGAGTCTCACATTTTGAAAACACTCTTATGCCTGCTTAAGGGGGAAGGAGAGGTGGGGTGATGCATCAAACCAGAGTTTGATATAAGCACAGGTACCGTTCCAAAAACCAACTATGGAATAGACAAGACCTACACCTTCCTCAGTGAAAGGGACTCAAAACCCCATATTTCCCGCAGAGGAATAGATCTGACTAGTAAGAATCTTAAAACCTATGTATTGATATGTCTCCGTAAGGGAATCAAGTGTGTCTAGACTGGCATAAACATGGCAGCGAGAATCAGCTCAAACCCACTCTAAAAAGGAATTTCAAAAACAGAACAAAGAAACAGGGAAATTCTTTACAATTCCTTCAGGGTCTCTGATGCAACCTGGAATGACCCTATCTACAATGACAGCTGGATGTGGCATAAGGCTGGACACTTGGGACTGAGAGGATTGGTGAGATTGGGTGAGCAAATGCAGACCCTTTAAAGCAATAATGCATGGTACCCACTCCATGGGTCCCAACTCTCCAGGTTGAAGGGAATATTACTACAGCTATAACATGTACGGGAAACCTAGAGAATGGACACACTGTGAATACGAAAGGTTTCTAAAACTCAACGAAGAGTCCCTCTCCTGGTGCTCCGGTTTGACTTTCCAACTGCTTTCCTATCAATCTCCCAACTTGGAGAGACAGCCCCTTTAAGCTCCTGGTTCGCACAGGTTGCCAGTTTGGCAGAGGATGAAAGGGAAGAGGGAGAACCAATGAGAGAGTAGCTGTTAGGCATTTGGATGGGCACATGTCACTCTAATTTCCCGGCAGGAAGAAGAATTAACCAAAGTCTCAGCCACCCACCGGGAACCAGTATAGGTCCTGAACCAAAAGTTTGGACTTGCGTTCAGCTCACAAAAAACGAGTTGAAAAATGGAGCTCAGGGGCACAGCAATTCACAAATTGGCAGAGTAATCAAGGCCAACTATCTTCCAAAAATCTGTTGAGGGAAGGCAACGAGGCGGACTTGAAAGCGAGGCACAATAGCAGGAAACAGATTTCAAGAGGTACGTTGGAATCGCCTGTAAAGCACAGGAAGAGGGGCACAACTTCGACAATGATGCACTTGGCCAAAAAGGGCGTATGCGTTTTCTCCTGAATATATTCAGGAGAAAACGCATACGCCCTTTTTGGCCAAGCAAGCAAGCGGGCAATGCAAATCTGCACTACAAAGAAGTATCACTTCCCACCGGTCAAAAGGGACATCCACAAAATGTGTAAAAACCAGAAAGGCAAGGCAGGCCCTGGAGAACAGGGAGCCTTGTTATGCTGATGGGCGGGATGTAAGTTGCCAACTGCCTCACTGGAGGAGTGCATTGTGTTCCCTAAAACAAGTAAACAACAGAGCTACAGAGCCAAGGGCACGTCCAGTCTAGGGAATATACCTTGGGCAAATTGAAAATCCATAAGACAGAGCCACCCCCAAATTGAGGGCTGCACTGCTTACAGGAACCTCAACCTGGGTACACCTGAAATATCCCAGGAAATATAAAAATGGTTCCAAACATCGTGGAACTTACGTACGATGGAATATCCCTCAGCCATGAAATCAATGTCATAAGACCAGTAGCAGCAAAATGAGTGGATTCAGGTACGATGATTCTAAGTGAAAGAAGTCACACAGAAAAAGAAACTTATCATAAGATATCACTTAGGAAGATCCTGTAAACATGGCTACACATGAACTGAGTTAGGCAAGAGAACAGAGTCTCACATTTAGAAAACACTATTATGCCTGCTTAAGGGGGAAGGAGAGGTGGGGTGATGCATCAAACCAGAGTTTGATATAAGCACAGGTACTGTTCCAAAAACCAACTATGGAATAGACAAGACCTACACCTTCCTCAGTGAAAGGGACTCAAAACCCCATATTTCCCGCAGAGGAATAGATCTGACTAGTAAGAATCTTAAAACCTATGTATTGATATGTCTCCGTAACGGAATCAAGTGTGTCTAGACTGGCATAAACATGGCAGCGAGAATCAGCTCAAACCCACTCTAAAAAGGAATTTCAAAACAGAACAAAGAAACAGGGAAATTCTTTACAATTCCTTCAGGGTCTCTGATGCAACCTGGAATGACCCTATCTACAATGACAGCTGGATGTGGCATGAGGCTGTACACTTGGGACTGAGAGGATTGGTGAGATTGGATGAGCAAATGCAGACCCTTTAAAGCAATAATGCATGGCACCCATTCCATGGGTCCCAGCTCTCCAGGTTGAAGGGAATATTACTACAGATATAACATGTACGGGAAACCTACAGAATGGACACACTGTGAATACGAAAGGTTTCTAAAACTCAACCAAGAGCCCCTCTCCTGGTGCTCCGGCTTGACTTTCCAACTGCTTTCCTATCAATCTCCCAACTTGGAGAGACAGCCCCTTTAAGCTCCTGGTTCGCACAGGTTGCCAGTTTGGCAGAGGATGAAAGGGAAGAGGGAGAACCAATGAGAGAGTAGCTGTTAGGCATTTGGATGGGCACATGTCACTCTAATTTCCCGGCAGGAAGAAGAATTAACCAAAGTCTCAGCCACCCACCGGGAACCAGTAGAGGTCCTGAACCAAAAGTTTGGACTTGCGTTCAGCTCACAAAAAACGAGTTGAAAAATGGAGCTCAGGGGCACAGCAATTCACAAACTGGCAGAGTAATCAAGGCCAACTATCGTCCAAAAATCTGTTGAGGGAAGGCAACGAGGCGGACTTGAAAGCGAGGCAGAATAGCAGGAAACAGATTTCAAGAGGTACGTTGGAATCGCCTGTAAAGCACAGGAAGAGGGGCACAACTTCGACAATGATGCACTTGGCCAAAAAGGGCATATGCGTTTTCTCCTGAATATATTCAGGAGAAAACGCATATGCTCTTTTTGGCCAAGCAAGCAAGCGGGCAATGCAAATCTGCACTACAAAGAAGTATCACTTCCCACCGGTCAAAAGGGACATCCACAAAATATGTAAAAACCAGAAAGGCAAGGCAGGCCCTGGAGAACAGGGAGCCTTGTTATGCTGATGGGCGGGATGTAAGTTGCCAACTGCCTCACTGGAAGAGTGCATTGTGTTCCCTAAAACAAGTAAACAACAGAGCTACAGAGCCAAGGGCACGTCCAGTCTAGGGAATATACCTTGGGAAAACTGAAAATCCATAAGACAGAGCCACCCCCAAATTGAGGGCTGCACTGCTTACAGGAACCTCAACCTGGGTACATCTGAAATATCCCAGGAAATATAAAAATGGTTCCAAACATCGTGGAACTTAGGTACGATGGAATATCCCTCAGCCATGAAATCAATGTCATAAGACCAGTAGCAGCAAAATGAGTGGATTCAGGTACGATGATTCTAAGTGAAAGAAGTCACACAGAAAAAGAAACTTATCATAAGATATCACTTAGGATGATCCTGTAAACATGGCTACACATGAACTGAGTTAGGCAAGAGAAGAGAGTCTCACATTTTGAAAACACTCTTATGCCTGCTTAAGGGGGAAGGAGAGGTGGGGTGATGCATCAAACCAGAGTTTGATATAAGCACAGGTACCGTTCCAAAAACCAACTATGGAATAGACAAGACCTACACCTTCCTCAGTGAAAGGGACTCAAAACCCCATATTTCCCGCAGAGGAATAGATCTGACTAGTAAGAATCTTAAAACCTGTGTATTGATATGTCTCCGTAAGGGAATCAAGTGTGTCTAGACTGGCATAAACATGGCAGCGAGAATCAGCTCAAACCCACTCTAAAAAGGAATTTCAAAAACAGAACAAAGAAACAGGGAAATTCTTTACAATTCCTTCAGGGTCTCTGATGCAACCTGGAATGACCCTATCTACAATGACAGCTGGATGTGGCATAAGGCTGGACACTTGGGACTGAGAGGATTGGTGAGATTGGGTGAGCAAATGCAGACCCTTTAAAGCAATAATGCATGGTACCCACTCCATGGGTCCCAACTCTCCAGGTTGAAGGGAATATTACTACAGCTATAACATGTACGGGAAACCTAGAGAATGGACACACTGTGAATACGAAAGGTTTCTAAAACTCAACGAAGAGTCCCTCTCCTGGTGCTCCGGTTTGACTTTCCAACTGCTTTCCTATCAATCTCCCAACTTGGAGAGACAGCCCCTTTAAGCTCCTGGTTCGCACAGGTTGCCAGTTTGGCAGAGGATGAAAGGGAAGAGGGAGAACCAATGAGAGAGTAGCTGTTAGGCATTTGGATGGGCACATGTCACTCTAATTTCCCGGCAGGAAGAAGAATTAACCAAAGTCTCAGCCACCCACCGGGAACCAGTAGAGGTCCTGAACCAAAAGTTTGGACTTGCGTTCAGCTCACAAAAAACGAGTTGAAAAATGGAGCTCAGGGGCACAGCAATTCACAAATTGGCAGAGTAATCAAGGCCAACTATCTTCCAAAAATCTGTTGAGGGAAGGCAACGAGGCGGACTTGAAAGCGAGGCACAATAGCAGGAAACAGATTTCAAGAGGTACGTTGGAATCGCCTGTAAAGCACAGGAAGAGGGGCACAACTTCGACAATGATGCACTTGGCCAAAAAGGGCGTATGCGTTTTCTCCTGAATATATTCAGGAGAAAACGCATACGCCCTTTTTGGCCAAGCAAGCAAGCGGGCAATGCAAATCTGCACTACAAAGAAGTATCACTTCCCACCGGTCAAAAGGGACATCCACAAAATGTGTAAAAACCAGAAAGGCAAGGCAGGCCCTGGAGAACAGGGAGCCTTGTTATGCTGATGGGCGGGATGTAAGTTGCCAACTGCCTCACTGGAGGAGTGCATTGTGTTCCCTAAAACAAGTAAACAACAGAGCTACAGAGCCAAGGGCACGTCCAGTCTAGGGAATATACCTTGGGCAAATTGAAAATCCATAAGACAGAGCCACCCCCAAATTGAGGGCTGCACTGCTTACAGGAACCTCAACCTGGGTACACCTGAAATATCCCAGGAAATATAAAAATGGTTCCAAACATCGTGGAACTTACGTACGATGGAATATCCCTCAGCCATGAAATCAATGTCATAAGACCAGTAGCAGCAAAATGAGTGGATTCAGGTACGATGATTCTAAGTGAAAGAAGTCACACAGAAAAAGAAACTTATCATAAGATATCACTTAGGAAGATCCTGTAAACATGGCTACACATGAACTGAGTTAGGCAAGAGAACAGAGTCTCACATTTAGAAAACACTCTTATGCCTGCTTAAGGGGGAAGGAGAGGTGGGGTGATGCATCAAACCAGAGTTTGATATAAGCACAGGTACTGTTCCAAAAACCAACTATGGAATAGACAAGACCTACACCTTCCTCAGTGAAAGGGACTCAAAACCCCATATTTCCCGCAGAGGAATAGATCTGACTAGTAAGAATCTTAAAACCTATGTATTGATATGTCTCCGTAACGGAATCAAGTGTGTCTAGACTGGCATAAACATGGCAGCGAGAATCAGCTCAAACCCACTCTAAAAAGGAATTTCAAAAACAGAACAAAGAAACAGGGAAATTCTTTACAATTCCTTCAGGGTCTCTGATGCAACCTGGAATGACCCTATCTACAATGACAGCTGGATGTGGCATGAGGCTGTACACTTGGGACTGAGAGGATTGGTGAGATTGGATGAGCAAATGCAGACCCTTTAAAGCAATAATGCATGGCACCCATTCCATGGGTCCCAGCTCTCCAGGTTGAAGGGAATATTACTACAGATATAACATGTACGGGAAACCTACAGAATGGACACACTGTGAATACGAAAGGTTTCTAAAACTCAACCAAGAGCCCCTCTCCTGGTGCTCCGGCTTGACTTTCCAACTGCTTTCCTATCAATCTCCCAACTTGGAGAGACAGCCCCTTTAAGCTCCTGGTTCGCACAGGTTGCCAATTTGGCAGAGGATGAAAGGGAAGAGGGAGAACCAATGAGAGAGTAGCTGTTAGGCATTTGGATGGGCACATGTCACTCTAATTTCCCGGCAGGAAGAAGAATTAACCAAAGTCTCAGCCACCCACCGGGAACCAGTAGAGGTCCTGAACCAAAAGTTTGGACTTGCGTTCAGCTCACAAAAAACGAGTTGAAAAATGGAGCTCAGGGGCACAGCAATTCACAAACTGGCAGAGTAATCAAGGCCAACTATCGTCCAAAAATCTGTTGAGGGAAGGCAACGAGGCGGACTTGAAAGCGAGGCAGAATAGCAGGAAACAGATTTCAAGAGGTACGTTGGAATCGCCTGTAAAGCACAGGAAGAGGGGCACAACTTCGACAATGATGCACTTGGCCAAAAAGGGCATATGCGTTTTCTCCTGAATATATTCAGGAGAAAACGCATATGCTCTTTTTGGCCAAGCAAGCAAGCGGGCAATGCAAATCTGCACTACAAAGAAGTATCACTTCCCACCGGTCAAAAGGGACATCCACAAAATATGTAAAAACCAGAAAGGCAAGGCAGGCCCTGGAGAACAGGGAGCCTTGTTATGCTGATGGGCGGGATGTAAGTTGCCAACTGCCTCACTGGAGGAGTGCATTGTGTTCCCTAAAACAAGTAAACAACAGAGCTACAGAGCCAAGGGCACGTCCAGTCTAGGGAATATACCTTGGGAAAACTGAAAATCCATAAGACAGAGCCACCCCCAAATTGAGGGCTGCACTGCTTACAGGAACCTCAACCTGGGTACACCTGAAATATCCCAGGAAATATAAAAATGGTTCCAAACATCGTGGAACTTAGGTACGATGGAATATCCCTCAGCCATGAAATCAATGTCATAAGACCAGTAGCAGCAAAATGAGTGGATTCAGGTACGATGATTCTAAGTGAAAGAAGTCACACAGAAAAAGAAACTTATCATAAGATATCACTTAGGATGATCCTGTAAACATGGCTACACATGAACTGAGTTAGGCAAGAGAACAGAGTCTCACATTTTGAAAACACTCTTATGCCTGCTTAAGGGGGAAGGAGAGGTGGGGTGATGCATCAAACCAGAGTTTGATATAAGCACAGGTACCGTTCCAAAAACCAACTATGGAATAGACAAGACCTACACCTTCCTCAGTGAAAGGGACTCAAAACCCCATATTTCCCGCAGAGGAATAGATCTGACTAGTAAGAATCTTAAAACCTATGTATTGATATGTCTCCGTAAGGGAATCAAGTGTGTCTAGACTGGCATAAACATGGCAGCGAGAATCAGCTCAAACCCACTCTAAAAAGGAATTTCAAAAACAGAACAAAGAAACAGGGAAATTCTTTACAATTCCTTCAGGGTCTCTGATGCAACCTGGAATGACCCTATCTACAATGACAGCTGGATGTGGCATAAGGCTGGACACTTGGGACTGAGAGGATTGGTGAGATTGGGTGAGCAAATGCAGACCCTTTAAAGCAATAATGCATGGTACCCACACCATGGGTCCCAACTCTCCAGGTTGAAGGGAATATTACTACAGCTATAACATGTACGGGAAACCTAGAGAATGGACACACTGTGAATACGAAAGGTTTCTAAAACTCAACGAAGAGTCCCTCTCCTGGTGCTCCGGTTTGACTTTCCAACTGCTTTCCTATCAATCTCCCAACTTGGAGAGACAGCCCCTTTAAGCTCCTGGTTCGCACAGGTTGCCAGTTTGGCAGAGGATGAAAGGGAAGAGGGAGAACCAATGAGAGAGTAGCTGTTAGGCATTTGGATGGGCACATGTCACTCTAATTTCCCGGCAGGAAGAAGAATTAACCAAAGTCTCAGCCACCCACCGGGAACCAGTATAGGTCCTGAACCAAAAGTTTGGACTTGCGTTCAGCTCACAAAAAACGAGTTGAAAAATGGAGCTCAGGGGCACAGCAATTCACAAACTGGCAGAGTAATCAAGGCCAACTATCTTCCAAAAATCTGTTGAGGGAAGGCAACGAGGCGGACTTGAAAGCGAGGCACAATAGCAGGAAACAGATTTCAAGAGGTACGTTGGAATCGCCTGTAAAGCACAGGAAGAGGGGCACAACTTCGACAATGATGCACTTGGCCAAAAAGGGCGTATGCGTTTTCTCCTGAATATATTCAGGAGAAAACGCATACGCCCTTTTTGGCCAAGCAAGCAAGCGGGCAATGCAAATCTGCACTACAAAGAAGTATCACTTCCCACCGGTCAAAAGGGACATCCACAAAATGTGTAAAAACCAGAAAGGCAAGGCAGGCCCTGGAGAACAGGGAGCCTTGTTATGCTGATGGGCGGGATGTAAGTTGCCAACTGCCTCACTGGAGGAGTGCATTGTGTTCCCTAAAACAAGTAAACAACAGAGCTACAGAGCCAAGGGCACGTCCAGTCTAGGGAATATACCTTGGGAAAACTGAAAATCCATAAGACAGAGCCACCCCCAAATTGAGGGCTGCACTGCTTACAGGAACCTCAACCTGGGTACACCTGAAATATCCCAGGAAATATAAAAATGGTTCCAAACATCGTGGAACTTACGTACGATGGAATATCCCTCAGCCATGAAAGCAATGTCATAAGACCAGTAGCAGCAAAATGAGTGGATTCAGGTACGATGATTCTAAGTGAAAGAAGTCACACAGAAAAAGAAACTTATCATAAGATATCACTTAGGAAGATCCTATAAACATGGCTACACATGAACTGAGTTAGGCAAGAGAACAGAGTCTCACATTTAGAAAACACTCTTATGCCTGCTTAAGGGGGAAGGAGAGGTGGGGTGATGCATCAAACCAGAGTTTGATATAAGCACAGGTACCGTTCCAAAAACCAACTATGGAATAGACAAGACCTACACCTTCCTCAGTGAAAGGGACTCAAAACCCCATATTTCCCGCAGAGGAATAGATCTGACTAGTAAGAATCTTAAAACCTATGTATTGATATGTCTCCGTAAGGGAATCAAGTGTGTCTAGACTGGCATAAACAGGGCAGCGAGAATCAGCTCAAACCCACTCTAAAAAGGAATTTCTAAAACAGAACAAAGAAACAGGGAAATTCTTTACAATTCCTTCAGGGTCTCTGATGCAACCTGGAATGACCCTATCTACAATGACAGCTGGATGTGGCATGAGGCTGGACACTTGGGACTGAGAGGATTGGTGAGATTGGGTGAGCAAATGCAGACCCTTTAAAGCAATAATGCATGGCACCCATTCCATGGGTCCCAGCTCTCCAGGTTGAAGGGAATATTACTACAGCTATAACGTGTACAGGAAACCTAGAGAATGGACACACTGTGAATACGAAAGGTTTCTAAAACTCAACGAAGAGCCCCTCTCCTGGTGCTCCGGCTTGACTTTCCAACTGCTTTCCTATCAATCTCCCAACTTGGAGAGACAGCCCCTTTAAGCTCCTGGTTCGCACAGGTTGCCAATTTGGCAGAGGATGAAAGGGAAGAGGGAGAACCAATGAGAGAGTAGCTGTTAGGCATTTGGATGGGCACATGTCACTCTAATTTCCCGGCAGGAAGAAGAATTAACCAAAGTCTCAGCCACCCACCGGGAACCAGTATAGGTCCTGAACCAAAAGTTTGGACTTGCGTTCAGCTCACAAAAAACGAGTTGAAAAATGGAGCTCAGGGGCACAGCAATTCACAAACTGGCAGAGTAATCAAGGCCAACTATCTTCCAAAAATCTGTTGAGGGAAGGCAACGAGGCGGACTTGAAAGCGAGGCACAATAGCAGGAAACAGATTTCAAGAGGTACGTTGGAATCGCCTGTAAAGCACAGGAAGAGGGGCACAACTTCGACAATGATGCACTTGGCCAAAAAGGGCGTATGCGTTTTCTCCTGAATATATTCAGGAGAAAACGCATACGCCCTTTTTGGCCAAGCAAGCAAGCGGGCAATGCAAATCTGCACTACAAAGAAGTATCACTTCCCACCGGTCAAAAGGGACATCCACAAAATGTGTAAAAACCAGAAAGGCAAGACAGGCCCTGGAGAACAGGGAGCCTTGTTATGCTGATGGGCGGGATGTAAGTTGCCAACTGCCTCACTGGAGGAGTGCATTGTGTTCCCTAAAACAAGTAAACAACAGAGCTACAGAGCCAAGGGCACGTCCAGTCTAGGGAATATACCTTGGGAAAACTGAAAATCCATAAGACAGAGCCACCCCCAAATTGAGGGCTGCACTGCTTACAGGAACCTCAACCTGGGTACACCTGAAATATCCCAGGAAATATAAAAATGGTTCCAAACATCGTGGAACTTACGTACGATGGAATATCCCTCAGCCATGAAATCAATGTCATAAGACCAGTAGCAGCAAAATGAGTGGATTCAGGTACGATGATTCTAAGTGAAAGAAGTCACACAGAAAAAGAAACTTATCATAAGATATCACTTAGGAAGATCCTGTAAACATGGCTACACATGAACTGAGTTAGGCAAGAGAACAGAGTCTCACATTTAGAAAACACTCTTATGCCTGCTTAAGGGGGAAGGAGAGGTGGGGTGATGCATCAAACCAGAGTTTGATATAAGCACAGGTACCGTTCCAAAACCCAACTATGGAATAGACAAGACCTACACCTTCCTCAGTGAAAGGGACTCAAAACCCCATATTTCCCGCAGAGGAATAGATCTGACTAGTAAGAATCTTAAAACCTATGTATTGATATGTCTCCGTAAGGGAATCAAGTGTGTCTAGACTGGCATAAACAGGGCAGCGAGAATCAGCTCAAACCCACTCTAAAAAGGAATTTCAAAAACAGAACAAAGAAACAGGGAAATTCTTTACAATTCCTTCAGGGTCTCTGATGCAACCTGGAATGACCCTATCTACAATGACAGCTGGATGTGGCATAAGGCTGGACACTTGGGACTGAGAGGATTGGTGAGATTGGGTGAGCAAATGCAGACCCTTTAAAGCAATAATGCATGGCACCCATTCCATGGGTCCCAGCTCTCCAGGTTGAAGGGAATATTACTACAGCTATAACGTGTACGGGAAACCTAGAGAATGGACACACTGTGAATACGAAAGGTTTCTAAAGCTCAACGAAGAGCCCCTCTCCTGGTGCTCCGGTTTGACTTTCCAACTGCTTTCCTATCAATCTCCCAACTTGGAGAGACAGCCCCTTTAAGCTCCTGGTTCGCACAGGTTGCCAATTTGGCAGAGGATGAAAGGGAAGAGGGAGAACCAATGAGAGAGTAGCTGTTAGGCATTTGGATGGGCACATGTCACTCTAATTTCCCGGCAGGAAGAAGAATTAACCAAAGTCTCAGCCACCCACCGGGAACCAGTATAGGTCCTGAACCAAAAGTTTGGACTTGCGTTCAGCTCACAAAAAACGAGTTGAAAAATGGAGCTCAGGGGCACAGCAATTCACAAACTGGCAGAGTAATCAAGGCCAACTATCGTCCAAAAATCTGTTGAGGGAAGGCAACGAGGCGGACTTGAAAGCGAGGCAGAATAGCAGGAAAGAGATTTCAACAGGTACGTTGGAATCGCCTGTAAAGCACAGGAAGAGGGGCACAACTTCGACAATGATGCACTTGGCCAAAAAGGGCGTATGCGTTTTCTCCTGAATATATTCAGGAGAAAACGCATACGCCCTTTTAGGCCAAGCAAGCAAGCGGGCAATGCAAATCTGCACTACAAAGAAGTATCACTTCCCACCGGTCAAAAGGGACATCCACAAAATGTGTAAAAACCAGAAAGGCAAGGCAGGCCCTGGAGAACAGGGAGCCTTGTTATGCTGATGGGCGGGATGTAAGTTGCCAACTGCCTCACTGGAAGAGTGCATTGTGTTCCCTAAAACAAGTAAACAACAGAGCTACAGAGCCAAGGGCACGTCCAGTCTAGGGAATATACCTTGGGAAAACTGAAAATCCATAAGACAGAGCCACCCCCAAATTGAGGGCTGCACTGCTTACAGGAACCTCAACCTGGGTACATCTGAAATATCCCAGGAAATATAAAAATGGTTCCAAACATCGTGGAACTTAGGTACGATGGAATATCCCTCAGCCATGAAATCAATGTCATAAGACCAGTAGCAGCAAAATGAGTGGATTGAGGTACGATGATTCTAAGTGAAAGAAGTCACACAGAAAAAGGAACTTATCATAAGATATCACTTAGGATGATCCTGTAAACATGGCTACACATGAACTGAGTTAGGCAAGAGAACAGAGTCTCACATTTAGAAAACACTCTTATGCCTGCTTAAGGGGGAAGGAGAGGTGGGGTGATGCATCAAACCAGAGTTTGATATAAGCACAGGTACCGTTCCAAAAACCAACTATGGAATAGACAAGACCTACACCTTCCTCAGTGAAAGGGACTCAAAACCCCATATTTCCCGCAGAGGAATAGATCTGACTAGTAAGAATCTTAAAACCTATGTATTGATATGTCTCCGTAAGGGAATCAAGTGTGTCTAGACTGGCATAAACATGGCAGCGAGAATCAGCTCAAACCCACTCTAAAAAGGAATTTCAAAAACAGAACAAAGAAACAGGGAAATTCTTCACAATTCCTTCAGGGTCTCTGATGCAACCTGGAATGACCCTATCTACAATGACAGCTGGATGTGGCATAAGGCTGGACACTTGGGACTGAGAGGATTGGTGAGATTGGGTGAGCAAATGCAGACCCTTTAAAGCAATAATGCATGGTACCCACTCCATGGGTCCCAGCTCTCCAGGTTGAAGGGAATATTACTACAGCTATAACATGTACGGGAAACCTAGGGAATGGACACACTGTGAATACGAAAGGTTTCTAAAACTCAACGAAGAGTCCCTCTCCTGGTGCTCCGGTTTGACTTTCCAACTGCTTTCCTATCAATCTCCCAACTTGGAGAGACAGCCCCTTTAAGCTCCTGGTTCGCACAGGTTGCCAATTTTGCAGAGGATGAAAGGGAAGAGGGAGAACCAATGAGAGAGTAGCTGTTAGGCATTTGGATGGGCACATGTCACTCTAATTTCCCGGCAGGAAGAAGAATTAACCAAAGTCTCAGCCACCCACCGGGAACCAGTATAGGTCCTGAACCAAAAGTTTGGACTTGCGTTCAGCTCACAAAAAACGAGTTGAAAGATGGAGCTCAGGGGCACAGCAATTCACAAATTGGCAGAGTAATCAAGGCCAACTATCTTCCAAAAATCTGTTGAGGGAAGGCAACGAGGCGGACTTGAAAGCGAGGCACAATAGCAGGAAACAGATTTCAAGAGGTACGTTGGAATCGCCTGTAAAGCACAGGAAGAGGGGCACAACTTCGACAATGATGCACTTGGCCAAAAAGGGCGTATGCGTTTTCTCCTGAATATATTCAGGAGAAAACGCATACGCCCTTTTTGGCCAAGCAAGCAAGCGGTCAATGCAAATCTGCACTACAAAGAAGTATCACTTCCCACCGGTCAAAAGGGACATCCACAAAATGTGTAAAAACCAGAAAGGCAAGGCAGGCCCTGGAGAACAGGGAGCCTTGTTATGCTGATGGGCGGGATGTAAGTTGCCAACTGCCTCACTGGAGGAGTGCATTGTGTTCCCTAAAACAAGTAAACAACAGAGCTACAGAGCCAAGGGCACGTCCAGTCTAGGGAATATACCTTGGGCAAATTGAAAATCCATAAGACAGAGCCACCCCCAAATTGAGGGCTGCACTGCTTACAGGAACCTCAACCTGGGTACACCTGAAATATCCCAGGAAATATAAAAATGGTTCCAAACATCGTGGAACTTAGGTACGATGGAATATCCCTCAGCCATGAAATCAATGTCATAAGACCAGTAGCAGCAAAATGAGTGGATTCAGGTACGATGATTCTAAGTGAAAGAAGTCACACAGAAAAAGAAACTTATCATAAGATATCACTTAGGAAGATCCTGTAAACATGGCTACACATGAACTGAGTTAGGCAAGAGAACAGAGTCTCACATTTAGAAAACACTCTTATGCCTGCTTAAGGGGGAAGGAGAGGTGGGGTGATGCATCAAACCAGAGTTTGATATAAGCACAGGTACCGTTCCAAAAACCAACTATGGAATAGACAAGACCTACACCTTCCTCAGTGAAAGGGACTCAAAACCCCATATTTCCCGCAGAGGAATAGATCTGACTAGTAAGAATCTTAAAACCTATGTATTGATATGTCTCCGTAAGGGAATCAAGTGTGTCTAGACTGGCATAAACAGGGCAGCGAGAATCAGCTCAAACCCACTCTAAAAAGGAATTTCAAAAACAGAACAAAGAAACAGGGAAATTCTTTACAATTCCTTCAGGGTCTCTGATGCAACCTGGAATGACCCTATCTACAATGACAGCTGGATGTGGCATAAGGCTGGACACTTGGGACTGAGAGGATTGGTGAGATTGGGTGAGCAAATGCAGACCCTTTAAAGCAATAATGCATGGCACCCATTCCATGGGTCCCAGCTCTCCAGGTTGAAGGGAATATTACTACAGCTATAACGTGTACGGGAAACCTAGAGAATGGACACACTGTGAATACGAAAGGTTTCTAAAGCTCAACGAAGAGCCCCTCTCCTGGTGCTCCGGTTTGACTTTCCAACTGCTTTCCTATCAATCTCCCAACTTGGAGAGACAGCCCCTTTAAGCTCCTGGTTCGCACAGGTTGCCAATTTGGCAGAGGATGAAAGGGAAGAGGGAGAACCAATGAGAGAGTAGCTGTTAGGCATTTGGATGGGCACATGTCACTCTAATTTCCCGGCAGGAAGAAGAATTAACCAAAGTCTCAGCCACCCACCGGGAACCAGTAGAGGTCCTGAACCAAAAGTTTGGACTTGCGTTCAACTCACAAAAAACGAGTTGAAAAATGGAGCTCAGGGGCACAGCAATTCACAAACTGGCAGAGTAATCAAGGCCAACTATCGTCCAAAAATCTGTTGAGGGAAGGCAACGAGGCGGACTTGAAAGCGAGGCACAATAGCAGGAAACAGATTTCAAGAGGTACGTTGGAATCGCCTGTAAAGCACAGGAAGAGGGGCACAACTTCGACAATGATGCACTTGGCCAAAAAGGGCGTATGCGTTTTCTCCTGAATATATTCAGGAGAAAACGCATTAGCCCTTTTTGGCCAAGCAAGCAAGCGGGCAATGCAAATCTGCACTACAAAGAAGTATCACTTCCCACCGGTCAAAAGGGACATCCACAAAATGTGTAAAAACCAGAAAGGCAAGACAGGCCCTGGAGAACAGGGAGCCTTGTTATGCTGATGGGCGGGATGTAAGTTGCCAACTGCCTCACTGGAGGAGTGCATTGTGTTCCCTAAAACAAGTAAACAACAGAGCTACAGAGCCAAGGGCACGTCCAGTCTAGGGAATATACCTTGGGAAAACTGAAAATCCATAAGACAGAGCCACCCCCAAATTGAGGGCTGCACTGCTTACAGGAACCTCAACCTGGGTACACCTGAAATATCCCAGGAAATATAAAAATGGTTCCAAACATCGTGGAACTTACGTACGATGGAATATCCCTCAGCCATGAAATCAATGTCATAAGACCAGTAGCAGCAAAATGAGTGGATTCAGGTACGATGATTCTAAGTGAAAGAAGTCACACAGAAAAAGAAACTTATCATAAGATATCACTTAGGAAGATCCTGTAAACATGGCTACACATGAACTGAGTTAGGCAAGAGAACAGAGTCTCACATTTAGAAAACACTCTTATGCCTGCTTAAGGGGGAAGGAGAGGTGGGGTGATGCATCAAACCAGAGTTTGATATAAGCACAGGTACTGTTCCAAAAACCAACTATGGAATAGACAAGACCTACACCTTCCTCAGTGAAAGGGACTCAAAACCCCATATTTCCCGCAGAGGAATAGATCTGACTAGTAAGAATCTTAAAACCTATGTATTGATATGTCTCCGTAAGGGAATCAAGTGTGTCTAGACTGGCATAAACATGGCAGCGAGAATCAGCTCAAACCCACTCTAAAAAGGAATTTCAAAAACAGAACAAAGAAACAGGGAAATTCTTTACAATTCCTTCAGGGTCTCTGATGCAATCTGGAATGACCCTATCTACAATGACAGCTGGATGTGGCATGAGGCTGGACACTTGGGACTGAGAGGATTGGTGAGATTGGGTGAGCAAATGCAGACCCTTTAAAGCAATAATGCATGGCACCCATTCCATGGGTCCCAGCTCTCCAGGTTGAAGGGAATATTACTAGAGCTATAACATGTACGGGAAACCTAGAGAATGGACACACTGTGAATACGAAAGGTTTCTAAAACTCAACCAAGAGCCCCTCTCCTGGTGCTCCGGTTTGACTTTCCAACTGCTTTCCTATCAATCTCCCAACTTGGAGAGACAGCCCCTTTAAGCTCCTGGTTCGCACAGGTTGCCAGTTTGGCAGAGGATGAAAGGGAAGAGGGAGAACCAATGAGAGAGTAGCTGTTAGGCATTTGGATGGGCACATGTCACTCTAATTTCCCGGCAGGAAGAAGAATTAACCAAAGTCTCAGCCACCCACCGGGAACCAGTATAGGTCCTGAACCAAAAGTTTGGACTTGCGTTCAGCTCACAAAAAACGAGTTGAAAAATGGAGCTCAGGGGCACAGCAATTCACAAACTGGCAGAGTAATCAAGGCCAACTATCGTCCAAAAATCTGTTGAGGGAAGGCAACGAGGCGGACTTGAAAGCGAGGCAGAATAGCAGGAAAGAGATTTCAAGAGGTACGTTGGAATCACCTGTAAAGCACAGGAAGAGGGGCACAACTTCGACAATGATGCACTTGGCCAAAAAGGGCGTATGCGTTTTCTCCTGAATATATTCAGGAGAAAACGGATACGCTCTTTTTGGCCAAGCAAGCAAGCGGGCAATGCAAATCTGCACTACAAAGAAGTATCACTTCCCACCGGTCAAAAGGGACATCCACAAAATGTTTAAAAACCAGAAAGGCAAGACAGGCCCTGGAGAACAGGGAGCCTTGTTATGCTGATGGGCGGGATGTAAGTTGCCAACTGCCTCACTGGAGGAGTGCATTGTGTTCCCTAAAACAAGTAAACAACAGAGCTACAGAGCCAAGGGCACGTCCAGTCTAGGGAATATACCTTGGGAAAACTGAAAATCCATAAGACAGAGCCACCCCCAAATTGAGGGCTGCACTGCTTACAGGAACCTCAACCTGGGTACACCTGAAATATCCCAGGAAATATAAAAATGGTTCCAAACATCGTGGAACTTACGTACGATGGAATATCCCTCAGCCATGAAATCAATGTCATAAGACCAGTAGCAGCAAAATGAGTGGATTCAGGTACGATGATTCTAAGTGAAAGAAGTCACACAGAAAAAGAAACTTATCATAAGATATCACTTAGGAAGATCCTATAAACATGGCTACACATGAACTGAGTTAGGCAAGAGAACAGAGTCTCACATTTAGAAAACACTCTTATGCCTGCTTAAGGGGGAAGGAGAGGTGGGGTGATGCATCAAACCAGAGTTTGATATAAGCACAGGTACCGTTCCAAAAACCAACTATGGAATAGACAAGACCTACACCTTCCTCAGTGAAAGGGACTCAAAACCCCATATTTCCCGCAGAGGAATAGATCTGACTAGTAAGAATCTTAAAACCTATGTATTGATATGTCTCCGTAAGGGAATCAAGTGTGTCTAGACTGGCATAAACATGGCAGCGAGAATCAGCTCAAACCCACTATAAAAAGGAATTTCTAAAACAGAACAAAGAAACAGGGAAATTCTTTACAATTCCTTCAGGGTCTCTGTTGCAACCTGGAATAACCCTATCTACAATGACAGCTGGATGTGGCATGAGGCTGGACACTTGGGACTGAGAGGATTGGTGAGATTGGGTGAGCAAATGCAGACCCTTTAAAGCAATAATGCATGGCACCCATTCCATGGGTCCCAGCTCTCCAGGTTGAAGGGAATATTACTACAGCTATAACATGTACGGGAAACCTAGAGAATGGACACACTGTGAATACGAAAGGTTTCTAAAACTCAACGAAGAGCCCCTCTCCTGGCGCTCCGGTTTGACTTTCCAACTGCTTTCCTATCAATCTCCCAATTTGGAGAGACAGCCCCTTTAAGCTCCTGGTTCGCACAGGTTGCCAATTTGGCAGAGGATGAAAGGGAAGAGGGAGAACCAATGAGAGAGTAGCTGTTGGGCATTTGGATGGGCACATGTCACTCTAATTTCCCGGCAGGAAGAAGAATGAACCAAAGTCTCAGCCACCCACCGGGAACCAGTATAGGTCCTGAACCAAAAGTTTGGACTTGCGTTCAGCTCACAAAAAACGAGTTGAAAAATGGAGCTCAGGGGCACAGCAATTCACAAACTGGCAGAGTAATCAAGGCCAACTATCGTCCAAAAATCTGTTGAGGGAAGGCAACGAGGCGGACTTGAAAGCGAGGCACAATAGCAGGAAACAGATTTCAAGAGGTACGTTGGAATCGCCTGTAAAGCACAGGAAGAGGGGCACAACTTCGACAATGATGCACTTGGCCAAAAAGGGCGTATGCATTTTCTCCTGAATATATACAGGAGAAAACGCATACGCCCTTTTTGGCCAAGCAAGCAAGCGGGCAATGCAAATCTGCACTACAAAGAAGTATCACTTCCCACCGGTCAAAAGGGACATCCACAAAATGTGTAAAAACCAGAAAGGCAAGACAGGCCCTGGAGAACAGGGAGCCTTGTTATGCTGATGGGCGGGATGTAAGTTGCCAACTGCCTCACTGGAGGAGTGCATTGTGTTCCCTAAAACAAGTAAACAACAGAGCTACAGAGCCAAGGGCACGTCCAGTCTAGGGAGTATACCTTGGGAAAACTGAAAATCCATAAGACAGAGCCACCCCCAAGTTGAGGGCTGCACTGCTTACAGGAACCTCAACCTGGGTACACCTGAAATATCCCAGGAAATATAAAAATGGTTCCAAACATCGTGGAACTTACGTATGATGGAATATCCCTCAGCCATGAAATCAATGTCATAAGACCAGTAGCAGCAAAATGAGAGGATTCAGGTACGATGATTCTAAGTGAAAGAAGTCACACAGAAAAAGAAACATATCATAAGATATCACTTAGGAAGATCCTGTAAACATGGCTACACATGAACTGAGTTAGGCAAGAGAACAGAGTCTCACATTTAGAAAACACTCTTATGCCTGCTTAAGGGGGAAGGAGAGGTGGGGTGATGCATCAAACCAGAGTTTGATATAAGCACAGGTACCGTTCCAAAAACCAACTATGGAATAGACAAGACCTACACCTTCCTCAGTGAAAGGGACTCAAAACCCCATATTTCCCGCAGAGGAATAGATCTGACTAGTAAGAATCTTAAAACCTATGTATTGATATGTCTCCGTAAGGGAATCAAGTGTGTCTAGACTGGCATAAACAGGGCAGCGAGAATCAGCTCAAACCCACTCTAAAAAGGAATTTCAAAAACAGAACAAAGAAACAGGGAAAATCTTTACAATTCCTTCACGGTCTCTGATGCAACCTGGAATGACCCTATCTACAATGACAGCTGGATGTGGCATAAGGCTGGACACTTGGGACTGAGAGGATTGGTGAGATTGGGTGAGCAAATGCAGACCCTTTAAAGCAATAATGCATGGTACCCACTCCATGGGTCCCAACTCTCCAGGTTGAAGGGAATATTACTACAGTTATAACATGTACGGGAAACCTAGAGAATGGACACACTGTGAATACGAAAGGTTTCTAAAACTCAACGAAGAGTCCCTCTCCTGGTGCTCCGGTTTGACTTTCCAACTGCTTTCCTATCAATCTCCCAACTTGGAGAGACAGCCCCTTTAAGCTCCTGGTTCGCACAGGTTGCCAATTTGGCAGAGGATGAAAGGGAAGAGGGAGAACCAATGAGAGAGTAGCTGTTAGGCATTTGGATGGGCACATGTCACTCTAATTTCCCGGCAGGAAGAAGAATTAACCAAAGTCTCAGCCACGCACCGGGAACCAGTATAGGTCCTGAACCAAAAGTTTGGACTTGCGTTCAGCTCACAAAAAACGAGTTGAAAAATGGAGCTCAGGGGCACAGCAATTCACAAACTGGCAGAGTAATCAAGGCCAACTCTCGTCCAAAAATCTGTTGAGGGAAGGCAGCGAGGCGGACTTGAAAGCGAGGCACAATAGCAGGAAACAGATTTCAAGAGGTACGTTGGAATCGCCTGTAAAGCACAGGAAGAGGGGCACAACTTCGACAATGATGCACTTGGCCAAAAAGGGCGTATGCGTTTTCTCCTGAATATATTCAGGAGAAAACGCATACGCCCTTTTTGGCCAAGCAAGCAAGCGGGCAATGCAAATCTGCACTACAAAGAAGTATCACTTCCCACCGGTCAAAAGGGACATCCACAAAATGTGTAAAAACCAGAAAGGCAAGGCAGGCCCTGGAGAACAGGGAGCCTTGTTATGCTGATGGGCGGGATGTAAGTTGCCAACTGCCTCACTGGAGGAGTGCATTGTGTTCCCTAAAACAAGTAAACAACAGAGCTACAGAGCCAAGGGCACGTCCAGTCTAGGGAATATACCTTGGGCAAATTGAAAATCCATAAGACAGAGCCACCCCCAAATTGAGGGCTGCACTGCTTACAGGAACCTCAACCTGGGTACACCTGAAATATCCCAGGAAATATAAAAATGGTTCCAAACATCGTGGAACTTACGTACGATGGAATATCCCTCAGCCATGAAATCAATGTCATAAGACCAGTAGCAGCAAAATGAGTGGATTCAGGTACGATGATTCTAAGTGAAAGAAGTCACACAGAAAAAGAAACTTATCATAAGATATCACTTAGGAAGATCCTGTAAACATGGCTACACATGATCTGAGTTAGGCAAGAGAACAGAGTCTCACATTTAGAAAACACTCTTATGCCTGCTTAAGGGGGAAGGAGAGGTGGGGTGATGCATCAAACCAGAGTTTGATATAAGCACAGGTACTGTTCCAAAAACCAACTATGGAATAGACAAGACCTACACCTTCCTCAGTGAAAGGGACTCAAAACCCCATATTTCCCGCAGAGGAATAGATCTGACTAGTAAGAATCTTAAAACCTATGTATTGATATGTCTCCGTAACGGAATCAAGTGTGTCTAGACTGGCATAAACATGGCAGCGAGAATCAGCTCAAACCCACTCTAAAAAGGAATTTCAAAAACAGAACAAAGAAACAGGGAAATTCTTTACAATTCCTTCAGGGTCTCTGATGCAACCTGGAATGACCCTATCTACAATGACAGCTGGATGTGGCATGAGGCTGGACACTTGGGACTGAGAGGATTGGTGAGATTGGGTGAGCAAATGCAGACCCTTTAAAGCAATAATGCATGGCACCCATTCCATGGGTCCCAGCTCTCCAGGTTGAAGGGAATATTACTACAGATATAACATGTACGGGAAACCTACAGAATGGACACACTGTGAATACGAAAGGTTTCTAAAACTCAACCAAGAGCCCCTCTCCTGGTGCTCCGGCTTGACTTTCCAACTGCTTTCCTATCAATCTCCCAACTTGGAGAGACAGCCCCTTTAAGCTCCTGGTTCGCACAGGTTGCCAATTTGGCAGAGGATGAAAGGGAAGAGGGAGAACCAATGAGAGAGTAGCTGTTAGGCATTTGGATGGGCACATGTCACTCTAATTTCCCGGCAGGAAGAAGAATTAGCCAAAGTCTCAGCCACCCACCGGGAACCAGTAGAGGTCCTGAACCAAAAGTTTGGACTTGCGTTCAGCTCACAAAAAACGAGTTGAAAAATGGAGCTCAGGGGCACAGCAATTCACAAACTGGCAGAGTAATCAAGGCCAACTATCGTCCAAAAATCTGTTGAGGGAAGGCAACGAGGCGGACTTGAAAGCGAGGCACAATAGCAGGAAACAGATTTCAAGAGGTACGTTGGAATCGCCTGTAAAGCACAGGAAGAGGGGCACAACTTCGACAATGATGCACTTGGCCAAAAAGGGCGTATGCGTTTTCTCCTGAATATATATATTCAGGAGAAAACGCATACGCCCTTTTAGGCCAAGCAAGCAAGCGGGCAATGCAAATCTGCACTACAAAGAAGTATCACTTCCCACCGGTCAAAAGGGACATCCACAAAATGTGTAAAAACCAGAAAGGCAAGGCAGGCCCTGGAGAACAGGGAGCCTTGTTATGCTGATGGGCGGGATGTAAGTTGCCAACTGCCTCACTGGAGGAGTGCATTGTGTTCCCTAAAACAAGTAAACAACAGAGCTACAGAGCCAAGGGCACGTCCAGTCTAGGGAATATACCTTGGGAAAACTGAAAATCCATAAGACAGAGCCACCCCCAAATTGAGGGCTGCACTGCTTACAGGAACCTCAACCTGGGTACATCTGAAATATCCCAGGAAATATAAAAATGGTTCCAAACATCGTGGAACTTAGGTACGATGGAATATCCCTCAGCCATGAAATCAATGTCATAAGACCAGTAGCAGCAAAATGAGTGGATTCAGGTACGATGATTCTAAGTGAAAGAAGTCACACAGAAAAAGAAACTTATCATAAGATTTCACTTAGGATGATCCTGTAAACATGGCTACACATGAACTGAGTTAGGCAAGAGAACAGAGTCTCACATTTAGAAAACACTCTTATGCCTGCTTAAGGGGGAAGGAGAGGTGGGGTGATGCATCAAACCAGAGTTTGATATAAGCACAGGTACCGTTCCAAAAACCAACTATGGAATAGACAAGACCTACACCTTCCTCAGTGAAAGGGACTCAAAACCCCATATTTCCCGCAGAGGAATAGATCTGACTAGTAAGAATCTTAAAACCTATGTATTGATATGTCTCCATAAGGGAATCAAGTGTGTCTAGACTGGCATAAACATGGCAGCGAGAATCAGCTCAAACCCACTCTAAAAAGGAATTTCAAAAACAGAACAAAGAAATAGGAAAATTCTTTACAATTCCTTCAGGGTCTCTGATGCAACCTGGAATGACCCTATCTACAATGACAGCTGGATGTGGCATAAGGCTGGACACTTGGGACTGAGAGGATTGGTGAGATTGGGTGAGCAAATGCAGACCCTTTAAAGCAATAATGCATGGTACCCACTCCATGGGTCCCAACTCTCCAGGTTGAAGGGAATATTACTACAGCTATAACATGTACGGGAAACCTAGAGAATGGACACACTGTGAATACGAAAGGTTTCTAAAACTCAACGAAGAGTCCCTCTCCTGGTGCTCCGGTTTGACTTTCCAACTGCTTTCCTATCAATCTCCCAACTTGGAGAGACAGCCCCTTTAAGCTCCTGGTTCGCACAGGTTGCCAATTTGGCAGAGGATGAAAGGGAAGAGGGAGAACCAATGAGAGAGTAGCTGTTAGGCATTTGGATGGGCACATGTCACTCTAATTTCCCGGCAGGAAGAAGAATTAACCAAAGTCTCAGCCACCCACCGGGAACCAGTATAGGTCCTGAACCAAAAGTTTGGACTTGCGTTCAGCTCACAAAAAACGAGTTGAAAAATGGAGCTCAGGGGCACAGCAATTCACAAATTGGCAGAGTAATCAAGGCCAACTATCTTCCAAAAATCTGTTGAGGGAAGGCAACGAGGCGGACTTGAAAGCGAGGCAGAAGAGCAGGAAAGAGATTTCAAGAGGTACGTTGGAATCGCCTGTAAAGCACAGGAAGAGGGGCACAACTTCGACAATGATGCACTTGGCCAAAAAGGGCGTATGCGTTTTCTCCTGAATATATTCAGGAGAAAACGCATACGCCCTTTTTGGCCAAGCAAGCAAGCGGGCAATGCAAATCTGCACTACAAAGAAGTATCACTTCCCACTGGTCAAAAGGGACATCCACAAAATGTGTAAAAACCAGAAAGGCAAGGCAGGCCC
Source organism: Mesoplodon mirus (assembly GCF_964341445.2). Lineage (NCBI taxonomy): Eukaryota > Metazoa > Chordata > Mammalia > Artiodactyla > Ziphiidae > Mesoplodon > Mesoplodon mirus. The sequence continues at coordinate 109,223,735 of NC_138987.1, read as the reverse complement.
TGGAGAACAGGGAGCCTTGTTATGCTGATGGGCGGGATGTAAGTTGCCAACTGCCTCACTGGAAGAGTGCATTGTGTTCCCTAAAACAAGTAAACAACAGAGCTACAGAGCCAAGGGCACGTCCAGTCTAGGGAATATACCTTGGGCAAATTGAAAATCCATAAGACAGAGCCACCCCCAAATTGAGGGCTGCACTGCTTACAGGAACCTCAACCTGGGTACACCTGAAATATCCCAGGAAATATAAAAATGGTTCCAAACATCGTGGAACTTACGTACGATGGAATATCCCTCAGCCATGAAATCAATGTCATAAGACCAGTAGCAGCAAAATGAGTGGATTCAGGTACGATGATTCTAAGTGAAAGAAGTCACACAGAAAAAGAAACTTATCATAAGATATCACTTAGGAAGATCCTGTAAACATGGCTACACATGAACTGAGTTAGGCAAGAGAACAGAGTCTCACATTTAGAAAACACTCTTATGCCTGCTTAAGGGGGAAGGAGAAGTGGGGTGATGCATCAAACCAGAGTTTGATATAAGCACAGGTACTGTTCCAAAAACCAACTATGGAATAGACAAGACCTACACCTTCCTCAGTGAAAGGGACTCAAAACCCCATATTTCCCGCAGAGGAATAGATCTGACTAGTAAGAATCTTAAAACCTATGTATTGATATGTCTCCGTAACGGAATCAAGTGTGTCTAGACTGGCATAAACATGGCAGCGAGAATCAGCTCAAACCCACTCTAAAAAGGAATTTCAAAAACAGAACAAAGAAACAGGGAAATTCTTTACAATTCCTTCAGGGTCTCTGATGCAACCTGGAATGACCCTATCTACAATGACAGCTGGATGTGGCATGAGGCTGGACACTTGGGACTGAGAGGATTGGTGAGATTGGGTGAGCAAATGCAGACCCTTTAAAGCAATAATGCATGGCACCCATTCCATGGGTCCCAGCTCTCCAGGTTGAAGGGAATATTACTACAGATATAACATGTACGGGAAACCTACAGAATGGACACACTGTGAATACGAAAGGTTTCTAAAACTCAACCAAGAGCCCCTCTCCTGGTGCTCCGGCTTGACTTTCCAACTGCTTTCCTATCAATCTCCCAACTTGGAGAGACAGCCCCTTTAAGCTCCTGGTTCGCACAGGTTGCCAATTTGGCAGAGGATGAAAGGGAAGAGGGAGAACCAATGAGAGAGTAGCTGTTAGGCATTTGGATGGGCACATGTCACTCTAATTTCCCGGCAGGAAGAAGAATTAGCCAAAGTCTCAGCCACCCACCGGGAACCAGTAGAGGTCCTGAACCAAAAGTTTGGACTTGCGTTCAGCTCACAAAAAACGAGTTGAAAAATGGAGCTCAGGGGCACAGCAATTCACAAACTGGCAGAGTAATCAAGGCCAACTATCGTCCAAAAATCTGTTGAGGGAAGGCAACGAGGCGGACTTGAAAGCGAGGCACAATAGCAGGAAACAGATTTCAAGAGGTACGTTGGAATCGCCTGTAAAGCACAGGAAGAGGGGCACAACTTCGACAATGATGCACTTGGCCAAAAAGGGCGTATGCGTTTTCTCCTGAATATATTCAGGAGAAAACGCATACGCCCTTTTAGGCCAAGCAAGCAAGCGGGCAATGCAAATCTGCACTACAAAGAAGTATCACTTCCCACCGGTCAAAAGGGACATCCACAAAATGTGTAAAAACCAGAAAGGCAAGGCAGGCCCTGGAGAACAGGGAGCCTTGTTATGCTGATGGGCGGGATGTAAGTTGCCAACTGCCTCACTGGAAGAGTGCATTGTGTTCCCTAAAACAAGTAAACAACAGAGCTACAGAGCCAAGGGCACGTCCAGTCTAGGGAATATACCTTGGGAAAACTGAAAATCCATAAGACAGAGCCACCCCCAAGTTGAGGGCTGCACTGCTTACAGGAACCTCAACCTGGGTACATCTGAAATATCCCAGGAAATATAAAAATGGTTCCAAACATCGTGGAACTTAGGTACGATGGAATATCCCTCAGCCATGAAATCAATGTCATAAGACCAGTAGCAGCAAAATGAGTGGATTCAGGTACGATGATTCTAAGTGAAAGAAGTCACACAGAAAAAGAAACTTATCATAAGATATCACTTAGGATGATCCTGTAAACATGGCTACACATGAACTGAGTTAGGCAAGAGAACAGAGTCTCACATTTAGAAAACACTCTTATGCCTGCTTAAGGGGGAAGGAGAGGTGGGGTGATGCATCAAACCAGAGTTTGATATAAGCACAGGTACCGTTCCAAAAACCAACTATGGAATAGACAAGACCTACACCTTCCTCAGTGAAAGGGACTCAAAACCCCATATTTCCCGCAGAGGAATAGATCTGACTAGTAAGAATCTTAAAACCTATGTATTGATATGTCTCCGTAAGGGAATCAAGTGTGTCTAGACTGGCATAAACATGGCAGCGAGAATCAGCTCAAACCCACTCTAAAAAGGAATTTCAAAAACAGAACAAAGAAACAGGAAAATTCTTTACAATTCCTTCAGGGTCTCTGATGCAACCTGGAATGACCCTATCTACAATGACAGCTGGATGTGGCATAAGGCTGGACACTTGGGACTGAGAGGATTGGTGAGATTGGGTGAGCAAATGCAGACCCTTTAAAGCAATAATGCATGGTACCCACTCCATGGGTCCCAACTCTCCAGGTTGAAGGGAATATTACTACAGCTATAACATGTACGGGAAACCTAGAGAATGGACACACTGTGAATACGAAAGGTTTCTAAAACTCAACGAAGAGTCCCTCTCCTGGTGCTCCGGTTTGACTTTCCAACTGCTTTCCTATCAATCTCCCAACTTGGAGAGACAGCCCCTTTAAGCTCCTGGTTCGCACAGGTTGCCAATTTGGCAGAGGATGAAAGGGAAGAGGGAGAACCAATGAGAGAGTAGCTGTTAGGCATTTGGATGGGCACATGTCACTCTAATTTCCCGGCAGGAAGAAGAATTAACCAAAGTCTCAGCCACCCACCGGGAACCAGTATAGGTCCTGAACCAAAAGTTTGGACTTGCGTTCAGCTCACAAAAAACGAGTTGAAAAATGGAGCTCAGGGGCACAGCAATTCACAAATTGGCAGAGTAATCAAGGCCAACTATCTTCCAAAAATCTGTTGAGGGAAGGCAACGAGGCGGACTTGAAAGCGAGGCAGAAGAGCAGGAAAGAGATTTCAAGAGGTACGTTGGAATCGCCTGTAAAGCACAGGAAGAGGGGCACAACTTCGACAATGATGCACTTGGCCAAAAAGGGCGTATGCGTTTTCTCCTGAATATATTCAGGAGAAAACGCATACGCCCTTTTTGGCCAAGCAAGCAAGCGGGCAATGCAAATCTGCACTACAAAGAAGTATCACTTCCCACCGGTCAAAAGGGACATCCACAAAATGTGTAAAAACCAGAAAGGCAAGGCAGGCCCTGGAGAACAGGGAGCCTTGTTATGCTGATGGGCGGGATGTAAGTTGCCAACTGCCTCACTGGAAGAGTGCATTGTGTTCCCTAAAACAAGTAAACAACAGAGCTACAGAGCCAAGGGCACGTCCAGTCTAGGGAATATACCTTGGGAAAACTGAAAATCCATAAGACAGAGCCACCCCCAAATTGAGGGCTGCACTGCTTACAGGAACCTCAACCTGGGTACATCTGAAATATCCCAGGAAATATAAAAATGGTTCCAAACATCGTGGAACTTAGGTACGATGGAATATCCCTCAGCCATGAAATCAATGTCATAAGACCAGTAGCAGCAAAATGAGTGGATTCAGGTACGATGATTCTAAGTGAAAGAAGTCACACAGAAAAAGAAACTTATCATAAGATATCACTTAGGATGATCCTGTAAACATGGCTACACATGAACTGAGTTAGGCAAGAGAACAGAGTCTCACATTTAGAAAACACTCTTATGCCTGCTTAAGGGGGAAGGAGAGGTGGGGTGATGCATCAAACCAGAGTTTGATATAAGCACAGGTACCGTTCCAAAAACCAACTATGGAATAGACAAGACCTACACCTTCCTCAGTGAAAGGGACTCAAAACCCCATATTTCCCGCAGAGGAATAGATCTGACTAGTAAGAATCTTAAAACCTATGTATTGATATGTCTCCGTAAGGGAATCAAGTGTGTCTAGACTGGCATAAACAGGGCAGCGAGAATCAGCTCAAACCCACTCTAAAAAGGAATTTCAAAAACAGAACAAAGAAACAGGGAAATTCTTTACAATTCCTTCAGGGTCTCTGATGCAACCTGGAATGACCCTATCTACAATGACAGCTGGATGTGGCATAAGGCTGGACACTTGGGACTGAGAGAATTGGTGAGATTGGGTGAGCAAATGCAGACCCTTTAAAGCAATAATGCATGGCACCCATTCCATGGGTCCCAGCTCTCCAGGTTGAAGGGAATATTACTACAGCTATAACGTGTACGGGAAACCTAGAGAATGGACACACTGTGAATACGAAAGGTTTCTAAAGCTCAACGAAGAGCCCCTCTCCTGGTGCTCCGGTTTGACTTTCCAACTGCTTTCCTATCAATCTCCCAACTTGGAGAGACAGCCCCTTTAAGCTCCTGGTTCGCACAGGTTGCCAATTTGGCAGAGGATGAAAGGGAAGAGGGAGAACCAATGAGAGAGTAGCTGTTAGGCATTTGGATGGGCACATGTCACTCTAATTTCCCGGCAGGAAGAAGAATTAGCCAAAGTCTCAGCCACCCACCGGGAACCAGTATAGGTCCTGAACCAAAAGTTTGGACTTGCGTTCAGCTCACAAAAAACGAGTTGAAAAATGGAGCTCAGGGGCACAGCAATTCACAAACTGGCAGAGTAATCAAGGCCAACTATCGTCCAAAAATCTGTTGAGGGAAGGCAACGAGGCGGACTTGAAAGCGAGGCACAATAGCAGGAAACAGATTTCAAGAGGTACGTTGGAATCGCCTGTAAAGCACAGGAAGAGGGGCACAACTTCGACAATGATGCACTTGGCCAAAAAGGGCGTATGCGTTTTCTCCTGAATATATTCAGGAGAAAACGCATACGCCCTTTTTGGCCAAGCAAGCAAGCGGGCAATGCAAATCTGCACTACAAAGAAGTATCACTTCCCACCGGTCAAAAGGGACATCCACAAAATGTGTAAAAACCAGAAAGGCAAGACAGGCCCTGGAGAACAGGGAGCCTTGTTATGCTGATGGGCGGGATGTAAGTTGCCAACTGCCTCACTGGAGGAGTGCATTGTGTTCCCTAAAACAAGTAAACAACAGAGCTACAGAGCCAAGGGCACGTCCAGTCTAGGGAATATACCTTGGGAAAACTGAAAATCCATAAGACAGAGCCACCCCCAAATTGAGGGCTGCACTGCTTACAGGAACCTCAACCTGGGTACACCTGAAATATCCCAGGAAATATAAAAATGGTTCCAAACATCGTGGAACTTACGTACGATGGAATATCCCTCAGCCATGAAATCAATGTCATAAGACCAGTAGCAGCAAAATGAGTGGATTCAGGTACGATGATTCTAAGTGAAAGAAGTCACACAGAAAAAGAAACTTATCATAAGATATCACTTAGGAAGATCCTGTAAACATGGCTACACATGAACTGAGTTAGGCAAGAGAACAGAGTCTCACATTTAGAAAACACTCTTATGCCTGCTTAAGGGGGAAGGAGAGGTGGGGTGATGCATTAAACCAGAGTTTGATATAAGCACAGGTACTGTTCCAAAAACCAACTATGGAATAGACAAGACCTACACCTTCCTCAGTGAAAGGGACTCAAAACCCCATATTTCCCGCAGAGGAATAGATCTGACTAGTAAGAATCTTAAAACCTATGTATTGATATGTCTCCGTAAGGGAATCAAGTGTGTCTAGACTGGCATAAACATGGCAGCGAGAATCAGCTCAAACCCACTCTAAAAAGGAATTTCAAAAACAGAACAAAGAAACAGGGAAATTCTTTACAATTCCTTCAGGGTCTCTGATGCAACCTGGAATGACCCTATCTACAATGACAGCTGGATGTGGCATGAGGCTGGACACTTGGGACTGAGAGGATTGGTGAGATTGGGTGAGCAAATGCAGACCCTTTAAAGCAATAATGCATGGCACCCATTCCATGGGTCCCAGCTCTCCAGGTTGAAGGGAATATTACTACAGCTATAACATGTACGGGAAACCTAGAGAATGGACACACTGTGAATACGAAAGGTTTCTAAAACTCAACCAAGAGCCCCTCTCCTGGTGCTCCGGTTTGACTTTCCAACTGCTTTCCTATCAATCTCCCAACATGGAGAGACAGCCCCTTTAAGCTCCTGGTTCGCACAGGTTGCCAGTTTGGCAGAGGATGAAAGGGAAGAGGGAGAACCAATGAGAGAGTAGCTGTTAGGCATTTGGATGGGCACATGTCACTCTAATTTCCCGGCAGGAAGAAGAATTAACCAAAGTCTCAGCCACCCACCGGGAACCAGTAGAGGTCCTGAACCAAAAGTTTGGACTTGCGTTCAGCTCACAAAAAACGAGTTGAAAAATGGAGCTCAGGGGCACAGCAATTCACAAACTGGCAGAGTAATCAAGGCCAACTATCGTCCAAAAATCTGTTGAGGGAAGGCAACGAGGCGGACTTGAAAGCGAGGCACAATAGCAGGAAACAGATTTCAAGAGGTACGTTGGAATCACCTGTAAAGCACAGGAAGAGGGGCACAACTTCGACAATGATGCACTTGGCCAAAAAGGGCGTATGCGTTTTCTCCTGAATATATTCAGGAGAAAACGCATATGCTCTTTTTGGCCAAGCAAGCAAGCGGGCAATGCAAATCTGCACTACAAAGAAGTATCACTTCCCACCGGTCAAAAGGGACATCCACAAAATGTTTAAAAACCAGAAAGGCAAGACAGGCCCTGGAGAACAGGGAGCCTTGTTATGCTGATGGGCGGGATGTAAGTTGCCAACTGCCTCACTGGAGGAGTGCATTGTGTTCCCTAAAACAAGTAAACAACAGAGCTACAGAGCCAAGGGCACGTCCAGTCTAGGGAATATACCTTGGGAAAACTGAAAATCCATAAGACAGAGCCACCCCCAAATTGAGGGCTGCACTGCTTACAGGAACCTCAACCTGGGTACACCTGAAATATCCCAGGAAATATAAAAATGGTTCCAAACATCGTGGAACTTACGTACGATGGAATATCCCTCAGCCATGAAATCAATGTCATAAGACCAGTAGCAGCAAAATGAGTGGATTCAGGTACGATGATTCTAAGTGAAAGAAGTCACACAGAAAAAGAAACTTATCATAAGATATCACTTAGGAAGATCCTATAAACATGGCTACACATGAACTGAGTTAGGCAAGAGAACAGAGTCTCACATTTAGAAAACACTCTTATGCCTGCTTAAGGGGGAAGGAGAGGTGGGGTGATGCATCAAACCAGAGTTTGATATAAGCACAGGTACCGTTCCAAAAACCAACTATGGAATAGACAAGACCTACACCTTCCTCAGTGAAAGGGACTCAAAACCCCATATTTCCCGCAGAGGAATAGATCTGACTAGTAAGAATCTTAAAACCTATGTATTGATATGTCTCCGTAAGGGAATCAAGTGTGTCTAGACTGGCATAAACATGGCAGCGAGAATCAGCTCAAACCCACTCTAAAAAGGAATTTCTAAAACAGAACAAAGAAACAGGGAAATTCTTTACAATTCCTTCAGGGTCTCTGATGCAACCTGGAATGACCCTATCTACAATGATAGCTGGATGTGGCATGAGGCTGGACACTTGGGACTGAGAGGATTGGTGAGATTGGGTGAGCAAATGCAGACCCTTTAAAGCAATAATGCATGGCACCCATTCCATGGGTCCCTGCTCTCCAGGTTGAAGGGAATATTACTACAGCTATAACATGTACAGGAAACCTAGAGAATGGACACACTGTGAATACGAAAGGTTTCTAAAACTCAACGAAGAGCCCCTCTCCTGGTGCTCCGGTTTGACTTTCCAACTGCTTTCCTATCAATCTCCCAACTTGGAGAGACAGCCCCTTTAAGCTCCTGGTTCGCACAGGTTGCCAATTTGGCAGAGGATGAAAGGGAAGAGGGAGAACCAATGAGAGAGTAGCTGTTAGGCATTTGGATGGGCACATGTCACTCTAATTTCCCGGCAGGAAGAAGAATTAGCCAAAGTCTCAGCCACCCACCGGGAACCAGTATAGGTCCTGAACCAAAAGTTTGGACTTGCGTTCAGCTCACAAAAAACGAGTTGAAAAATGGAGCTCAGGGGCACAGCAATTCACAAACTGGCAGAGTAATCAAGGCCAACTATCGTCCAAAAATCTGTTGAGGGAAGGCAACGAGGCGGACTTGAAAGCGAGGCACAATAGCAGGAAACAGATTTCAAGAGGTACGTTGGAATCGCCTGTAAAGCACAGGAAGAGGGGCACAACTTCGACAATGATGCACTTGGCCAAAAAGGGCGTATGCGTTTTCTCCTGAATATATTCAGGAGAAAACGCATACGCCCTTTTAGGCCAAGCAAGCAAGCGGGCAATGCAAATCTGCACTCCAAAGAAGTATCACTTCCCACCGGTCAAAAGGGACATCCACAAAATGTGTAAAAACCAGAAAGGCAAGGCAGGCCCTGGAGAACAGGGAGCCTTGTTATGCTGATGGGCGGGATGTAAGTTGCCAACTGCCTCACTGGAAGAGTGCATTGTGTTCCCTAAAACAAGTAAACAACAGAGCTACAGAGCCAAGGGCACGTCCAGTCTAGGGAATATACCTTGGGAAAACTGAAAATCCATAAGACAGAGCCACCCCCAAATTGAGGGCTGCACTGCTTACAGGAACCTCAACCTGGGTACATCTGAAATATCCCAGGAAATATAAAAATGGTTCCAAACATCGTGGAACTTAGGTACGATGGAATATCCCTCAGCCATGAAATCAATGTCATAAGACCAGTAGCAGCAAAATGAGTGGATTCAGGTACGATGATTCTAAGTGAAAGAAGTCACACAGAAAAAGAAACTTATCATAAGATATCACTTAGGATGATCCTGTAAACATGGCTACACATGAACTGAGTTAGGCAAGAGAACAGAGTCTCACATTTAGAAAACACTCTTATGCCTGCTTAAGGGGGAAGGAGAGGTGGGGTGATGCATCAAACCAGAGTTTGATATAAGCACAGGTACCGTTCCAAAAACCAACTATGGAATAGACAAGACCTACACCTTCCTCAGTGAAAGGGACTCAAAACCCCATATTTCCCGCAGAGGAATAGATCTGACTAGTAAGAATCTTAAAACCTATGTATTGATATGTCTCCGTAAGGGAATCAAGTGTGTCTAGACTGGCATAAACATGGCAGCGAGAATCAGCTCAAACCCACTCTAAAAAGGAATTTCAAAAACAGAACAAAGAAACAGGAAAATTCTTTACAATTCCTTCAGGGTCTCTGATGCAACCTGGAATGACCCTATCTACAATGACAGCTGGATGTGGCATAAGGCTGGACACTTGGGACTGAGAGGATTGGTGAGATTGGGTGAGCAAATGCAGACCCTTTAAAGCAATAATGCATGGTACCCACTCCATGGGTCCCAACTCTCCAGGTTGAAGGGAATATTACTACAGCTATAACATGTACGGGAAACCTAGAGAATGGACACACTGTGAATACGAAAGGTTTCTAAAACTCAACGAAGAGTCCCTCTCCTGGTGCTCCGGTTTGACTTTCCAACTGCTTTCCTATCAGTCTCCCAACTTGGAGAGACAGCCCCTTTAAGCTCCTGGTTCGCACAGGTTGCCAATTTGGCAGAGGATGAAAGGGAAGAGGGAGAACCAATGAGAGAGTAGCTGTTAGGCATTTGGATGGGCACATGTCACTCTAATTTCCCGGCAGGAAGAAGAATTAACCAAAGTCTCAGCCACCCACCGGGAACCAGTATAGGTCCTGAACCAAAAGTTTGGACTTGCGTTCAGCTCACAAAAAACGAGTTGAAAAATGGAGCTCAGGGGCACAGCAATTCACAAATTGGCAGAGTAATCAAGGCCAACTATCTTCCAAAAATCTGTTGAGGGAAGGCAACGAGGCGGACTTGAAAGCGAGGCAGAAGAGCAGAAAAGAGATTTCAAGAGGTACGTTGGAATCGCCTGTAAAGCATAGGAAGAGGGGCACAACTTCGACAATGATGCACTTGGCCAAAAAGGGCGTATGCGTTTTCTCCTGAATATATTCAGGAGAAAACGCATACGCCCTTTTTGGCCAAGCAAGCAAGCGGGCAATGCAAATCTGCACTACAAAGAAGTATCACTTCCCACCGGTCAAAAGGGACATCCACAAAATGTGTAAAAACCAGAAAGGCAAGGCAGGCCCTGGAGAACAGGGAGCCTTGTTATGCTGATGGGCGGGATGTAAGTTGCCAACTGCCTCACTGGAAGAGTGCATTGTGTTCCCTAAAACAAGTAAACAACAGAGCTACAGAGCCAAGGGCACGTCCAGTCTAGGGAATATACCTTGGGAAAACTGAAAATCCATAAGACAGAGCCACCCCCAAATTGAGGGCTGCACTGCTTACAGGAACCTCAACCTGGGTACATCTGAAATATCCCAGGAAATATAAAAATGGTTCCAAACATCGTGGAACTTAGGTACGATGGAATATCCCTCAGCCATGAAATCAATGTCATAAGACCAGTAGCAGCAAAATGAGTGGATTCAGGTACGATGATTCTAAGTGAAAGAAGTCACACAGAAAAAGAAACTTATCATAAGATATCACTTAGGATGATCCTGTAAACATGGCTACACATGAACTGAGTTAGGCAAGAGAACAGAGTCTCACATTTAGAAAACACTCTTATGCCTGCTTAAGGGGGAAGGAGAGGTGGGGTGATGCATCAAACCAGAGTTTGATATAAGCACAGGTACCGTTCCAAAAACCAACTATGGAATAGACAAGACCTACACCTTCCTCAGTGAAAGGGACTCAAAACCCCATATTTCCCGCAGAGGAATAGATCTGACTAGTAAGAATCTTAAAACCTATGTATTGATATGTCTCCGTAAGGGAATCAAGTGTGTCTAGACTGGCATAAACATGGCAGCGAGAATCAGCTCAAACCCACTCTAAAAAGGAATTTCAAAAACAGAACAAAGAAACAGGAATATTCTTTACAATTCCTTCAGGGTCTCTGATGCAACCTGGAATGACCCTATCTACAATGACAGCTGGATGTGGCATAAGGCTGGACACTTGGGACTGAGAGGATTGGTGAGATTGGGTGAGCAAATGCAGACCCTTTAAAGCAATAATGCATGGTACCCACTCCATGGGTCCCAACTCTCCAGGTTGAAGGGAATATTACTACAGCTATAACATGTACGGGAAACCTAGAGAATGGACACACTGTGAATACGAAAGGTTTCTAAAACTCAACGAAGAGTCCCTCTCCTGGTGCTCCGGTTTGACTTTCCAACTGCTTTCCTATCAATCTCCCAACTTGGAGAGACAGCCCCTTTAAGCTCCTGGTTCGCACAGGTTGCCAATTTGGCAGAGGATGAAAGGGAAGAGGGAGAACCAATGAGAGAGTAGCTGTTAGGCATTTGGATGGGCACATGTCACTCTAATTTCCCGGCAGGAAGAAGAATTAACCAAAGTCTCAGCCACCCACCGGGAACCAGTAGAGGTCCTGAACCAAAAGTTTGGACTTGCGTTCAGCTCACAAAAAACGAGTTGAAAAATGGAGCTCAGGGGCACAGCAATTCACAAATTGGCAGAGTAATCAAGGCCAACTATCTTCCAAAAATCTGTTGAGGGAAGGCAACGAGGCGGACTTGAAAGCGAGGCACAATAGCAGGAAACAGATTTCAAGAGGTACGTTGGAATCGCCTGTAAAGCACAGGAAGAGGGGCACAACTTCGACAATGATGCACTTGGCCAAAAAGGGCGTATGCGTTTTCTCCTGAATATATTCAGGAGAAAACGCATACGCCCTTTTTGGCCAAGCAAGCAAGCGGGCAATGCAAATCTGCACTACAAAGAAGTATCACTTCCCACCGGACAAAAGGGACATCCACAAAATGTGTAAAAACCAGAAAGGCAAGGCAGGCCCTGGAGAACAGGGAGCCTTGTTATGCTGATGGGCGGGATGTAAGTTGCCAACTGCCTCACTGGAGGAGTGCATTGTGTTCCCTAAAACAAGTAAACAACAGAGCTACAGAGCCAAGGGCACGTCCAGTCTAGGGAATATACCTTGGGCAAATTGAAAATCCATAAGACAGAGCCACCCCCAAATTGAGGGCTGCACTGCTTACAGGAACCTCAACCTGGGTACACCTGAAATATCCCAGGAAATATAAAAATGGTTCCAAACATCGTGGAACTTACGTACGATGGAATATCCCTCAGCCATGAAATCAATGTCATAAAACCAGTAGCAGCAAAATGAGTGGATTCAGGTACGATGATTCTAAGTGAAAGAAGTCACACAGAAAAAGAAACTTATCATAAGATATCACTTAGGAAGATCCTGTAAACATGGCTACACATGAACTGAGTTAGGCAAGAGAACAGAGTCTCACATTTAGAAAACACTCTTATGCCTGCTTAAGGGGGAAGGAGAGGTGGGGTGATGCATCAAACCAGAGTTTGATATAAGCACAGGTACCGTTCCAAAAACCAACTATGGAATAGACAAGACCTACACCTTCCTCAGTGAAAGGGACTCAAAACCCCATATTTCCCGCAGAGGAATAGATCTGACTAGTAAGAATCTTAAAACCTATGTATTGATATGTCTCCGTAACGGAATCAAGTGTGTCTAGACTGGCATAAACATGGCAGCGAGAATCAGCTCAAACCCACTCTAAAAAGGAATTTCAAAAACAGAACAAAGAAACAGGGAAATTCTTTACAATTCCTTCAGGGTCTCTGATGCAACCTGGAATGACCCTATCTACAATGACAGCTGGATGTGGCATGAGGCTGGACACTTGGGACTGAGAGGATTGGTGAGATTGGGTGAGCAAATGCAGACCCTTTAAAGCAATAATACATGGCACCCATTCCATGGGTCCCAGCTCTCCAGGTTGAAGGGAATATTACTACAGATATAACATGTACGGGAAACCTACAGAATGGACACACTGTGAATACGAAAGGTTTCTAAAACTCAACCAAGAGCCCCTCTCCTGGTGCTCCGGCTTGACTTTCCAACTGCTTTCCTATCAATCTCCCAACTTGGAGAGACAGCCCCTTTAAGCTCCTGGTTCGCACAGGTTGCCAATTTGGCAGAGGATGAAAGGGAAGAGGGAGAACCAATGAGAGAGTAGCTGTTAGGCATTTGGATGGGCACATGTCACTCTAATTTCCCGGCAGGAAGAAGAATGAACCAAAGTCTCAGCCACCCACCGGGAACCAGTAGAGGTCCTGAACCAAAAGTTTGGACTTGCGTTCAGCTCACAAAAAACGAGTTGAAAAATGGAGCTCAGGGGCACAGCAATTCACAAACTGGCAGAGTAATCAAGGCCAACTATCGTCCAAAAATCTGTTGAGGGAAGGCAACGAGGCGGACTTGAAAGCGAGGCACAATAGCAGGAAACAGATTTCAAGAGGTACGTTGGAATCGCCTGTAAAGCACAGGAAGAGGGGCACAACTTCGACAATGATGCACTTGGCCAAAAAGGGCGTATGCGTTTTCTCCTGAATATATTCAGGAGAAAACGCATACGCCCTTTTAGGCCAAGCAAGCAAGCGGGCAATGCAAATCTGCACTACAAAGAAGTATCACTTCCCACCGGTCAAAAGGGACATCCACAAAATGTGTAAAAACCAGAAAGGCAAGGCAGGCCCTGGAGAACAGGGAGCCTTGTTATGCTGATGGGCGGGATGTAAGTTGCCAACTGCCTCACTGGAGGAGTGCATTGTGTTCCCTAAAACAAGTAAACAACAGAGCTACAGAGCCAAGGGCACGTCCAGTCTAGGGAATATACCTTGGGAAAACTGAAAATCCATAAGACAGAGCCACCCCCAAATTGAGGGCTGCACTGCTTACAGGAACCTCAACCTGGGTACACCTGAAATATCCCAGGAAATATAAAAATGGTTCCAAACATCGTGGAACTTAGGTACGATGGAATATCCCTCAGCCATGAAATCAATGTCATAAGACCAGTAGCAGCAAAATGAGTGGATTCAGGTACGATGATTCTAAGTGAAAGAAGTCACACAGAAAAAGAAACTTATCATAAGATATCACTTAGGAAGATCCTGTAAACATGGCTACACATGAACTGAGTTAGGCAAGAGAAGAGAATCTCACATTTAGAAAACACTCTTATGCCTGCTTAAGGGGGAAGGAGAGGTGGGGTGATGCATCAAACCAGAGTTTGATATAAGCACAGGTACCGTTCCAAAAACCAACTATGGAATAGACAAGACCTACACCTTCCTCAGTGAAAGGGACTCAAAACCCCATATTTCCCGCAGAGGAATAGATCTGACTAGTAAGAATCTTAAAACCTATGTATTGATATGTCTCCGTAAGGGAATCAAGTGTGTCTAGACTGGCATAAACAGGGCAGCGAGAATCAGCTCAAACCCACTCTAAAAAGGAATTTCAAAAACAGAACAAAGAAACAGGGAAATTCTTTACAATTCCTTCAGGGTCTCTGATGCAACCTGGAATGACCCTATCTATAATGACAGCTGGATGTGGCATAAGGCTGGACACTTGGGACTGAGAGGATTGGTGAGATTGGGTGAGCAAATGCAGACCCTTTAAAGCAATAATGCATGGCACCCATTCCATGGGTCCCAACTCTCCAGGTTGAAGGGAATATTACTACAGCTATAACGTGTACGGGAAACCTAGAGAATGGACACACTGTGAATACGAAAGGTTTCTAAAACTCAACGAAGAGTCCCTCTCCTGGTGCTCCGGTTTGACTTTCCAACTGCTTTCCTATCAATCTCCCAACTTGGAGAGACAGCCCCTTTAAGCTCCTGGTTCGCACAGGTTGCCAATTTGGCAGAGGATGAAAGGGAAGAGGGAGAACCAATGAGAGAGTAGCTGTTAGGCATTTGGATGGGCACATGTCACTCTAATTTCCCGGCAGGAAGAAGAATGAACCAAAGTCTCAGCCACCCACCGGGAACCAGTATAGGTCCTGAACCAAAATTTTGGACTTGAGTTCAGCTCACAAAAAACGAGTTGAAAAATGGAGCTCAGGGGCACAGCAATTCACAAACTGGCAGAGTAATCAAGGCCAACTATCGTCCAATAATCTGTTGAGGGAAGGCAACGAGGCGGACTTGAAAGCGAGGCACAGTAGCAGGAAAGAGATTTCAAGAGGTACGTTGGAATCGCCTGTAAAGCACAGGAAGAGGGGCACAACTTCGACAATGATGCACTTGGCCAAAAAGGGCGTATGCGTTTTCTCCTGAATATATTCAGGAGAAAACGCATACGCCCTTTTTGGCCAAGCAAGCAAGCGGGCAATGCAAATCTGCACTACAAAGAAGTATCACTTCCCACCGGTCAAAAGGGACATCCACAAAATGTGTAAAAACCAGAAAGGCAAGGCAGGCCCTGGAGAACAGGGAGCCTTGTTATGCTGATGGGAGGGATGTAAGTTGCCAACTGCCTCACTGGAGGAGTGCATTGTGTTCCCTAAAACAAGTAAACAACAGAGCTACAGAGCCAAGGGCACGTCCAGTCTAGGGAATATACCTGGGGAAAACTGAAAATCCATAAGACAGAGCCACCCCCAAATTGAGGGCTGCACTGCTTACAGGAACCTCAACCTGGGTACACCTGAAATATCCCAGGAAATATAAAAATGGTTCCAAACATCGTGGAACTTAGGTACGATGGAATATCCCTCAGCCATGAAATCAATGTCATAAGACCAGTAGCAGCAAAATGAGTGGATTCAGGTACGATGATTCTAAGTGAAAGAAGTCACACAGAAAAAGAAACTTATCATAAGATATCACTTAGGAAGATCCTGTAAACATGGCTACACATGAACTGAGTTAGGCAAGAGAACAGAGTCTCACATTTAGAAAACACTCTTATGCCTGCTTAAGGGGGAAGGAGAGGTGGGGTGATGCATCAAACCAGAGTTTGATATAAGCACAGGTACTGTTCCAAAAACCAACTATGGAATAGACAAGACCTACACCTTCCTCAGTGAAAGGGACTCAAAACCCCATATTTCCCGCAGAGGAATAGATCTGACTAGTAAGAATCTTAAAACCTATGTATTGATATGTCTCCGTAACGGAATCAAGTGTGTCTAGACTGGCATAAACATGGCAACGAGAATCAGCTCAAACCCACTCTAAAAAGGAATTTCAAAAACAGAACAAAGAAACAGGGAAATTCTTTACAATTCCTTCAGGGTCTCTGATGCAACCTGGAATGACCCTATCTACAATGACAGCTGGATGTGGCATGAGGCTGGACACTTGGGACTGAGAGGATTGGTGAGATTGGGTGAGCAAATGCAGACCCTTTAAAGCAATAATGCATGGCACCCATTCGATGGGTCCCAGCTCTCCAGGTTGAAGGGAATATTACTACAGATATAACATGTACGGGAAACCTACAGAATGGACACACTGTGAATACGAAAGGTTTCTAAAACTCAACCAAGAGCCCCACTCCTGGTGCTCCGGTTTGACTTTCCAACTGCTTTCCTATCAATCTCCCAACTTGGAGAGACAGCCCCTTTAAGCTCCTGGTTCGCACAGGTTGCCAATTTGGCAGAGGATGAAAGGGAAGAGGGAGAACCAATGAGAGAGTAGCTGTTAGGCATTTGGATGGGCACATGTCACTCTAATTTCCCGGCAGGAAGAAGAATTCACCAAAGTCTCAGCCACCCACCGGGAACCAGTATAGGTCCTGAACCAAAAGTTTGGACTTGCGTTCAGCTCACAAAAAACGAGTTGAAAAATGGAGCTCAGGGGCACAGCAATTCACAAACTGGCAGAGTAATCAAGGCCAACTATCGTCCAAAAATCTGTTGAGGGAAGGCAACGAGGCGGACTTGAAAGCGAGGCACAATAGCAGGAAACAGATTTCAAGAGGTACGTTGGAATCGCCTGTAAAGCACAGGAAGAGGGGCACAACTTCGACAATGATGCACTTGGCCAAAAAGGGCGTATGCGTTTTCTCCTGAATATATTCAGGAGAAAACGCATATGCCCTTTTTGGCCAAGCAAGCAAGCGGGCAATGCAAATCTGCACTACAAAGAAGTATCACTTCCCACCGGACAAAAGGGACATCCACAAAATGTGTAAAAACCAGAAAGGCAAGGCAGGCCCTGGAGAACAGGGAGCCTTGTTATGCTGATGGGCGGGATGTAAGTTGCCAACTGCCTCACTGGAGGAGTGCATTGTGTTCCCTAAAACAAGTAAACAACAGAGCTACAGAGCCAAGGGCACGTCCAGTCTAGGGAATATACCTCGGGAAAACTGAAAATCCATAAGACAGAGCCACCCCCAAATTGAGGGCTGCACTGCATACAGGAACCTCAACCTGGGTACACCTGAAATATCCCAGGAAATATAAAAATGGTTCCAAACATCGTGGAACTTACGTACGATGGAATATCCCTCAGCCATGAAATCAATGTCATAAGACCAGTAGCAGCAAAATGAGTGGATTCAGGTACGATGATTCTAAGTGAAAGAAGTCACACAGAAAAAGAAACTTATCATAAGATATCACTTAGGAAGATCCTGTAAACATGGCTACACATGAACTGAGTTAGGCAAGAGAACAGAGTCTCACATTTAGAAAACACTCTTATGCCTGCTTAAGGGGGAAGGAGGGGTGGGGTGATGCATCAAACCAGAGTTTGATATAAGCACAGGTACCGTTCCAAAAACCAACTATGGAATAGACAAGACCTACACCTTCCTCAGTGAAAGGGACTCAAAACCCCATATTTCCCGCAGAGGAATAGATCTGACTAGTAAGAATCTTAAAACCTATGTATTGATATGTCTCCGTAAGGGAATCAAGTGTGTCTAGACTGGCATAAACAGGGCAGCGAGAATCAGCTCAAACCCACTCTAAAAAGGAATTTCAAAAACAGAACAAAGAAACAGGGAAATTCTTTACAATTCCTTCAGGGTCTCTGATGCAACCTGGAATGACCCTATCTACAATGACAGCTGGATGTGGCATGAGGCTGGACACTTGGGACTGAGAGGATTGATGAGATTGGGTGAGCAAATGCAGACCCTTTAAAGCAATAATGCATGGCACCCATTCCATGGGTCCCAGCTCTCCAGGTTGAAGGGAATATTACTACAGATATAACATGTACGGGAAACCTACAGAATGGACACACTGTGAATACGAAAGGTTTCTAAAACTCAACCAAGAGCCCCACTCCTGGTGCTCCGGTTTGACTTTCCAACTGCTTTCCTATCAATCTCCCAACTTTGAGAGACAGCCCCTTTAAGCTCCTGGTTCGCACAGGTTGCCAATTTGGCAGAGGATGAAAGGGAAGAGGGAGAACCAATGAGAGAGTAGCTGTTAGGCATTTGGATGGGCACATGTCACTCTAATTTCCCGGCAGGAAGAAGAATGAACCAAAGTCTCAGCCACCCACCGGGAACCAGTATAGGTCCTGAACCAAAAGTTTGGACTTGCGTTCAGCTCACAAAAAACGAGTTGAAAAATGGAGCTCAGGGGCACAGCAATTCACAAACTGGCAGAGTAATCAAGGCCAACTATCGTCCAAAAATCTGTTGAGGGAAGGCAACGAGGCGGACTTGAAAGCGAGGCACAATAGCAGGAAACAGATTTCAAGAGGTACGTTGGAATCGCCTGTAAAGCACAGGAAGAGGGGCACAACTTCGACAATGATGCACTTGGCCAAAAAGGGCGTATGCGTTTTCTCCTGAATATATTCAGGAGAAAACGCATATGCCCTTTTTGGCCAAGCAAGCAAGCGGGCAATGCAAATCTGCACTACAAAGAAGTATCACTTCCCACCGGTCAAAAGGGACATCCACAAAATGTGTAAAAACCAGAAAGGCAAGGCAGGCCCTGGAGAACAGGGAGCCTTGTTATGCTGATGGGCGGGATGTAAGTTGCCAACTGCCTCACTGGAGGAGTGCATTGTGTTCCCTAAAACAAGTAAACAACAGAGCTACAGAGCCAAGGGCACGTCCAGTCTAGGGAATATACCTTGGGAAAACTGAAAATCCATAAGACAGAGCCACCCCCAAATTGAGGGCTGCACTGCTTACAGGAACCTCAACCTGGGTACACCTGAAATATCCCAGGAAATATAAAAATGGTTCCAAACATCGTGGAACTTACGTACGATGGAATATCCCTCAGCCATGAAATCAATGTCATAAGACCAGTAGCAGCAAAATGAGTGGATTCAGGTACGATGATTCTAAGTGAAAGAAGTCACACAGAAAAAGAAACTTATCATAAGATATCACTTAGGAAGATCCTGTAAACATGGCTACACATGAACTGAGTTAGGCAAGAGAACAGAGTCTCACATTTAGAAAACACTCTTATGCCTGCTTAAGGGGGAAGGAGGGGTGGGGTGATGCATCAAACCAGAGTTTGATATAAGCACAGGTACCGTTCCAAAAACCAACTATGGAATAGACAAGACCTACACCTTCCTCAGTGAAAGGGACTCAAAACCCCATATTTCCCGCAGAGGAATAGATCTGACTAGTAAGAATCTTAAAACCTATGTATTGATAGGTCTCCGTAAGGGAATCAAGTGTGTCTAGACTGGCATAAACAGGGCAGCGAGAATCAGCTCAAACCCACTCTAAAAAGGAATTTCAAAAACAGAACAAAGAAACAGGGAAATTCTTTACAATTCCTTCAGGGTCTCTGATGCAACCTGGAATGACCCTATCTACAATGACAGCTGGATGTGGCATAAGGCTGGACACTTGGGACTGAGAGGATTGGTTAGATTGGGTGAGCAAATGCAGACCCTTTAAAGCAATAATGCATGGCACCCATTCCATGGGTCCCAGCTCTCCAGGTTGAAGGGAATATTACTACAGCTATAACGTGTACGGGAAACCTAGAGAATGGACACACTGTGAATACGAAAGGTTTCTAAAACTCAACGAAGAGCCCCTCTCCTGGTGCTCCGGTTTGACTTTCCAACTGCTTTCCTATCAATCTCCCAACTTGGAGAGACAGCCCCTTTAAGCTCCTGGTTCGCACAGGTTGCCAATTTGGCAGAGGATGAAAGGGAAGAGGGAGAACCAATGAGAGAGTAGCTGTTAGGCATTTGGATGGGCACATGTCACTCTAATTTCCCGGCAGGAAGAAGAATTAACCAAAGTCTCAGCCACCCACCGGGAACCAGTAGAGGTCCTGAACCAAAAGTTTGGACTTGCGTTCAGCTCACAAAAAACGAGTTGAAAAATGGAGCTCAGGGGCACAGCAATTCACAAACTGGCAGAGTAATCAAGGCCAACTATCGTCCAAAAATCTGTTGAGGGAAGGCAACGAGGCGGACTTGAAAGCGAGGCACAATAGCAGGAAACAGATTTCAAGAGGTACGTTGGAATCGCCTGTAAAGCACAGGAAGAGGGGCACAACTTCGACAATGATGCACTTGGCCAAAAAGGGCGTATGCGTTTTCTCCTGAATATATTCAGGAGAAAACGCATACGCCCTTTTAGGCCAAGCAAGCAAGCGGGCAATGCAAATCTGCACTACAAAGAAGTATCACTTCCCACCGGTCAAAAGGGACATCCACAAAATGTGTAAAAACCAGAAAGGCAAGACAGGCCCTGGAGAACAGGGAGCCTTGTTATGCTGATGGGCGGGATGTAAGTTGCCAACTGCCTCACTGGAGGAGTGCATTGTGTTCCCTAAAACAAGTAAACAACAGAGCTACAGAGCCAAGGGCACGTCCTGTCTAGGGAATATACCTTGGGAAAACTGAAAATCCATAAGACAGAGCCACCCCTAAATTGAGGGCTGCACTGCTTACAGGAACCTCAACCTGTGTACACCTGAAATATCGCAGGAAATATAAAAATGGTTCCAAACATCGTGGAACTTACATACGATGGAATATCCCTCAGCCATGAAATCAATGTCATAAGACCAGTAGCAGCAAAATGAGTGGATTCAGGTACGATGATTCTAAGTGAAAGAAGTCACACAGAAAAAGAAACTTATCATAAGATATCACTTAGGAAGATCCTGTAAACATGGCTACACATGAACTGAGTTAGGCAAGAGAACAGAGTCTCACATTTAGAAAACACTCTTATGCCTGCTTAAGGGGGAAGGAGAGGTGGGGTGATGCATCAAACCAGAGTTTGATATAAGCACAGGTACTGTTCCAAAAACCAACTATGGAATAGACAAGACCTACACCTTCCTCAGTGAAAGGGACTCAAAACCCCATATTTCCCGCAGAGGAATAGATCTGACTAGTAAGAATCTTAAAACCTATGTATTGATATGTCTCCGTAAGGGAATCAAGTGTGTCTAGACTGGCATAAACATGGCAACGAGAATCAGCTCAAACCCACTCTAAAAAGGAATTTCAAAAACAGAACAAAGAAACAGGGAAATTCTTTACAATTCCTTCAGGGTCTCTGATGCAACCTGGAATGACCCTATCTACAATGACAGCTGGATGTGGCATGAGGCTGGACACTTGGGACTGAGAGGATTGGTGAGATTGGGTGAGCAAATGCAGACCCTTTAAAGCAATAATGCATGGCACCCATTCCATGGGTCCCAGCTCTCCAGGTTGAAGGGAATATTACTACAGATATAACATGTACGGGAAACCTACGGAATGGACACACTGTGAATACGAAAGGTTTCTAAAACTCAACGAAGAGCCCCTCTCCTGGTGCTCCGGTTTGACTTTCCAACTGCTTTCCTATCAATCTCCCAACTTGGAGAGACAGCCCCTTTAAGCTCCTGGTTCGCACAGGTTGCCAATTTGGCAGAGGATGAAAGGGAAGAGGGAGAACCAATGAGAGAGTAGCTGTTAGGCATTTGGATGGGCACATGTCACTCTAATTTCCCGGCAGGAAGAAGAATGAACCAAAGTCTCAGCCACCCACCGGGAACCAGTATAGGTCCTGAACCAAAAGTTTGGACTTGCGTTCAGCTCACAAAAAACGAGTTGAAAAATGGAGCTCAGGGGCACAGCAATTCACAAACTGGCAGAGTAATCAAGGCCAACTATCGTCCAAAAATCTGTTGAGGGAAGGCAACGAGGCGGACTTGAAAGCGAGGCAGAAGAGCAGGAAACAGATTTCAAGAGGTACGTTGGAATCGCCTGTAAAGCACAGGAAGAGGGGCAAAACTTCGACAATGATGCACTTGGCCAAAAAGGGCGTATGCGTTTTCTCCTGAATATATTCAGGAGAAAACGCATATGCTCTTTTTGGCCAAGCAAGCAAGCGGGCAATGCAAATCTGCACTACAAAGAAGTATCACTTCCCACCGGTCAAAAGGGACATCCACAAAATGTGTAAAAACCAGAAAGGCAAGGCAGGCCCTGGAGAACAGGGAGCCTTGTTATGCTGATGGGCGGGATGTAAGTTGCCAACTGCCTCACTGGAGGAGTGCATTGTGTTCCCTAAAACAAGTAAACAACAGAGCTACAGAGCCAAGGGCACGTCCAGTCTAGGGAATATACCTTGGGAAAACTGAAAATCCATAAGACAGAGCCACCCCCAAATTGAGGGCTGCACTGCTTACAGGAACCTCAACCTGGGTACACCTGAAATATCCCAGGAAATATAAAAATGGTTCCAAACATCGTGGAACTTACGTACGATGGAATATCCCTCAGCCATGAAATCAATGTCATAAGACCAGTAGCAGCAAAATGAGTGGATTCAGGTACGATGATTCTAAGTGAAAGAAGTCACACAGAAAAAGAAACTTATCATAAGATATCACTTAGGAAGATCCTGTAAACATGGCTACACATGAACTGAGTTAGGCAAGAGAACAGAGTCTCACATTTAGAAAACACTCTTATGCCTGCTTAAGGGGGAAGGAGGGGTGGGGTGATGCATCAAACCAGAGTTTGATATAAGCACAGGTACCGTTCCAAAAACCAACTATGGAATAGACAAGACCTACACCTTCCTCAGTGAAAGGGACTCAAAACCCCATATTTCCCGCAGAGGAATAGATCTGACTAGTAAGAATCTTAAAACCTATGTATTGATAGGTCTCCGTAAGGGAATCAAGTGTGTCTAGACTGGCATAAACAGGGCAGCGAGAATCAGCTCAAACCCACTCTAAAAAGGAATTTCAAAAACAGAACAAAGAAACAGGGAAATTCTTTACAATTCCTTCAGGGTCTCTGATGCAACCTGGAATGACCCTATCTACAATGACAGCTGGATGTGGCATAAGGCTGGACACTTGGGACTGAGAGGATTGGTTAGATTGGGTGAGCAAATGCAGACCCTTTAAAGCAATAATGCATGGCACCCATTCCATGGGTCCCAGCTCTCCAGGTTGAAGGGAATATTACTACAGCTATAACGTGTACGGGAAACCTAGAGAATGGACACACTGTGAATACGAAAGGTTTCTAAAACTCAACGAAGAGCCCCTCTCCTGGTGCTCCGGTTTGACTTTCCAACTGCTTTCCTATCAATCTCCCAACTTGGAGAGACAGCCCCTTTAAGCTCCTGGTTCGCACAGGTTGCCAATTTGGCAGAGGATGAAAGGGAAGAGGGAGAACCAATGAGAGAGTAGCTGTTAGGCATTTGGATGGGCACATGTCACTCTAATTTCCCGGCAGGAAGAAGAATTAACCAAAGTCTCAGCCACCCACCGGGAACCAGTACAGGTCCTGAACCAAAAGTTTGGACTTGCGTTCAGCTCACAAAAAACGAGTTGAAAAATGGAGCTCAGGGGCACAGCAATTCACAAACTGGCAGAGTAATCAAGGCCAACTATCGTCCAAAAATCTGTTGAGGGAAGGCAACGAGGCGGACTTGAAAGCGAGGCACAATAGCAGGAAACAGATTTCAAGAGGTACGTTGGAATCGCCTGTAAAGCACAGGAAGAGGGGCACAACTTCGACAATGATGCACTTGGCCAAAAAGGGCGTATGCGTTTTCTCCTGAATATATTCAGGAGAAAACGCATATGCCCTTTTTGGCCAAGCAAGCAAGCGGGCAATGCAAATCTGCACTACAAAGAAGTATCACTTCCCACCGGTCAAAAGGGACATCCACAAAATGTGTAAAAACCAGAAAGGCAAGGCAGGCCCTGGAGAACAGGGAGCCTTGTTATGCTGATGGGCGGGATGTAAGTTGCCAACTGCCTCACTGGAGGAGTGCATTGTGTTCCCTAAAACAAGTAAACAACAGAGCTACAGAGCCAAGGGCACGTCCAGTCTAGGGAATATACCTTGGGAAAACTGAAAATCCATAAGACAGAGCCACCCCCAAATTGAGGGCTGCACTGCTTACAGGAACCTCAACCTGGGTACACCTGAAATATCCCAGGAAATATAAAAATGGTTCCAAACATCGTGGAACTTACGTACGATGGAATATCCCTCAGCCATGAAATCAATGTCATAAGACCAGTAGCAGCAAAATGAGTGGATTCAGGTACGATGATTCTAAGTGAAAGAAGTCACACAGAAAAAGAAACTTATCATAAGATATCACTTAGGAAGATCCTGTAAACATGGCTACACATGAACTGAGTTAGGCAAGAGAACAGAGTCTCACATTTAGAAAACACTCTTATGCCTGCTTAAGGGGGAAGGAGGGGTGTGGTGATGCATCAAACCAGAGTTTGATATAAGCACAGGTACCGTTCCAAAAACCAACTATGGAATAGACAAGACCTACACCTTCCTCAGTGAAAGGGACTCAAAACCCCATATTTCCCGCAGAGGAATAGATCTGACTAGTAAGAATCTTAAAACCTATGTATTGATAGGTCTCCGTAAGGGAATCAAGTGTGTCTAGACTGGCATAAACAGGGCAGCGAGAATCAGCTCAAACCCACTCTAAAAAGGAATTTCAAAAACAGAACAAAGAAACAGGGAAATTCTTTACAATTCCTTCAGGGTCTCTGATGCAACCTGGAATGACCCTATCTACAATGACAGCTGGATGTGGCATAAGGCTGGACACTTGGGACTGAGAGGATTGGTTAGATTGGGTGAGCAAATGCAGACCCTTTAAAGCAATAATGCATGGCACCCATTCCATGGGTCCCAGCTCTCCAGGTTGAAGGGAATATTACTACAGCTATAACGTGTACGGGAAACCTAGAGAATGGACACACTGTGAATACGAAAGGTTTCTAAAACTCAACGAAGAGCCCCTCTCCTGGTGCTCCGGTTTGACTTTCCAACTGCTTTCCTATCAATCTCCCAACTTGGAGAGACAGCCCCTTTAAGCTCCTGGTTCGCACAGGTTGCCAATTTGGCAGAGGATGAAAGGGAAGAGGGAGAACCAATGAGAGAGTAGCTGTTAGGCATTTGGATGGGCACATGTCACTCTAATTTCCCAGCAGGAAGAAGAATGAACCAAAGTCTCAGCCACCCACCGGGAACCAGTAGAGGTCCTGAACCAAAAGTTTGGACTTGCGTTCAGCTCACAAAAAACGAGTTGAAAAATGGAGCTCAGGGGCACAGCAATTCACAAACTGGCAGAGTAATCAAGGCCAACTATCGTCCAAAAATCTGTTGAGGGAAGGCAACGAGGCGGACTTGAAAGCGAGGCACAATAGCAGGAAACAGATTTCAAGAGGTACGTTGGAATCGCCTGTAAAGCACAGGAAGAGGGGCACAACTTCGACAATGATGCACTTGGCCAAAAAGGGCGTATGCGTTTTCTCCTGAATATATTCAGGAGAAAACGCATACGCCCTTTTAGGCCAAGCAAGCAAGCGGGCAATGCAAATCTGCACTACAAAGAAGTATCACTTCCCACCGGTCAAAAGGGACATCCACAAAATGTGTAAAAACCAGAAAGGCAAGACAGGCCCTGGAGAACAGGGAGCCTTGTTATGCTGATGGGCGGGATGTAAGTTGCCAACTGCCTCACTGGAGGAGTGCATTGTGTTCCCTAAAACAAGTAAACAACAGAGCTACAGAGCCAAGGGCACGTCCAGTCTAGGGAATATACCTTGGGAAAACTGAAAATCCATAAGACAGAGCCACCCCCAAATTGAGGGCTGCACTGCTTACAGGAACCTCAACCTGTGTACACCTGAAATATCGCAGGAAATATAAAAATGGTTCCAAACATCGTGGAACTTACATACGATGGAATATCCCTCAGCCATGAAATCAATGTCATAAGACCAGTAGCAGCAAAATGAGTGGATTCAGGTACGATGATTCTAAGTGAAAGAAGTCACACAGAAAAAGAAACTTATCATAAGATATCACTTAGGAAGATCCTGTAAACATGGCTACACATGAACTGAGTTAGGCAAGAGAACAGAGTCTCACATTTAGAAAACACTCTTATGCCTGCTTAAGGGGGAAGGAGAGGTGGGGTGATGCATCAAACCAGAGTTTGATATAAGCACAGGTACTGTTCCAAAAACCAACTATGGAATAGACAAGACCTACACCTTCCTCAGTGAAAGGGACTCAAAACCCCATATTTCCCGCAGAGGAATAGATCTGACTAGTAAGAATCTTAAAACCTATGTATTGATATGTCTCCGTAAGGGAATCAAGTGTGTCTAGACTGGCATAAACATGGCAACGAGAATCAGCTCAAACCCACTCTAAAAAGGAATTTCAAAAACAGAACAAAGAAACAGGGAAATTCTTTACAATTCCTTCAGGGTCTCTGATGCAACCTGGAATGACCCTATCTACAATGACAGCTGGATGTGGCATGAGGCTGGACACTTGGGACTGAGAGGATTGGTGAGATTGGGTGAGCAAATGCAGACCCTTTAAAGCAATAATGCATGGCACCCATTCCATGGGTCCCAGCTCTCCAGGTTGAAGGGAATATTACTACAGATATAACATGTACGGGAAACCTACAGAAAGGACACACTGTGAATACGAAAGGTTTCTAAAACTCAACGAAGAGCCCCTCTCCTGGTGCTCAGGTTTGACTTTCCAACTGCTTTCCTATCAATCTCCCAACTTGGAGATACAGCCCCTTTAAGCTCCTGGTTCGCACAGGTTGCCAATTTGGCAGAGGATGAAAGGGAAGAGGGAGAACCAATGAGAGAGTAGCTGTTAGGCATTTGGATGGGCACATGTCACTCTAATTTCCCGGCAGGAAGAAGAATGAACCAAAGTCTCAGCCACCCACCGGGAACCAGTATAGGTCCTGAACCAAAAGTTTGGACTTGCCTTCAGCTCACAAAAAACGAGTTGAAAAATGGAGCTCAGGGGCACAGCAATTCACAAACTGGCAGAGTAATCAAGGCCAACTCTCGTCCAAAAATCTGTTGAGGGAAGGCAACGAGGCGGACTTGAAAGCGAGGCAGAATAGCAGGAAACAGATTTCAAGAGGTACGTTGGAATCGCCTGTAAAGCACAGGAAGAGGGGCACAACTTCGACAATGATGCACTTGGCCAAAAAGGGCATATGCGTTTTCTCCTGAATATATTCAGGAGAAAACGCATATGCCCTTTTTGGCCAAGCAAGCAAGCGGGCAATGCAAATCTGCACTACAAAGAAGTATCACTTCCCACCGGTCAAAAGGGACATCGACAAAATGTGTAAAAACCAGAAAGGCAAGACAGGCCCTGGAGAACAGGGAGCCTTGTTATGCTGATGGGCGGGATGTAAGTTGCCAACTGCCTCACTGGAGGAGTGCATTGTGTTCCCTAAAACAAGTAAACAACAGAGCTACAGAGCCAAGGGCACGTCCAGTCTAGGGAATATACCTTGGGAAAACTGAAAATCCATAAGACAGAGCCACCCCCAAATTGAGGGCTGCACTGCTTACAGGAACCTCAACCTGGGTACACCTGAAATATCCCAGGAAATATAAAAATGGTTCCAAACATCGTGGAACTTACGTACGATGGAATATCCCTCAGCCATGACATCAATGTCATAAGACCAGTAGCAGCAAAATGAGTGGATTCAGGTACGATGATTCTATGTGAAAGAAGTCACACAGAAAAAGAAACTTATCATAAGATATCACTTAGGAAGGTCCTGTAAATATGGCTACACATGAACTGAGTTAGGCAAGAGAACAGAGTCTCACATTTAGAAAACACTCTTATGCCTGCTTAAGGGGGAAGGAGAGGTGGGGTGATGCATCAAACCAGAGTTTGATATAAGCACAGGTACCGTTCCAAAAACCAACTATGGAATAGACAAGACCTACACCTTCCTCAGTGAAAGGGACTCAAAACCCCATATTTCCCGCAGAGGAATAGATCTGACTAGTAAGAATCTTAAAACCTATGTATTGATATGTCTCCATAAGGGAATCAAGTGTGTCTAGACTGGCATAAACAGGGCAGCGAGAATCAGCTCAAACCCACTCTAAAAAGGAATTTCAAAAACAGAACAAAGAAACAGGGAAATTCTTTACAATTCCTTCAGGGTCTCTGATGCAACCTGGAATGACCCTATCTACAATGACAGCTGGATGTGGCATGAGGCTGGACACTTGGGACTGAGAGGATTGGTGAGATTGGGTGAGCAAATGCAGACCCTTTAAAGGAATAATGCATGGCACCCATTCCATGGGTCCCAGCTCTCCAGGTTGAAGGGAATATTACTACAGATATAACATGTACGGGAAACCTACAGAATGGACACACTGTGAATACGAAAGGTTTCTAAAACTCAACCAAGAGCCCCTCTCCTGGTGCTCCGGTTTGACTTTCCAACTGCTTTCCTATCAATCTCCCAACTTGGAGAGACAGCCCCTTTAAGCTCCTGGTTCGCACAGGTTGCCAATTTGGCAGAGGATGAAAGGGAAGAGGGAGAACCAATGAGAGAGTAGCTGTTAGGCATTTGGATGGGCACATGTCACTCTAATTTCCCGGCAGGAAGAAGAATGAACCAAAGTCTCAGCCACCCACCGGGAACCAGTATAGGTCCTGAACCAAAAGTTTGGACTTGCGTTCAGCTCACAAAAAACGAGTTGAAAAATGGAGCTCAGGGGCACAGCAATTCACAAACTGGCAGAGTAATCAAGGCCAACTATCGTCCAAAAATCTGTTGAGGGAAGGCAACGAGGCGGACTTGAAAGCGAGGCAGAATAGCAGGAAACAGATGTCAAGAAGTACGTTGGAATCGCCTGTAAAGCACAGGAAGAGGGGCACAACTTCGACAATGATGCACTTGGCCAAAAAGGGCGTATGCGTTTTCTCCTGAATATATTCAGGAGAAAACGCATATGCCCTTTTTGACCAAGCAAGCAAGCGGGCAATGCAAATCTGCACTACAAAGAAGTATCACTTCCCACCGGTCAAAAGGGACATCCACAAAATGTGTAAAAACCGGAAAGGCAAGGCAGGCCCTGGAGAACAGGGAGCCTTGTTATGCTGATGGGCGGGATGTAAGTTGCCAACTGCCTCACTGGAGGAGTGCATTGTGTTCCCGAAAACAAGTAAACAACAGAGCTACAGAGCCAAGGGCACGTCCAGTCTAGGGAATATACCTTGGGAAAACAGAAAATCCATAAGACAGAGCCACCCCCAAATTGAGGGCTGCACTGCTTACAGGAACCTCAACCTGGGTACACCTGAAATATCCCAGGAAATATAAAAATGGTTCCAAACATCGTGGAACTTACGTACGATGGAATATCCCTCAGCCATGACATCAATGTCATAATACCAGTAGCAGCAAAATGAGTGGATTCAGGTACGATGATTCTAAGTGAAAGAAGTCACACAGAAAAAGAAACTTATCATAAGATATCACTTAGGAAGATCCTGTAAACATGGCTACACATGAACTGAGTTAGGCAAGAGAACAGAGTCTCACATTTAGAAAACACTCTTATGCCTGCTTAAGGGGGAAGGAGAGGTGGGGTGATGCATCAAACCAGAGTTTGATATAAGCACAGGTACCGTTCCAAAAACCAACTATGGAATAGACAAGACCTACACCTTCCTCAGTGAAAGGGACTCAAAACCCCATATTTCCCGCAAAGGAATAGATCTGACTAGTAAGAATCTTAAAACCTATGTATTGATATGTCTCCATAAGGGAATCAAGTGTGTCTAGACTGGAATAAACAGGGCAGCGAGAATCAGCTCAAACCCACTCTAAAAAGGAATTTCAAAAACAGAACAAAGAAACAGGGAAATTCTTTACAATTCCTTCAGGGTCTCTGATGCAACCTGGAATGACCCTATCTACAATGACAGCTGGATGTGGCATAAGGCTGGACACTTGGGACTGAGAGGATTGGTGAGATTGGGTGAGCAAATGCAGACCCTTTAAAGCAATAATGCATGGCACCCATTCCATGGGTCCCAGCTATCCAGGTTGAAGGGAATATTACTACAGCTATAACGTGTACGGGAAACCTAGAGAATGGACACACAGTGAATACGAAAGGTTTCTAAAACTCAACGAAGAGTCCCTCTCCTGGTGCTCCGGTTTGACTTTCCAACTGCTTTCCTATCAGTCTCCCAACTTGGAGAGACAGCCCCTTTAAGCTCCTGGTACGCACATGTTGCCAATTTGGCAGAGGATGAAAGGGAAGAGGGAGAACCAATGAGAGAGTAGCTGTTAGGCATTTGGATGGGCACATGTCACTCTAATTTCCCGGCAGGAAGAAGAATTAACCAAAGTCTCAGCCACCCACCGGGAACCACTATAGGCCCTGAACCAAAAGTTTGGACTTGCGTTCAGCTCACAAAAAACGAGTTGAAAAATGGAGCTCAGGGGCACAGCAATTCACAAACTGGCAGAGTAATCAAGGCCAACTATCGTCCAAAAATCTGTTGAGGGAAGGCAACGAGGCGGACTTGAAAGCGAGGCAGAATAGCAGGAAACAGATTTCAAGAGATACGTTGGAATCGCCTGTAAAGCACAGGAAGAGGGGCACAACTTCGACAATGATGCACTTGGCCAAAAAGGGCGTATGCGTTTTCTCCTGAATATATTCAGGAGAAAAC
This sequence comes from Mesoplodon mirus, assembly GCF_964341445.2. Taxonomy (NCBI): domain Eukaryota; kingdom Metazoa; phylum Chordata; class Mammalia; order Artiodactyla; family Ziphiidae; genus Mesoplodon; species Mesoplodon mirus. Next base: position 109,192,561 of record NC_138987.1, on the reverse strand, counting down.
GCATACGCCCTTTTTGGCCAAGCAAGCAAGCGGGCAATGCAAATCTGCACTACAAAGAAGTATCACTTCCCACCGGTCAAAAGGGACATCCACAAAATGTGTAAAAACCAGTAAGGCAAGGCAGGCCCTGGAGAACAGGGAGCCTTGTTATGCTGATGGGCGGGATGTAAGTTGCCAACTGCCTCACTGGAGGAGTGCATTGTGTTCCCTAAAACAAGTAAACAACAGAGCTACAGAGCCAAGGGCACGTCCAGTCTAGGGAATATACCTTGGGAAAACTGAAAATCCATAAGACAGAGCCACCCCCAAATTGAGGGCTGCACTGCTTACAGGAACCTCAACCTGGGTACACCTGAAATATCCCAGGAAATATAAAAATGGTTCCAAACATCGTGGAACTTACGTACGATGGAATATCCCTCAGCCATGAAATCAATGTCATAAGACCAGTAGCAGCAAAATGAGTGGATTCAGGTACGATGATTCTAAGTGAAAGAAGTCACACAGAAAAAGAAACTTATCATAAGATATCACTTAGGAAGATCCTGTAAACATGGCTACACATGAACTGAGTTAGGCAAGAGAACAGAGTCTCACATTTAGAAAACACTCTTATGCCTGCTTAAGGGGGAAGGAGAGGTGGGGTGATGCATCAAACCAGAGTTTGATATAAGCACAGGTACCGTTCCAAAAACCAACTATGGAATAGACAAGACCTACACCTTCCTCAGTGAAACGGACTCAAAACCCCATATTTCCCGCAGAGGAATAAATCTGACTAGTAAGAATCTTAAAACCTATGTATTGATATGTCTCCGTAAGGGAATCAAGTGTGTCTAGACTGGCATAAACAGGGCAGCGAGAATCAGCTCAAACCCACTCTAAAAAGGAATTTCAAAAACAGAACAAAGAAACAGGGAAATTCTTTACAATTCCTTCAGGGTCTCTGATGCAACCTGGAATGACCCTATCTACAATGACAGCTGGATGTGGCATAAGGCTGGACACTTGGGACTGAGAGGATTGGTGAGATTGGGTGAGCAAATGCAGACCCTTTAAAGCAATAATGCATGGCACCCATTCCATGGGTCCCAACTCTCCAGGTTGAAGGGAATATTACTACAGCTATAACATGTACGGGAAACCTAGAGAATGGACACACTGTGAATACGAAAGGTTTCTAAAACTCAACGAAGAGTCCCTCTCCTGGTGCTCCGGTTTGACTTTCCAACTGCTTTCCTATCAATCTCCCAACTTGGAGAGACAGCCCCTTTAAGCTCCTGGTTCGCACAGGTTGCCAATTTGGCAGAGGATGAAAGGGAAGAGGGAGAACCAATGAGAGAGTAGCTGTTAGGCATTTGGATGGGCACATGTCACTCTAATTTCCCGGCAGGAAGAAGAATGAACCAAAGTCTCAGCCACCCACCGGGAACTAGTATAGGTCCTGAACCAAAAGTTTGGACTTGCGTTCAGCTCACAAAAAACGAGTTGAAAAATGGAGCTCAGGGGCACAGCAATTCACAAACTGGCAGAGTAATCAAGGCCAACTATCGTCCAAAAATCTGTTGAGGGAAGGCAACGAGGCGGACTTGAAAGCGAGGCACAATAGCAGGAAACAGATTTCAAGAGGTACGTTGGAATCGCCTGTAAAGCACAGGAAGAGGGGCACAACTTCGACAATGATGCACTTGGCCAAAAAGGGCGTATGCGTTTTCTCCTGAATATATTCAGGAGAAAACGCATACGCCCTTTTTGGCCAAGCAAGCAAGCGGGCAATGCAAATCTGCACTACAAAGAAGTATCACTTCCCACCGGACAAAAGGGACATCCACAAAATGTGTAAAAACCAGAAAGGCAAGGCAGGCCCTGGAGAACAGGGAGCCTTGTTATGCTGATGGGCGGGATGTAAGTTTCCAACTGCCTCACTGGAGGAGTGCATTGTGTTCCCTAAAACAAGTAAACAACAGAGCTACAGAGCCAAGGGCACGTCCAGTCTAGGGAATATACCTTGGGAAAACTGAAAATCCATAAGACAGAGCCACCCCCAAATTGAGGGCTGCACTGCTTACAGGAACCTCAACCTGGGTACACCTGAAATATCCCAGGAAATATAAAAATGGTTCCAAACATCGTGGAACTTACGTACGATGGAATATCCCTCAGCCATGAAATCAATGTCATAAGACCAGTAGCAGCAAAATGAGTGGATTCAGGTACGATGATTCTAAGTGAAAGAAGTCACACAGAAAAAGAAACTTATCATAAGATATCACTTAGGAAGATCCTGTAAACATGGCTACACATGAACTGAGTTAGGCAAGAGAACAGAGCCTCATATTTAGAAAACACTCTTATGCCTGCTTAAGGGGGAAGGAGAGGTGGGGTGATGCATCAAACCAGAGTTTGATATAAGCACAGGTACTGTTCCAAAAACCAACTATGGAATAGACAAGACCTACACCTTCCTCAGTGAAAGGGACTCAAAACCCCATATTTCCCGCAGAGGAATAGATCTGACTAGTAAGAATCTTAAAACCTATGTATTGATATGTCTCCGTAACGGAATCAAGTGTGTCTAGACTGGCATAAACATGGCAGCGAGAATCAGCTCAAACACACTCTAAAAAGGAATTTCAAAAACAGAACAAAGAAAAAGGGAAATTCTTTACAATTCCTTCAGGGTCTCTGATGCAACCTGGAATGACCCTATCTACAATGACAGCTGGATGTGGCATGAGGCTGGACACTTGGGACTGAGAGGATTGGTGAGATTGGGTGAGCAAATGCAGACCCTTTAAAGCAATAATGCATGGCACCCATTCCATGGGTCCCAGCTCTCCAGGTTGAAGGGAATATTACTACAGATATAACATGTACGGGAAACCTACAGAATGGACACACTGTGAATACAAAAGGTTTCTAAAACTCAACGAAGAGCCCCTCTCCTGGTGCTCCGGTTTGACTTTCCAACTGCTTTCCTATCAATCTCCCAACTTGGAGAGACAGCCCCTTTAAGCTCCTGGTTCGCACAGGTTGCCAATTTGGCAGAGGATGAAAGGGAAGAGGGAGAACCAATGAGAGAGTAGCTGTTAGGCATTTGGATGGGCACATGTCACTCTAATTTCCCGGCAGGAAGAAGAATGAACCAAAGTCTCAGCCACCCACCGGGAACCAGTAGAGGTCGTGAACCAAAAGTTTGCACTTGCGTTCAGCTCACAAAAAACGAGTTGAAAAATGGAGCTCAGGGGCACAGCAATTCACAAACTGGCAGAGTAATCAAGGCCCACTATCGTCCAAAAATCTGTTGAGGGAAGGCAACGAGGCGGACTTGAAAGCCAGGCAGAATAGTAGGAAAGAGATTTCAAGAGGTACGTTGGAATCGCCTGTAAAGCGCAGGAAGAGGGGCACAACTTCGACAATGATGCACTTGGCCAAAAAGGGCATATGCGTTTTCTCCTGAATATATTCAGGAGAAAACGCATACGCCCTTTTTGGCCAAGCAAGCAAGCGGGCAATGCAAATCTGCACTACAAAGAAGTATCACTTCCCACCGGTCAAAAGGGACATCCACAAAATGTGTAAAAACCAGAAAGGCAAGACAGGCCCTGGAGAACAGGGAGCCTTGTTATGCTTATGGGCGGGATGTAAGTTGCCAACTGCCTCACTGGAGGAGTGCATTGTGTTCCCTAAAACAAGTAAACAACAGAGCTACAGAGCCAAGGGCACGTCCAGTCTAGGGAATATACCTTGGGAAAACTGAAAATCCATAAGACAGAGCCACCCCCAAATTGAGGGCTGCACTGCTTACAGGAACCTCAACCTGGGTACACCTGAAATATCCCAGGAAATATAAAAATGGTTCCAAACATCGTGGAACTTACGTAGGATGGAATATCCCTCAGCCATGAAATCAATGTCATAAGACCAGTAGCAGCAAAATGAGTGGATTCAGGTACGATGATTCTAAGTGAAAGAAGTCACACAGAAAAAGAAACTTATCATAAGATATCACTTAGGAAGATCCTGTAAACATGGCTACACATGAACTGAGTTAGGCAAGAGAACAGAGTCTCACATTTAGAAAACACTCTTATGCCTGCTTAAGGGGGAAGGAGAGGTGGGGTGATGCATCAAACCAGAGTTTGATATAAGCACAGGTACCGTTCCAAAAACCAACTATGGAATAGACAAGACCTACACCTTCCTCAGTGAAAGGGACTCAAAACCCCATATTTCCCGCAGAGGAATAGATCTGACTAGTAAGAATCTTAAAACCTATGTATTGATATGTCTCCGTAAGGGAATCAAGTGTGTCTAGACTGGCATATACATGGCAGCGAGAATCAGCTCAAACCCACTCTAAAAAGGAATTTCAAAAACAGAACAAAGAAACAGGGAAATTCTTTACAATTCCTTCAGGGTCTCTGATGCAACCTGGAATGACGCTATCTACAATGACAGCTGGATGTGGCATGAGGCTGGGCACTTGGGACTGAGAGGATTGGTGAGATTGGGTGAGCAAATGCAGACCCTTTAAAGCAATAATGCATGGCACCCATTCCATGGGTCCCAGCTCTCCAGGTTGAAGGGAATATTACTACAGCTATAACATGTACGGGAAACCTACAGAATGGACACACTGTGAATACGAAAGGTTTCTAAAACTCAACCAAGAGCCCCTCTCCTGGTGCTCCGGTTTGACTTTCCAACTGCTTTCCTATCAATCTCCCAACTTGGAGAGACAGCCCCTTTAAGCTCCTGGTTCGCACAGGTTGCCAATTTGGCAGAGGATGAAAGGGAAGAGGGAGAACCAATGAGAGAGTAGCTGTTAGGCATTTGGATGGGCACATGTCACTCTAATTTCCCGGCAGGAAGAAGAATTAACCAAAGTCTCAGCCACCCACCAGGAACCAGTAGAGGTCCTGAACCAAAAGTTTGGACTTGCGTTCAGCTCACAAAAAACGAGTTGAAAAATGGAGCTCAGGGGCACAGCAATTCACAAACTGGCAGAGTAATCAAGGCCAACTATCGTCCAAAAATCTGTTGAGGGAAGGCAACGAGGCGGACTTGAAAGCGAGGCACAATAGCAGGAAACAGATTTCAAGAGGTACGTTGGAATCGCCTGTAAAGCACAGGAAGAGGGGCACAACTTCGACAATGATGCACTTGGCCAAAAAGGGCGTATGCGTTTTCTCCTGAATATATTCAGGAGAAAACGCATACGCCCTTTTTGGCCAAGCAAGCAAGCGGGCAATGCAAATCTGCACTACAAAGAAGTATCACTTCCCACCGGTCAAAAGGGACATCCACAAAATGTGTAAAAACCAGAAAGGCAAGGCAGGCCCTGGAGAACAGGGAGCCTTGTTATGCTGATGGGCGGGATGTAAGTTGCCAACTGCCTCACTGGAGGAGTGCATTGTGTTCCCTAAAACAAGTAAACAACAGAGCTACAGAGCCAAGGGCACGTCCAGTCTAGGGAATATACCTTGGGAAAACTGAAAATCCATAAGACAGAGCCACCCCCAAATTGAGGGCTGCACTGCTTACAGGAACCTCAACCTGGGTACATCTGAAATATCCCAGGAAATATAAAAATGGTTCCAAACATCGTGGAACTTAGGTACGATGGAATATCCCACAGCCATGAAATCAATGTCATAAGACCAGTAGCAGCAAAATGAGTGGATTCAGGTACGATGATTCTAAGTGAAAGAAGTCACACAGAAAAAGAAACTTATCATAAGATATCACTTAGGATGATCCTGTAAACATGGCTACACATGAACTGAGTTAGGCAAGAGAACAGAGTCTCACATTTAGAAAACACTCTTATGCCTGCTTAAGGGGGAAGGAGAGGTGGGGTGATGCATCAAACCAGAGTTTGATATAAGCACAGGTACCGTTCCAAAAACCAACTATGGAATAGACAAGACCTACACCTTCCTCAGTGAAAGGGACTCAAAACCCCATATTTCCCGCAGAGGAATAGATCTGACTAGTAAGAATCTTAAAACCTATGTATTGATATGTCTCCGTAAGGGAATCAAGTGTGTCTAGACTGGCATATACATGGCAGCGAGAATCAGCTCAAACCCACTCTAAAAAGGAATTTCAAAAACAGAACAAAGAAACAGGGAAATTCTTTACAATTCCTTCAGGGTCTCTGATGCAACCTGGAATGACGCTATCTACAATGACAGCTGGATGTGGCATGAGGCTGGGCACTTGGGACTGAGAGGATTGGTGAGATTGGGTGAGCAAATGCAGACCCTTTAAAGCAATAATGCATGGCACCCATTCCATGGGTCCCAGCTCTCCAGGTTGAAGGGAATATTACTACAGCTATAACATGTACGGGAAACCTACAGAATGGACACACTGTGAATACGAAAGGTTTCTAAAACTCAACCAAGAGCCCCTCTCCTGGTGCTCCGGTTTGACTTTCCAACTGCTTTCCTATCAATCTCCCAACTTGGAGAGACAGCCCCTTTAAGCTCCTGGTTCGCACAGGTTGCCAATTTGGCAGAGGATGAAAGGGAAGAGGGAGAACCAATGAGAGAGTAGCTGTTAGGCATTTGGATGGGCACATGTCACTCTAATTTCCCGGCAGGAAGAAGAATTAACCAAAGTCTCAGCCACCCACCGGGAACCAGTAGAGGTCCTGAACCAAAAGTTTGGACTTGCGTTCAGCTCACAAAAAACGAGTTGAAAAATGGAGCTCAGGGGCACAGCAATTCACAAACTGGCAGAGTAATCAAGGCCAACTATCGTCCAAAAATCTGTTGAGGGAAGGCAACGAGGCGGACTTGAAAGCGAGGCACAATAGCAGGAAACAGATTTCAAGAGGTACGTTGGAATCGCCTGTAAAGCACAGGAAGAGGGGCACAACTTCGACAATGATGCACTTGGCCAAAAAGGGCGTATGCGTTTTCTCCTGAATATATTCAGGAGAAAACGCATACGCCCTTTTTGGCCAAGCAAGCAAGCGGGCAATGCAAATCTGCACTACAAAGAAGTATCACTTCCCACCGGTCAAAAGGGACATCCACAAAATGTGTAAAAACCAGAAAGGCAAGGCAGGCCCTGGAGAACAGGGAGCCTTGTTATGCTGATGGGCGGGATGTAAGTTGCCAACTGCCTCACTGGAGGAGTGCATTGTGTTCCCTAAAACAAGTAAACAACAGAGCTACAGAGCCAAGGGCACGTCCAGTCTAGGGAATATACCTTGGGAAAACTGAAAATCCATAAGACAGAGCCACCCCCAAATTGAGGGCTGCACTGCTTACAGGAACCTCAACCTGGGTACATCTGAAATATCCCAGGAAATATAAAAATGGTTCCAAACATCGTGGAACTTAGGTACGATGGAATATCCCACAGCCATGAAATCAATGTCATAAGACCAGTAGCAGCAAAATGAGTGGATTCAGGTACGATGATTCTAAGTGAAAGAAGTCACACAGAAAAAGAAACTTATCATAAGATATCACTTAGGATGATCCTGTAAACATGGCTACACATGAACTGAGTTAGGCAAGAGAACAGAGTCTCACATTTAGAAAACACTCTTATGCCTGCTTAAGGGGGAAGGAGAGGTGGGGTGATGCATCAAACCAGAGTTTGATATAAGCACAGGTACCGTTCCAAAAACCAACTATGGAATAGACAAGACCTACACCTTCCTCAGTGAAAGGGACTCAAAACCCCATATTTCCCGCAGAGGAATAGATCTGACTAGTAAGAATCTTAAAACCTATGTATTGATATGTCTCCGTAAGGGAATCAAGTGTGTCTAGACTGGCATATACATGGCAGCGAGAATCAGCTCAAACCCACTCTAAAAAGGAATTTCAAAAACAGAACAAAGAAACAGGGAAATTCTTTACAATTCCTTCAGGGTCTCTGATGCAACCTGGAATGACGCTATCTACAATGACAGCTGGATGTGGCATGAGGCTGGGCACTTGGGACTGAGAGGATTGGTGAGATTGGGTGAGCAAATGCAGACCCTTTAAAGCAATAATGCATGGCACCCATTCCATGGGTCCCAGCTCTCCAGGTTGAAGGGAATATTACTACAGCTATAACATGTACGGGAAACCTACAGAATGGACACACTGTGAATACGGAAGGTTTCTAAAACTCAACCAAGAGCCCCTCTCCTGGTGCTCCGGTTTGACTTTCCAACTGCTTTCCTATCAATCTCCCAACTTGGAGAGACAGTCCCTTTAAGCTCCTGGTTCGCACAGGTTGCCAATTTGGCAGAGGATGAAAGGGAAGAGGGAGAACCAATGAGAGAGTAGATGTTAGGCATTTGGATGGGCACATGTCACTCTAATTTCCCGGCAGGAAGATGAATGAACCAAAGTCTCAGCCACCCACCGGGAACCAGTATAGGTCCTGAACCAAAAGTTTGGACTTGCGTTCAGCTCACAAAAAACGAGTTGAAAAATGGAGCTCAGGGGCACAGCAATTCACAAACTGGCAGAGTAATCAAGGCCAACTATCGTCCAAAAATCTGTTGAGGGAAGGCAACGAGGCGGACTTGAAAGTGAGGCACAATAGCAGGAAACAGATTTCAAGAGGTACGTTGGAATCGCCTGTAAAGCACAGGAAGAGGGGCACAACTTCGACAATGATGCACTTGGCCAAAAAGGGCGTATGCGTTTTCTCCTGAATATATTCAGGAGAAAACGCATACGCCCTTTTTGGCCAAGCAAGCAAGCGGGCAATGCAAATCTGCACTACAAAGAAGTATCACTTCCCACCGGTCAAAAGGGACATCCACAAAATGTGTAAAAACCAGAAAGGCAAGGCAGGCCCTGGAGAACAGGGAGCCTTGTTATGCTGATGGGCGGGATGTAAGTTGCCAACTGCCTCACTGGAGGAGTGCATTGTGTTCCCTAAAACAAGTAAACAACAGAGCTACAGAGCCAAGGGCACGTCCAGTCTAGGGAATATACCTTGGGAAAACTGAAAATCCATAAGACAGAGCCACCCCCAAATTGAGGGCTGCACTGCTTACAGGAACCTCAACCTGGGTACACCTGAAATATCCCAGGAAATATAAAAATGGTTCCAAACATCGTGGAACTTACGTACGATGGAATATCCCTCAGCCATGAAATCAATGTCATAAGACCAGTAGCAGCAAAATGAGTGGATTCAGGTACGATGATTCTAAGTGAAAGAAGTCACACAGAAAAAGAAACTTATCATAAGATATCACTTAGGAAGATCCTGTAAACATGGCTACACATGAACTGAGTTAGGCAAGAGAACAGAGTCTCACATTTAGAAAACACTCTTATGCCTGCTTAAGGGGGAAGGAGAGGTGGGGTGATGCATCAAACCAGAGTTTGATATAAGCACAGGTACCGTTCCAAAAACCAACTATGGAATAGACAAGACCTACACCTTCCTCAGTGAAAGGGACTCAAAACCCCATATTTCCCGCAGAGGAATAGATCTGACTAGTAAGAATCTTAAAACCTATGTATTGATATGTCTCCGTAAGGGAATCAAGTGTGTCTAGACTGGAATAAACAGGGCAGCGAGAATCAGCTCAAACCCACTCTAAAAAGGAATTTCAAAAACAGAACAAAGAAACAGGGAAATTCTTTACAATTCCTTCAGGGTCTCTGATGCAACCTGGAATGACCCTATCTACAATGACAGCTGGATGTGGCATAAGGCTGGACACTTGGGACTGAGAGGATTGGTGAGATTGGGTGAGCAAATGCAGACCCTTTAAAGCAATAATGCATGGCACCCATTCCATGGGTCCCAGCTCTCCAGGTTGAAGGGAATATTACTACAGCTATAACATGTACGGGAAACCTAGAGAATGGACACACTGTGAATACGACAGGTTTCTAAATCTCAACCAAGAGCCCCTCTCCTGGTGCTCCGGTTTGACTTTCCAACTGCTTTCCTATCAATCTCCCAACTTGGAGAGACAGCCCCTTTAAGCTCCTGGTTCGCACAGGTTGCCAATTTGGCAGAGGATGAAAGGGAAGAGGGAGAACCAATGAGAGAGTAGCTGTTAGGCATTTGGATGGGCACATGTCACTCTAATTTCCCGGCAGGAAGAAGAAATCACCAAAGTCTCAGCCACCCACCGGGAACCAGTAGAGGTCCTGAACCAAAAGTTTGGACTTGCGTTCAGCTCACAAAAAACGAGTTGAAAAATGGAGCTCAGGGGCACAGCAATTCACAAACTGGCAGAGTAATCAAGGCCAACTATCGTCCAAAAATCTGTTGAGGGAAGGCAACGAGGCGGACTTGAAAGCGAGGCACAATAGCAGGAAACAGATTTCAAGAGGTACGTTGGAATCGCCTGTAAAGCACAGGAAGAGGGGCACAACTTCGACAATGATGCACTTGGCCAAAAAGGGCGTATGCGTTTTCTCCTGAATATATTCAGGAGAAAACGCATACGCTCTTTTTGGCCAAGCAAGCAAGCGGGCAATGCAAATCTGCACTACAAAGAAGTATCACTTCCCACCGGACAAAAGGGACATCCACAAAATGTGTAAAAACCAGAAAGGCAAGGCAGGCCCTGGAGAACAGGGAGCCTTGTTATGCTGATGGGCGGGATGTAAGTTGCCAACTGCCTCACTGGAGGAGTGCATTGTGTTCCCTAAAACAAGTAAACAACAGAGCTACAGAGCCAAGGGCACGTCCAGTCTAGGGAATATACCTTGGGAAAACTGAAAATCCATAAGACAGAGCCACCCCCAAATTGAGGGCTGCACTGCATACAGGAACCTCAACCTGGGTACACCTGAAATATCCCAGGAAATATAAAAATGGTTCCAAACATCGTGGAACTTACGTACGATGGAATATCCCTCAGCCATGAAATCAATGTCATAAGACCAGTAGCAGCAAAATGAGTGGATTCAGGTACGATGATTCTAAGTGAAAGAAGTCACACAGAAAAAGAAACTTATCATAAGATATCACTTAGGAAGATCCTGTAAACATGGCTACACATGAACTGAGTTAGGCAAGAGAACAGAGTCTCACATTTAGAAAACACTCTTATGCCTGCTTAAGGGGGAAGGAGGGGTGGGGTGATGCATCAAACCAGAGTTTGATATAAGCACAGGTACCGTTCCAAAAACCAACTATGGAATAGACAAGACCTACACCTTCCTCAGTGAAAGGGACTCAAAACCCCATATTTCCCGCAGAGGAATAGATCTGACTAGTAAGAATCTTAAAACCTATGTATTGATATGTCTCCGTAAGGGAATCAAGTGTGTCTAGACTGGCATAAACAGGGCAGCGAGAATCAGCTCAAACCCACTCTAAAAAGGAATTTCAAAAACAGAACAAAGAAACAGGGAAATTCTTTACAATTCCTTCAGGGTCTCTGATGCAACCTGGAATGACCCTATCTACAATGACAGCTGGATGTGGCATGAGGCTGGACACTTGGGACTGAGAGGATTGATGAGATTGGGTGAGCAAATGCAGACCCTTTAAAGCAATAATGCATGGCACCCATTCCATGGGTCCCAGCTCTCCAGGTTGAAGGGAATATTACTACAGATATAACATGTACGGGAAACCTACAGAATGGACACACTGTGAATACGAAAGGTTTCTAAAACTCAACCAAGAGCCCCACTCCTGGTGCTCCGGTTTGACTTTCCAACTGCTTTCCTATCAATCTCCCAACTTGGAGAGACAGCCCCTTTAAGCTCCTGGTTCGCACAGGTTGCCAATTTGGCAGAGGATGAAAGGGAAGAGGGAGAACCAATGAGAGAGTAGCTGTTAGGCATTTGGATGGGCACATGTCACTCTAATTTCCCTGCAGGAAGAAGAATGAACCAAAGTCTCAGCCACCCACCGGGAACCAGTATAGGTCCTGAACCAAAAGTTTGGACTTGCGTTCAGCTCACAAAAAACGAGTTGAAAAATGGAGCTCAGGGGCACAGCAATTCACAAACTGGCAGAGTAATCAAGGCCAACTATCGTCCAAAAATCTGTTGAGGGAAGGCAACGAGGCGGACTTGAAAGCGAGGCACAATAGCAGGAAACAGATTTCAAGAGGTACGTTGGAATCGCCTGTAAAGCACAGGAAGAGGGGCACAACTTCGACAATGATGCACTTGGCCAAAAAGGGCGTATGCGTTTTCTCCTGAATATATTCAGGAGAAAACGCATACGCCCTTTTTGGCCAAGCAAGCAAGCGGGCAATGCAAATCTGCACTACAAAGAAGTATCACTTCCCACCGGTCAAAAGGGACATCCACAAAATGTGTAAAAACCAGAAAGGCAAGGCAGGCCCTGGAGAACAGGGAGCCTTGTTATGCTGATGGGCGGGATGTAAGTTGCCAACTGCCTCACTGGAGGAGTGCATTGTGTTCCCTAAAACAAGTAAACAACAGAGCTACAGAGCCAAGGGCACGTCCAGTCTAGGGAATATACCTTGGGAAAACTGAAAATCCATAAGACAGAGCCACCCCCAAATTGAGGGCTGCACTGCTTACAGGAACCTCAACCTGGGTACACCTGAAATATCCCAGGAAATATAAAAATGGTTCCAAACATCGTGGAACTTACGTACGATGGAATATCCCTCAGCCATGAAATCAATGTCATAAGACCAGTAGCAGCAAAATGAGTGGATTCAGGTACGATGATTCTAAGTGAAAGAAGTCACACAGAAAAAGAAACTTATCATAAGATATCACTTAGGAAGATCCTGTAAACATGGCTACACATGAACTGAGTTAGGCAAGAGAACAGAGTCTCACATTTAGAAAACACTCTTATGCCTGCTTAAGGGGGAAGGAGGGGTGGGGTGATGCATCAAACCAGAGTTTGATATAAGCACAGGTACCGTTCCAAAAACCAACTATGGAATAGACAAGACCTACACCTTCCTCAGTGAAAGGGACTCAAAACCCCATATTTCCCGCAGAGGAATAGATCTGACTAGTAAGAATCTTAAAACCTATGTATTGATATGTCTCCGTAAGGGAATCAAGTGTGTCTAGACTGGCATAAACAGGGCAGCGAGAATCAGCTCAAACCCACTCTAAAAAGGAATTTCAAAAACAGAACAAAGAAACAGGGAAATTCTTTACAATTCCTTCAGGGTCTCTGATGCAACCTGGAATGACCCTATCTACAATGACAGCTGGATGTGGCATAAGGCTGGACACTTGGGACTGAGAGGATTGGTTAGATTGGGTGAGCAAATGCAGACCCTTTAAAGCAATAATGCATGGCACCCATTCCATGGGTCCCAGCTCTCCAGGTTGAAGGGAATATTACTACAGCTATAACGTGTACGGGAAACCTAGAGAATGGACACACTGTGAATACGAAAGGTTTCTAAAACTCAACGAAGAGCCCCTCTCCTGGTGCTCCGGTTTGACTTTCCAACTGCTTTCCTATCAATCTCCCAACTTGGAGAGACAGCCCCTTTAAGCTCCTGGTTCGCACAGGTTGCCAATTTGGCAGAGGATGAAAGGGAAGAGGGAGAACCAATGAGAGAGTAGCTGTTAGGCATTTGGATGGGCACATGTCACTCTAATTTCCCGGCAGGAAGAAGAATGAACCAAAGTCTCAGCCACCCACCGGGAACCAGTAGAGGTCCTGAACCAAAAGTTTGGACTTGCGTTCAGCTCACAAAAAACGAGTTGAAAAATGGAGCTCAGGGGCACAGCAATTCACAAACTGGCAGAGTAATCAAGGCCAACTATCGTCCAAAAATCTGTTGAGGGAAGGCAACGAGGCGGACTTGAAAGCGAGGCACAATAGCAGGAAACAGATTTCAAGAGGTACGTTGGAATCGCCTGTAAAGCACAGGAAGAGGGGCACAACTTCGACAATGATGCACTTGGCCAAAAAGGGCGTATGCGTTTTCTCCTGAATATATTCAGGAGAAAACGCATATGCCCTTTTTGGCCAAGCAAGCAAGCGGGCAATGCAAATCTGCACTACAAAGAAGTATCACTTCCCACCGGTCAAAAGGGACATCCACAAAATGTGTAAAAACCAGAAAGGCAAGGCAGGCCCTGGAGAACAGGGAGCCTTGTTATGCTGATGGGCGGGATGTAAGTTGCCAACTGCCTCACTGGAGGAGTGCATTGTGTTCCCTAAAACAAGTAAACAACAGAGCTACAGAGCCAAGGGCACGTCCAGTCTAGGGAATATACCTTGGGAAAACTGAAAATCCATAAGACAGAGCCACCCCCAAATTGAGGGCTGCACTGCTTACAGGAACCTCAACCTGGGTACACCTGAAATATCCCAGGAAATATAAAAATGGTTCCAAACATCGTGGAACTTACATACGATGGAATATCCCTCAGCCATGAAATCAATGTCATAAGACCAGTAGCAGCAAAATGAGTGGATTCAGGTACGATGATTCTAAGTGAAAGAAGTCACACAGAAAAAGAAACTTATCATAAGATATCACTTAGGAAGATCCTGTAAACATGGCTACACATGAACTGAGTTAGGCAAGAGAACAGAGTCTCACATTTAGAAAACACTCTTATGCCTGCTTAAGGGGGAAGGAGAGGTGGGGTGATGCATCAAACCAGAGTTTGATATAAGCACAGGTACTGTTCCAAAAACCAACTATGGAATAGACAAGACCTACACCTTCCTCAGTGAAAGGGACTCAAAACCCCATATTTCCCGCAGAGGAATAGATCTGACTAGTAAGAATCTTAAAACCTATGTATTGATATGTCTCCGTAAGGGAATCAAGTGTGTCTAGACTGGCATAAACAGGGCAGCGAGAATCAGCTCAAACCCACTCTAAAAAGGAATTTCAAAAACAGAACAAAGAAACAGGGAAATTCTTTACAATTCCTTCAGGGTCTCTGATGCAACCTGGAATGACCCTATCTACAATGACAGCTGGATGTGGCATAAGGCTGGACACTTGGGACTGAGAGGATTGGTTAGATTGGGTGAGCAAATGCAGACCCTTTAAAGCAATAATGCATGGCACCCATTCCATGGGTCCCAGCTCTCCAGGTTGAAGGGAATATTACTACAGCTATAACGTGTACGGGAAACCTAGAGAATGGACACACTGTGAATACGAAAGGTTTCTAAAACTCAACGAAGAGCCCCTCTCCTGGTGCTCTGGTTTGACTTTCCAACTGCTTTCCTATCAATCTCCCAACTTGGAGAGACAGCCCCTTTAAGCTCCTGGTTCGCACAGGTTGCCAATTTGGCAGAGGATGAAAGGGAAGAGGGAGAACCAATGAGAGAGTAGCTGTTAGGCATTTGGATGGGCACATGTCACTCTAATTTCCCGGCAGGAAGAAGAATGAACCAAAGTCTCAGCCACCCACCGGGAACCAGTAGAGGTCCTGAACCAAAAGTTTGGACTTGCGTTCAGCTCACAAAAAACGAGTTGAAAAATGGAGCTCAGGGGCACAGCAATTCACAAACTGGCAGAGTAATCAAGGCCAACTATCGTCCAAAAATCTGTTGAGGGAAGGCAACGAGGCGGACTTGAAAGCGAGGCACAATAGCAGGAAACAGATTTCAAGAGGTACGTTGGAATCGCCTGTAAAGCACAGGAAGAGGGGCACAACTTCGACAATGATGCACTTGGCCAAAAAGGGCGTATGCGTTTTCTCCTGAATATATTCAGGAGAAAACGCATATGCCCTTTTTGGCCAAGCAAGCAAGCGGGCAATGCAAATCTGCACTACAAAGAAGTATCACTTCCCACCGGTCAAAAGGGACATCCACAAAATGTGTAAAAACCAGAAAGGCAAGGCAGGCCCTGGAGAACAGGGAGCCTTGTTATGCTGATGGGCGGGATGTAAGTTGCCAACTGCCTCACTGGAGGAGTGCATTGTGTTCCCTAAAACAAGTAAACAACAGAGCTACAGAGCCAAGGGCACGTCCAGTCTAGGGAATATACCTTGGGAAAACTGAAAATCCATAAGACAGAGCCACCCCCAAATTGAGGGCTGCACTGCTTACAGGAACCTCAACCTGGGTACACCTGAAATATCCCAGGAAATATAAAAATGGTTCCAAACATCGTGGAACTTACATACGATGGAATATCCCTCAGCCATGAAATCAATGTCATAAGACCAGTAGCAGCAAAATGAGTGGATTCAGGTACGATGATTCTAAGTGAAAGAAGTCACACAGAAAAAGAAACTTATCATAAGATATCACTTAGGAAGATCCTGTAAACATGGCTACACATGAACTGAGTTAGGCAAGAGAACAGAGTCTCACATTTAGAAAACACTCTTATGCCTGCTTAAGGGGGAAGGAGAGGTGGGGTGATGCATCAAACCAGAGTTTGATATAAGCACAGGTACTGTTCCAAAAACCAACTATGGAATAGACAAGACCTACACCTTCCTCAGTGAAAGGGACTCAAAACCCCATATTTCCCGCAGAGGAATAGATCTGACTAGTAAGAATCTTAAAACCTATGTATTGATATGTCTCCGTAAGGGAATCAAGTGTGTCTAGACTGGCATAAACATGGCAACGAGAATCAGCTCAAACCCACTCTAAAAAGGAATTTCAAAAACAGAACAAAGAAACAGGGAAATTCTTTACAATTCCTTCAGGGTCTCTGATGCAACCTGGAATGACCCTATCTACAATGACAGCTGGATGTGGCATGAGGCTGGACACTTGGGACTGAGAGGATTGGTGAGATTGGGTGAGCAAATGCAGACCCTTTAAAGCAATAATGCATGGCACCCATTCCATGGGTCCCAGCTCTCCAGGTTGAAGGGAATATTACTACAGATATAACATGTACGGGAAACCTACAGAATGGACACACTGTGAATACGAAAGGTTTCTAAAACTCAACGAAGAGCCCCTCTCCTGGTGCTCCGGTTTGACTTTCCAACTGCTTTCCTATCAATCTCCCAACTTGGAGAGACAGCCCCTTTAAGCTCCTGGTTCGCACAGGTTGCCAGTTTGGCAGAGGATGAAAGGGAAGAGGGAGAACCAATGAGAGAGTAGCTGTTAGGCATTTGGATGGGCACATGTCACTCTAATTTCCCGGCAGGAAGAAGAATGAAGCAAAGTCTCAGCCACCCACCGGGAACCAGTATAGGTCCTGAACCAAAAGTTTGGACTTGCGTTCAGCTCACAAAAAACGAGTTGAAAAATGGAGCTCAGGGGCACAGCAATTCACAAACTGGCAGAGTAATCAAGGCCAACTATCGTCCAAAAATCTGTTGAGGGAAGGCAACGAGGCGGACTTGAAAGCGAGGCAGAAGAGCAGGAAACAGATTTCAAGAGGTACGTTGGAATCGCCTGTAAAGCACAGGAAGAGGGGCACAACTTCGACAATGATGCACTTGGCCAAAAAGGGCGTATGCGTTTTCTCCTGAATATATTCAGGAGAAAACGCATATGCTCTTTTTGGCCAAGCAAGCAAGCGGGCAATGCAAATCTGCACTACAAAGAAGTATCACTTCCCACCGGTCAAAAGGGACATCCACAAAATGTGTAAAAACCAGAAAGGCAAGGCAGGCCCTGGAGAACAGGGAGCCTTGTTATGCTGATGGGCGGGATGTAAGTTGCCAACTGCCTCACTGGAGGAGTGCATTGTGTTCCCTAAAACAAGTAAACAACAGAGCTACAGAGCCAAGGGCACGTCCAGTCTAGGGAATATACCTTGGGAAAACTGAAAATCCATAAGACAGAGCCACCCCCAAATTGAGGGCTGCACTGCTTACAGGAACCTCAACCTGGGTACACCTGAAATATCCCAGGAAATATAAAAATGGTTCCAAACATCGTGGAACTTACGTACGATGGAATATCCCTCAGCCATGAAATCAATGTCATAAGACCAGTAGCAGCAAAATGAGTGGATTCAGGTACGATGATTCTAAGTGAAAGAAGTCACACAGAAAAAGAAACTTATCATAAGATATCACTTAGGAAGATCCTGTAAACATGGCTACACATGAACTGAGTTAGGCAAGAGAACAGAGTCTCACATTTAGAAAACACTCTTATGCCTGCTTAAGGGAGAAGGAGGGGTGGGGTGATGCATCAAACCAGAGTTTGATATAAGCACAGGTACCGTTCCAAAAACCAACTATGGAATAGACAAGACCTACACCTTCCTCAGTGAAAGGGACTCAAAACCCCATATTTCCCGCAGAGGAATAGATCTGACTAGTAAGAATCTTAAAACCTATGTATTGATAGGTCTCCGTAAGGGAATCAAGTGTGTCTAGACTGGCATAAACAGGGCAGCGAGAATCAGCTCAAACCCACTCTAAAAAGGAATTTCAAAAACAGAACAAAGAAACAGGGAAATTCTTTACAATTCCTTCAGGGTCTCTGATGCAACCTGGAATGACCCTATCTACAATGACAGCTGGATGTGGCATAAGGCTGGACACTTGGGACTGAGAGGATTGGTTAGATTGGGTGAGCAAATGCAGACCCTTTAAAGCAATAATGCATGGCACCCATTCCATGGGTCCCAGCTCTCCAGGTTGAAGGGAATATTACTATAGCTATAACGTGTACGGGAAACCTAGAGAATGGACACACTGTGAATACGAAAGGTTTCTAAAACTCAACGAAGAGCCCCTCTCCTGGTGCTCCGGTTTGACTTTCCAACTGCTTTCCTATCAATCTCCCAACTTGGAGAGACAGCCCCTTTAAGCTCCTGGTTCGCACAGGTTGCCAATTTGGCAGAGGATGAAAGGGAAGAGGGAGAACCAATGAGAGAGTAGCTGTTAGGCATTTGGATGGGCACATGTCACTCTAATTTCCCGGCAGGAAGAAGAATGAACCAAAGTCTCAGCCACCCACCGGGAACCAGTAGAGGTCCTGAACCAAAAGTTTGGACTTGCGTTCAGCTCACAAAAAACGAGTTGAAAAATGGAGCTCAGGGGCACAGCAATTCACAAACTGGCAGAGTAATCAAGGCCAACTATCGTCCAAAAATCTGTTGAGGGAAGGCAACGAGGCGGACTTGAAAGCGAGGCACAATAGCAGGAAACAGATTTCAAGAGGTACGTTGGAATCGCCTGTAAAGCACAGGAAGAGGGGCACAACTTCGACAATGATGCACTTGGCCAAAAAGGGCGTATGCGTTTTCTCCTGAATATATTCAGGAGAAAACGCATATGCCCTTTTTGGCCAAGCAAGCAAGCGGGCAATGCAAATCTGCACTACAAAGAAGTATCACTTCCCACCGGTCAAAAGGGACATCCACAAAATGTGTAAAAACCAGAAAGGCAAGGCAGGCCCTGGAGAACAGGGAGCCTTGTTATGCTGATGGGCGGGATGTAAGTTGCCAACTGCCTCACTGGAGGAGTGCATTGTGTTCCCTAAAACAAGTAAACAACAGAGCTACAGAGCCAAGGGCACGTCCAGTCTAGGGAATATACCTTGGGAAAACTGAAAATCCATAAGACAGAGCCACCCCCAAATTGAGGGCTGCACTGCTTACAGGAACCTCAACCTGGGTACACCTGAAATATCCCAGGAAATATAAAAATGGTTCCAAACATCGTGGAACTTACGTACGATGGAATATCCCTCAGCCATGAAATCAATGTCATAAGACCAGTAGCAGCAAAATGAGTGGATTCAGGTACGATGATTCTAAGTGAAAGAAGTCACACAGAAAAAGAAACTTATCATAAGATATCACTTAGGAAGATCCTGTAAACATGGCTACACATGAACTGAGTTAGGCAAGAGAACAGAGTCTCACATTTAGAAAACACTCTTATGCCTGCTTAAGGGGGAAGGAGGGGTGGGGTGATGCATCAAACCAGAGTTTGATATAAGCACAGGTACCGTTCCAAAAACCAACTATGGAATAGACAAGACCTACACCTTCCTCAGTGAAAGGGACTCAAAACCCCATATTTCCCGCAGAGGAATAGATCTGACTAGTAAGAATCTTAAAACCTATGTATTGATATGTCTCCGTAAGGGAATCAAGTGTGTCTAGACTGGCATAAACAGGGCAGCGAGAATCAGCTCAAACCCACTCTAAAAAGGAATTTCAAAAACAGAACAAAGAAACAGGGAAATTCTTTACAATTCCTTCAGGGTCTCTGATGCAACCTGGAATGACCCTATCTACAATGACAGCTGGATGTGGCATAAGGCTGGACACTTGGGACTGAGAGGATTGGTTAGATTGGGTGAGCAAATGCAGACCCTTTAAAGCAATAATGCATGGCACCCATTCCATGGGTCCCAGCTCTCCAGGTTGAAGGGAATATTACTACAGCTATAACGTGTACGGGAAACCTAGAGAATGGACACACTGTGAATACGAAAGGTTTCTAAAACTCAACGAAGAGCCCCTCTCCTGGTGCTCCGGTTTGACTTTCCAACTGCTTTCCTATCAATCTCCCAACTTGGAGAGACAGCCCCTTTAAGCTCCTGGTTCGCACAGGTTGCCAATTTGGCAGAGGATGAAAGGGAAGAGGGAGAACCAATGAGAGAGTAGCTGTTAGGCATTTGGATGGGCACATGTCACTCTAATTTCCCGGCAGGAAGAAGAATGAACCAAAGTCTCAGCCACCCACCGGGAACCAGTATAGGTCCTGAACCAAAAGTTTGGACTTGCGTTCAGCTCACAAAAAACGAGTTGAAAAATGGAGCTCAGGGGCACAGCAATTCACAAACTGGCAGAGTAATCAAGGCCAACTCTCGTCCAAAAATCTGTTGAGGGAAGGCAACGAGGCGGACTTGAAAGCGAGGCAGAATAGCAGGAAACAGATTTCAAGAGGTACGTTGGAATCGCCTGTAAAGCACAGGAAGAGGGGCACAACTTCGACAATGATGCACTTGGCCAAAAAGGGCGTATGCGTTTTCTCCTGAATATATTCAGGAGAAAACGCATACGCCCTTTTAGGCCAAGCAAGCAAGCGGGCAATGCAAATCTGCACTACAAAGAAGTATCACTTCCCACCGGTCAAAAGGGACATCCACAAAATGTGTAAAAACCAGAAAGGCAAGACAGGCCCTGGAGAACAGGGAGCCTTGTTATGCTGATGGGCGGGATGTAAGTTGCCAACTGCCTCACTGGAGGAGTGCATTGTGTTCCCTAAAACAAGTAAACAACAGAGCTACAGAGCCAAGGGCACGTCCAGTCTAGGGAATATACCTTGGGAAAACTGAAAATCCATAAGACAGAGCCACCCCCAAATTGAGGGCTGCACTGCTTACAGGAACCTCAACCTGTGTACACCTGAAATATCGCAGGAAATATAAAAATGGTTCCAAACATCGTGGAACTTACATACGATGGAATATCCCTCAGCCATGAAATCAATGTCATAAGACCAGTAGCAGCAAAATGAGTGGATTCAGGTACGATGATTCTAAGTGAAAGAAGTCACACAGAAAAAGAAACTTATCATAAGATATCACTTAGGAAGATCCTGTAAACATGGCTACACATGAACTGAGTTAGGCAAGAGAACAGAGTCTCACATTTAGAAAACACTCTTATGCCTGCTTAAGGGGGAAGGAGAGGTGGGGTGATGCATCAAACCAGAGTTTGATATAAGCACAGGTACTGTTCCAAAAACCAACTATGGAATAGACAAGACCTACACCTTCCTCAGTGAAAGGGACTCAAAACCCCATATTTCCCGCAGAGGAATAGATCTGACTAGTAAGAATCTTAAAACCTATGTATTGATATGTCTCCGTAAGGGAATCAAGTGTGTCTAGACTGGCATAAACATGGCAACGAGAATCAGCTCAAACCCACTCTAAAAAGGAATTTCAAAAACAGAACAAAGAAACAGGGAAATTCTTTACAATTCCTTCAGGGTCTCTGATGCAACCTGGAATGACCCTATCTACAATGACAGCTGGATGTGGCATGAGGCTGGACACTTGGGACTGAGAGGATTGGTGAGATTGGGTGAGCAAATGCAGACCCTTTAAAGCAATAATGCATGGCACCCATTCCATGGGTCCCAGCTCTCCAGGTTGAAGGGAATATTACTACAGATATAACATGTACGGGAAACCTACAGAATGGACACACTGTGAATACGAAAGGTTTCTAAAACTCAACGAAGAGCCCCTCTCCTGGTGCTCCGGTTTGACTTTCCAACTGCTTTCCTATCAATCTCCCAACTTGGAGAGACAGCCCCTTTAAGCTCCTGGTTCGCACAGGTTGCCAATTTGGCAGAGGATGAAAGGGAAGAGGGAGAACCAATGAGAGAGTAGCTGTTAGGCATTTGGATGGGCACATGTCACTCTAATTTCCCGGCAGGAAGAAGAATGAACCAAAGTCTCAGCCACCCACCGGGAACCAGTATAGGTCCTGAACCAAAAGTTTGGACTTGCGTTCAGCTCACAAAAAACGAGTTGAAAAATGGAGCTCAGGGGCACAGCAATTCACAAACTGGCAGAGTAATCAAGGCCAACTATCGTCCAAAAATCTGTTGAGGGAAGGCAACGAGGCGGACTTGAAAGCGAGGCAGAAGAGCAGGAAACAGATTTCAAGAGGTACGTTGGAATCGCCTGTAAAGCACAGGAAGAGGGGCACAACTTCGACAATGATGCACTTGGCCAAAAAGGGCGTATGCGTTTTCTCCTGAATATATTCAGGAGAAAACGCATATGCTCTTTTTGGCCAAGCAAGCAAGCGGGCAATGCAAATCTGCACTACAAAGAAGTATCACTTCCCACCGGTCAAAAGGGACATCCACAAAATGTGTAAAAACCAGAAAGGCAAGGCAGGCCCTGGAGAACAGGGAGCCTTGTTATGCTGATGGGCGGGATGTAAGTTGCCAACTGCCTCACTGGAGGAGTGCATTGTGTTCCCTAAAACAAGTAAACAACAGAGCTACAGAGCCAAGGGCACGTCCAGTCTAGGGAATATACCTTGGGAAAACTGAAAATCCATAAGACAGAGCCACCCCCAAATTGAGGGCTGCACTGCTTACAGGAACCTCAACCTGGGTACACCTGAAATATCCCAGGAAATATAAAAATGGTTCCAAACATCGTGGAACTTACGTACGATGGAATATCCCTCAGCCATGAAATCAATGTCATAAGACCAGTAGCAGCAAAATGAGTGGATTCAGGTACGATGATTCTAAGTGAAAGAAGTCACACAGAAAAAGAAACTTATCATAAGATATCACTTAGGAAGATCCTGTAAACATGGATACACATGAACTGAGTTAGGCAAGAGAACAGAGTCTCACATTTAGAAAACACTCTTATGCCTGCTTAAGGGGGAAGGAGGGGTGGGGTGATGCATCAAACCAGAGTTTGATATAAGCACAGGTACCGTTCCAAAAACCAACTATGGAATAGACAAGACCTACACCTTCCTCAGTGAAAGGGACTCAAAACCCCATATTTCCCGCAGAGGAATAGATCTGACTAGTAAGAATCTTAAAACCTATGTATTGATAGGTCTCCGTAAGGGAATCAAGTGTGTCTAGACTGGCATAAACAGGGCAGCGAGAATCAGCTCAAACCCACTCTAAAAAGGAATTTCAAAAACAGAACAAAGAAACAGGGAAATTCTTTACAATTCCTTCAGGGTCTCTGATGCAACCTGGAATGACCCTATCTACAATGACAGCTGGATGTGGCATAAGGCTGGACACTTGGGACTGAGAGGATTGGTTAGATTGGGTGAGCAAATGCAGACCCTTTAAAGCAATAATGCATGGCACCCATTCCATGGGTCCCAGCTCTCCAGGTTGAAGGGAATATTACTACAGCTATAACGTGTACGGGAAACCTAGAGAATGGACACACTGTGAATACGAAAGGTTTCTAAAACTCAACGAAGAGCCCCTCTCCTGGTGCTCCGGTTTGACTTTCCAAGTGGTTTCCTATCAATCTCCCAACTTGGAGAGACAGCCCCTTTAAGCTCCTGGTTCGCACAGGTTGCCAATTTGGCAGAGGATGAAAGGGAAGAGGGAGAACCAATGAGAGAGTAGCTGTTAGGCATTTGGATGGGCACATGTCACTCTAATTTCCCGGCAGGAAGAAGAATGAACCAAAGTCTCAGCCACCCACCGGGAACCAGTATAGGTCCTGAACCAAAAGTTTGGACTTGCGTTCAGCTCACAAAAAACGAGTTGAAAAATGGAGCTCAGGGGCACAGCAATTCACAAACTGGCAGAGTAATCAAGGCCAACTCTCGTCCAAAAATCTGTTGAGGGAAGGCAACGAGGCGGACTTGAAAGCGAGGCACAATAGCAGGAAACAGATTTCAAGAGGTACGTTGGAATCGCCTGTAAAGCACAGGAAGAGGGGCACAACTTCGACAATGATGCACTTGGCCAAAAAGGGCGTATGCGTTTTCTCCTGAATATATTCAGGAGAAAACGCATACGCCCTTTTTGGCCAAGCAAGCAAGCGGGCAATGCAAATCTGCACTACAAAGAAGTATCACTTCCCACCGGTCAAAAGGGACATCCACAAAATGTGTAAAAACCAGAAAGGCAAGACAGGCCCTGGAGAACAGGGAGCCTTGTTATGCTGATGGGCGGGATGTAAGTTGCCAACTGCCTCACTGGAGGAGTGCATTGTGTTCCCTAAAACAAGTAAACAACAGAGCTACAGAGCCAAGGGCACGTCCAGTCTAGGGAATATACCTTGGGAAAACTGAAAATCCATAAGACAGAGCCACCCCCAAATTGAGGGCTGCACTGCTTACAGGAACCTCAACCTGGGTACACCTGAAATATCCCAGGAAATATAAAAATGGTTCCAAACATCGTGGAACTTACGTACGATGGAATATCCCTCAGCCATGAAATCAATGTCATAAGACCAGTAGCAGCAAAATGAGTGGATTCAGGTACGATGATTCTAAGTGAAAGAAGTCACACAGAAAAAGAAACTTATCATAAGATATCACTTAGGAAGGTCCTGTAAATATGGCTACACATGAACTGAGTTAGGCAAGAGAACAGAGTCTCACATTTAGAAAACACTCTTATGCCTGCTTAAGGGGGAAGGAGAGGTGGGGTGATGCATCAAACCAGAGTTTGATATAAGCACAGGTACCGTTCCAAAAACCAACTATGGAATAGACAAGACCTACACCTTCCTCAGTGAAAGGGACTCAAAACCCCATATTTCCCGCAGAGGAATAGATCTGACTAGTAAGAATCTTAAAACCTATGTATTGATATGTCTCCATAAGGGAATCAAGTGTGTCTAGACTGGCATAAACAGGGCAGCGAGAATCAGCTCAAACCCACTCTAAAAAGGAATTTCAAAAACAGAACAAAGAAACAGGGAAATTCTTTACAATTCCTTCAGGGTCTCTGATGCAACCTGGAATGACCCTATCTACAATGACAGCTGGATGTGGCATGAGGCTGGACACTTGGGACTGAGAGGATTGGTGAGATTGGGTGAGCAAATGCAGACCCTTTAAAGGAATAATGCATGGCACCCATTCCATGGGTCCCAGCTCTCCAGGTTGAAGGTAATATTACTACAGATATAACATGTACGGGAAACCTACAGAATGGACACACTGTGAATACGACAGGTTTCTAAAACTCAACCAAGAGCCCCTCTCCTGGTGCTCCGGTTTGACTTTCCAACTGCTTTCCTATCAATCTCCCAACTTGGAGAGACAGCCCCTTTAAGCTCCTGGTTCGCACAGGTTGCCAATTTGGCAGAGGATGAAAGGGAAGAGGGAGAACCAATGAGAGAGTAGCTGTTAGGCATTTGGATGGGCACATGTCACTCTAATTTCCCGGCAGGAAGAAGAATGAACCAAAGTCTCAGCCACCCACCGGGAACCAGTATAGGTCCTGAACCAAAAGTTTGGACTTGCCTTCAGCTCACAAAAAACGAGTTGAAAAATGGAGCTCAGGGGCACAGCAATTCACAAACTGGCAGAGTAATCAAGGCCAACTATCGTCCAAAAATCTGTTGAGGGAAGGCAACGAGGCGGACTTGAAAGCGAGGCAGAATAGCAGGAAACAGATTTCAAGAGGTACGTTGGAATCGCCTGTAAAGCACAGGAAGAGGGGCACAACTTCGACAATGATGCACTTGGCCAAAAAGGGCGTATGCGTTTTCTCCTGAATATATTCAGGAGAAAACGCATATGCCCTTTTTGACCAAGCAAGCAAGCGGGCAATGCAAATCTGCACTACAAAGAAGTATCACTTCCCACCGGTCAAAAGGGACATCCACAAAATGTGTAAAAACCAGAAAGGCAAGGCAGGCCCTGGAGAACAGGGAGCCTTGTTATGCTGATGGGCGGGATGTAAGTTGCCAACTGCCTCACTGGAGGAGTGCATTGTGTTCCCTAAAACAAGTAAACAACAGAGCTACAGAGCCAAGGGCACGTCCAGTCTAGGGAATATACCTTGGGAAAACTGAAAATCCATAAGACAGAGCCACCCCCAAATTGAGGGCTGCACTGCTTACAGGAACCTCAACCTGGGTACACCTGAAATATCCCAGGAAATATAAAAATGGTTCCAAACATCGTGGAACTTACGTACGATGGAATATCCCTCAGCCATGAAATCAATGTCATAAGACCAGTAGCAGCAAAATGAGTGGATTCAGGTACGATGATTCTAAGTGAAAGAAGTCACACAGAAAAAGAAACTTATCATAAGATATCACTTAGGAAGATCCTGTAAACATGGCTACACATGAACTGAGTTAGGCAAGAGAACAGAGTCTCACATTTAGAAAACACTCTTATGCCTGCTTAAGGGGGAAGGAGAGGTGGGGTGATGCATCAAACCAGAGTTTGATATAAGCACAGGTACCGTTCCAAAAACCAACTATGGAATAGACAAGACCTACACCTTCCTCAGTGAAAGGGACTCAAAACCCCATATTTCCCGCAGAGGAATAGATCTGACTAGTAAGAATCTTAAAACCTATGTATTGATATGTCTCCATAAGGGAATCAAGTGTGTCTAGACTGGCATAAACAGGGCAGCGAGAATCAGCTCAAACCCACTCTAAAAACGAATTTCAAAAACAGAACAAAGAAACAGGGAAATTCTTTACAATTCCTTCAGGGTCTCTGATGCAACCTGGAATGACCCTATCTACAATGACAGCTGGATGTGGCATAAGGCTGGACACTTGGGACTGAGAGGATTGGTGAGATTGGGTGAGCAAATGCAGACCCTTTAAAGCAATAATGCATGGCACCCATTCCATGGGTCCCAGCTCTCCAGGTTGAAGGGAATATTACTACAGATATAACATGTACGGGAAACCTACAGAATGGACACACTGTGAATACAAAAGGTTTCTAAAACTCAATGAAGAGCCCCTCTCCTGGTGCTCCGGTTTGACTTTCCAACTGCTTTCCTATCAATCTCCCAACTTGGAGAGACAGCCCCTTTAAGCTCCTGGTTTGCACAGGTTGCCAATTTGGCAGAGGATGAAAGGGAAGAGGGAGAACCAATGAGAGAGTAGCTGTTAGGCATTTGGATGGGCACATGTCACTCTAATTTCCCGGCAGGAAGAAGAATGAACCAAAGTCTCAGCCACCCACCGGGAACCAGTAGAGGTCGTGAACCAAAAGTTTGCACTTGCGTTCAGCTCACAAAAAACGAGTTGAAAAATGGAGCTCAGGGGCACAGCAATTCACAAACTGGCAGAGTAATCAAGGCCCACTATCGTCCAAAAATCTGTTGAGGGAAGGCAACGAGGCGGACTTGAAAGCCAGGCAGAATAGTAGGAAAGAGATTTCAAGAGGTACGTTGGAATCGCCTGTAAAGCGCAGGAAGAGGGGCACAACTTCGACAATGATGCACTTGGCCAAAAAGGGCATATGCGTTTTCTCCTGAATATATTCAGGAGAAAACGCATACGCCCTTTTTGGCCAAGCAAGCAAGCGGGCAATGCAAATCTGCACTACAAAGAAGTATCACTTCCCACCGGTCAAAAGGGACATCCACAAAATGTGTAAAAACCAGAAAGGCAAGACAGGCCCTGGAGAACAGGGAGCCTTGTTATGCTTATGGGCGGGATGTAAGTTGCCAACTGCCTCACTGGAGGAGTGCATTGTGTTCCCTAAAACAAGTAAACAACAGAGCTACAGAGCCAAGGGCACGTCCAGTCTAGGGAATATACCTTGGGAAAACTGAAAATCCATAAGACAGAGCCACCCCCAAATTGAGGGCTGCACTGCTTACAGGAACCTCAACCTGGGTACACCTGAAATATCCCAGGAAATATAAAAATGGTTCCAAACATCATGGAACTTATGTACGATGGAATATCCCTCAGCCATGAAATCAATGTCATAAGACCAGTAGCAGCAAAATGAGTGGATTCAGGTACGATGATTCTAAGTGAAAGAAGTCACACAGAAAAAGAAACTTATCATAAGATATCACTTAGGAAGATCCTGTAAACATGGCTACACATGAACTGAGTTAGGCAAGAGAACAGAGTCTCACATTTAGAAAACACTCTTATGCCTGCTTAAGGGGGAAGGAGAGGTGGGGTGATGCATCAAACCAGAGTTTGATATAAGCACAGGTACCGTTCCAAAAACCAACTATGGAATAGACAAGACCTACACCTTCCTCAGTGAAAGGGACTCAAAACCCCATATTTCCCGCAGAGGAATAGATCTGACTAGTAAGAATCTTAAAACCTATGTATTGATATGTCTCCGTAAGGGAATCAAGTGTGTCTAGACTGGCATATACATGGCAGCGAGAATCAGCTCAAACCCACTCTAAAAAGGAATTTCAAAAACAGAACAAAGAAACAGGGAAATTCTTTACAATTCCTTCAGGGTCTCTGATGCAACCTGGAATGACGCTATCTACAATGACAGCTGGATGTGGCATGAGGCTGGGCACTTGGGACTGAGAGGATTGGTGAGATTGGGTGAGCAAATGCAGACCCTTTAAAGCAATAATGCATGGCACCCATTCCATGGGTCCCAGCTCTCCAGGTTGAAGGGAATATTACTACAGCTATAACATGTACGGGAAACCTACAGAATGGACACACTGTGAATACGAAAGGTTTCTAAAACTCAACCAAGAGCCCCTCTCCTGGTGCTCCGGTTTGACTTTCCAACTGCTTTCCTATCAATCTCCCAACTTGGAGAGACAGCCCCTTTAAGCTCCTGGTTCGCACAGGTTGCCAATTTGGCAGAGGATGAAAGGGAAGAGGGAGAACCAATGAGAGAGTAGCTGTTAGGCATTTGGATGGGCACATGTCACTCTAATTTCCCGGCAGGAAGAAGAATTAACCAAAGTCTCAGCCACCCACCGGGAACCAGTAGAGGTCCTGAACCAAAAGTTTGGACTTGCGTTCAGCTCACAAAAAACGAGTTGAAAAATGGAGCTCAGGGGCACAGCAATTCACAAACTGGCAGAGTAATCAAGGCCAACTATCGTCCAAAAATCTGTTGAGGGAAGGCAACGAGGCGGACTTGAAAGCGAGGCACAATAGCAGGAAACAGATTTCAAGAGGTACGTTGGAATCGCCTGTAAAGCACAGGAAGAGGGGCACAACTTCGACAATGATGCACTTGGCCAAAAAGGGCGTATGCGTTTTCTCCTGAATATATTCAGGAGAAAACGCATACGCCCTTTTTGGCCAAGCAAGCAAGCGGGCAATGCAAATCTGCACTACAAAGAAGTATCACTTCCCACCGGTCAAAAGGGACATCCACAAAATGTGTAAAAACCAGAAAGGCAAGGCAGGCCCTGGAGAACAGGGAGCCTTGTTATGCTGATGGGCGGGATGTAAGTTGCCAACTGCCTCACTGGAGGAGTGCATTGTGTTCCCTAAAACAAGTAAACAACAGAGCTACAGAGCCAAGGGCACGTCCAGTCTAGGGAATATACCTTGGGAAAACTGAAAATCCATAAGACAGAGCCACCCCCAAATTGAGGGCTGCACTGCTTACAGGAACCTCAACCTGGGTACACCTGAAATATCCCAGGAAATATAAAAATGGTTCCAAACATCGTGGAACTTACGTACGATGGAATATCCCTCAGCCATGAAATCAATGTCATAAGACCAGTAGCAGCAAAATGAGTGGATTCAGGTACGATGATTCTAAGTGAAAGAAGTCACACAGAAAAAGAAACTTATCATAAGATATCACTTAGGAAGATCCTGTAAACATGGCTACACATGAACTGAGTTAGGCAAGAGAACAGAGTCTCACATTTAGAAAACACTCTTATGCCTGCTTAAGGGGGAAGGAGAGGTGGGGTGATGCATCAAACCAGAGTTTGATATAAGCACAGGTACCGTTCCAAAAACCAACTATGGAATAGACAAGACCTACACCTTCCTCAGTGAAAGGGACTCAAAACCCCATATTTCCCGCAGAGGAATAGATCTGACTAGTAAGAATCTTAAAACCTATGTATTGATATGTCTCCGTAAGGGAATCAAGTGTGTCTAGACTGGCATAAACAGGGCAGCGAGAATCAGCTCAAACCCACTCTAAAAAGGAATTTCAAAAACAGAACAAAGAAACAGGGAAATTCTTTACAATTCCTTCAGGGTCTCTGATGCAACCTGGAATGACCCTATCTACAATGACAGCTGGATGTGGCATAAGGCTGGACACTTGGGACTGAGAGGATTGGTGAGATTGGGTGAGCAAATGCAGACCCTTTAAAGCAATAATGCATGGCACCCATTCCATGGGTCCCAGCTCTCCAGGTTGAAGGGAATATTACTACAGCTATAACATGTACGGGAAACCTAGAGAATGGACACACAGTGAATACGAAAGGTTTCTAAAACTCAACCAAGAGCCCCTCTCCTGGTGCTCCGGTTTGACTTTCCAACTGCTTTCCTATCAATCTCCCAACTTGGAGAGACAGCCCCTTTAAGCTCCTGGTTCGCACAGGTTGCCAATTTGGCAGAGGATGAAAGGGAAGAGGGAGAACCAATGAGAGAGTAGCTGTTAGGCATTTGGATGGGCACATGTCACTCTAATTTCCCGGCAGGAAGAAGAATTAACCAAAGTCTCAGCCACCCACCGGGAACCAGTAGAGGTCCTGAACCAAAAGTTTGGACTTGCGTTCAGCTCACAAAAAACGAGTTGAAAAATGGAGCTCAGGGGCACAGCAATTCACAAACTGGCAGAGTAATCAAGGCCAACTATCGTCCAAAAATCTGTTGAGGGAAGGCAAGAGGCGGACTTGAAAGTGAGGCACAATAGCAGGAAACAGATTTCAAGAGGTACGTTGGAATCGCCTGTAAAGCACAGGAAGAGGGGCACAACTTCGACAATGATGCACTTGGCCAAAAAGGGCGTATGTGTTTTCTCCTGAATATATTCAGGAGAAAACGCATACGCCCTTTTTGGCCAAGCAAGCAAGCGGGCCATGCAAATCTGCACTACAAAGAAGTATCACTTCCCACCGGTCAAAAGGGACATCCACAAAATGTGTAAAAACCAGAAAGGCAAGGCAGGCCCTGGAGAACAGGGAGCCTTGTTATGCTGATGGGCGGGATGTAAGTTGCCAACTGCCTCACTGGAGGAGTGCATTGTGTTCCCTAAAACAAGTAAACAACAGAGCTACAGAGCCAAGGGCACGTCCAGTCTAGGGAATATACCTTGGGAAAACTGAAAATCCATAAGACAGAGCCACCCCCAAATTGAGGGCTGCACTGCTTACAGGAACCTCAACCTGGGTACACCTGAAATATCCCAGGAAATATAAAAATGGTTCCAAACATCGTGGAACTTACGTACGATGGAATATCCCTCAGCCATGAAATCAATGTCATAAGACCAGTAGCAGCAAAATGAGTGGATTCAGGTACGATGATTCTAAGTGAAAGAAGTCACACAGAAAAAGAAACTTATCATAACATATCACTTAGGAAGATCCTGTAAACATGGCTACACATGAACTGAGTTAGGCAAGAGAACAGAGTCTCACATTTAGAAAACACTCTTATGCCTGCTTAAGGGGGAAGGAGAGGTGGGGTGATGCATCAAACCAGAGTTTGATATAAGCACAGGTACCGTTCCAAAAACCAACTATGGAATAGACAAGACCTACACCTTCCTCAGTGAAAGGGACTCAAAACCCCATATTTCCCGCAGAGGAATAGATCTGACTAGTAAGAATCTTAAAACCTATGTATTGATATGTCTCCGTAAGGGAATCAAGTGTGTCTAGACTGGCATAAACAGGGCAGCGAGAATCAGCTCAAACCCACTCTAAAAAGGAATTTCAAAAACAGAACAAAGAAACAGGGAAATTCTTTACAATTCCTTCAGGGTCTCTGATGCAACCTGGAATGACGCTATCTACAATGACAGCTGGATGTGGCATGAGGCTGGGCACTTGGGACTGAGAGGATTGGTGAGATTGGGTGAGCAAATGCAGACCCTTTAAAGCAATAATGCATGGCACCCATTCCATGGGTCCCAGCTCTCCAGGTTGAAGGGAATATTACTACAGCTATAACATGTACGGGAAACCTACAGAATGGACACACTGTGAATACGAAAGGTTTCTAAAACTCAACCAAGAGCCCCTCTCCTGGTGCTCCGGTTTGACTTTCCAACTGCTTTCCTATCAATCTCCCAACTTGGAGAGACAGTCCCTTTAAGCTCCTGGTTCGCACAGGTTGCCAATTTGGCAGAGGATGAAAGGGAAGAGGGAGAACCAATGAGAGAGTAGCTGTTAGGCATTTGGATGGGCACATGTCACTCTAATTTCCCGGCAGGAAGAAGAATTAACCAAAGTCTCAGCCACCCACCGGGAACCAGTAGAGGTCCTGAACCAAAAGTTTGGACTTGCGTTCAGCTCACAAAAAACGAGTTGAAAAATGGAGCTCAGGGGCACAGCAATTCACAAACTGGCAGAGTAATCAAGGCCAACTATCGTCCAAAAATCTGTTGAGGGAAGGCAACGAGGCGGACTTGAAAGCGAGGCACAATAGCAGGAAACAGATTTCAAGAGGTACGTTGGAATCGCCTGTAAAGCACAGGAAGAGGGGCACAACTTCGACAATGATGCACTTGGCCAAAAAGGGCGTATGCGTTTTCTCCTGAATATATTCAGGAGAAAACGCATACGCCCTTTTTGGCCAAGCAAGCAAGCGGGCAATGCAAATCTGCACTACAAAGAAGTATCACTTCCCACCGGTCAAAAGGGACATCCACAAAATGTGTAAAAACCAGAAAGGCAAGGCAGGCCCTGGAGAACAGGGAGCCTTGTTATGCTGATGGGCGGGATGTAAGTTGCCAACTGCCTCACTGGAGGAGTGCATTGTGTTCCCTAAAACAAGTAAACAACAGAGCTACAGAGCCAAGGGCACGTCCAGTCTAGGGAATATACCTTGGGAAAACTGAAAATCCATAAGACAGAGCCACCCCCAAATTGAGGGCTGCACTGCTTACAGGAACCTCAACCTGGGTACACCTGAAATATCCCAGGAAATATAAAAATGGTTCCAAACATCGTGGAACTTACGTACGATGGAATATCCCTCAGCCATGAAATCAATGTCATAAGACCAGTAGCAGCAAAATGAGTGGATTCAGGTACGATGATTCTAAGTGAAAGAAGTCACACAGAAAAAGAAACTTATCATAAGATATCACTTAGGAAGATCCTGTAAACATGGCTACACATGAACTGAGTTAGGCAAGAGAACAGAGTCTCACATTTAGAAAACACTCTTATGCCTGCTTAAGGGGGAAGGAGAGGTGGGGTGATGCATCAAACCAGAGTTTGATATAAGCACAGGTACCGTTCCAAAAACCAACTATGGAATAGACAAGACCTACACCTTCCTCAGTGAAAGGGACTCAAAACCCCATATTTCCCGCAGAGGAATAGATCTGACTAGTAAGAATCTTAAAACCTATGTATTGATATGTCTCCGTAAGGGAATCAAGTGTGTCTAGACTGGCATAAACAGGGCAGCGAGAATCAGCTCAAACCCACTCTAAAAAGGAATTTCAAAAACAGAACAAAGAAACAGGGAAATTCTTTACAATTCCTTCAGGGTCTCTGATGCAACCTGGAATGACCCTATCTACAATGACAGCTGGATGTGGCATAAGGCTGGACACTTGGGACTGAGAGGATTGGTGAGATTGGGTGAGCAAATGCAGACCCTTTAAAGCAATAATGCATGGCACCCATTCCATGGGTCCCAGCTCTCCAGGTTGAAGGGAATATTACTACAGCTATAACATGTACGGGAAACCTAGAGAATGGACACACTGTGAATACGACAGGTTTCTAAATCTCAACGAAGAGCCCCTCTCCTGGTGCTCCGGTTTGACTTTCCAACTGCTTTCCTATCAATCTCCCAACTTGGAGAGACAGCCCCTTTAAGCTCCTGGTTCGCACAGGTTGCCAATTTGGCAGAGGATGAAAGGGAAGAGGGAGAACCAATGAGAGAGTAGCTGTTAGGCATTTGGATGGGCACATGTCACTCTAATTTCCCGGCAGGAAGAAGAATTAACCAAAGTCTCAGCCACCCACCGGGAACCAGTAGAGGTCCTGAACCAAAAGTTTGGACTTGCGTTCAGCTCACAAAAAACGAGTTGAAAAATGGAGCTCAGGGGCACAGCAATTCACAAACTGGCAGAGTAATCAAGGCCAACTATCGTCCAAAAATCTGTTGAGGGAAGGCAACGAGGCGGACTTGAAAGTGAGGCACAATAGCAGGAAACAGATTTCAAGAGGTACGTTGGAATCGCCTGTAAAGCACAGGAAGAGGGGCACAACTTCGACAATGATGCACTTGGCCAAAAAGGGCGTATGCGTTTTCTCCTGAATATATTCAGGAGAAAACGCATACGCCCTTTTTGGCCAAGCAAGCAAGCGGGCCATGCAAATCTGCACTACAAAGAAGTATCACTTCCCACCGGTCAAAAGGGACATCCACAAAATGTGTAAAAACCAGAAAGGCAAGACAGGCCCTGGAGAACAGGGAGCCTTGTTATGCTGATGGGCGGGATGTAAGTTGCCAACTGCCTCACTGGAGGAGTGCATTGTGTTCCCTAAAACAAGTAAACAACAGAGCTACAGAGCCAAGGGCACGTCCAGTCTAGGGAATATACCTTGGGAAAACTGAAAATCCATAAGACAGAGCCACCCCCAAATTGAGGGCTGCACTGCTTACAGGAACCTCAACCTGGGTACACCTGAAATATCCCAGGAAATATAAAAATGGTTCCAAACATCGTGGAACTTAGGTACGATGGAATATCCCTCAGCCATGAAATCAATGTCATAAGACCAGTAGCAGCAAAATGAGTGGATTCAGGTACGATGATTCTAAGTGAAAGAAGTAACACAGAAAAAGAAACTTATCATAAGATATCACTTAGGAAGGTCCTGTAAATATGGCTACACATGAACTGAGTTAGGCAAGAGAACAGAGTCTCACATTTAGAAAACACTCTTATGCCTGCTTAAGGGGGAAGGAGAGGTGGGGTGATGCATCAAACCAGAGTTTGATATAAGCACAGGTACCGTTCCAAAAACCAACTATGGAATAGACAAGACCTACACCTTCCTCAGTGAAAGGGACTCAAAACCCCATATTTCCCGCAGAGGAATAGATCTGACTAGTAAGAATCTTAAAACCTATGTATTGATATGTCTCCGTAAGGGAATCAAGTGTGTCTAGACTGGCATAAACAGGGCAGCGAGAATCAGCTCAAACCCACTCTAAAAAGGAATTTCAAAAACAGAACAAAGAAACAGGGAAATTCTTTACAATTCCTTCAGGGTCTCTGATGCAACCTGGAATGACCCTATCTACAATGACAGCTGGATGTGGCATAAGGCTGGACACTTGGGACTGAGAGGATTGGTGAGATTGGGTGAGCAAATGCAGACCCTTTAAAGCAATAATGCATGGCACCCATTCCATGGGTCCCAGCTCTCCAGGTTGAAGGGAATATTACTACAGCTATAACGTGTACGGGAAACCTAGAGAATGGACACACTGTGAATACGACAGGTTTCTAAAACTCAACGAAGAGCCCCTCTCCTGGTGCTCCGGTTTGACTTTCCAACTGCTTTCCTATCAATCTCCCAACTTGGAGAGACAGCCCCTTTAAGCTCCTGGTTCGCACAGGTTGCCAATTTGGCAGAGGATGAAAGGGAAGAGGGAGAACCAATGAGAGAGTAGCTGTTAGGCATTTGGATGGGCACATGTCACTCTAATTTCCCGGCAGGAAGAAGAATGAACCAAAGTCTCAGCCACCCACCGGGAACCAGTATAGGTCCTGAACCAAAAGTTTGGACTTGCGTTCAGCTCACAAAAAACGAGTTGAAAAATGGAGCTCAGGGGCACAGCAATTCACAAACTGGCAGAGTAATCAAGGCCAACTATCGTCCAAAAATCTGTTGAGGGAAGGCAACGAGGCGGACTTGAAAGCGAGGCAGAATAGCAGGAAACAGATTTCAAGAGGTACGTTGGAATCGCCTGTAAAGCACAGGAAGAGGGGCACAACTTCGACAATGATGCACTTGGCCAAAAAGGGCGTATGCGTTTTCTCCTGAATATATTCAGGAGAAAACGCATACGCCCTTTTTGGCCAAGCAAGCAAGCGGGCCATGCAAATCTGCACTACAAAGAAGTATCACTTCCCACCGGTCAAAAGGGACATCCACAAAATGTGTAAAAACCAGAAAGGCAAGACAGGCCCTGGAGAACAGGGAGCCTTGTTATGCTGATGGGCGGGATGTAAGTTGCCAACTGCCTCACTGGAGGAGTGCATTGTGTTCCCTAAAACAAGTAAACAACAGAGCTACAGAGCCAAGGGCACGTCCAGTCTAGGGAATATACCTTGGGAAAACTGAAAATCCATAAGACAGAGCCACCCCCAAATTGAGGGCTGCACTGCTTACAGGAACCTCAACCTGGGTACACCTGAAATATCCCAGGAAATATAAAAATGGTTCCAAACATCGTGGAACTTAGGTACGATGGAATATCCCTCAGCCATGAAATCAATGTCATAAGACCAGTAGCAGCAAAATGAGTGGATTCAGGTACGATGATTCTAAGTGAAAGAAGTCACACAGAAAAAGAAACTTATCATAAGATATCACTTAGGAAGATCCTGTAAACATGGCTACACATGAACTGAGTTAGGCAAGAGAACAGAGTCTCACATTTAGAAAACACTCTTATGCCTGCTTAAGGGGGAAGGAGAGGTGGGGTGATGCATCAAACCAGAGTTTGATATAAGCACAGGTACCGTTCCAAAAACCAACTATGGAATAGACAAGACCTACACCTTCCTCAGTGAAAGGGACTCAAAACCCCATATTTCCCGCAGAGGAATAGATCTGACTAGTAAGAATCTTAAAACCTATGTATTGATATGTCTCCGTAAGGGAATCAAGTGTGTCTAGACTGGCATAAACAGGGCAGCGAGAATCAGCTCAAACCCACTCTAAAAAGGAATTTCAAAAACAGAACAAAGAAACAGGGAAATTCTTTACAATTCCTTCAGGGTCTCTGATGCAACCTGGAATGACCCTATCTACAATGACAGCTGGATGTGGCATAAGGCTGGACACTTGGGACTGAGAGGATTGGTGAGATTGGGTGAGCAAATGCAGACCCTTTAAAGCAATAATGCATGGCACCCATTCCATGGGTCCCAGCTCTCCAGGTTGAAGGGAATATTACTACAGCTATAACGTGTACGGGAAACCTAGAGAATGGACACACTGTGAATACGACAGGTTTCTAAAACTCAACCAAGAGCCCCTCTCCTGGTGCTCCGGTTTGACTTTCCAACTGCTTTCCTATCAATCTCCCAACTTGGAGAGACAGCCCCTTTAAGCTCCTGGTTCGCACAGGTTGCCAATTGGGCAGAGGATGAAAGGGAAGAGGGAGAACCAATGAGAGAGTAGCTGTTAGGCATTTGGATGGGCACATGTCACTCTAATTTCCCGGCAGGAAGAAGAATGAACCAAAGTCTCAGCCACCCACCGGGAACCAGTATAGGTCCTGAACCAAAAGTTTGGACTTGCCTTCAGCTCACAAAAAACGAGTTGAAAAATGGAGCTCAGGGGCACAGCAATTCACAAACTGGCAGAGTAATCAAGGCCAACTATCGTCCAAAAATCTGTTGAGGGAAGGCAACGAGGCGGACTTGAAAGCGAGGCAGAATAGCAGGAAACAGATTTCAAGAGGTACGTTGGAATCGCCTGTAAAGCACAGGAAGAGGGGCACAACTTCGACAATGATGCACTTGGCCAAAAAGGGCGTATGCGTTTTCTCCTGAATATATTCAGGAGAAAACGCATACGCCATTTTTGGCCAAGCAAGCAAGCGGGCCATGCAAATCTGCACTACAAAGAAGTATCACTTCCCACCGGTCAAAAGGGACATCCACAAAATGTGTAAAAACCAGAAAGGCAAGACAGGCCCTGGAGAACAGGGAGCCTTGTTATGCTGATGGGCGGGATGTAAGTTGCCAACTGCCTCACTGGAGGAGTGCATTGTGTTCCCTAAAACAAGTAAACAACAGAGCTACAGAGCCAAGGGCACGTCCAGTCTAGGGAATATACCTTGGGAAAACTGAAAATCCATAAGACAGAGCCACCCCCAAATTGAGGGCTGCACTGCTTACAGGAACCTCAACCTGGGTACACCTGAAATATCCCAGGAAATATAAAAATGGTTCCAAACATCGTGGAACTTACGTACGATGGAATATCCCTCAGCCATGAAATCAATGTCATAAGACCAGTAGCAGCAAAATGAGTGGATTCAGGTACGATGATTCTAAGTGAAAGAAGTCACACAGAAAAAGAAACTTATCATAAGATATCACTTAGGAAGGTCCTGTAAACATGGCTACACATGAACTGAGTTAGGCAAGAGAACAGAGTCTCACATTTAGAAAACACTCTTATGCCTGCTTAAGGGGGAAGGAGAGGTGGGGTGATGCATCAAACCAGAGTTTGATATAAGCACAGGTACCGTTCCAAAAACCAACTATGGAATAGACAAGACCTACACCTTCCTCAGTGAAAGGGACTCAAAACCCCATATTTCCCGCAGAGGAATAGATCTGACTAGTAAGAATCTTAAAACCTATGTATTGATATGTCTCCGTAAGGGAATCAAGTGTGTCTAGACTGGCATAAACAGGGCAGCGAGAATCAGCTCAAACCCACTCTAAAAAGGAATTTCAAAAACAGAACAAAGAAACAGGGAAATTCTTTACAATTCCTTCAGGGTCTCTGATGCAACCTGGAATGACCCTATCTACAATGACAGCTGGATGTGGCATAAGGCTGGACACTTGGGACTGAGAGGATTGGTGAGATTGGGTGAGCAAATGCAGACCCTTTAAAGCAATAATGCATGGCACCCATTCCATGGGTCCCAGCTCTCCAGGTTGAAGGGAATATTACTACAGCTATAACGTGTACGGGAAACCTAGAGAATGGACACACTGTGAATACGACAGGTTTCTAAAACTCAACCAAGAGCCCCTCTCCTGGTGCTCCGGTTTGACTTTCCAACTGCTTTCCTATCAATCTCCCAACTTGGAGAGACAGCCCCTTTAAGCTCCTGGTTCGCACAGGTTGCCAATTGGGCAGAGGATGAAAGGGAAGAGGGAGAACCAATGAGAGAGTAGCTGTTAGGCATTTGGATGGGCACATGTCACTCTAATTTCCCGGCAGGAAGAAGAATGAACCAAAGTCTCAGCCACGCACCGGGAACCAGTAGAGGTCCTGAACCAAAAGTTTGGACTTGCGTTCAGCTCACAAAAAACGAGTTGAAAAATGGAGCTCAGGGGCACAGCAATTCACAAACTGGCAGAGTAATCAAGGCCAACTATCGTCCAAAAATCTGTTGAGGGAAGGCAACGAGGCAGACTTGAAAGCGAGGCAGAATAGCAGGAAACAGATTTCAAGAGGTACGTTGGAATCGCCTGTAAAGCACAGGAAGAGGGGCACAACTTCGACAATGATGCACTTGGCCAAAAAGGGCGTATGCGTTTTCTCCTGAATATATTCAGGAGAAAACGCATACGCCCTTTTTGGCCAAGCAAGCAAGCGGGCCATGCAAATCTGCACTACAAAGAAGTATCACTTCCCACCGGTCAAAAGGGACATCCACAAAATGTGTAAAAACCAGAAAGGCAAGACAGGCCCTGGAGAACAGGGAGCCTTGTTATGCTGATGGGCGGGATGTAAGTTGCCAACTGCCTCACTGGAGGAGTGCATTGTGTTCCCTAAAACAAGTAAACAACAGAGCTACAGAGCCAAGGGCACGTCCAGTCTAGGGAATATACCTTGGGAAAACTGAAAATCCATAAGACAGAGCCACCCCCAAATTGAGGGCTGCACTGCTTACAGGAACCTCAACCTGGGTACACCTGAAATATCCCAGGAAATATAAAAATGGTTCCAAACATCGTGGAACTTACGTACGATGGAATATCGCTCAGCCATAAAATCAATGTCATAAGACCAGTAGCAGCAAAATGAGTGGATTCAGGTACGATGATTCTAAGTGAAAGAAGTCACACAGAAAAAGAAACTTATCATAAGATATCACTTAGGAAGATCCTGTAAACATGGCTACACATGAACTGAGTTAGGCAAGAGAACAGAGTCTCACATTTAGAAAACACTCTTATGTCTGCTTAAGGGGGAAGGAGAGGTGGGGTGATGCATCAAACCAGAGTTTGATATAAGCACAGGTACCGTTCCAAAAACCAACTATGGAATAGACAAGACCTACACCTTCCTCAGTGAAAGGGACTCAAAACCCCATATTTCCCGCAGAGGAATAGATCTGACTAGTAAGAATCTTAAAACCTATGTATTGATATGTCTCCGTAAGGGAATCAAGTGTGTCTAGACTGGCATAAACAGGGCAGCGAGAATCAGCTCAAACCCACTCTAAAAAGGAATTTCAAAAACAGAACAAAGAAACAGGGAAATTCTTTACAATTCCTTCAGGGTCTCTGATGCAACCTGGAATGACCCTATCTACAATGACAGCTGGATGTGGCATAAGGCTGGACACTTGGGACTGAGAGGATTGGTGAGATTGGGTGAGCAAATGCAGACCCTTTAAAGCAATAATGCATGGCACCCATTCCATGGGTCCCAGCTCTCCAGGTTGAAGGGAATATTACTACAGCTATAACGTGTACGGGAAACCTAGAGAATGGACACACTGTGAATACGACAGGTTTCTAAAACTCAACCAAGAGCCCCTCTCCTGGTGCTCCGGTTTGACTTTCCAACTGCTTTCCTATCAATCTCCCAACTTGGAGAGACAGCCCCTTTAAGCTCCTGGTTCGCACAGGTTGCCAAATTGGCAGAGGATGAAAGGGAAGAGGGAGAACCAATGAGAGAGTAGCTGTTAGGCATTTGGATGGGCACATGTCACTCTAATTTCCCGGCAGGAAGAAGAATGAACCAAAGTCTCAGCCACCCACCGGGAACCCGTATAGGTCCTGAACCAAAAGTTTGGACTTGCGTTCAGCTCACAAAAAACGAGTTGAAAAATGGAGCTCAGGGGCACAGCAATTCACAAACTGGCAGAGTAATCAAGGCCAACTATCGTCCAAAAATCTGTTGAGGGAAGGCAACGAGGCGGACTTGAAAGCGAGGCAGAATAGCAGGAAACAGATTTCAAGAGGTACGTTGGAATCGCCTGTAAAGCACAGGAAGAGGGGCACAACTTCGACAATGATGCACTTGGCCAAAAAGGGCGTATGCGTTTTCTCCTGAATATATTCAGGAGAAAACGCATACGCCCTTTTTGGCCAAGCAAGCAAGCGGGCCATGCAAATCTGCACTACAAAGAAGTATCACTTCCCACCGGTCAAAAGGGACATCGACAAAATGTGTAAAAACCAGAAAGGCAAGACAGGCCCTGGAGAACAGGGAGCCTTGTTATGCTGATGGGCGGGATGTAAGTTGCCAACTGCCTCACTGGAGGAGTGCATTGTGTTCCCTAAAACAAGTAAACAACAGAGCTACAGAGCCAAGGGCACGTCCAGTCTAGGGAATATACCTTGGGAAAACTGAAAATCCATAAGACAGAGCCACCCCCAAATTGAGGGCTGCACTGCTTACAGGAACCTCAACCTGGGTACACCTGAAATATCCCAGGAAATATAAAAATGGTTCCAAACATCGTGGAACTTAGGTACGATGGAATATCCCTCAGCCATGAAATCAATGTCATAAGACCAGTAGCAGCAAAATGAGTGGATTCAGGTACGATGATTCTAAGTGAAAGAAGTCACACAGAAAAAGAAACTTATCATAAGATATCACTTAGGAAGGTCCTGTAAATATGGCTACACATGAACTGAGTTAGGCAAGAGAACAGAGTCTCACATTTAGAAAACACTCTTATGCCTGCTTAAGGGGGAAGGAGAGGTGGGGTGATGCATCAAACCAGAGTTTGATATAAGCACAGGTACCGTTCCAAAAACCAACTATGGAATAGACAAGACCTACACCTTCCTCAGTGAAAGGGACTCAAAACCCCATATTTCCCGCAGAGGAATAGATCTGACTAGTAAGAATCTTAAAACCTATGTATTGATATGTCTCCGTAAGGGAATCAAGTGTGTCTAGACTGGCATAAACAGGGCAGCGAGAATCAGCTCAAACCCACTCTAAAAAGGAATTTCAAAAACAGAACAAAGAAACAGGGAAATTCTTTACAATTCCTTCAGGGTCTCTGATGCAACCTGGAATGA
This sequence comes from Mesoplodon mirus, assembly GCF_964341445.2. Classification (NCBI taxonomy): domain Eukaryota; kingdom Metazoa; phylum Chordata; class Mammalia; order Artiodactyla; family Ziphiidae; genus Mesoplodon; species Mesoplodon mirus. Next base: position 109,149,861 of record NC_138987.1, on the reverse strand, counting down.
CCCTATCTACAATGACAGCTGGATGTGGCATAAGGCTGGACACTTGGGACTGAGAGGATTGGTGAGATTGGGTGAGCAAATGCACACCCTTTAAAGCAATAATGCATGGCACCCATTCCATGGGTCCCAGCTCTCCAGGTTGAAGGGAATATTACTACAGCTATAACGTGTACGGGAAACCTAGAGAATGGACACACTGTGAATACGACAGGTTTCTAAAACTCAACCAAGAGCCCCTCTCCTGGTGCTCCGGTTTGACTTTCCAACTGCTTTCCTATCAATCTCCCAACTTGGAGAGACAGCCCCTTTAAGCTCCTGGTTCGCACAGGTTGCCAATTTGGCAGAGGATGAAAGGGAAGAGGGAGAACCAATGAGAGAGTAGCTGTTAGGCATTTGGATGGGCACATGTCACTCTAATTTCCCGGCAGGAAGAAGAATGAACCAAAGTCTCAGCCACCCACCGGGAACCAGTATAGGTCCTGAACCAAAAGTTTGGACTTGCGTTCAGCTCACAAAACACGAGTTGAAAAATGGAGCTCAGGGGCACAGCAATTCACAAACTGGCAGAGTAATCAAGGCCAACTATCGTCCAAAAATCTGTTGAGGGAAGGCAACGAGGCGGACTTGAAAGCGAGGCAGAATAGCAGGAAACAGATTTCAAGAGGTACGTTGGAATCGCCTGTAAAGCACAGGAAGAGGGGCACAACTTCGACAATGATGCACTTGGCCAAAAAGGGCGTATGCGTTTTCTCCTGAATATATTCAGGAGAAAACGCATACGCCCTTTTTGGCCAAGCAAGCAAGCGGGCCATGCAAATCTGCACTACAAAGAAGTATCACTTCCCACCGGTCAAAAGGGACATCCACAAAATGTGTAAAAACCAGAAAGGCAAGACAGGCCCTGGAGAACAGGGAGCCTTGTTATGCTGATGGGCGGGATGTAAGTTGCCAACTGCCTCACTGGAGGAGTGCATTGTGTTCCCTAAAACAAGTAAACAACAGAGCTACAGAGCCAAGGGCACGTCCAGTCTAGGGAATATACCTTGGGAAAACTGAAAATCCATAAGACAGAGCCACCCCCAAATTGAGGGCTGCACTGCTTACAGGAACCTCAACCTGGGTACACCTGAAATATCCCAGGAAATATAAAAATGGTTCCAAACATCGTGGAACTTAGGTACGATGGAATATCCCTCAGCCATGAAATCAATGTCATAAGACCAGTAGTAGCAAAATGAGTGGATTCAGGTACGATGATTCTAAGTGAAAGAAGTCACACAGAAAAAGAAACTTATCATAAGATATCACTTAGGAAGATCCTGTAAACATGGCTACACATGAACTGAGTTAGGCAAGAGAACAGAGTCTCACATTTAGAAAACACTCTTATGCCTGCTTAAGGGGGAAGGAGAGGTGGGGTGATGCATCAAACCAGAGTTTGATATAAGCACAGGTACCGTTCCAAAAACCAACTATGGAATAGACAAGACCTACACCTTCCTCAGTGAAAGGGACTCAAAACCCCATATTTCCCGCAGAGGAATAGATCTGACTAGTAAGAACCTTAAAACCTATGTATTGATTTGTCTCCGTAAGGGAATCAAGTGTGTCTAGACTGGCATAAACATGGCAGCGAGAATCAGCTCAAACCCACTCTAAAAAGGAATTTCAAAAACAGAACAAAGAAACAGGGAAATTCTTTACAATTCCTTCAGGGTCTCTGATGCAACCTGGAATGACCCTATCTACAATGACAGCTGGATGTGGCATAAGGCTGGACACTTGGGACTGAGAGGATTGGTGAGATTGGGTGAGCAAATGCACACCCTTTAAATCAATAATGCATGGCAACCATTCCATGGGTCCCAGCTCTCCAGGTTGAAGGGAATATTACTACAGCTATAACGTGTACGGGAAACCTAGAGAATGGACACACTGTGAATACGACAGGTTTCTAAAACTCAACGAAGAGCCCCTCTCCTGGTGCTCTGGTTTGACTTCCAACTGCTTTCCTATCAATCTCCCAACTTGGAGAGACAGCCCCTTTAAGCTCCTGGTTCGCACAGGTTGCCAATTTGGCAGAGGATGAAAGGGAAGAGGGAGAACCAATGAGAGAGTAGCTGTTAGGCATTTGGATGGGCACATGTCACTCTAAGTTCCCGGCAGGAAGAAGAATGAACCAAAGTCTCAGCCACCCACCGGGAACCAGTATAGGTCCTGAACCAAAAGTTTGGACTTGCGTTCAGCTCACAAAAAACGAGTTGAAAAATGGAGCTCAGGGGCACAGCAATTCACAAACTGGCAGAGTAATCAAGGCCAACTATCGTCCAAAAATCTGTTGAGGGAAGGCAACGAGGCGGACTTGAAAGCGAGGCAGAATAGCAGGAAACAGATTTCAAGAGGTACGTTGGAATCGCCTGTAAAGCACAGGAAGAGGGGCACAACTTCGACAATGATGCACTTGGCCAAAAAGGGCGTATGCGTTTTCTCCTGAATATATTCAGGAGAAAACGCATACGCCCTTTTTGGCCAAGCAAGCAAGCGGGCCATGCAAATCTGCACTACAAAGAAGTATCACTTCCCACCGGTCAAAAGGGACATCCACAAAATGTGTAAAAACCAGAAAGGCAAGACAGGCCCTGGAGAACAGGGAGCCTTGTTATGCTGATGGGCGGGATGTAAGTTGCCAACTGCCTCACTGGAGGAGTGCATTGTGTTCCCTAAAACAAGTAAACAACAGAGCTACAGAGCCAAGGGCACGTCCAGTCTCGGGAATATACCTTGGGAAAACTGAAAATCCATAAGACAGAGCCACCCCCAAATTGAGGGCTGCACTGCTTACAGGAACCTCAACCTGGGTACACCTGAAATATCCCAGGAAATATAAAAATGGTTCCAAACATCGTGGAACTTAGGTACGATGGAATATCCCTCAGCCATGAAATCAATGTCATAAGACCAGTAGCAGCAAAATGAGTGGATTCAGGTACGATGATTCTAAGTGAAAGAAGTCACACAGAAAAAGAAACTTATCATAAGATATCACTTAGGAAGGTCCTGTAAACATGGCTACACATGAACTGAGTTAGGCAAGAGAACAGAGTCTCACATTTAGAAAACACTCTTATGCCTGCTTAAGGGGGAAGGAGAGGTGGGGTGATGCATCAAACCAGAGTTTGATATAAGCACAGGTACCGTTCCAAAAACCAACTATGGAATAGACAAGACCTACACCTTCCTCAGTGAAAGGGACTCAAAACCCCATATTTCCCGCAGAGGAATAGATCTGACTAGTAAGAACCTTAAAACCAATGTATTGATATGTCTCCGTAAGGGAATCAAGTGTGTCTAGACTGGCATAAACATGGCAGCGAGAATCAGCTCAAACCCACTCTAAAAAGGAATTTCAAAAACAGAACAAAGAAACAGGGAAATTCTTTACAATTCCTTCAGGGTCTCTGATGCAACCTGGAATGACCCTATCTACAATGACAGCTGGATGTGGCATAAGGCTGGACACTTGGGACTGAGAGGATTGGTGAGATTGGGTGAGCAAATGCAGACCCTTTAAAGCAATAATGCATGGCACCCATTCCATGGGTCCCAGCTCTCCAGGTTGAAGGGAATATTACTACAGCTATAACGTGTACGGGAAACCTAGAGAATGGACACACTGTGAATACGACAGGTTTCTAAAACTCAACGAAGAGCCCCTCTCCTGGTGCTCCGGTTTGACTTTCCAACTGCTTTCCTATCAATCTCCCAACTTGGAGAGACAGCCCCTTTAAGCTCCTGGTTCGCACAGGTTGCCAATTTGGCAGAGGATGAAAGGGAAGAGGGAGAACCAATGAGAGAGTAGCTGTTAGGCATTTGGATGGGCACATGTCACTCTAATTTCCCGGCAGGAAGAAGAATGAACCAAAGTCTCAGCCACCCACCGGGAACCAGTATAGGTCCTGAACCAAAAGTTTGGACTTGCGTTCAGCTCACAAAAAACGAGTTGAAAAATGGAGCTCAGGGGCACAGCAATTCACAAACTGGCAGAGTAATCAAGGCCAACTATCGTCCAAAAATCTGTTGAGGGAAGGCAACGAGGTGGACTTGAAAGCGAGGCAGAATAGCAGGAAACAGATTTCAAGAGGTACGTTGGAATCGCCTGTAAAGCACAGGAAGAGGGGCACAACTTCGACAATGATGCACTTGGCCAAAAAGGGCGTATGCGTTTTCTCCTGAATATATTCAGGAGAAAACGCATACGCCCTTTTTGGCCAAGCAAGCAAGCGGGCCATGCAAATCTGCACTACAAAGAAGTATCACTTCCCACCGGTCAAAAGGGACATCCACAAAATGTGTAAAAACCAGAAAGGCAAGACAGGCCCTGGAGAACAGGGAGCCTTGTTATGCTGATGGGCGGGATGTAAGTTGCCAACTGCCTCACTGGAGGAGTGCATTGTGTTCCCTAAAACAAGTAAACAACAGAGCTACAGAGCCAAGGGCACGTCCAGTCTAGGGAATATACCTTGGGAAAACTGAAAATCCATAAGACAGAGCCACCCCCAAATTGAGGGCTGCACTGCTTACAGGAACCTCAACCTGGGTACACCTGAAATATACCAGGAAATATAAAAATGGTTCCAAACATCGTGGAACTTAGGTACGATGGAATATCCCTCAGCCATGAAATCAATGTCATAAGACCAGTAGCAGCAAAATGAGTGGATTCAGGTACGATGATTCTAAGTGAAAGAAGTCACACAGAAAAAGAAACTTATCATAAGATATCACTTAGGAAGATCCTGTAAACATGGCTACACATGAACTGAGTTAGGCAAGAGAACAGAGTCTCACATTTAGAAAACACTCTTATGCCTGCTTAAGGGGGAAGGAGAGGTGGGGTGATGCATCAAACCAGAGTTTGATATAAGCACAGGTACCGTTCCAAAAACCAACTATGGAATAGACAAGACCTACACCTTCCTCAGTGAAAGGGACTCAAAACCCCATATTTCCCGCAGAGGAATAGATCTGACTAGTAAGAACCTTAAAACCAATGTATTGATATGTCTCCGTAAGGGAATCAAGTGTGTCTAGACTGGCATAAACATGGCAGCGAGAATCAGCTCAAACCCACTCTAAAAAGGAATTTCAAAAACAGAACAAAGAAACAGGGAAATTCTTTACAATTCCTTCAGGGTCTCTGATGCAACCTGGAATGACCCTATCTACAATGACAGCTGGATGTGGCATAAGGCTGGACACTTGGGACTGAGAGGATTGGTGAGATTGGGTGAGCAAATGCAGACCCTTTAAAGCAATAATTCATGGCACCCATTCCATGGGTCCCAGCTCTCCAGGTTGAAGGGAATATTACTACAGCTATAACGTGTACGGGAAACCTAGAGAATGGACACACTGTGAATACGAAAGGTTTCTAAAACTCAACGAAGAGCCCCTCTCCTGGTGCTCCGGTTTGACTTTCCAACTGCTTTCCTATCAATCTCCCAACTTGGAGAGACAGCCCCTTTAAGCTCCTGGTTCGCACAGGTTGCCAATTTGGCAGAGGATGAAAGGGAAGAGGGAGAACCAATGAGAGAGTAGCTGTTAGGCATTTGGATGGGCACATGTCACTCTAATTTCCCGGCAGGAAGAAGAATGAACCAAAGTCTCAGCCACCCACCGGGAACCAGTATAGGTCCTGAACCAAAAGTTTGGACTTGCGTTCAGCTCACAAAAAACGAGTTGAAAAATGGAGCTCAGGGGCACAGCAATTCACAAACTGGCAGAGTAATCAAGGCCAACTATCGTCCAAAAATCTGTTGAGGGAAGGCAACGAGGCGGACTTGAAAGCGAGGCAGAATAGCAGGAAACAGATTTCAAGAGGTACGTTGGAATCGCCTGTAAAGCACAGGAAGAGGGGCACAACTTCGACAATGATGCACTTGGCCAAAAAGGGCGTATGCGTTTTCTCCTGAATATATTCAGGAGAAAACGCATACGCCCTTTTTGGCCAAGCAAGCAAGCGGGCCATGCAAATCTGCACTACAAAGAAGTATCACTTCCCACCGGTCAAAAGGGACATCCACAAAATGTGTAAAAACCAGAAAGGCAAGACAGGCCCTGGAGAACAGGGAGCCTTGTTATGCTGATGGGCGGGATGTAAGTTGCCAACTGCCTCACTGGAGGAGTGCATTGTGTTCCCTAAAACAAGTAAACAACAGAGCTACAGAGCCAAGGGCACGTCCAGTCTAGGGAATATACCTGGGGAAAACTGAAAATCCATAAGACAGAGCCACCCCCAAATTGAGGGCTGCACTGCTTACAGGAACCTCAACCTGGGTACACCTGAAATATCCCAGGAAATATAAAAATGGTTCCAAACATCGTGGAACTTAGGTACGATGGAATATCCCTCAGCCATGAAATCAATGTCATAAGACCAGTAGCAGCAAAATGAGTGGATTCAGGTACGATGATTCTAAGTGAAAGAAGTCACACAGAAAAAGAAACTTATCATAAGATATCACTTAGGAAGATCCTGTAAACACGGCTACACATGAACTGAGTTAGGCAAGAGAACAGAGTCTCACATTTAGAAAACACTCTTATGCCTGCTTAAGGGGGAAGGAGAGGTGGGGTGATGCATCAAACCAGAGTTTGATATAAGCACAGGTACTGTTCCAAAAACCAACTATGGAATAGACAAGACCTACACCTTCCTCAGTGAAAGGGACTCAAAACACCATATTTCCCGCAGAGGAATAGATCTGACTAGTAAGAATCTTAAAACCTATGTATTGATATGTCTCCGTAAGGGAATCAAGTGTGTCTAGACTGGCATAAACAGGGCAGCGAGAATCAGCTCAAACCCACTCTAAAAAGGAATTTCAAAAACAGAACAAAGAAACAGGGAAATTCTTTACAATTCCTTCAGGGTCTCTGATGCAACCTGGAATGACCCTATCTACAATGACAGCTGGATGTGGCATAAGGCTGGACACTTGGGACTGAGAGGATTGGTGAGATTGGGTGAGCAAATGCAGACCCTTTAAAGCAATAATGCATGGCACCCATTCCATGGGTCCCAGCTCTCCAGGTTGAAGGGAATATTACTACAGCTATAACGTGTACGGGAAACCTAGAGAATGGACACACTGTGAATACGACAGGTTTCTAAAACTCAACGAAGAGCCCCTCTCCTGGTGCTCCGGTTTGACTTTCCAACTGCTTTCCTATCAATCTCCCAACTTGGAGAGACAGCCCCTTTAAGCTCCTGGTTCGCACAGGTTGCCAATTTGGCAGAGGAGGAAAGGGAAGAGGGAGAACCAATGAGAGAGTAGCTGTTAGGCATTTGGATGGGCACATGTCACTCTAATTTCCCGGCAGGAAGAAGAATGTACCAATGTCTCAGCCACCCACCGGGAACCAGTATAGGTCCTGAACCAAAAGTTTGGACTTGCGTTCAGCTCACAAAAAACGAGTTGAAAAATGGAGCTCAGGGGCACAGCAATTCACAAACTGGCAGAGTAATCAAGGCCAACTATCGTCCAAAAATCTGTTGAGGGAAGGCAACGAGGCGGACTTGAAAGCGAGGCAGAATAGCAGGAAACAGATTTCAAGAGGTACATTGGAATCGCCTGTAAAGCACAGGAAGAGGGGCACAACTTCGACAATGATGCACTTGGCCAAAAAGGGCGTATGTGTTTTCTCCTGAATATATTCAGGAGAAAACGCATACGCCCTTTTTGGCCAAGCAAGCAAGCGGGCAATGCAAATCTGCACTACAAAGAAGTATCACTTCCCACCGGTCAAAAGGGACATCCACAAAATGTGTAAAAACCAGAAAGGCAAGACACGCCCTGGAGAACAGGGAGCCTTTTTATGCTGATGGGCGTGATGTAAGTTCCCAACTGCCTCACTGGAGGAGTGCATTGTGTTCCCTAAAACAAGTAAACAACAGAGCTACAGAGCCAAGGGCACGTCCAGTCTAGGGAATATACCTTGGGAAAACTGAAAATCCATAAGACAGAGCCACCCCCAAATTGAGGGCTGCACTGCTTACAGGAACCTCAACCTGGGTACACCTGAAATATCCCAGGAAATATAAAAATGGTTCCAAACATCATGGAACTTACGTACGATGGAATATCCCTCAGCCATGAAATCAATGTCATAAGACCAGTAGCAGCAAAATGAGTGGATTCAGGTACGATGATTCTAAGTGAAAGAAGTCACACAGAAAAAGAAACTTATCATAATATATCACTTAGGAAGATCCTGTAAACACGGCTACACATGAACTGAGTTAGGCAAGAGAACAGAGTCTCACATTTAGAAAACACTCTTATGCCTGCTTAAGGGGGAAGGAGGGGTGGGGTGATGCATCAAACCAGAGTTTGATATAAGCACAGGTACTGTTCCAAAAACCAACTATGGAATAGACAAGACCTACACCTTCCTCAGTGAAAGGGACTCAAAACACCATATTTCCCGCAGAGGAATAGATCTGACTAGTAAGAATCTTAAAACCTATGTATTGATATGTCTCCGTAAGGGAATCAAGTGTGTCTAGACTGGCATAAACAGGGCAGCGAGAATCAGCTCAAACCCACTCTAAAAAGGAATTTCAAACCAGAACAAAGAAACAGGGAAATTCTTTACAATTCCTTCAGGGTCTCTGATGCAACCTGGAATGACCCTATCTACAATGACAGCTGGATGTGGCATAAGGCTGGACACTTGGGACTGAGAGGATTGGTGAGATTGGGTGAGCAAATGCAGACCCTTTAAAGCAATAATGCATGGCACCCATTCCATGGGTCCCAGCTCTCCAGGTTGAAGGGAATATTACTACAGGTATAACGTGTACGGGAAACCTAGAGAATGGACACACTGTGAATACGACAGGTTTCTAAAACTCAACGAAGAACCCCTCTCCTGGTGCTCCGGTTTGACTTTCCAACTGCTTTCCTATCAATCTCCCAACTTGGAGAGACAGCCCCTTTAAGCTCCTAGTTCGCACAGGTTGCCAATTTGGCAGAGGATGAAAGGGAAGAGGGAGAACCAATGAGAGAGTAGCTGTTAGGCATTTGGATGGGCACATGTCACTCTAATTTCCCGGCAGGAAGAAGAATGAACCAAAGTCTCAGACATCCACTGGGAACCAGTATAGGTCCTGAACCAAAAGTTTGGACTTGCGTTCAGCTCACAAAAAACGAGTTGAAAAATGGAGCTCCGGGGCACAGCAATTCACAAACTGGCAGAGTAATCAAGGCCAACTATCGTCCAAAAATCTGTTGAGGGAAGGCAACGAGGCGGACTTGAAAGCGAGGCAGAATAGCAGGAAACAGATTTCAAGAGGTACGTTGGAATCGCCTGTAAAGCACAGGAAGAGGGGCACAACTTCGACAATGATGCACTTGGCCAAAAAGGGCGTATGCGTTTTCTCCTGAATATATTCAGGAGAAAACGCATACGCCCTTTTTGGCCAAGCAAGCAAGCGGGCAATGCAAATCTGCACTACAAAGAAGTATCACTTCCCACCGGTCAAAAGGGACATCCACAAAATGTGTAAAAACCAGAAAGGCAAGACAGGCCCTGGAGAACAGGGAGCCTTGTTATGCTGATGGGCGGGATGTAAGTTGCCAACTGCCTCACTGGAGGAGTGCATTGTGTTCCCTAAAACAAGTAAACAACAGAGCTACAGAGCCAAGGGCACTTCCAGTCTAGGGAATATACCTTGGGAAAACTGAAAATCCATAAGACAGAGCCACCCCCAAATTGAGGGCTGCACTGCTTACAGGAACCTCAACCTGGGTACACCTGAAATATCCCAGGAAATATAAAAATGGTTCCAAACATCGTGGAACTTACGTACGATGGAATATCCCTCAGCCATAAAATCAATGTCATAAGACCAGTAGCAGCAAAATGAGTGGATTCAGGTACGATGATTCTAAGTGAAAGAAGTCACACAGAAAAAGAAACTTATCATAAGATATCACTTAGGAAGATCCTGTAAACATGGCTACACATGAACTGAGTTAGGCAAGAGAACAGAGTCTCACATTTAGAAAACACTCTTATGCCTGCTTAAGGGAGAAGGAGAGGTGGGGTGATGCATCAAACCAGAGTTTGATATAAGCACAGGTACCGTTCCAAAAACCAACTATGGAATAGACAAGACCTACACCTTCCTCAGTGAAAGTGACTCAAAACCCCATATTTCCTGCAGAGGAATAGATCTGACTAGTAAGAATCTTAAAACCTATGTATTGATATGTCTCCGTAAGGGAATCAAGTGTGTCTAGACTGGCATAAACAGGGCAGTGAGAATCAGCTCAAACCCACTCTAAAAAGGAATTTCAAAAACAGAACAAAGAAACAGGGAAATTCTTTACAATTCCTTCAGGGTCTCTGATGCAACCTGGAATGACCCTATCTACAATGACAGCTGGATGTGGCATAAGGCTGGACACTTGGGACTGAGAGGATTGGTGAGATTGGGTGAGCAAATGCAGACCCTTTAAAGCAATAATGCATGGCACCCATTCCATGGGTCCCAGCTCTCCAGGTTGAAGGGAATATTACTACAGCTATAACGTGTACGGGAAACCTAGAGAATGGACACACTGTGAATACGACAGGTTTCTAAAACTCAACGAAGAGCCCCTCTCCTGGTGCTCCGGTTTGACTTTCCAACTGCTTTCCTATCAATCTCCCAACTTGGAGAGACAGCCCCTTTAAGCTCCTGGTTCGCACAGGTTGCCAATTTGGCAGAGGATGAAAGGGAAGAGGGAGAACCAATGAGAGAGTAGCTGTTAGGCATTTGGATGGGCACATGTCACTCTAATTTCCCGGCAGGAAGAAGAATGAACCAATGTCTCAGCCACCCACCGGGAACCAGTATAGGTCCTGAACCAAAAGTTTGGACTTGCGTTCAGCTCACAAAAAACGAGTTGAAAAATGGAGCTCAGGGGCACAGCAATTCACAAACTGGCAGAGTAATCAAGGCCAACTATCGTCCAAAAATCTGTTGAGGGAAGGCAACGAGGCGGACTTGAAAGCGAGGCAGAATAGCAGGAAACAGATTTCAAGAGGTACATTGGAATCGCCTGTAAAGCACAGGAAGAGGGGCACAACTTCGACAATGATGCACTTGGCCAAAAAGGGCGTATGCGTTTTCTCCTGAATATATTCAGGAGAAAACGCATACGCCCTTTTTGGCCAAGCAAGCAAGCGGGCAATGCAAATCTGCACTACAAAGAAGTATCACTTCCCACCGGTCAAAAGGGACATCCACAAAATGTGTAAAAACCAGAAAGGCAAGGCAGGCCCTGGAGAACAGGGAGCCTTGTTATGCTGATGGGCGTGATGTAAGTTCCCAACTGCCTCACTGGAGGAGTGCATTGTGTTCCCTAAAACAAGTAAACAACAGAGCTACAGAGCCAACGGCACGTCCAGTCTAGGGAATATACCTTGGGAAAACTGAAAATCCATAAGACAGAGCCACCCCCAAATTGAGGGCTGCACTGCTTACAGGAACCTCAACCTGGGTACACCTGAAATATCCCAGGAAATATAAAAATGGTTCCAAACATCGTGGAACTTATGTACGATGGAATATCCCTCAGCCATGAAATCAATGTCATAAGACCAGTAGCAGCAAAATGAGTGGATTCAGGTACGATGATTCTAAGTGAAAGAAGTCACACAGAAAAAGAAACTTATCATAAGATATCACTTAGGAAGATCCTGTAAACACGGCTACACATGAACTGAGTTAGGAAAGAGAACAGAGTCTCACATTTAGAAAACACTCTTATGCCTGCTTAAGGGGGAAGGAGAGGTGGGGTGATGCATCAAACCAGAGTTTGATATAAGCACAGGTACTGTTCCAAAAACCAACTATGGAATAGACAAGACCTACACCTTCCTCAGTGAAAGGGACTCAAAACCCCATATTTCCCGCAGAGGAATAGATCTGACTAGTAAGAATCTTAAAACCTATGTATTGATATGTCTCCGTAAGGGAATCAAGTGTGTCTAGACTGGCATAAACAGGGCAGCGAGAATCAGCTCAAACCCACTCTAAAAAGGAATTTCAAAAAAGAACAAAGAAACAGGGAAATTCTTTACAATTCCTTCAGGGTCTCTGATGCAACCTGGAATGACCCTATCTAAATGACAGCTGGATGTGGCATAAGGCTGGACACTTGGGACTGAGAGGATTGGTGAGATTGGGTGAGCAAATGCACACCCTTTAAAGCAATAATGCATGGCACCCATTCCATGGGTCCCAGCTCTCCAGGTTGAAGGGAATATTACTACAGCTATAACGTGTACGGGAAACCTAGAGAATGGACACACTGTGAATACGACAGGTTTCTAAAACTCAACGAAGAGCCCCTCTCCTGGTGCTCCGGTTTGACTTTCCAACTGCTTTCCTATCAATCTCCCAACTTGGAGAGACAGCCCCTTTAAGCTCCTGGTTCGCACAGGTTGCCAATTTGGCAGAGGATGAAAGGGAAGAGGGAGAACCAATGAGAGAGTAGCTGTTAGGCATTTGGATGGGCACATGTCACTCTAATTTCCCGGCAGGAAGAAGAATGAACCAAAGTCTCAGCCACCCACCGGGAACCAGTATAGGTCCTGAACCAAAAGTTTGGACTTGCGTTCAGCTCACAAAAAACGAGTTGAAAAATGGAGCTCAGGGGCACAGCAATTCACAAACTGGCAGAGTAATCAAGGCCAACTATCGTCCAAAAATCTGTTGAGGGAAGGCAACGAGGCGGACTTGAAAGCGAGGCAGAATAGCAGGAAACAGATTTCAAGAGGTACGTTGGAATCGCCTGTAAAGCACAGGAAGAGGGGCACAACTTCGACAATGATGCACTTGGCCAAAAAGGGCGTATGCATTTTCTCCTGAATATATTCAGGAGAAAACGCATACGCCCTTTTTGGCCAAGCAAGCAAGTGGGCAATGCAAATCTGCACTACAAAGAAGTATCACTTCCCACCGGTCAAAAGGGACATCCACAAAATGTGTAAAAACCAGAAAGGCAAGACAGGCCCTGGAGAACAGGGAGCCTTGTTATGCTGATGGGCGGGATGTAAGTTGCCAACTGCCTCACTGGAGGAGTGCATTGTGTTCCCTAAAACAAGTAAACAACAGAGCTACAGAGCCAAGGGCACGTCCAGTCTAGGGAATATACCTTGGGAAAACTGAAAATCCATAAGACAGAGCCACCCCCAAATTGAGGGCTGCACTGCTTACAGGAACCTCAACCTGGGTACACCTGAAATATCCCAGGAAATATAAAAATGGTTCCAAACATCGTGGAACTTACGTACGATGGAATATCCCTCAGCCATGAAATCAATGTCATAAGACCAGTAGCAGCAAAATGAGTGGATTCAGGTACGATGATTCTAAGTGAAAGAAGTCACACAGAAAACGAAACTTATCATAAGATATCACTTAGGAAGATCCTGTAAACATGGCTACACATGAACTGAGTTAGGCAAGATAACAGAGTCTCACATTTAGAAAACACTCTTATGCCAGCTTAAGGGGGAAGGAGAGGTGGGGTGATGCATCAAACCAGAGTTTGATATAAGCACAGGTACCGTTCCAAAAACCAACTATGGAATAGACAAGACCTACACCTTCCTCAGTGAAAGGGACTCAAAACACCATATTTCCCGCAGAGGAATAGATCTGCCTAGTAAGAATCTTAAAACCTATGTATTGATATGTCTCCGTAAGGGAATCAAGTGTGTCTAGACTGGCATAAACAGGGCAGCGAGAATCAGCTCAAACCCACTCTAAAAAGGAATTTCAAAAACAGAACAAAGAAACAGGGAAATTCTTTACAATTCCTTCAGGGTCTCTGATGCAACCTGGAATGATCCTATCTACAATGACAGCTGGATGTGGCATAAGGCTGGACACTTGGGACTGAGAGGATTGGTGAGATTGGGTGAGCAAATGCACACCCTTTAAAGCAATAATGCATGGCACCCATTCCATGGGTCCCAGCTCTCCAGGTTGAAGGGAATATTACTACAGCTATAACGTGTACGGGAAACCTAGAGAATGGACACACTGTGAATACGACAGGTTTCTAAAACTCAACGAAGAGCCCCTCTCCTGGTGCTCCGGTTTGACTTTCCAACTGCTTTCCTATCAATCTCCCAACTTGGAGAGACAGCCCCTTTAAGCTCCTGGTTCGCACAGGTTGCCAATTTGGCAGAGGATGAAAGGGAAGAGGGAGAACCAATGAGAGAGTAGCTGTTAGGCATTTGGATGGGCACATGTCACTCTAATTTCCCGGCAGGAAGAAGAATGAACCAAAGTCTCAGCCACCCACCGGGAACCAGTATAGGTCCTGAACCAAAAGTTTGGACTTGCGTTCAGCTCACAAAAAACGAGTTGAAAATTGGAGCTCAGGGGCACAGCAATTCACAAACTGGCAGAGTAATCAAGGCCAACTATCGTCCAAAAATCTGTTGAGGGAAGGCAACGAGGCGGACTTGAAAGCGAGGCAGAATAGCAGGAAACAGATTTCAAGAGGTACATTGGAATCGCCTGTAAAGCACAGGAAGAGGGGCACAACTTCGACAATGATGCACTTGGCCAAAAAGGGCGTATGCGTTTTCTCCTGAATATATTCAGGAGAAAACGCATACGCCCTTTTTGGCCAAGCAAGCAAGCGGGCAATGCAAATCTGCACTACAAAGAAGTATCACTTCCCACCGGTCAAAAGGGACATCCACAAAATGTGTAAAAACCAGAAAGGCAAGACAGGCCCTGGAGAACAGGGAGCCTTGTTATGCTGATGGGCGGGATGTAAGTTGCCAACTGCCTCACTGGAGGAGTGCATTGTGTTCCCTAAAACAAGTAAACAACAGAGCTACAGAGCGAAGGGCACGTCCAGTCTAGGGAATATACCTTGGGAAAACTGAAAATCCATAAGACAGAGCCACCCCCAAATTGAGGGCTGCACTGCTTACAGGAACTTCAACCTGGGTACACCTGAAATATCCCAGGAAATATAAAAATGGTTCCAAACATCGTGGAACTTACGTACGATGGAATATCCCTCAGCCATGAAATCAATGTCATAAGACCAGTAGCAGCAAAATGAGTGGATTCAGGTACGATGATTCTAAGTGAAAGAAGTCACACAGAAAAAGAAACTTATCATAAGATATCACTTAGGAAGATCCTGTAAACACGGCTGCACATGAACTGAGTTAGGAAAGAGAACAGAGTCTCACATTTAGAAAACACTCTTATGCCTGCTTAAGGGGGAAGGAGAGGTGGGGTGATGCATCAAACCAGAGTTTGATATAAGCACAGGTACCGTTCCAAAAACCAACTATGGAATAGACAAGACCTACACCTTCCTCAGTGAAAGGGACTCAAAACCCCATATTTCCCACAGAGGAATAGATCTGACTAGTAAGAATCTTAAAACCTATGTATTGATATGTCTCCGTAAGGGAATCAAGTGTGTCTAGACTGGCATAAACAGGGCAGCGAGAATCAGCTCAAACCCACTCTAAAAAGGAATTTCAAAAACAGAACAAAGAAACAGGGAAATTCTTTACAATTCCTTCAGGGTCTCTGATGCACCCTGGAATGACCCTATCTACAATGACAGCTGGATGTGGCATAAGGCTGGACACTTGGGACTGAGAGGATTGGTGAGATTGGGTGAGCAAATGCACACCCTTTAAAGCAATAATGCATGGCACCCATTCCATGGGTCCCAGCTCTCCAGGTTGAAGGGAATATTACTACAGCTATAACGTGTACGGGAAACCTAGAGAATGGACACACTGTGAATACGACAGGTTTCTAAAACTCAACGAAGAGCCCCTCTCCTGGTGCTCCGGTTTGACTTTCCAACTGCTTTCCTATCAATCTCCCAACTTGGAGAGACAGCCCCTTTAAGCTCCTGGTTCGCACAGGTTGCCAATTTGGCAGAGGATGAAAGGGAAGAGGGAGAACCAATGAGAGAGTAGCTGTTAGGCATTTGGATGGGCACATGTCACTCTAATTTCCCGGCAGGAAGAAGAATGAACCAAAGTCTCAGCCAGCCACCGGGAACAAGTATAGGTCCTGAACCAAAAGTTTGGACTTGCGTTCAGCTCACAAAAAACGAGTTGAAAATTGGAGCTCAGGGGCACAGCAATTCACAAACTGGCAGAGTAATCAAGGCCAACTATCGTCCAAAAATCTGTTGAGGGAAGGCAACGAGGCGGACTTGAAAGCGAGGCAGAATAGCAGGAAACAGATTTCAAGAGGTACATTGGAATCGCCTGTAAAGCACAGGAAGAGGGGCACAACTTCGACAATGATGCACTTGGCCAAAAAGGGCGTATGCGTTTTCTCCTGAATATATTCAGGAGAAAACGCATACGCCCTTTTTGGCCAAGCAAGCAAGCGGGCAATGCAAATCTGCACTACAAAGAAGTATCACTTCCCACCGGTCAAAAGGGACATCCACAAAATGTGTAAAAACCAGAAAGGCAAGACAGGCCCTGGAGAACAGGGAGCCTTGTTATGCTGATGGGCGGGATGTAAGTTGCCAACTGCCTCACTGGAGGAGTGCATTGTGTTCCCTAAAACAAGTAAACAACAGAGCTACAGAGCCAAGGGCACATCCAGTCTAGGGAATATACCTTGGGAAAACTGAAAATCCATAAGACAGAGCCACCCCCAAATTGAGGGCTGCACTGCTTACAGGAACCTCAACCTGGGTACACCTGAAATATCCCAGGAAATATAAAAATGGTTCCAAACATCGTGGAACTTACGTACGATGGAATATCCCTCAGCCATGAAATCAATGTCATAAGACCAGTAGCAGCAAAATGAGTGGATTCAGGTACGATGATTCTAAGTGAAAGAAGTCACACAGAAAACGAAACTTATCATAAGATATCACTTAGGAAGATCCTGTAAACATGGCTACACATGAACTGAGTTAGGCAAGATAACAGAGTCTCACATTTAGAAAACACTCTTATGCCTGCTTAAGGGGGAAGGAGAGGTGGGGTGATGCATCAAACCAGAGTTTGATATAAGCACAGGTACCGTTCCAAAAACCAACTATGGAATAGACAAGACCTACACCTTCCTCAGTGAAAGGGACTCAAAACACCATATTTCCCGCAGAGGAATAGATCTGCCTAGTAAGAATCTTAAAACCTATGTATTGATATGTCTCCGTAAGGGAATCAAGTGTGTCTAGACTGGCATAAACAGGGCAGCGAGAATCAGCTCAAACCCACTCTAAAAAGGAATTTCAAAAACAGAACAAAGAAACAGGGAAATTCTTTACAATTCCTTCAGGGTCTCTGATGCAACCTGGAATGACCCTATCTACAATGACAGCTGGATGTGGCATAAGGCTGGACACTTGGGACTGAGAGGATTGGTGAGATTGGGTGAGCAAATGCACACCCTTTAAAGCAATAATGCATGGCACCCATTCCATGGGTCCCAGCTCTCCAGGTTGAAGGGAATATTACTACAGCTATAACGTGTACGGGAAACCTAGAGAATGGACACACTGTGAATACGACAGGTTTCTAAAACTCAACGAAGAGCCCCTCTCCTGGTGCTCCGGTTTGACTTTCCAACTGCTTTCCTATCAATCTCCCAACTTGGAGAGACAGCCCCTTTAAGCTCCTGGTTCGCACAGGTTGCCAATTTGGCAGAGGATGAAAGGGAAGAGGGAGAACCAATGAGAGAGTAGCTGTTAGGCATTTGGATGGGCACATGTCACTCTAATTTCCCAGCAGGAAGAAGAATGAACCAAAGTCTCAGCCACCCACCGGGAACCAGTATAGGTCCTGAACCAAAAGTTTGGACTTGCGTTCAGCTCACAAAAAACGAGTTGAAAATTGGAGCTCAGGGGCACAGCAATTCACAAACTGGCAGAGTAATCAAGGCCAACTATCGTCCAAAAATCTGTTGAGGGAAGGCAACGAGGCGGACTTGAAAGCGAGGCAGAATAGCAGGAAACAGATTTCAAGAGGTACATTGGAATCGCCTGTAAAGCACAGGAAGAGGGGCACAACTTCGACAATGATGCACTTGGCCAAAAAGGGCGTATGCGTTTTCTCCTGAATATATTCAGGAGAAAACGCATACGCCCTTTTTGGCCAAGCAAGCAAGCGGGCAATGCAAATCTGCACTACAAAGAAGTATCACTTCCCACCGGTCAAAAGGGACATCCACAAAATGTGTAAAAACCAGAAAGGCAAGACAGGCCCTGGAGAACAGGGAGCCTTGTTATGCTGATGGGCGGGATGTAAGTTGCCAACTGCCTCACTGGAGGAGTGCATTGTGTTCCCTAAAACAAGTAAACAACAGAGCTACAGAGCCAAGGGCACGTCCAGTCTAGGGAATATACCTTGGGAAAACTGAAAATCCATAAGACAGAGCCACCCCCAAATTGAGGGCTGCACTGCTTACAGGAACTTCAACCTGGGTACACCTGAAATATCCCAGGAAATATAAAAATGGTTCCAAACATCGTGGAACTTACGTACGATGGAATATCCCTCAGCCATGAAATCAATGTCATAAGACCAGTAGCAGCAAAATGAGTGGATTCAGGTACGATGATTCTAAGTGAAAGAAGTCACACAGAAAAAGAAACTTATCATAAGATATCACTTAGGAAGATCCTGTAAACACGGCTGCACATGAACTGAGTTAGGAAAGAGAACAGAGTCTCACATTTAGAAAACACTCTTATGCCTGCTTAAGGGGGAAGGAGAGGTGGGGTGATGCATCAAACCAGAGTTTGATATAAGCACAGGTACCGTTCCAAAAACCAACTATGGAATAGACAAGACCTACACCTTCCTCAGTGAAAGGGACTCAAAACCCCATATTTCCCACAGAGGAATAGATCTGACTAGTAAGAATCTTAAAACCTATGTATTGATATGTCTCCGTAAGGGAATCAAGTGTGTCTAGACTGGCATAAACAGGGCAGCGAGAATCAGCTCAAACCCACTCTAAAAAGGAATTTCAAAAACAGAACAAAGAAACAGGGAAATTCTTTACAATTCCTTCAGGGTCTCTGATGCACCCTGGAATGACCCTATCTACAATGACAGCTGGATGTGGCATAAGGCTGGACACTTGGGACTGAGAGGATTGGTGAGATTGGGTGAGCAAATGCACACCCTTTAAAGCAATAATGCATGGCACCCATTCCATGGGTCCCAGCTCTCCAGGTTGAAGGGAATATTACTACAGCTATAACGTGTACGGGAAACCTAGAGAATGGACACACTGTGAATACGACAGGTTTCTAAAACTCAACGAAGAGCCCCTCTCCTGGTGCTCCGGTTTGACTTTCCAACTGCTTTCCTATCAATCTCCCAACTTGGAGAGACAGCCCCTTTAAGCTCCTGGTTCGCACAGGTTGCCAATTTGGCAGAGGATGAAAGGGAAGAGGGAGAACCAATGAGAGAGTAGCTGTTAGGCATTTGGATGGGCACATGTCACTCTAATTTCCCGGCAGGAAGAAGAATGAACCAAAGTCTCAGCCAGCCACCGGGAACAAGTATAGGTCCTGAACCAAAAGTTTGGACTTGCGTTCAGCTCACAAAAAACGAGTTGAAAATTGGAGCTCAGGGGCACAGCAATTCACAAACTGGCAGAGTAATCAAGGCCAACTATCGTCCAAAAATCTGTTGAGGGAAGGCAACGAGGCGGACTTGAAAGCGAGGCAGAATAGCAGGAAACAGATTTCAAGAGGTACATTGGAATCGCCTGTAAAGCACAGGAAGAGGGGCACAACTTCGACAATGATGCACTTGGCCAAAAAGGGCGTATGCGTTTTCTCCTGAATATATTCAGGAGAAAACGCATACGCCCTTTTTGGCCAAGCAAGCAAGCGGGCAATGCAAATCTGCACTACAAAGAAGTATCACTTCCCACCGGTCAAAAGGGACATCCACAAAATGTGTAAAAACCAGAAAGGCAAGACAGGCCCTGGAGAACAGGGAGCCTTGTTATGCTGATGGGCGTGATGTAAGTTCCCAACTGCCTCACTGGAGGAGTGCATTGTGTTCCCTAAAACAAGTAAACAACAGAGCTACAGAGCGAAGGGCACGTCCAGTCTAGGGAATATACCTTGGGAAAACTGAAAATCCATAAGACAGAGCCACCCCCAAATTGAGGGCTGCACTGCTTACAGGAACCTCAACCTGGGTACACCTGAAATATCCCAGGAAATATAAAAATGGTTCCAAACATCGTGGAACTTACGTACGATGGAATATCCCTCAGCCATGAAATCAATGTCATAAGACCAGTAGCAGCAAAATGAGTGGATTCAGGTACGATGATTCTAAGTGAAAGAAGTCACACAGAAAAAGAAACTTATCATAAGATATCACTTAGGAAGATCCTGTAAACACGGCTGCACATGAACTGAGTTAGGAAAGAGAACAGAGTCTCACATTTAGAAAACACTCTTATGCCTGCTTAAGGGGGAAGGAGAGGTGGGGAGATGCATCAAACCAGAGTTTGATATAAGCACAGGTACTGTTCCAAAAACCAACTATGGAATAGACAAGACCTACACCTTCCTCAGTGAAAGGGACTCAAAACCCCATATTTCCCACAGAGGAATAGATCTGACTAGTAAGAATCTTAAAACCTATGTATTGATATGTCTCCGTAAGGGAATCAAGTGTGTCTAGACTGGCATAAACAGGGCAGCGAGAATCAGCTCAAACCCACTCTAAAAAGGAATTTCAAAAACAGAACAAAGAAACAGGGAAATTCTTTACAATTCCTTCAGGGTCTCTGATGCACCCTGGAATGACCCTATCTACAATGACAGCTGGATGTGGCATAAGGCTGGACACTTGGGACTGAGAGGATTGGTGAGATTGGGTGAGCAAATGCAGACCCTTTAAAGCAATAATGCATGGCACCCATTCCATGGGTCCCAGCTCTCCAGGTTGAAAGGAATATTACTACAGCTATAACGTGTACGGGAAACCTAGAGATTGGACACACTGTGAATACGACAGGTTTCTAAAACTCAACGAAGAGCCCCTCTCCTGGTGCTCCGGTTTGACTTTCCAACTGCTTTCCTATCAATCTCCCAACTTGGAGAGACAGCCCCTTTAAGCTCCTGGTTCGCACAGGTTGCCAAGTTGGCAGAGGATGAAAGGGAAGAGCGAGAACCAATGAGAGAGTAGCTGTTAGGCATTTGGATGGGCACATGTCACTCTAATTTCCCGGCAGGAAGAAGAATGAACCAAAGTCTCAGCCACCCACCGGGAACCAGTATAGGTCCTGAACCAAAAGTTTGGACTTGTGTTCAGCTCACAAAAAACGAGTTGAAAAATGGAGCTCAGGGGCACAGCAATTCACAAACTGGCAGAGTAATCAAGGCCAACTATCGTCCAAAAATCTGTTGAGGGA
Organism: Mesoplodon mirus; assembly: GCF_964341445.2. Lineage (NCBI taxonomy): Eukaryota > Metazoa > Chordata > Mammalia > Artiodactyla > Ziphiidae > Mesoplodon > Mesoplodon mirus. The sequence goes on along the minus strand of NC_138987.1, from coordinate 109,128,389 downwards.
AGGCAACGAGGCGGACTTGAATGCGAGGCAGAATAGCAGGAAAGAGATTTCAAGAGGTACGTTGGAATCGCCTGTAAAGCACAGGAAGAGGGGCACAACTTCGACAATGATGCACTTGGCCAAAAAGGGCGAATGCGTTTTCTCCTGAGTATATTCAGGAGAAAACGCATACGCCCTTTTTGGCCAAGCAAGCAAGCGGGCAATGCAAATCTGCACTACAAAGAAGTATCACTTCCCACCGGTCAAAAGGGACATCCACAAAATGTGTAAAAACCAGAAAGGCAAGACAGGCCCTGGAGAACAGGGAGCCTTGTTATGCTGATGGGCGGGATGTAAGTTGCCAACTGCCTCACTGGAGGAGTGCATTGTGTTCCCTAAAACAAGTAAACAACAGAGCTACAGAGCCAAGGGCATGTCCAGTCTAGGGAATATACCTTGGGAAAACTGAAAATCCATAAGACAGAGCCACCCCCAAATTGAGGGCTGCACTGCTTACAGGAACCTCAACCTGGGTACACCTGAAATATCCCAGGAAATATAAAAATGGTTCCAAACATCGTGGAACTTACGTACGATGGAATATCCCTCAGCCATGAAATCAATGTCATAAGACCAGTAGCAGCAAAATGAGTGGATTCAGGTACGATGATTCTAAGTGAAAGAAGTCACACAGAAAAAGAAACTTATCATAAGATATCACTTAGGAAGATCCTGTAAACATGGCTACACATGAACTGAGTTAGGCAAGAGAACAGAGTCTCACATTTAGAAAACACTCTTATGCCTGCTTAAGGGGGAAGGAGAGGTGGGGTGATGCATCAAACCAGAGTTTGATATAAGCACAGGTACCGTTCCAAAAACCAACTATGGAATAGACAAGACCTACACCTTCCTCAGTGAAAGGGACTCAAAACCCCATATTTCCCGCAGAGGAATAGATCTGACTAGTAAGAATCTTAAAACCTATGTATTGATATGTCTCCGTAAGGGAATCAAGTGTGTCTAGACTGGCATAAACAGGGCAGCGAGAATCAGCTCAAACCCACTCTAAAAAGGAATTTCAAAAACAGAACAAAGAAACAGGGAAATTCTTTACAATTCCTTCAGGGTCTCTGATGCACCCTGGAATGACCCTATCTACAATGACAGCTGGATGTGGCATAAGGCTGGACACTTGGGACTGAGAGGATTGGTGAGATTGGGTGAGCAAATGCAGACCCTTTAAAGCAATAATGCATGGCACCCATTCCATGGGTCCCAGCTCTCCAGGTTGAAGGGAATATTACTACAGCTATAACGTGTACGGGAAACCTAGAGAATGGACACACTGTGAATACGACAGGTTTCTAAAACTCAACGAAGAGCCCCTCTCCTGGTGCTCCGGTTTGACTTTCCAACTGCTTTCCTATCAATCTCCCAACTTGGAGAGACAGCCCCTTTAAGCTCCTGGTTCGCACAGGTTGCCAATTTGGCAGAGGATGAAAGGGAAGAGCGAGAACCAATGAGAGAGTAGCTGTTAGGCATATGGATGGGCACATGTCACTCTAATTTCCCGGCAGGAAGAAGAATGAACCAAAGTCTCAGCCACCCACCGGGAACCAGTATAGGTCCTGAACCAAAAGTTTGGACTTGCGTTCAGCTCACAAAAAACGAGTTGAAAAATGGAGCTCAGGGGCACAGCAATTCACAAACTGGCAGAGTAATCAAGGCCAACTATCGTCCAAAAATCTGTTGAGGGAAGGCAACGAGGCGGACTTGAAAGCGAGGCAGAAGAGCAGGAAAGAGATTTCAAGAGGTACGTTGGAATCGCCTGTAAAGCACAGGAAGAGGGGCACAACTTCGACAATGATGCACTTGGCCAAAAAGGGCGTATGCGTTTTCTCCTGAATATATTCAGGAGAAAACGCATACGCCCTTTTTGGCCAAGCAAGCAAGCGGGCAATGCAAATCTGCACTACAAAGAAGTATCACTTCCCACCGGTCAAAAGGGACATCCACAAAATGTGTAAAAACCAGAAAGGCAAGACAGGCCCTGGAGAACAGGGAGCCTTGTTATGCTGATGGGCGTGATGTAAGTTCCCAACTGCCTCACTGGAGGAGTGCATTGTGTTCCCTAAAACAAGTAAACAACAGAGCTACAGAGCCAAGGGCACGTCCAGTCTAGGGAATATACCTTGGGAAAACTGAAAATCCATAAGACAGAGCCACCCCCAAATTGAGGGCTGCACTGCTTACAGGAACCTCAACCTGGGTACACCTGAAATATCCCAGGAAATATAAAAATGGTTCCAAACATCGTGGAACTTAGGTACGATGGAATATCCCTCAGCCATGAAATCAATGTCATAAGACCAGTAGCAGCAAAATGAGTGGATTCAGGTACGATGATTCTAAGTGAAAGAAGTCACACAGAAAAAGAAACTTATCATAATATATCACTTAGGAAGATCCTGTAAACACGGCTACACATGAACTGAGTTAGGCAAGAGAACAGAGTCTCACATTTAGAAAACACTCTTATGCCTGCTTAAGGGGGAAGGAGAGGTGGGGTGATGCATCAAACCAGAGTTTGATATAAGCACAGGTACCGTTCCAAAAACCAACTATGGAATAGACAAGACCTACACCTTCCTCAGTGAAAGGGACTCAAAACACCATATTTCCCGCAGAGGAATAGATCTGACTAGTAAGAATCTTAAAACCTATGTATTGATATGTCTCCGTAAGGGAATCAAGTGTGTCTAGACTGGCATAAACAGGGCAGCGAGAATCAGCTCAAACCCACTCTAAAAAGGAATTTCAAAAACAGAACAAAGAAACAGGGAAATTCTTTACAATTCCTTCAGGGTCTCTGATGCAACCTGGAATGACCCTATCTACATTGACAGCTGGATGTGGCATAAGGCTGGACACTTGGGACTGAGAGGATTGGTGAGATTGGGTGAGCAAATGCACACCCTTTAAAGCAATAATGCATGGCACCCATTCCATGGGTCCCAGCTCTCCAGGTTGAAGGGAATATTACTACAGCTATAACGTGTACGGGAAACCTAGAGAATGGACACACTGTGAATACGACAGGTTTCTAAAACTCAACGAAGAACCCCTCTCCTGGTGCTCCGGTTTGACTTTCCAACTGCTTTCCTATCAATCTCCCAACTTGGAGAGACAGCCCCTTTAAGCTCCTAGTTCGCACAGGTTGCCAATTTGGCAGAGGATGAAAGGGAAGAGGGAGAACCAATGAGAGAGTAGCTGTTAGGCATTTGGATGGGCACATGTCACTCTAATTTCCCGGCAGGAAGAAGAATGAACCAAAGTCTCAGACATCCACTGGGAACCAGTATAGGTCCTGAACCAAAAGTTTGGACTTGCGTTCAGCTCACAAAAAACGAGTTGAAAAATGGAGCTCAGGGGCACAGCAATTCACAAACTGGCAGAGTAATCAAGGCCAACTATCGTCCAAAAATCTGTTGAGGGAAGGCAACGAGGCGGACTTGAAAGCGAGGCAGAATAGCAGGAAACAGATTTCAAGAGGTACGTTGGAATCGCCTGTAAAGCACAGGAAGAGGGGCACAACTTCGACAATGATGCACTTGGCCAAAAAGGGCGTATGCGTTTTCTCCTGAATATATTCAGGAGAAAACGCATACGCCCTTTTTGGCCAAGCAAGCAAGCGGGCAATGCAAATCTGCACTACAAAGAAGTATCACTTCCCACCGGTCAAAAGGGACATCCACAAAATGTGTAAAAACCAGAAAGGCAAGACAGGCCCTGGAGAACAGGGAGCCTTGTTATGCTGATGGGCGGGATGTAAGTTGCCAACTGCCTCACTGGAGGAGTGCATTGTGTTCCCTAAAACAAGTAAACAACAGAGCTACAGAGCCAAGGGCACGTCCAGTCTAGGGAATATACCTTGGGAAAACTGAAAATCCATAAGACAGAGCCACCCCCAAATTGAGGGCTGCACTGCTTACAGGAACCTCAACCTGGGTACACCTGAAATATCCCAGGAAATATAAAAATGGTTCCAAACATCGTGGAACTTAGGTACGATGGAATATCCCTCAGCCATGAAATCAATGTCATAAGACCAGTAGCAACAAAATGAGTGGATTCAGGTACGATGATTCTAAGTGAAAGAAGTCACACAGAAAAAGAAACTTATCATAAGATATCACTTAGGAAGATCCTGTAAACACGGCTACACATGAACTGAGTTAGGAAAGAGAACAGAGTCTCACATTTAGAAAACACTCTTATGCCTGCTTAAGGGGGAAGGAGAGGTGGGGTGATGCATCAAACCAGAGTTTGATATAAGCACAGGTACCGTTCCAAAAACCAACTATGGAATAGACAAGACCTACACCTTCCTCAGTGAAAGGGACTCAAAACCCCATATTTCCCGCAGAGGAATAGATCTGACTAGTAAGAATCTTAAAACCTATGTATTGATATGTCTCCGTAAGGGAATCAAGTGTGTCTAGACTGGCATAAACAGGGCAGCGAGAATCAGCTCAAACCCACTCTAAAAAGGAATTTCAAAAACAGAACAAAGAAACAGGGAAATTCTTTACAATTCCTTCAGGGTCTCTGATGCAACCTGGAATGACCCTATCTACAATGACAGCTGGATGTGGCATAAGGCTGGACACTTGGGACTGAGAGGATTGGTGAGATTGGGTGAGCAAATGCACACCCTTTAAAGCAATAATGCATGGCACCCATTCCATGGGTCCCAGCTCTCCAGGTTGAAGGGAATATTACTACAGCTATAACGTGTACGGGAAACCTAGAGAATGGACACACTGTGAATACGACAGGTTTCTAAAACTCAACGAAGAGCCCCTCTCCTGGTGCTCCGGTTTGACTTTCCAACTGCTTTCCTATCAATCTCCCAACTTGGAGAGACAGCCCCTTTAAGCTCCTGGTTCGCACAGGTTGCCAATTTGGCAGAGGATGAAAGGGAAGAGGGAGAACCAATGAGAGAGTAGCTGTTAGGCATTTGGATGGGCACATGTCACTCTAATTTCCCGGCAGGAAGAAGAATGAACCAAAGTCTCAGCCACCCACCGGGAACCAGTATAGGTCCTGAACCAAAAGTTTGGACTTGCGTTCAGCTCACAAAAAACGAGTTGAAAAATGGAGCTCAGGGGCACAGCAATTCACAAACTGGCAGAGTAATCAAGGCCAACTATCGTCCAAAAATCTGTTGAGGGAAGGCAACGAGGCGGACTTGAAAGCGAGGCAGAATAGCAGGAAACAGATTTCAAGAGGTACGTTGGAATCGCCTGTAAAGCACAGGAAGAGGGGCACAACTTCGACAATGATGCACTTGGCCAAAAAGGGCGTATGCGTTTTCTCCTGAATATATTCAGGAGAAAACGCATACGCCCTTTTTGGCCAAGCAAGCAAGCGGGCAATGCAAATCTGCACTACAAAGAAGTATCACTTCCCACCGGTCAAAAGGGACATCCACAAAATGTGTAAAAACCAGAAAGGCAAGACAGGCCCTGGAGAACAGGGAGCCTTGTTATGCTGATGGGCGGGATGTAAGTTGCCAACTGCCTCACTGGAGGAGTGCATTGTGTTCCCTAAAACAAGTAAACAACAGAGCTACAGAGCCAAGGGCACGTCCAGTCTAGGGAATATACCTTGGGAAAACTGAAAATCCATAAGACAGAGCCACCCCCAAATTGAGGGCTGCACTGCTTACAGGAACCTCAACCTGGGTACACCTGAAATATCCCAGGAAATATAAAAATGGTTCCAAACATCGTGGAACTTAGGTACGATGGAATATCCCTCAGCCATGAAATCAATGTCATAAGACCAGTAGCAACAAAATGAGTGGATTCAGGTACGATGATTCTAAGTGAAAGAAGTCACACAGAAAAAGAAACTTATCATAAGATATCACTTAGGAAGATCCTGTAAACACGGCTACACATGAACTGAGTTAGGAAAGAGAACAGAGTCTCACATTTAGAAAACACTCTTATGCCTGCTTAAGGGGGAAGGAGAGGTGGGGTGATGCATCAAACCAGAGTTTGATATAAGCACAGGTACCGTTCCAAAAACCAACTATGGAATAGACAAGACCTACACCTTCCTCAGTGAAAGGGACTCAAAACCCCATATTTCCCGCAGAGGAATAGATCTGACTAGTAAGAATCTTAAAACCTATGTATTGATATGTCTCCGTAAGGGAATCAAGTGTGTCTAGACTGGCATAAACAGGGCAGCGAGAATCAGCTCAAACCCACTCTAAAAAGGAATTTCAAAAACAGAACAAAGAAACAGGGAAATTCTTTACAATTCCTTCAGGGTCTCTGATGCAACCTGGAATGACCCTATCTACAATGACAGCTGGATGTGGCATAAGGCTGGACACTTGGGACTGAGAGGATTGGTGAGATTGGGTGAGCAAATGCACACCCTTTAAAGCAATAATGCATGGCACCCATTCCATGGGTCCCAGCTCTCCAGGTTGAAGGGAATATTACTACAGCTATAACGTGTACGGGAAACCTAGAGAATGGACACACTGTGAATACGACAGGTTTCTAAAACTCAACGAAGAGCCCCTCTCCTGGTGCTCCGGTTTGACTTTCCAACTGCTTTCCTATCAATCTCCCAACTTGGAGAGACAGCCCCTTTAAGCTCCTGGTTCGCACAGGTTGCCAATTTGGCAGAGGATGAAAGGGAAGAGGGAGAACCAATGAGAGAGTAGCTGTTAGGCATTTGGATGGGCACATGTCACTCTAATTTCCCGGCAGGAAGAAGAATGAACCAAAGTCTCAGCCACCCACCGGGAACCAGTATAGGTCCTGAACCAAAAGTTTGGACTTGCGTTCAGCTCACAAAAAACGAGTTGAAAAATGGAGCTCAGGGGCACAGCAATTCACAAACTGGCAGAGTAATCAAGGCCAACTATCGTCCAAAAATCTGTTGAGGGAAGGCAACGAGGCGGACTTGAAAGCGAGGCAGAATAGCAGGAAACAGATTTCAAGAGGTACGTTGGAATCGCCTGTAAAGCACAGGAAGAGGGGCACAACTTCGACAATGATGCACTTGGCCAAAAAGGGCGTATGCGTTTTCTCCTGAATATATTCAGGAGAAAACGCATACGCCCTTTTTGGCCAAGCAAGCAAGCGGGCAATGCAAATCTGCACTACAAAGAAGTATCACTTCCCACCGGTCAAAAGGGACATCCACAAAATGTGTAAAAACCAGAAAGGCAAGACACGCCCTGGAGAACAGGGAGCCTTGTTATGCTGATGGGCGTGATGTAAGTTCCCAACTGCCTCACTGGAGGAGTGCATTGTGTTCCCTAAAACAAGTAAACAACAGAGCTACAGAGCCAAGGGCACGTCCAGTCTAGGGAATATACCTTGGGAAAACTGAAAATCCATAAGACAGAGCCACCCCCAAATTGAGGGCTGCACTGCTTACAGGAACCTCAACCTGGGTACACCTGAAATATCCCAGGAAATATAAAAATGGTTCCAAACATCGTGGAACTTAGGTACGATGGAATATCCCTCAGCCATGAAATCAATGTCATAAGACCAGTAGCAGCAAAATGAGTGGATTCAGGTACGATGATTCTAAGTGAAAGAAGTCACACAGAAAAAGAAACTTATCATAAGATATCACTTAGGAAGATCCTGTAAACATGGCTACACATGAACTGAGTTAGGCAAGAGAACAGAGTCTCACATTTAGAAAACACTCTTATGCCTGCTTAAGGGGGAAGGAGAGGTGGGGTGATGCATCAAACCAGAGTTTGATATAAGCACAGGTACCGTTCCAAAAACCAACTATGGAATAGACAAGACCTACACCTTCCTCAGTGAAAGGGACTCAAAACCCCATATTTCCCGCAGAGGAATAGATCTGACTAGTAAGAATCTTAAAACCTATGTATTGATATGTCTCCGTAAGGGAATCAAGTGTGTCTAGACTGGCATAAACAGGGCAGTCAGAATCAGCTCAAACCCACTCTAAAAAGGAATTTCAAAAACAGAACAAAGAAACAGGGAAATTCTTTACAATTCCTTCAGGGTCTCTGATGCAACCTGGAATGACCCTATCTACAATGACAGCTGGATGTGGCATAAGGCTGGACACTTGGGACTGAGAGGATTGGTGAGATTGGGTGAGCAAATGCACACCCTTTAAAGCAATAATGCATGGCACCCATTCCATGGGTCCCAGCTCTCCAGGTTGAAGGGAATATTACTACAGCTATAACGTGTACGGGAAACCTAGAGAATGGACACACTGTGAATACGACAGGTTTCTAAAACGCAACGAAGAGCCCCTCTCCTGGTGCTCCGGTTTGACTTTCCAACTGCTTTCCTATCAATCTCCCAACTTGGAGAGACAGCCCCTTTAAGCTCCTGGTTCGCACAGGTTGCCAATTTGGCAGAGGATGAAAGGGAAGAGGGAGAACCAATGAGAGAGTAGCTGTTAGGCATTTGGATGGGCACATGTCACTCTAATTTCCCGGCAGGAAGAAGAATGAACCAAAGTCTCAGCCACCCACCGGGAACCAGTATAGGTCCTGAACCAAAAGTTTGGACTTGCGTTCAGCTCACAAAAAACGAGTTGAAAAATGGAGCTCAGGGGCACAGCAATTCACAAACTGGCAGAGTAATCAAGGCCAACTATCGTCCAAAAATCTGTTGAGGGAAGGCAACGAGGCGGACTTGAAAGCGAGGCAGAATAGCAGGAAACAGATTTCAAGAGGTACATTGGAATCGCCTGTAAAGCACAGGAAGAGGGGCACAACTTCGACAATGATGCACTTGGCCAAAAAGGGCGTATGCGTTTTCTCCTGAATATATTCAGGAGAAAACGCATACGCCCTTTTTGGCCAAGCAAGCAAGCGGGCAATGCAAATCTGCACTACAAAGAAGTATCACTTCCCACCGGTCAAAAGGGACATCCACAAAATGTGTAAAAACCAGAAAGGCAAGACAGGCCCTGGAGAACAGGGAGCCTTGTTATGCTGATGGGCGTGATGTAAGTTCCCAACTGCCTCACTGGAGGAGTGCATTGTGTTCCCTAAAACAAGTAAACAACAGAGCTACAGAGCCAAGGGCACGTCCAGTCTAGGGAATATACCTTGGGAAAACTGAAAATCCATAAGACAGAGCCACCCCCAAATTGAGGGCTGCACTGCTTACAGGAACCTCAACCTGGGTACACCTGAAATATCCCAGGAAATATAAAAATGGTTCCAAACATCGTGGAACTTAGGTACGATGGAATATCCCTCAGCCATGAAATCAATGTCATAAGACCAGTAGCAGCAAAATGAGTGGATTCAGGTACGATGATTCTAAGTGAAAGAAGTCACACAGAAAAAGAAACTTATCATAAGATATCACTTAGGAAGATCCTGTAAACATGGCTACACATGAACTGAGTTAGGCAAGAGAACAGAGTCTCACATTTAGAAAACACTCTTATGCCTGCTTAAGGGGGAAGGAGAGGTGGGGTGATGCATCAAACCAGAGTTTGATATAAGCACAGGTACCGTTCCAAAAACCAACTATGGAATAGACAAGACCTACACCTTCCTCAGTGAAAGGGACTCAAAACCCCATATTTCCCGCAGAGGAATAGATCTGACTAGTAAGAATCTTAAAACCTATGTATTGATATGTCTCCGTAAGGGAATCAAGTGTGTCTAGACTGGCATAAACATGGCAGCGAGAATCAGCTCAAACCCACTCTAAAAAGGAATTTCAAAAACAGAACAAAGAAACAGGGAAATTCTTTACAATTCCTTCAGGGTCTCTGATGCAACCTGGAATGACCCTATCTACAATGACAGCTGGATGTGGCATAAGGCTGGACACTTGGGACTGAGAGGATTGGTGAGATTGGGTGAGCAAATGCACACCCTTTAAAGCAATAATGCATGGCACCCATTCCATGGGTCCCAGCTCTCCAGGTTGAAGGGAATATTACTACAGCTATAACGTGTACGGGAAACCTAGAGAATGGACACACTGTGAATACGACAGGTTTCTAAAACTCAACGAAGAGCCCCTCTCCTGGTGCTCCGGTTTGACTTTCCAACTGCTTTCCTATCAATCTCCCAACTTGGAGAGACAGCCCCTTTAAGCTCCTAGTTCGCACAGGTTGCCAATTTGGCAGAGGATGAAAGGGAAGAGGGAGAACCAATGAGAGAGTAGCTGTTAGGCATTTGGATGGGCACATGTCACTCTAATTTCCCGGCAGGAAGAAGAATGAACCAAAGTCTCAGCCACCCACCGGGAACCAGTATAGGTCCTGTACCAAAAGTTTGGACTTGCGTTCAGCTCACAAAAAACGAGTTGAAAAATGGAGCTCAGGGGCACAGCAATTCACAAATTGGCAGAGTAATCAAGGCCAACTATCGTCCAAAAATCTGTTGAGGGAAGGCAACGAGGCGGACTTGAAAGCGAGGCAGAATAGCAGGAAAGAGATTTCAAGAGGTACGTTGGAATCGCCTGTAAAGCACAGGAAGAGGGACACAACTTCGACAATGATGCACTTGGCCAAAAAGGGCGTATGCGTTTTCTCCTGAATATATTCAGGAGAAAACGCATACGCCCTTTTTGGCCAAGCAAGCAAGCGGGCAATGCAAATCTGCACTACAAAGAAGTATCACTTCCCACCGGTCAAAAGGGACATCCACAAAATGTGTAAAAACCAGAAAGGCAAGACAGGCCCTGGAGAACAGGGAGCCTTGTTATGCTGATGGGCGGGATGTAAGTTGCCAACTGCCTCACTGGAGGAGTGCATTGTGTTCCCTAAAACAAGTAAACAACAGAGCTACAGAGCCAAGGGCACGTCCAGTCTAGGGAATATACCCTGGGAAAACTGAAAATCCATAAGACAGAGCCACCCCCAAATTGAGGGCTGCACTGCTTACAGGAACCTCAACCTGGGTACACCTGAAATATCCCAGGAAATATAAAAATGGTTCCAAACATCGTGGAACTTAGGTACGATGGAATATCCCTCAGCCATGAAATCAATGTCATAAGACCAGTAGCAGCAAAATGAGTGGATTCAGGTACGATGATTCTAAGTGAAAGAAGTCACACAGAAAAAGAAACTTATCATAAGATATCACTTAGGAAGATCCTGTAAACATGGCTACACATGAACTGAGTTAGGCAAGAGAACAGAGTCTCACATTTAGAAAACACTCTTATGCCTGCTTAAGGGGGAAGGAGAGGTGGGGTGATGCATCAAACCAGAGTTTGATATAAGCACAGGTACCGTTCCAAAAACCAACTATGGAATAGACAAGACCTACACCTTCCTCAGTGAAAGGGACTCAAAACCCCATATTTCCCGCAGAGGAATAGATCTGACTAGTAAGAATCTTAAAACCTATGTATTGATATGTCTCCGTAAGGGAATCAAGTGTGTCTAGACTGGCATAAACATGGCAGCGAGAATCAGCTCAAACCCACTCTAAAAAGGAATTTCAAAAACAGAACAAAGAAACAGGGAAATTCTTTACAATTCCTTCAGGGTCTCTGATGCAACCTGGAATGACCCTGTCTACAATGACAGCTGGATGTGGCATAAGGCTGGACACTTGGGACTGAGAGGATTGGTGAGATTGGGTGAGCAAATGCACACCCTTTAAAGCAATAATGCATGGCACCCATTCCATGGGTCCCAGCTCTCCAGGTTGAAGGGAATATTACTACAGCTATAACGTGTACGGGAAACCTAGAGAATGGACACACTGTGAATACGAAAGGTTTCTAAAACTCAACGAAGAGCCCCTCTCCTGGTGCTCCGGTTTGACTTTCCAACTGCTTTCCTATCAATCTCCCAACTTGGAGAGACAGCCCCTTTAAGCTCCTGGTTCGCACAGGTTGCCAATTTGGCAGAGGATGAAAGGGAAGAGCGAGAACCAATGAGAGAGTAGCTGTTAGGCATTTGGATGGGCACATGTCACTCTAATTTCCCGGCAGGAAGAAGAATGAACCAAAGTCTCAGCCACCCACCGGGAACCAGTAGAGGTCCTGAACCAAAAGTTTGGACTTGCGTTCAGCTCACAAAAAATGAGTTGAAAAATGGAGCTCAGGGGCACAGCAATTCACAAATTGGCAGAGTAATCAAGGCCAACTATCGTCCAAAAATCTGTTGAGGGAAGGCAACGAGGCGGACTTGAAAGCGAGGCAGAATAGCAGGAAAGAGATTTCAAGAGGTACGTTGGAATCGCCTGTAAAGCACAGGAAGAGGGGCACAACTTCGACAATGATGCACTTGGCCAAAAAGGGCGTATGCGTTTTCTCCTGAATATATTCAGGAGAAAACGCATACGCCCTTTTTGGCCAAGCAAGCAAGCGGGCAATGCAAATCTGCACTACAAAGAAGTATCACTTCCCACCGGTCAAAAGGGACATCCACAAAATGTGTAAAAACCAGAAAGGCAAGACAGGCCCTGGAGAACAGGGAGCCTTGTTATGCTGATGGGCGGGATGTAAGTTGCCAACTGCCTCACTGGAGGAGTGCATTGTGTTCCCTAAAACAAGTAAACAACAGAGCTACAGAGCCAAGGGCACGTCCAGTCTAGGGAATATACCTTGGGAAAACTGAAAATCCATAAGACAGAGCCACCCCCAAATTGAGGGCTGCACTGCTTACAGGAACCTCAACCTGGGTACACCTGAAATATCCCAGGAAATATAAAAATGGTTCCAAACATCGTGGAACTTACGTACGATGGAATATCCCTCAGCCATGAAATCAATGTCATAAGACCAGTAGCAGCAAAATGAGTGGATTCAGGTACGATGATTCTAAGTGAAAGAAGTCACACAGAAAAAGAAACTTATCATAAGATATCACTTAGGAAGATCCTGTAAACATGGCTACACATGAACTGAGTTAGGCACGAAAACAGAGTCTCACATTTAGAAAACACTCTTATGCCTGCTTAAGGGGGAAGGAGAGGTGGGGTGATGCATCAAACCAGAGTTTGATATAAGCACAGGTACTGTTCCAAAAACCAACTATGGAATAGACAAGACCTACACCTTCCTCAATGAAAGGGACTCGAAACCCCATATTTCCCGCAGAGGAATAGATCTGACTAGTAAGAATCTTAAAACCTATGTATTGATATGTCTCCGTAAGGGAATCAAGTGTGTCTAGACTGGCATAAACAGGGCAGCGAGAATCAGCTCAAACCCACTCTAAAAAGGAATTTCAAAAACAGAACAAAGAAACAGGGAAATTCTTTACAATTCCTTCAGGGTCTCTGATGCAACCTGGAATGACCCTATCTACAATGACAGCTGGATGTGGCATAAGGCTGGACACTTGGGACTGAGAGGATTGGTGAGATTGGGTGAGCAAATGCAGACCCTTTAAAGCAATAACGCATGGCACCCATTCCATGGGTCCCAGCTCTCCAGGTTGAAGGGAATATTACTACAGCTATAACGTGTACGGGAAACCTAGAGAATGGACACACTGTGAATACCAAAGGTTTCTAAAACTCAACGAAGAGCCCCTCTCCTGGTGCTCCGGTTTGACTTTCCAACTGCTTTCCTATCAATCTCCCAACTTGGAGAGACAGCCCCTTTAAGCTCCTGGTTTGCACAGGTTGCCAATTTGGCAGAGGATGAAAGGGAAGAGGGAGAACCAATGAGAGAGTAGCTGTTAGACATTTGGATGGGCACATGTCACTCTAATTTCCCGGCAGGAAGAAGAATTAACCAAAGTCTCAGCCACCCACCGGGAACCAGTAGAGGTCCTGAACCAAAAGTTTGGACTTGCGTTCTGCTCACAAAAAACGAGTTGAAAAATGGAGCTCAGGGGCACAGCAATTCACAAACTGGCAGAGTAATCAAGGCCAACTATCGTCCAAAAATCTGTTGAGGGAAGGCAACGAGGCGGACTTGAAAGCGAGGCAGAATAGCAGGAAACAGATTTCAAGAGGTACGTTGGAATCGCCTGTAAAGCACAGGAAGAGGGGCACAACTTCGACAATGATGCACTTGGCCAAAAAGGGCGTATGCGTTTTCTCCTGAATATATTCAGGAGAAAACGCATACGCCCTTTTTGGCCAAGCAAGCAAGCGGGCAATGCAAATCTGCACTACAAAGAAGTATCACTTCCCACCGGTCAAAAGGGACATCCACAAAATGTGTAAAAACCAGAAAGGCAAGACAGGCCCTGGAGAACAGGGAGCCTTGTTATGCTGATGGGCGGGATGTAAGTTGCCAACTGCCTCACTGGAGGAGTGCATTGTGTTCCCAAAACAAGTAAACAATAGAGCTACAGAGCCAAGGGCACTTCCAGTCTAGGGAATATACCTTGGGAAAACTGAAAATCCATAAGACAGAGCCACCCCCAAATTGAGGGCTGCACTGCTTACAGGAACCTCAACCTGGGTACACCTGAAATATCCCAGGAAATATAAAAATGGTTCCAAACATCGTGGAACTTAGGTACGATGGAATATCCCTCAGCCATGAAATCAATGTCATAAGACCAGTAGCAGCAAAATGAGTGGATTCAGGTACGATGATTCTAGGTGAAAGAAGTCACACAGAAAAAGAAACTTATCATAAGATATCACTTAGGAAGATCCTGTAAACATGGCTACACATGAACTGAGTTAGGCAAGAGAACAGAGTCTCACATTTAGAAAACACTCTTATGCCTGCTTAAGGGGGAAGGAGAGGTGGGGTGATGCATCAAACCAGAGTTTGATATAAGCACAGGTACCGTTCCAAAAACCAACTATGGAATAGACAAGACCTACACCTTCCTCAGTGAAAGGGACTCAAAACCCCATATTTCCCGCAGAGGAATAGATCTGACTAGTAAGAATCTTAAAACCTATGTATTGATATGTCTCCGTAAGGGAATCAAGTGTGTCTAGACTGGCATAAACAGGGCAGCGAGAATCAGCTCAAACCCACTCTAAAAAGGAATTTCAAAAACAGAACAAAGAAACAGGGAAATTCTTTACAATTCCTTCAGGGTCTCTGATGCAACCTGGAATGACCCTATCTACAATGACAGCTGGATGTGGCATAAGGCTGGACACTTGGGACTGAGAGGATTGGTGAGATTGGGTGAGCAAATGCAGACCCTTTAAATCAATAACGCATGGCACCCATTCCATGGGTCCCAGCTCTCCAGGTTGAAGGGAATATTACTACAGCTATAACGTGTACGGGAAACCTAGAGAATGGACACACTGTGAATACCAAAGGTTTCTAAAACTCAACGAAGAGCCCCTCTCCTGGTGCTCCGGTTTGACTTTCCAACTGCTTTCCTATCAATCTCCCAACTTGGAGAGACAGCCCCTTTAAGCTCCTGGTTTGCACAGGTTGCCAATTTGGCAGAGGATGAAAGGGAAGAGGGAGAACCAATGAGAGAGTAGCTGTTAGACATTTGGATGGGCACATGTCACTCTAATTTCCCGGCAGGAAGAAGAATTAACCAAAGTCTCAGCCACCCAGCGGGAACCAGTAGAGGTCCTGAACCAAAAGTTTGGACTTGCGTTCTGCTCACAAAAAACGAGTTGAAAAATGGAGCTCAGGGGCACAGCAATTCACAAACTGGCAGAGTAATCAAGGCCAACTATCGTCCAAAAATCTGTTGAGGGAAGGCAACGAGGCGGACTTGAAAGCGAGGCAGAATAGCAGGAAACAGATTTCAAGAGGTACGTTGGAATCGCCTGTAAAGCACAGGAAGAGGGGCACAACTTCGACAATGATGCACTTGGCCAAAAAGGGCGTATGCGTTTTCTCCTGAATATATTCAGGAGAAAACGCATACGCCCTTTTTGGCCAAGCAAGCAAGCGGGCAATGCAAATCTGCACTACAAAGAAGTATCACTTCCCACCGGTCAAAAGGGACATCCACAAAATGTGTAAAAACCAGAAAGGCAAGACAGGCCCTGGAGAACAGGGAGCCTTGTTATGCTGATGGGCGGGATGTAAGTTGCCAACTGCCTCACTGGAGGAGTGCATTGTGTTCCCAAAACAAGTAAACAATAGAGCTACAGAGCCAAGGGCACTTCCAGTC
Organism: Mesoplodon mirus; assembly: GCF_964341445.2. Taxonomy (NCBI): domain Eukaryota; kingdom Metazoa; phylum Chordata; class Mammalia; order Artiodactyla; family Ziphiidae; genus Mesoplodon; species Mesoplodon mirus. The sequence continues at coordinate 109,112,318 of NC_138987.1, read as the reverse complement.
TAGGGAATATACCTTGGGAAAACTGAAAATCCATAAGACAGAGCCACCCCCAAATTGAGGGCTGCACTGCTTACAGGAACCTCAACCTGGGTACACCTGAAATATCCCAGGAAATATAAAAATGGTTCCAAACATCGTGGAACTTACGTACGATGGAATATCCCTCAGCCATGAAATCAATGTCATAAGACCAGTAGCAGCAAAATGAGTGGATTCAGGTACGATGATTCTAAGTGAAAGAAGTCACACAGAAAAAGAAACTTATCATAAGATATCACTTAGGAAGATCCTGTAAACATGGCTACACATGAACTGAGTTAGGCAAGAGAACAGAGTCTCACATTTAGAAAACACTCTTATGCCTGCTTAAGGGGGAAGGAGAGGTGGGGTGATGCATCAAACCAGAGTTTGATATAAGCACAGGTACTGTTCCAAAAACCAACTATGGAATAGACAAGACCTACACCTTCCTCAATGAAAGGGACTCGAAACCCCATATTTCCCGCAGAGGAATAGATCTGACTAGTAAGAATCTTAAAACCTATGTATTGATATGTCTCCGTAAGGGAATCAAGTGTGTCTAGACTGGCATAAACAGGGCAGCGAGAATCAGCTCAAACCCACTCTAAAAAGGAATTTCAAAAACAGAACAAAGAAACAGGGAAATTCTTTACAATTCCTTCAGGGTCTCTGATGCAACCTGGAATGACCCTATCTACAATGACAGCTGGATGTGGCATAAGGCTGGACACTTGGGACTGAGAGGATTGGTGAGATTGGGTGAGCAAATGCAGACCCTTTAAAGCAATAACGCATGGCACCCATTCCATGGGTCCCAGCTCTCCAGGTTGAAGGGAATATTACTACAGCTATAACGTGTACGGGAAACCTAGAGAATGGACACACTGTGAATACCAAAGGTTTCTAAAACTCAACGAAGAGCCCCTCTCCTGGTGCTCCGGTTTGACTTTCCAACTGCTTTCCTATCAATCTCCCAACTTGGAGAGACAGCCCCTTTAAGCTCCTGGTTCGCACAGGTTGCCAATTTGGCAGAGGATGAAAGGGAAGAGGGAGAACCAATGAGAGAGTAGCTGTTAGGCATTTGGATGGGCACATGTCACTCTAATTTCCCGGCAGGAAGAAGAATGAACCAAAGTCTCAGCCACCCACCGGGAACCAGTATAGGTCCTGAACCAAAAGTTTGGACTTGCGTTCAGCTCACAAAAAACGAGTTGAAAAATGGTGCTCAGGGGCACAGCAATTCACAAACTGGCAGAGTAATCAAGGCCAACTAGCGTCCAAAAATCTGTTGAGGGAAGGCAACGAGGCGGACTTGAAAGCGAGGCAGAATAGCAGGAAACAGATTTCAAGAGGTACGTTGGAATCGCCTGTAAAGCACAGGAAGAGGGGCACAACTTCGACAATGATGCACTTGGCCAAAAAGGGCGTATGCGTTTTCTCCTGAATATATTCAGGAGAAAACGCATACGCCCTTTTTGGCCAAGCAAGCAAGCGGGCAATGCAAATCTGCACTACAAAGAAGTATCACTTCCCACCGGTCAAAAGGGACATCCACAAAATGTGTAAAAACCAGAAAGGCAAGACAGGCCCTGGAGAACAGGGAGCCTTGTTATGCTGATGGGCGGGATGTAAGTTGCCAACTGCCTCACTGGAGGAGTGCATTGTGTTCCCTAAAACAAGTAAACAACAGAGCTACAGAGCCAAGGGCACGTCCAGTCTAGGGAATATACCTTGGGAAAACTGAAAATCCATAAGACAGAGCCACCCCCAAATTGAGGGCTGCACTGCTTACAGGAACCTCAACCTGGGTACACCTGAAATATCCCAGGAAATATAAAAATGGTTCCAAACATCGTGGAACTTACGTACGATGGAATATCCCTCAGCCATGAAATCAATGTCATAAGACCAGTAGCAGCAAAATGAGTGGATTCAGGTACGATGATTCTAAGTGAAAGAAGTCACACAGAAAAAGAAACTTATCATAAGATATCACTTAGGAAGATCCTGTAAACATGGCTACACATGAACTGAGTTAGGCAAGAGAACAGAGTCTCACATTTAGAAAACACTCTTATGCCTGCTTAAGGGGGAAGGAGAGGTGGGGTGATGCATCAAACCAGAGTTTGATATAAGCACAGGTACTGTTCCAAAAACCAACTATGGAATAGACAAGACCTACACCTTCCTCAATGAAAGGGACTCGAAACCCCATATTTCCCGGAGAGGAATAGATCTGACTAGTAAGAATCTTAAAACCTATGTATTGATATGTCTCCGTAAGGGAATCAAGTGTGTCTAGACTGGCATAAACAGGGCAGCGAGAATCAGCTCAAACCCACTCTAAAAAGGAATTTCAAAAACAGAACAAAGAAACAGGGAAATTCTTTACAATTCCTTCAGGGTCTCTGATGCAACCTGGAATGACCCTATCTACAATGACAGCTGGATGTGGCATAAGGCTGGACACTTGGGACTGAGAGGATTGGTGAGATTGGGTGAGCAAATGCAGACCCTTTAAAGCAATAACGCATGGCACCCATTCCATGGGTCCCAGCTCTCCAGGTTGAAGGGAATATTACTACAGCTATAACGTGTACGGGAAACCTAGAGAATGGACACACTGTGAATACCAAAGGTTTCTAAAACTCAACGAAGAGCCCCTCTCCTGGTGCTCCGGTTTGACTTTCCAACTGCTTTCCTATCAATCTCCCAACTTGGAGAGACAGCCCCTTTAAGCTCCTGGTTCGCACAGGTTGCCAATTTGGCAGAGGATGAAAGGGAAGAGGGAGAACCAATGAGAGAGTAGCTGTTAGGCATTTGGATGGGCACATGTCACTCTAATTTCCCGGCAGGAAGAAGAATGAACCAAAGTCTCAGCCACCCACCGGGAACCAGTATAGGTCCTGAACCAAAAGTTTGGACTTGCGTTCAGCTCACAAAAAACGAGTTGAAAAATGGTGCTCAGGGGCACAGCAATTCACAAACTGGCAGAGTAATCAAGGCCAACTATCGTCCAAAAATCTGTTGAGGGAAGGCAACGAGGCGGACTTGAAAGCGAGGCAGAATAGCAGGAAACAGATTTCAAGAGGTACGTTGGAATCGCCTGTAAAGCACAGGAAGAGGGGCACAACTTCGACAATGATGCACTTGGCCAAAAAGGGCGTATGCGTTTTCTCCTGAATATATTCAGGAGAAAACGCATACGCCCTTTTTGGCCAAGCAAGCAAGCGGGCAATGCAAATCTGCACTACAAAGAAGTATCACTTCCCACCGGTCAAAAGGGACATCCACAAAATGTGTAAAAACCAGAAAGGCAAGACAGGCCCTGGAGAACAGGGAGCCTTGTTATGCTGATGGGCGGGATGTAAGTTGCCAACTGCCTCACTGGAGGAGTGCATTGTGTTCCCTAAAACAAGTAAACAACAGAGCTACAGAGCCAAGGGCACGTCCAGTCTAGGGAATATACCTTGGGAAAACTGAAAATCCATAAGACAGAGCCACCCCCAAATTGAGGGCTGCACTGCTTACAGGAACCTCAACCTGGGTACACCTGAAATATCCCAGGAAATATAAAAATGGTTCCAAACATCGTGGAACTTAGGTACGATGGAATATCCCTCAGCCATGAAATCAATGTCATAAGACCAGTAGCAGCAAAATGAGTGGATTCAGGTACGATGATTCTAAGTGAAAGAAGTCACACAGAAAAAGAAACTTATCATAAGATATCACTTAGGAAGATCCTGTAAACATGGCTACACATGAACTGAGTTAGGCAAGAGAACAGAGTCTCACATTTAGAAAACACTCTTATGCCTGCTTAAGGGGGAAGGAGAGGTGGGGTGATGCATCAAACCAGAGTTTGATATAAGCACAGGTACCGTTCCAAAAACCAACTATGGAATAGACAAGACCTACACCTTCCTCAGTGAAAGGGACTCAAAACCCCATATTTCCCGCAGAGGAATAGATCTGACTAGTAAGAATCTTAAAACCTATGTATTGATATGTCTCCGTAAGGGAATCAAGTGTGTCTAGACTGGCATAAACAGGGCAGCGAGAATCAGCTCAAACCCACTCTAAAAAGGAATTTCAAAAACAGAACAAAGAAACAGGGAAATTCTTTACAATTCCTTCAGGGTCTCTGATGCAACCTGGAATGACCCTATCTACAATGACAGCTGGATGTGGCATAAGGCTGGACACTTGGGACTGAGAGGATTGGTGAGATTGGGTGAGCAAATGCAGACCCTTTAAATCAATAACGCATGGCACCCATTCCATGGGTCCCAGCTCTCCAGGTTGAAGGGAATATTACTACAGCTATAACGTGTACGGGAAACCTAGAGAATGTACACACTGTGAATACCAAAGGTTTCTAAAACTCAACGAAGAGCCCCTCTCCTGGTGCTCCGGTTTGACTTTCCAACTGCTTTCCTATCAATCTCCCAACTTGGAGAGACAGCCCCTTTAAGCTCCTGGTTTGCACAGGTTGCCAATTTGGCAGAGGATGAAAGGGAAGAGGGAGAACCAATGAGAGAGTAGCTGTTAGACATTTGGATGGGCACATGTCACTCTAATTTCCCGGCAGGAAGAAGAATCAACCAAAGTCTCAGCCACCCACCGGGAACCAGTAGAGGTCCTGAACCAAAAGTTTGGACTTGCGTTCAGCTCACAAAAAACGAGTTGAAAAATGGAGCTCAGGGGCACAGCAATTCACAAACTGGCAGAGTAATCAAGGCCAACTATCGTCCAAAAATCTGTTGAGGGAAGGCAACGAGGCGGACTTGAAAGCGAGGCAGAATAGCAGGAAACAGATTTCAAGAGGTACGTTGGAATCGCCTGTAAAGCACAGGAAGAGGGGCACAACTTCGACAATGATGCACTTGGCCAAAAAGGGCGTATGCGTTTTCTCCTGAATATATTCAGGAGAAAACGCATACGCCCTTTTTGGCCAAGCAAGCAAGCGGGCAATGCAAATCTGCACTACAAAGAAGTATCACTTCCCACCGGTCAAAAGGGACATCCACAAAATGTGTAAAAACCAGAAAGGCAAGACAGGCCCTGGAGAACAGGGAGCCTTGTTATGCTGATGGGCGGGATGTAAGTTGCCAACTGCCTCACTGGAGGAGTGCATTGTGTTCCCAAAACAAGTAAACAATAGAGCTACAGAGCCAAGGGCACTTCCAGTCTAGGGAATATACCTTGGGAAAACTGAAAATCCATAAGACAGAGCCACCCCCAAATTGAGGGCTGCACTGCTTACAGGAACCTCAACCTGGGTACACCTGAAATATCCCAGGAAATATAAAAATGGTTCCAAACATCGTGGAACTTACATACGATGGAATATCCCTCAGCCATGAAATCAATGTCATAAGACCAGTAGCAGCAAAATGAGTGGATTCAGGTACGATGATTCTAAGTGAAAGAAGTCACACAGAAAAAGAAACTTATCATAAGATATCACTTAGGAAGATCCTGTAAACATGGCTACACATGAACTGAGTTAGGCAAGAGAACAGAGTCTCACATTTAGAAAACACTCTTATGCCTGCTTAAGGGGGAAGGAGAGGTGGGGTGATGCATCAAACCAGAGTTTGATATAAGCACAGGTACCGTTCCAAAAACCAACTATGGAATAGACAAGACCTACACCTTCCTCAGTGAAAGGGACTCAAAACCCCATATTTCCCGCAGAGGAATAGATCTGACTAGTAAGGATCTTAAAACCTATGTATTGATATGTCTCCGTAAGGGAATCAAGTGTGTCTAGACTGGCATAAACATGGCAGCGAGAATCAGCTCAAACCCACTCTAAAAAGGAATTTCAAAAACAGAACAAAGAAACAGGGAAATTCTTTACAATTCCTTCAGGGTCTCTGATGCAACCTGGAATGACCCTATCTACAATGACAGCTGGATGTGGCATAAGGCTGGACACTTGGGACTGAGAGGATTGGTGAGATTGGGTGAGCAAATGCAGACCCTTTAAAGCAATAACGCATGGCACCCATTCCATGGGTCCCAGCTCTCCAGGTTGAAGGGAACATTACTACAGCTATAACATGTACAGGAAACCTAGAGAATGGACACACTGTGAATACCAAAGGTTTCTAAAACTCAACGAAGAGCCCCTCTCCTGGTGCTCCGGTTTGACTTTCCAACTGCTTTCCTATCAATCTCCCAACTTGGAGAGACAGCCCCTTTAAGCTCCTGGTTCGCACAGGTTGCCAATTTGGCAGAGGATGAAAGGGAAGAGCGAGAACCAATGAGAGAGTAGCTGTTAGGCATTTGGATGGGCACATGTCACTCTAATTTCCCGGCAGGAAGAAGAATTAACCAAAGTCTCAGCCACCCACCGGGAACCAGTAGAGGTCCTGAACCACAAGTTTGGACTTGCGTTCAGCTCACAAAAAACGAGTTGAAAAATGGAGCTCAGGGGCACAGCAATTCACAAACTGGCAGAGTAATCAAGGCCAACTATCGTCCAAAAATCTGTTGAGGGAAGGCAACGAGGCGGACTTGAAAGCGAGGCAGAATAGCAGGAAACAGATTTCAAGAGGTACGTTGGAATCGCCTGTAAAGCACAGGAAGAGGGGCACAACTTCGACAATGATGCACTTGGCCAAAAAGTGTGTATGCGTTTTCTCCTGAATATATTCAGGAGAAAACGCATACGCCCTTTTTGGCCAAGCAAGCAAGCGGGCAATGCAAATCTGCACTACAAAGAAGTATCACTTCCCACCGGTCAAAAGGGACATCCACAAAATGTGTAAAAACCAGAAAGGCAAGACAGGCCCTGGAGAACAGGGAGCCTTGTTATGCTGATGGGCGGGATGTAAGTTGCCAACTGCCTCACTGGAGGAGTGCATTGTGTTCCCTAAAACAAGTAAACAACAGAGCTACAGAGCCAAGGGCACGTCCAGTCTAGGGAATATACCTTGGGAAAACTGAAAATCCATAAGACAGAGCCACCCCCAAATTGAGGGCTGCACTGCTTACAGGAACCTCAACCTGGGTACACCTGAAATATCCCAGGAAATATAAAAATGGTTCCAAACATCGTGGAACTTAGGTACGATGGAATATCCCTCAGCCATGAAATCAATGTCATAAGACCAGTAGCAGCAAAATGAGTGGATTCAGGTACGATGATTCTAAGTGAAAGAAGTCACACAGAAAAAGAAACTTATCATAAGATATCACTTAGGAAGATCCTGTAAACATGGCTACACATGAACTGAGCTAGGCAAGATAACACAGTCTCACATTTAGAAAACACTCTTATGCCTGCTTAAGGGGGAAGGAGAGGTGGGGTGATGCATCAAACCAGAGTTTGATATAAGCACAGGTACCGTTCCAAAAACCAACTATGGAATAGACAAGACCTACACCTTCCTCAGTGAAAGGGACTCAAAACCCCATATTTCCCGCAGAGGAATAGATCTGACTAGTAAGAATCTTAAAACCTATGTATTGATATGTCTCCGTAAGGGAATCAAGTGTGTCTAGACTGGCATAAACAGGGCAGCGAGAATCAGCTCAAACCCACTCTAAAAAGGAATTTCAAAAACAGAACAAAGAAACAGGGAAATTCTTTACAATTCCTTCAGGGTCTCTGATGCAACCTGGAATGACCCTATCTACAATGACAGCTGGATGTGGCATAAGGCTGGACACTTGGGACTGAGAGGATTGGTGAGATTGGGTGAGCAAATGCAGACCCTTTAAAGCAATAACGCATGGCACCCATTCCATGGGTCCCAGCTCTCCAGGTTGAAGGGAATATTACTACAGCTATAACGTGTACGGGAAACCTAGAGAATGGAAACACTGTGAATACCAAAGGTTTCTAAAACTCAACGAAGAGCCCTTCTCCTGGTGCTCCGGTTTGACTTTCCAACTGCTTTCCTATCAATCTCCCAACTTGGAGAGACAGCCCCTTTAAGCTCCTGGTTCGCACAGGTTGCCAATTTGGCAGAGGATGAAAGGGAAGAGGGAGAACCAATGAGAGAGTAGCTGTTAGGCATTTGGATGGGCACATGTCACTCTAATTTCCCGGCAGGAAGAAGAAGTAACCAAAGACTCAGCCACCCACCGGGAACCAGTAGAGGTCCTGAACCAAAAGTTTGGACTTGCGTTCAGCTCACAAAAAACGAGTTGAAAAATGGAGCTCAGGGGCACAGCAATTCACAAACTGGCAGAGTAATCAAGGCCAACTATCGTCCAAAAATCTGTTGAGGGAAGGCAACGAGGCGTACTTGAAAGCGAGGCAGAATAGCAGGAAACAGATTTCAAGAGGTACGTTGGAATCGCCTGTAAAGCACAGGAAGAGGGGCACAACTTCGACAATGATGCACTTGGCCAAAAAGGGCGTATGCGTTTTCTCCTGAATATATTCAGGAGAAAACGCATACGCCCTTTTTGGCCAAGCAAGCAAGCGGGCAATGCAAATCTGCACTACAAAGAAGTATCACTTCCCACCGGTCAAAAGGGACATCCACAAAATGTGTAAAAACCAGAAAGGCAAGACAGGCCCTGGAGAACAGGGAGCCTTGTTATGCTGATGGGCGGGATGTAAGTTGCCAACTGCCTCACTGGAGGAGTGCATTGTGTTCCCTAAAACAAGTAAACAACAGAGCTACAGAGCCAAGGGCACTTCCAGTCTAGGGAATATACCTTGGGAAAATTGAAAATCCATAAGACAGAGCCACCCCCAAATTGAGGGCTGCACTGCTTACAGGAACCTCAACCTGGGTACACCTGAAATATCCCAGGAAATATAAAAATGGTTCCAAACATCGTGGAACTTACGTACGATGGAATATCCCTCAGCCATGAAATCAATGTCATAAGACCAGTAGCAGCAAAATGAGTGGATTCAGGTACGATGATTCTAAGTGAAAGAAGTCACACAGAAAAAGAAACTTATCATAAGATATCGCTTAGGAAGATCCTGTAAACATGGCTACACATGAACTGAGTTAGGCAAGAGAACAGAGTCTCACATTTAGAAAACACTCTTATGCCTGCTTAAGGGGGAAGGAGAGGTGGGGTGATGCATCAAACCAGAGTTTGATATAAGCACAGGTACCGTTCCAAAAACCAACTATGGAATAGACAAGACCTACACCTTCCTCAGTGAAAGGGACTCAAAACCCCATATTTCCCGCAGAGGAATAGATCTGACTAGTAAGAATCTTAAAACCTATGTATTGATATGTCTCCGTAAGGGAATCAAGTGTGTCTAGACTGGCATAAACATGGCAGCGAGAATCAGCTCAAACCCACTCTAAAAAGGAATTTCAAAAACAGAACAAAGAAACAGGGCAATTCTTTACAATTCCTTCAGGGTCTCTGATGCAACCTGGAATGACCCTATCTACAATGACAGCTGGATGTGGCATAAGGCTGGACACTTGGGACTGAGAGGATTGGTGAGATTGGGTGAGCAAATGCTCACCCTTTAAAGCAATAATGCATGGCACCAATTCCATGGGTCCCAGCTCTCCAGGTTGAAGGGAATATTACTACAGCTATAACGTGTACGGGAAACCTAGAGAATGGACACACTGTGAATACGAAAGGTTTCTAAAACTCAACGAAGTGGCCCTCTCCTGGTGCTCCGGTTTGACTTTCCAACTGCTTTCCTATCAATCTCCCAACTTGGAGAGACAGCCCCTTTAAGCTCCTTGTTCGCACAGGTTGCCAATTTGGCAGAGGATGAAAGGGAAGAGGGAGAACCAATGAGAGAGTAGCTGTTAGGCATTTGGATGGGCACATGTCACTCTAATTTCCCGGCAGGAAGAAGAAATAACCAAAGTCTCAGCCACCCACCGGGAACCAGTATAGGTCCTGAACCAAAAGTTTGGACTTGCGTTCAGCTCACAAAAAACAAGTTGAAAAATGGAGCTCAGGGGCACAGCAATTCACAAACTGGCAGAGTAATCAAGGCCAACTATCGTCCAAAAATCTGTTGAGGGAAGGCAACGAGGCGGACTTGAATGCGAGGCAGAATAGCAGGAAACAGATTTCAAGAGGTACGTTGGAATTGCCTGTAAAGCACAGGAAGAGGGGCACAACTTCGACAATGATGCACTTGGCCAAAAAGGGCGTATGCGATTTCTCCTGAATATATTCAGGAGAAAACGCATACGCCCTTTTTGGCCAAGCAAGCAAGCGGGCAATGCAAAACTGCACTACAAAGAAGTATCACTTCCCACCGGTCAAAAGGGACATCCACAAAATGTGTAAAAACCAGAAAGGCAAGGCAGGCCCTGGGGAACAGGGAGCCTTGTTATGCTGATGGGCGGGATGTAAGTTGCCAACTGCCTCACTGGAGGAGTGCATTGTGTTCCCTAAAACAAGTAAACAACAGAGCTACAGAGCCAAGGGCACTTCCAGTCTAGGGAATATACCTTGGGAAAATTGAAAATCCATAAGACAGAGCCACCCCCAAATTGAGGGCTGCACTGCTTACAGGAACCTCAACCAGGGTACACCTGAAATATCCCAGGAAATATAAAAATGGTTCCAAACATCGTGGAACTTACGTACGATGGAATATCCCTCAGCCATGAAATCAATGTCATAAGACCAGTAGCAGCAAAATGAGTGGATTCAGGTACGATGATTCTAAGTGAAAGAAGTCACACAGAAAAAGAAACTTATCATAAGATATCACTTAGGAAGATCCTGTAAACATGGCTACACATGAACTGAGCTAGGCAAGAGAACAGAGTCTCACATTTAGAAAACACTCTTATGCCTGCTTAAGGGGGAAGGAGAGGTGGGGTGATGCATCAAACCAGAGTTTGATATAAGCACAGGTACCGTTCCAAAAACCAACTATGGAATAGACAAGACCTACACCTTCCTCAGTGAAAGGGACTCAAAACCCCATATTTCCCGCAGAGGAATAGATCTGACTAGTAAGAATCTTAAAACCTATGTATTGATATGTCTCCGTAAGGGAATCAAGTGTGTCTAGACTGGCATAAACATGGCAGCGAGAATCAGCTCAAACCCACTCTAAAAAGGAATTTCAAAAACAGAACAAAGAAACAGGGAAATTCTTTACAATTCCTTCAGGGTCTCTGATGCAACCTGGAATGACCCTATCTACAATGACAGCTGGATGTGGCATAAGGCTGGACACTTGGGACTGAGAGGATTGGTGAGATTGGGTGAGCAAATGCAGACCCTTTAAAGCAATAATGCATGGCACCCATTCCATGGGTCCCAGCTCTCCAGGTTGAAGGGAATATTACTACAGCTATAACGTGTACGGGAAACCTAGAGAATGGACACACTGTGAATACGACAGGTTTCTAAAACTCAACGAAGAGCCCCTCTCCTGGTGCTCCGGTTTGACTTTCCAACTGCTTTCCTATCAATCTCCCAACTTGGAGAGACAGCCCCTTTAAGCTCCTGGTTCGCACAGGTTGCCAATTTGGCAGAGGATGAAAGGGAAGAGGGAGAACCAATGAGAGATTAGCTGTTAGGCATTTGGATGGGCACATGTCACTCTAATTTCCCGGCAGGAAGAAGAATGAACCAAAGTCTCAGCCACCCACCGGGAACCAGTATAGGTCCTGAACCAAAAGTTTGGACTTGCGTTCAGCTCACAAAAAACGAGTTGAAAAATGGAGCTCAGGGGCACAGCAATTCACAAACTGGCAGAGTAATCAAGGCCAACTATCGTCCAAAAATCTGTTGAGGGAAGGCAACGAGGCGGACTTGAAAGCGAGGCAGAATAGCAGGAAACAGATTTCAAGAGGTACGTTGGAATCGCCTGTAAAGCACAGGAAGAGGGGCACAACTTCGACAATGATGCACTTGGCCAAAAAGGGCGTATGCGTTTTCTCCTGAATATATTCAGGAGAAAACGCATACGCCCTTTTTGGCCAAGCAAGCAAGCGGGCAATGCAAATCTGCACTACAAAGAAGTATCACTTCCCACCGGTCAAAAGGGACATCCACAAAATGTGTAAAAACCAGAAAGGCAAGGCAGGCCCTGGAGAACAGGGAGCCTTGTTATGCTGATGGGCGGGATGTAAGTTGCCAACTGCCTCACTGGAGGAGTGCATTGTGTTCCCTAAAACAAGTAAACAACAGAGCTACAGAGCCAAGGGCACGTCCAGTCTAGGGAATATACCTTGGGAAAACTGAAAATCCATAAGACAGAGCCACCCCCAAATTGAGGGCTGCACTGCTTACAGGAACCTCAACCTGGGTACACCTGAAATATCCCAGGAAATATAAAAATGGTTCCAAACATCGTGGAACTTACGTAGGATGGAATATCCCTCAGCCATGAAATCAATGTCATAAGACCAGTAGCAGCAAAATGAGTGGATTCAGGTACGATGATTCTAAGTGAAAGAAGTCACACAGAAAAAGAAACTTATCATAAGATATCACTTAGGAAGATCCTGTAAACATGGCTACACATGAACTGAGTTAGGCAAGAGAACAGAGTCTCACATTTAGAAAACACTCTTATGCCTGCTTAAGGGGGAAGGAGAGGTGGGGTGATGCATCAAACCAGAGTTTGATATAAGCACAGGTACCGTTCCAAAAACCAACTATGGAATAGACAAGACCTACACCTTCCTCAGTGAAAGGGACTCAAAACCCCATATTTCCCGCAGAGGAATAGATCTGACTAGTAAGAATCTTAAAACCTATGTATTGATATGTCTCCGTAAGGGAATCAAGTGTGTCTAGACTGGCATAAACATGGCAGCGAGAATCAGCTCAAACCCACTCTAAAAAGGAATTTCAAAAACAGAACAAAGAAACAGGGAAATTCTTTACAATTCCTTCAGGGTCTCTGATGCAACCTGGAATGACCCTATCTACAATGACAGCTGGATGTGGCATAAGGCTGGACACTTGGGACTGAGAGGATTGGTGAGATTGGGTGAGCAAATGCACACCCTTTAAAGCAATAATGCATGGCACCCATTCCATGGGTCCCAGCTCTCCAGGTTGAAGGGAATATTACTACAGCTATAACGTGTACGGGAAACCTAGAGAATGGACACACTGTGAATACGACAGGTTTCTAAAACTCAACGAAGAGCCCCTCTCCTGGTGCTCCGGTTTGACTTTCCAACTGCTTTCCTATCAATCTCCCAACTTGGAGAGACAGCCCCTTTAAGCTCCTGGTTCGCACAGGTTGCCAATTTGGCAGAGGATGAAAGGGAAGAGGGAGAACCAATGAGAGAGTAGCTGTTAGGCATTTGGATGGGCACATGTCACTCTAATTTCCCGGCAGGAAGAAGAATGAACCAAAGTCTCAGCCACCCACCGGGAACCAGTATAGGTCCTGAACCAAAAGTTTGGACATGCGTTCAGCTCACAAAAAACGAGTTGAAAAATGGAGCTCAGGGGCACAGCAATTCACAAACTGGCAGAGTAATCAAGGCCAACTATCGTCCAAAAATCTGTTGAGGGAAGGCAACGAGGCGGACTTGAAAGCGAGGCAGAATAGCAGGAAACAGATTTCAAGAGGTACGTTGGAATCGCCTGTAAAGCACAGGAAGAGGGGCACAACTTCGACAATGATGCACTTGGCCAAAAAGGGCGTATGCGTTTTCTCCTGAATATATTCAGGAGAAAACGCATACGCCCTTTTTGGCCAAGCAAGCAAGCGGGCAATGCAAATCTGCACTACAAAGAAGTATCACTTCCCACCGGTCAAAAGGGACATCCACAAAATGTGTAAAAACCAGAAAGGCAAGGCAGGCCCTGGAGAACAGGGAGCCTTGTTATGCTGATGGGCGGGATGTAAGTTGCCAACTGCCTCACTGGAGGAGTGCATTGTGTTCTCTAAAACAAGTAAACAACAGAGCTACAGAGCCAAGGGCACGTCCAGTCTAGGGAATATACCTTGGGAAAACTGAAAATCCATAAGACAGAGCCACCCCCAAATTGAGGGCTGCACTGCTTACAGGAACCTCAACCTGGGTACACCTGAAATATCCCAGGAAATATAAAAATGGTTCCAAACATCGTGGAACTTACGTACGATGGAATATCCCTCAGCCATGAAATCAATGTCATAAGACCAGTAGCAGCAAAATGAGTGGATTCAGGTACGATGATTCTAAGTGAAAGAAGTCACACAGAAAAAGAAACTTATCATAAGATATCACTTAGGAAGATCCTGTAAACATGGCTACACATGAACTGAGTTAGGCAAGAGAACAGAGTCTCACATTTAGAAAACACTCTTATGCCTGCTTAAGGGGGAAGGAGAGGTGGGGTGATGCATCAAACCAGAGTTTGATATAAGCACAGGTACCGTTCCAAAAACCAACTATGGAATAGACAAGACCTACACCTTCCTCAGTGAAAGGGACTCAAAACCCCATATTTCCCGCAGAGGAATAGATCTGACTAGTAAGAATCTTAAAACCTATGTATTGATATGTCTCCGTAAGGGAATCAAGTGTGTCTAGACTGGCATAAACATGGCAGCGAGAATCAGCTCAAACCCACTCTAAAAAGGAATTTCAAAAACAGAACAAAGAAACAGGGAAATTCTTTACAATTCCTTCAGGGTCTCTGATGCAACCTGGAATGACCCTATCTACAATGACAGCTGGATGTGGCATAAGGCTGGACACTTGGGACTGAGAGGATTGGTGAGATTGGGTGAGCAAATGCACACCCTTTAAAGCAATAATGCATGGCACCCATTCCATGGGTCCCAGCTCTCCAGGTTGAAGGGAATATTACTACAGCTATAACGTGTACGGGAAACCTAGAGAATGGACACACTGTGAATACGACAGGTTTCTAAAACTCAACGAAGAGCCCCTCTCCTGGTGCTCCGGTTTGACTTTCCAACTGCTTTCCTATCAATCTCCCAACTTGGAGAGACAGCCCCTTTAAGCTCCTGGTTCGCACAGGTTGCCAATTTGGCAGAGGATGAAAGGGAAGAGGGAGAACCAATGAGAGAGTAGCTGTTAGGCATTTGGATGGGCACATGTCACTCTAATTTCCCGGCAGGAAGAAGAATGAACCAAAGTCTCAGCCACCCACCGGGAACCAGTATAGGTCCTGAACCAAAAGTTTGGACTTGCGTTCAGCTCACAAAAAACGAGTTGAAAAATGGAGCTCAGGGGCACAGCAATTCACAAACTGGCAGAGTAATCAAGGCCAACTATCGTCCAAAAATCTGTTGAGGGAAGGCAACGAGGCGGACTTGAAAGCGAGGCAGAATAGCAGGAAACAGATTTCAAGAGGTACGTTGGAATCGCCTGTAAAGCACAGGAAGAGGGGCACAACTTCGACAATGATGCACTTGGCCAAAAAGGGCATATGCGTTTTCTCCTGAATATATTCAGGAGAAAACGCATACGCCCTTTTTGGCCAAGCAAGCAAGCGGGCAATGCAAATCTGCACTACAAAGAAGTATCACTTCCCACCGGTCAAAAGGGACATCCACAAAATGTGTAAAAACCAGAAAGGCAAGGCAGGCCCTGGAGAACAGGGAGCCTTGTTATGCTGATGGGCGGGATGTAAGTTGCCAACTGCCTCACTGGAGGAGTGCATTGTGTTCCCTAAAACAAGTAAACAACAGAGCTACAGAGCCAAGGGCACGTCCAGTCTAGGGAATATACCTTGGGAAAACTGAAAATCCATAAGACAGAGCCACCCCCAAATTGAGGGCTGCACTGCTTACAGGAACCTCAACCTGGGTACACCTGAAATATCCCAGGAAATATAAAAATGGTTCCAAACATCGTGGAACTTACGTACGATGGAATATCCCTCAGCCATGAAATCAATGTCATAAGACCAGTAGCAGCAAAATGAGTGGATTCAGGTACGATGATTCTAAGTGAAAGAAGTCACACAGAAAAAGAAACTTATCATAAGATATCACTTAGGAAGATCCTGTAAACACGGCAACACATGAACTGAGTTAGGCAAGAGAACAGAGTCTCACATTTAGAAAACACTCTTATGCCTGCTTAAGGGGGAAGGAGAGGTGGGGTGATGCATCAAACCAGAGTTTGATATAAGCACAGGTACTGTTCCAAAAACCAACTATGGAATAGACAAGACCTACACCTTCCTCAGTGAAAGGGACTCAAAACCCCATATTTCCCGCAGAGGAATAGATCTGACTAGTAAGAATCTTAAAACCTATGTATTGATATGTCTCCGTAAGGGAATCAAGTGTGTCTAGACTGGCATAAACAGGGCAGCGAGAATCAGCTCAAACCCACTCTAAAAAGGAATTTCAAAAACAGAACAAAGAAACAGGGAAATTCTTTACAATTCCTTCAGGGTCTCTGATGCAACCTGGAATGACCCTATCTACAATGACAGCTGGATGTGGCATAAGGCTGGACACTTGGGACTGAGAGGATTGGTGAGATTGGGTGAGCAAATGCAGACCCTTTAAAGCAATAATGCATGGCACCCATTCCATGGGTCCCAGCTCTCCAGGTTGAAGGGAATATTACTACAGCTATAACGTGTACGGGAAACCTAGAGAATGGACACACTGTGAATACGACAGGTTTCTAAAACTCAACGAAGAGCCCCTCTCCTGGTGCTCCGGTTTGACTTTCCAACTGCTTTCCTATCAATCTCCCAACTTGGAGAGACAGCCCCTTTAAGCTCCTAGTTCGCACAGGTTGCCAATTTGGCAGAGGTTGAAAGGGAAGAGGGAGAACCAATGAGAGAGTAGCTGTTAGGCATTTGGATGGGCACATGTCACTCTAATTTCCCGGCAGGAAGAAGAATGAACCAAAGTCTCAGCCACCCACTGGGAACCAGTATAGGTCCTGAACCAAAAGTTTGGACTTGCGTTCAGCTCACAAAAAACGAGTTGAAAAATGGAGCTCAGGGGCACAGCAATTCACAAACTGGCAGAGTAATCAAGGCCAACTATCGTCCAAAAATCTGTTGAGGGAAGGCAACGAGGCGGACTTGAAAGCGAGGCAGAATAGCAGGAAACAGATTTCAAGAGGTACGTTGGAATCGTCTGTAAAGCACAGGAAGAGGGGCACAACTTCGACAATGATGCACTTGGCCAAAAAGGGCGTATGCGTTTTCTCCTGAATATATTCAGGAGAAAACGCATACGCCCTTTTTGGCCAAGCAAGCAAGCGGGCAATGCAAATCTGCACTACAAAGAAGTATCACTTCCCACCGGTCAAAAGGGACATCCACAAAATGTGTAAAAACCAGAAAGGCAAGACAGGCCCTGGAGAACAGGGAGCCTTGTTATGCTGATGGGCGGGATGTAAGTTGCCAACTGCCTCACTGGAGGAGTGCATTGTGTTCCCTAAAACAAGTAAACAACAGAGCTACAGAGCCAAGGGCACGTCCAGTCTAGGGAATATACCTTGGGCAAACTGAAAATCCATAAGACAGAGCCACCCCCATATTGAGGGCTGCACTGCTTACAGGAACCTCAACCTGGGTACACCTGAAATATCCCAGGAAATATAAAAATGGTTCCAAACATCGTGGAACTTACGTACGATGGAATATCCCTCAGCCATGAAATCAATGTCATAAGACCAGTAGCAGCAAAATGAGTGGATTCAGGTACGATGATTCTAAGTGAAAGAAGTCACACAGAAAAAGAAACTTATCATAAGATATCACTTAGGAAGATCCTGTAAACACGGCAACACATGAACTGAGTTAGGCAAGAGAACAGAGTCTCACATTTAGAAAACACTCTTATGCCTGCTTAAGGGGGAAGGAGAGGTGGGGTGATGCATCAAACCAGAGTTTGATATAAGCACAGGTACTGTTCCAAAAACCAACTATGGAATAGACAAGACCTACACCTTCCTCAGTGAAAGGGACTCAAAACCCCATATTTCCCGCAGAGGAATAGATCTGACTAGTAAGAATCTTAAAACCTATGTATTGATATGTCTCCGTAAGGGAATCAAGTGTGTCTAGACTGGCATAAACAGGGCAGCGAGAATCAGCTCAAACCCACTCTAAAAAGGAATTTCAAAAACAGAACAAAGAAACAGGGAAATTCTTTACAATTCCTTCAGGGTCTCTGATGCAACCTGGAATGACCCTATCTACAATGACAGCTGGATGTGGCATAAGGCTGGACACTTGGGACTGAGAGGATTGGTGAGATTGGGTGAGCAAATGCAGACCCTTTAAAGCAATAATGCATGGCACCCATTCCATGGGTCCCAGCTCTCCAGGTTGAAGGGAATATTACTACAGCTATAACGTGTACGGGAAACCTAGAGAATGGACACACTGTGAATACGACAGGTTTCTAAAACTCAACGAAGAGCCCCTCTCCTGGTGCTCCGGTTTGACTTTCCAACTGCTTTCCTATCAATCTCCCAACTTGGAGAGACAGCCCCTTTAAGCTCCTAGTTCGCACAGGTTGCCAATTTGGCAGAGGTTGAAAGGGAAGAGGGAGAACCAATGAGAGAGTAGCTGTTAGGCATTTGGATGGGCACATGTCACTCTAATTTCCCGGCAGGAAGAAGAATGAACCAAAGTCTCAGCCACCCACCGGGAACCAGTATGGCTCCTGAACCAAAAGTTTGGACTTGCGTTCAGCTCACAAAAAACGAGTTGAAAAATGGAGCTCAGGGGCACAGCAATTCACAAACTGGCAGAGTAATCAAGGCCAACTATCGTCCAAAAATCTGTTGAGGGAAGGCAACGAGGCGGACTTGAAAGCGAGGCAGAATAGCAGGAAACAGATTTCAAGAGGTACGTTGGAATCGTCTGTAAAGCACAGGAAGAGGGGCACAACTTCGACAATGATGCACTTGGCCAAAAAGGGCGTATGCGTTTTCTCCTGAATATATTCAGGAGAAAACGCATACGCCCTTTTTGGCCAAGCAAGCAAGCGGGCAATGCAAATCTGCACTACAAAGAAGTATCACTTCCCACCGGTCAAAAGGGACATCCACAAAATGTGTAAAAACCAGAAAGGCAAGACAGGCCCTGGAGAACAGGGAGCCTTGTTATGCTGATGGGCGGGATGTAAGTTGCCAACTGCCTCACTGGAGGAGTGCATTGTGTTCCCTAAAACAAGTAAACAACAGAGCTACAGAGCCAAGGGCACGTCCAGTCTAGGGAATATACCTTGGGCAAACTGAAAATCCATAAGACAGAGCCACCCCCATATTGAGGGCTGCACTGCTTACAGGAACCTCAACCTGGGTACACCTGAAATATCCCAGGAAATATAAAAATGGTTCCAAACATCGTGGAACTTACGTACGATGGAATATCCCTCAGCCATGAAATCAATGTCATAAGACCAGTAGCAGCAAAATGAGTGGATTCAGGTACGATGATTCTAAGTGAAAGAAGTCACACAGAAAAAGAAACTTATCATAAGATATCACTTAGGAAGATCCTGTAAACATGGCTACACATGAACTGAGTTAGGCAAGAGAACAGAGTCTCACATTTAGAAAACACTCTTATGCCTGCTTAAGGGGGAAGGAGAGGTGGGGTGATGCATCAAACCAGAGTTTGATATAAGCACAGGTACCGTTCCAAAAACCAACTATGGAATAGACAAGACCTACACCTTCCTCAGTGAAAGGGACTCAAAACCCCATATTTCCCGCAGAGGAATAGATCTGACTAGTAAGAATCTTAAAACCTATGTATTGATATGTCTCCGTAAGGGAATCAAGTGTGTCTAGACTGGCATAAACAGGGCAGCGAGAATCAGCTCAAACCCACTCTAAAAAGGAATTTCAAAAACAGAACAAAGAAACAGGGAAATTCTTTACAATTCCTTCAGGGTCTCTGATGCAACCTGGAATGACCCTATCTACAATGACAGCTGGATGTGGCATAAGGCTGGACACTTGGGACTGAGAGGATTGGTGAGATTGGGTGAGCAAATGCAGACCCTTTAAAGCAATAATGCATGGCACCCATTCCATGGGTCCCAGCTCTCCAGGTTGAAGGGAATATTACTACAGCTATAACGTGTACGGGAAACCTAGAGAATGGACACACTGTGAATACGACAGGTTTCTAAAACTCAACGAAGAGCCCCTCTCCTGGTGCTCCGGTTTGACTTTCCAACTGCTTTCCTATCAATCTCCCAACTTGGAGAGACAGCCCCTTTAAGCTCCTGGTTCGCACAGGTTGCCAATTTGGCAGAGGATGAAAGGGAAGAGGGAGAACCAATGAGAGAGTAGCTGTTAGGCATTTGGATGGGCACATGTCACTCTAATTTCCCGGCAGGAAGAAGAATGAACCAAAGTCTCAGCCACCCACCGGGAACCAGTATGGCTCCTGAACCAAAAGTTTGGACTTGCGTTCAGCTCACAAAAAACGAGTTGAAAAATGGAGCTCAGGGGCACAGCAATTCACAAACTGGCAGAGTAATCAAGGCCAACTATCGTCCAAAAATCTGTTGAGGGAAGGCAACGAGGCGGACTTGAAAGCGAGGCAGAATAGCAGGAAACAGATTTCAAGAGGTACATTGGAATCGCCTGTAAAGCACAGGAAGAGGGGCACAACTTCGACAATGATGCACTTGGCCAAAAAGGGCGTATGCGTTTTCTCCTGAATATATTCAGGAGAAAACGCATACGCCCTTTTTGGCCAAGCAAGCAAGCGGGCAATGCAAATCTGCACTACAAAGAAGTATCACTTCCCACCGGTCAAAAGGGACATCCACAAAATGTGTAAAAACCAGAAAGGCAAGACAGGCCCTGGAGAACAGGGAGCCTTGTTATGCTGATGGGCGGGATGTAAGTTCCCAACTGCCTCACTGGAGGAGTGCATTGTGTTCCCTAAAACAAGTAAACAACAGAGCTACAGAGCCAAGGGCACGTCCAGTCTAGGGAATATACCTTGGGAAAACTGAAAATCCATAAGACAGAGCCACCCCCAAATTGAGGGCTGCACTGCTTACAGGAACCTCAACCTGGGTACACCTGAAATATCCCAGGAAATATAAAAATGGTTCCAAACATCGTGGAACTTACGTACGATGGAATATCCCTCAGCCATGAAATCAATGTCATAAGACCAGTAGCAGCAAAATGAGTGGATTCAGGTACGATGATTCTAAGTGAAAGAAGTCACACAGAAAAAGAAACTTATCATAAGATATCACTTAGGAAGATCCTGTAAACATGGCTACACATGAACTGAGTTAGGCAAGAGAACAGAGTCTCACATTTAGAAAACACTCTTATGCCTGCTTAAGGGGGAAGGAGAGGTGGGGTGATGCATCAAACCAGAGTTTGATATAAGCACAGGTACCGTTCCAAAAACCAACTATGGAATAGACAAGACCTACACCTTCCTCAGTGAAAGGGACTCAAAACCCCATATTTCCCGCAGAGGAATAGATCTGACTAGTAAGAATCTTAAAACCTATGTATTGATATGTCTCCGTAAGGGAATCAAGTGTGTCTAGACTGGCATAAACAGGGCAGCGAGAATCAGCTCAAACCCACTCTAAAAAGGAATTTCAAAAACAGAACAAAGAAACAGGGAAATTCTTTACAATTCCTTCAGGGTCTCTGATGCAACCTGGAATGACCCTATCTACAATGACAGCTGGATGTGGCATAAGGCTGGACACTTGGGACTGAGAGGATTGGTGAGATTGGGTGAGCAAATGCAGACCCTTTAAAGCAATAATGCATGGCACCCATTCCATGGGTCCCAGCTCTCCAGGTTGAAGGGAATATTACTACAGCTATAACGTGTACGGGAAACCTAGAGAATGGACACACTGTGAATACGACAGGTTTCTAAAACTCAACGAAGAGCCCCTCTCCTGGTGCTCCGGTTTGACTTTCCAACTGCTTTCCTATCAATCTCCCAACTTGGAGAGACAGCCCCTTTAAGCTCCTGGTTCGCACAGGTTGCCAATTTGGCAGAGGATGAAAGGGAAGAGGGAGAACCAATGAGAGAGTAGCTGTTAGGCATTTGGATGGGCACATGTCACTCTAATTTCCCGGCAGGAAGAAGAATGAACCAAAGTCTCAGCCACCCACCGGGAACCACTATGGCTCCTGAACCAAAAGTTTGGACTTGCGTTCAGCTCACAAAAAACGAGTTGAAAAATGGAGCTCAGGGGCACAGCAATTCACAAACTGGCAGAGTAATCAAGGCCAACTATCGTCCAAAAATCTGTTGAGGGAAGGCAACGAGGCGGACTTGAAAGCGAGGCAGAATAGCAGGAAACAGATTTCAAGAGGTACGTTGGAATCGCCTGTAAAGCACAGGAAGAGGGGCACAACTTCGACAATGATGCACTTGGCCAAAAAGGGCGTATGTGTTTTCTCCTGAATATATTCAGGAGAAAACGCATACGCCCTTTTTGGCCAAGCAAGCAAGCGGGCAATGCAAATCTGCACTACAAAGAAGTATCACTTCCCACCGGTCAAAAGGGACATCCACAAAATGTGTAAAAACCAGAAAGGCAAGACAGGCCCTGGAGAACAGGGAGCCTTGTTATGCTGATGGGCGGGATGTAAGTTGCCAACTGCCTCACTGGAGGAGTGCATTGTGTTCCCTAAAACAAGTAAACAACAGAGCTACAGAGCCAAGGGCACGTCCAGTCTAGGGAATATACCTTGGGAAAACTGAAAATCCATAAGACAGAGCCACCCCCAAATTGAGGGCTGCACTGCTTACAGGAACCTCAACCTGGGTACACCTGAAATATCCCAGGAAATATAAAAATGGTTCCAAACATCGTGGAACTTACGTACGATGGAATATCCCTCAGCCATGAAATCAATGTCATAAGACCAGTAGCAGCAAAATGAGTGGATTCAGGTACGATGATTCTAAGTGAAAGAAGTCACACAGAAAAAGAAACTTATCATAAGATATCACTTAGGAAGATCCTGTAAACACGGCTACACATGAACTGAGTTAGGCAAGAGAACAGAGTCTCACATTTAGAAAACACTCTTATGCCTGCTTAAGGGGGAAGGAGAGGTGGGGTGATGCATCAAACCAGAGTTTGATATAAGCACAGGTACTGTTCCAAAAACCAACTATGGAATAGACAAGACCTACACCTTCCTCAGTGAAAGGGACTCAAAACACCATATTTCCCGCAGAGGAATAGATCTGACTAGTAAGAATCTTAAAACCTATGTATTGATATGTCTCCGTAAGGGAATCAAGTGTGTCTAGACTGGCATAAACAGGGCAGCGAGAATCAGCTCAAACCCAGTCTAAAAAGGAATTTCAAAAACAGAACAAAGAAACAGGGAAATTCTTTACAATTCCTTCAGGGTCTCTGATGCAACCTGGAATGACCCTATCTACAATGACAGCTGGATGTGGCATAAGGCTGGACACTTGGGACTGAGAGGATTGGTGAGATTGGGTGAGCAAATGCAGACCCTTTAAAGCAATAACGCATGGCACCCATTCCATGGGTCCCAGCTCTCCAGGTTGAAGGGAATATTACTACAGCTATAACGTGTACGGGAAACCTAGAGAATGGACACACTGTGAATACGACAGGTTTCTAAAACTCAACGAAGAGCCCCTCTCCTGGTGCTCCGGTTTGACTTTCCAACTGCTTTCCTATCAATCTCCCAACTTGGAGAGACAGCCCCTTTAAGCTCCTGGTTCGCACAGGTTGCCAATTTGGCAGAGGATGAAAGGGAAGAGGGAGAACCAATGAGAGATTAGCTGTTAGGCATTTGGATGGGCACATGTCACTCTAATTTCCCGGCAGGAAGAAGAATGAACCAAAGTCTCAGCCACCCACCGGGAACCAGTATAGGTCCTGAACCAAAAGTTTGGACTTGCGTTCAGCTCACAAAAAACGAGTTGAAAAATGGAGCTCAGGGGCACAGCAATTCACAAACTGGCAGAGTAATCAAGGCCAACTATCGTCCAAAAATCTGTTGAGGGAAGGCAACGAGGCGGACTTGAAAGCGAGGCAGAATAGCAGGAAACAGATTTCAAGAGGTACGTTGGAATCGCCTGTAAAGCACAGGAAGAGGGGCACAACTTCGACAATGATGCACTTGGCCAAAAAGGGCGTATGCGTTTTCTCCTGAATATATTCAGGAGAAAACGCATACGCCCTTTTTGGCCAAGCAAGCAAGCGGGCAATGCAAATCTGCACTACAAAGAAGTATCACTTCCCACCGGTCAAAAGGGACATCCACAAAATGTGTAAAAACCAGAAAGGCAAGGCAGGCCCTGGAGAACAGGGAGCCTTGTTATGCTGATGGGCGGGATGTAAGTTGCCAACTGCCTCACTGGAGGAGTGCATTGTGTTCCCTAAAACAAGTAAACAACAGAGCTACAGAGCCAAGGGCACGTCCAGTCTAGGGAATATACCTTGGGAAAACTGAAAATCCATAAGACAGAGCCACCCCCAAATTGAGGGCTGCACTGCTTACAGGAACCTCAACCTGGCTACACCTGAAATATCCCAGGAAATATAAAAATGGTTCCAAACAGCGTGGAACTTACGTACGATGGAATATCCCTCAGCCATGAAATCAATGTCATAAGACCAGTAGCAGCAAAATGAGTGGATTCAGGTACGATGATTCTAAGTGAAAGAAGTCACACAGAAAAAGAAACTTATCATAAGATATCACTTAGGAAGATCCTGTAAACATGGCTACACATGAACTGAGTTAGGCAAGAGAACAGAGTCTCACATTTAGAAAACACTCTTATGCCTGCTTAAGGGGGAAGGAGAGGTGGGGTGATGCATCAAACCAGAGTTTGATATAAGCACAGGTACCGTTCCAAAAACCAACTATGGAATAGACAAGACCTACACCTTCCTCAGTGAAAGGGACTCAAAACCCCATATTTCCCGCAGAGGAATAGATCTGACTAGTAAGAATCTTAAAACCTATGTATTGATATGTCTCCATAAGGGAATCAAGTGTGTCTAGACTGGCATAAACAGGGCAGCGAGAATCAGCTCAAACCCACTCTAAAAAGGAATTTCAAAAACAGAACAAAGAAACAGGGAAATTCTTTACAATTCCTTCAGGGTCTCTGATGCAACCTGGAATGACCCTATCTACAATGACAGCTGGATGTGGCATAAGGCTGGACACTTGGGACTGAGAGGATTGGTGAGATTGGGTGAGCAAATGCAGACCCTTTAAAGCAATAATGCATGGCACCCATTCCATGGGTCCCAGCTCTCCAGGTTGAAGGGAATATTACTACAGCTATAACGTGTACGGGAAACCTAGAGAATGGACACACTGTGAATACGACAGGTTTCTAAAACTCAACGAAGAGCCCCTCTCCTGGTGCTCCGGTTTGACTTTCCAACTGCTTTCCTATCAATCTCCCAACTTGGAGAGACAGCCCCTTTAAGCTCCTGGTTCGCACAGGTTGCCAATTTGGCAGAGGATGAAAGGGAAGAGGGAGAACCAATGAGAGAGTAGCTGTTAGGCATTTGGATGGGCACATGTCACTCTAATTTCCCGGCAGGAAGAAGAATGAACCAAAGTCTCAGCCACCCACCGGGAACCACTATGGCTCCTGAACCAAAAGTTTGGACTTGCGTTCAGCTCACAAAAACCGAGTTGAAAAATGGAGCTCAGGGGCACAGCAATTCACAAACTGGCAGAGTAATCAAGGCCAACTATCGTCCAAAAATCTGTTGAGGGAAGGCAACGAGGCGGACTTGAAAGCGAGGCAGAATAGCAGGAAACAGATTTCAAGAGGTACGTTGGAATTGCCTGTAAAGCACAGGAAGAGGGGCACAACTTCGACAATGATGCACTTGGCCAAAAAAGGCATATGCGATTTCTCCTGAATATATTCAGGAGAAAACGCATACGCACTTTTTGGCCAAGCAAGCAAGCGGGCAATGCAAAAGTGCACTACAAAGAAGTATCACTTCCCACCGGTCAAAAGGGACATCCACAAAATGTGTAAAAACCAGAAAGGCAAGACAGGCCCTGGAGAACAGGGAGCCTTGTTATGCTGATGGGCGGGATGTAAGTTGCCAACTGCCTCACTGGAGGAGTGCATTGTGTTCCCTAAAACAAGTAAACAACAGAGCTACAGAGCCAAGGGCACTTCCAGTCTAGGGAATATACCTTGGGAAAATTGAAAATCCATAAGACAGAGCCACCCCGAAATTGAGGGCTGCACTGCTTACAGGAACCTCAACCAGGGTACACCTGAAATATCCCAGGAAATATAAAAATGGTTCCGAACATCGTGGAACTTAGGTACGATGGAATATCCCTCAGCCATGAAATCAATGTCATAAGACCAGTAGCAGCAAAATGAGTGGATTCAGGTACGATGATTCTAAGTGAAAGAAGTCACACAGAAAAAGAAACTTATCATAAGATATCACTTAGGAAGATCCTGTAAACATGGCTACACATGAACTGAGCTAGGCAAGAGAACAGAGTCTCACATTTAGAAAACACTCTTATGCCTGCTTAAGGGGGAAGGAGAGGTGGGGTGATGCATCAAACCAGAGTTTGATATAAGCACAGGTACCGTTCCAAAAACCAACTATGGAATAGACAAGACCTACACCTTCCTCAGTGAAAGGGACTCAAAACCCCATATTTCCTGCAGAGGAATAGATCTGACTAGTAAGAATCTTAAAACCTATGTATTGATATGTCTCCGTAAGTGAATCAAGTGTGTCTAGACTGGCATAAACATGGCAGCGAGAATCAGCTCAAACCCACTCTAAAAAGGAATTTCAAAAACAGAACAAAGAAACAGGGAAATTCTTTACAATTCCTTCAGGGTCTCTGATGCAACCTGGAATGACCCTATCTACAAAGACAGCTGGATGTGGCATAAGGCTGGACACTTGGGACTGAGAGGATTGGTGAGATTGGGTGAGCAAATGCAGACCCTTTAAAGCAATAATGCATGGCACCCATTCCATGGGTCCCAGCTCTCCAGGTTGAAGGGAATATTACTACAGCTATAACGTGTACGGGAAACCTAGAGAATGGACACACTGTGAATACGACAGGTTTCTAAAACTCAACGAAGAGCCCTTCTCCTGGTGCTCCGGTTTGACTTTCCAACTGCTTTCCTATCAATCTCCCAACTTGGAGAGACAGCCCCTTTAAGCTCCTGGTTCGCACAGGTTGCCAATTTGGCAGAGGATGAAAGGGAAGAGGGAGAACCAATGAGAGAGTAGCTGTTAGGCATTTGGATGGGCACATGTCACTCTAATTTCCCGGCAGGAAGAAGAATGAACCAAAGTCTCAGCCACCCACCGGGAACCAGTATAGGTCCTGAACCAAAAGTTTGGACTTGCGTTCAGCTCACAAAAAACGAGTTGAAAAATGGAGCTCAGGGGCACAGCAATTCACAAACTGGCAGAGTAATCAAGGCCAACTATCGTCCAAAAATCTGTTGAGGGAAGGCAACGAGGCGGACTTGAAAGCGAGGCAGAATAGCAGGAAACAGATTTCAAGAGGTACGTTGGAATCGCCTGTAAAGCACAGGAAGAGGGGCACAACTTCGACAATGATGCACTTGGCCAAAAAGGGCGTATGCGTTTTCTCCTGAATATATTCAGGAGAAAACGCATACGCCCTTTTTGGCCAAGCAAGCAAGCGGGCAATGCAAATCTGCACTACAAAGAAGTATCACTTCCCACCGGTCAAAAGGGACATCCACAAAATGTGTAAAAACCAGAAAGGCAAGACAGGCCCTGGAGAACAGGGAGCCTTGTTATGCTGATGGGCGGGATGTAAGTTGCCAACTGCCTCACTGGAGGAGTGCATTGTGTTCCCTAAAACAAGTAAACAACAGAGCTACAGAGCCAAGGGCACGTCCAGTCTAGGGAATATACCTTGGGAAAACTGAAAATCCATAAGACAGAGCCACCCCCAAATTGAGGGCTGCACTGCTTACAGGAACCTCAACCTGGGTACACCTGAAATATCCCAGGAAATATAAAAATGGTTCCAAACATCGTGGAACTTACGTACGATGGAATATCCCTCAGTCATGAAATCAATGTCATAAGACCAGTAGCAGCAAAATGAGTGGATTCAGGTACGATGATTCTAAGTGAAAGAAGTCACACAGAAAAAGAAACTTATCATAAGATATCACTTAGGAAGATCCTGTAAACATGGCTACACATGAACTGAGTTAGGCAAGAGAACAGAGTCTCACATTTAGAAAACACTCTTATGCCTGCTTAAGGGGGAAAGAGAGGTGGGGTGATGCATCAAACCAGAGTTTGATATAAGCACAGGTACCGTTCCAAAAACCAACTATGGAATAGACAAGACCTACACCTTCCTCAGTGAAAGGGACTCAAAACCCCATATTTCCCGCAGAGGAATAGATCTGACTAGTAAGAATCTTAAAACCTATGTATTGATATGTCTCCGTAAGGGAATCAAGTGTGTCTAGACTGGCATAAACAGGGCAGCGAGAATCAGCTCAAACCCACTCTAAAAAGGAATTTCAAAAACAGAACAAAGAAACAGGGAAATTCTTTACAATTCCTTCAGGGTCTCTGATGCAACCTGGAATGACCCTATCTACAATGACAGCTGGATGTGGCATAAGGCTGGACACTTGGGACTGAGAGGATTGGTGAGATTGGGTGAGCAAATGCAGACCCTTTAAAGCAATAATGCATGGCACCCATTCCATGGGTCCCAGCTCTCCAGGTTGAAGGGAATATTACTACAGCTATAACGTGTACGGGAAACCTAGAGAATGGACACACTGTGAATACGACAGGTTTCTAAAACTCAACGAAGAGCCCCTCTCCTGGTGCTCCGGTTTGACTTTCCAACTGCTTTCCTATCAATCTCCCAACTTGGAGAGACAGCCCCTTTAAGCTCCTGGTTCGCACAGGTTGCCAATTTGGCAGAGGATGAAAGGGAAGAGGGAGAACCAATGAGAGAGTAGCTGTTAGGCATTTGGATGGGCACATGTCACTCTAAATTCCCGGCAGGAAGAAGAATGAACCAAAGTCTCAGCCACCCACCGGGAACCAGTATGGCTCCTGAACCAAAAGTTTGGACTTGCGTTCAGCTCACAAAAAACGAGTTGAAAAATGGAGCTCAGGGGCACAGCAATTCACAAACTGGCAGAGTAATCAAGGCCAACTATCGTCCAAAAATCTGTTGAGGGAAGGCAACGAGGCGGACTTGAAAGCGAGGCAGAATAGCAGGAAACAGATTTCAAGAGGTACATTGGAATCGCCTGTAAAGCACAGGAAGAGGGGCACAACTTCGACAATGATGCACTTGGCCAAAAAGGGCGTATGCGTTTTCTCCTGAATATATTCAGGAGAAAACGCATACGCCCTTTTTGGCCAAGCAAGCAAGCGGGCAATGCAAATCTGCACTACAAAGAAGTATCACTTCCCACCGGTCAAAAGGGACATCCACAAAATGTGTAAAAACCAGAAAGGCAAGACAGGCCCTGGAGAACAGGGAGCCTTGTTATGCTGATGGGCGGGATGTAAGTTGCCAACTGCCTCACTGGAGGAGTGCATTGTGTTCCCTAAAACAAGTAAACAACAGAGCTACAGAGCCAAGGGCACGTCCAGTCTAGGGAATATACCTTGGGAAAACTGAAAATCCATAAGACAGAGCCACCCCCAAATTGAGGGCTGCACTGCTTACAGGAACCTCAACCTGGGTACACCTGAAATATCCCAGGAAATATAAAAATGGTTCCAAACATCGTGGAACTTACGTACGATGGAATATCCCTCAGCCATGAAATCAATGTCATAAGACCAGTAGCAGCAAAATGAGTGGATTCAGGTACGATGATTCTAAGTGAAAGAAGTCACACAGAAAAAGAAACTTATCATAAGATATCACTTAGGAAGATCCTGTAAACACGGCTACACATGAACTGAGTTAGGAAAGAGAACAGAGTCTCACATTTAGAAAACACTCTTATGCCTGCTTAAGGGGGAAGGAGAGGTGGGGTGATGCATCAAACCAGAGTTTGATATAAGCACAGGTACTGTTCCAAAAACCAACTATGGAATAGACAAGACCTACACCTTCCTCAGTGAAAGGGACTCAAAACCCCATATTTCCCGCAGAGGAATAGATCTGACTAGTAAGAATCTTAAAACCTATGTATTGATATGTCTCCGTAAGGGAATCAAGTGTGTCTAGACTGGCATAAACAGGGCAGCGAGAATCAGCTCAAACCCACTCTAAAAAGGAATTTCAAAAACAGAACAAAGAAACAGGGAAATTCTTTACAATTCCTTCACGGTCTCTGATGCAACCTGGAATGACCCTATCTAAATGACAGCTGGATGTGGCATAAGGCTAGACACTTGGGACTGAGAGGATTGGTGAGATTGGGTGAGCAAATGCACACCCTTTAAAGCAATAATGCATGGCACCCATTCCATGGGTCCCAGCTCTCCAGGTTGAAGGGAATATTACTACAGCTATAACGTGTACGGGAAACCTAGAGAATGGACACACTGTGAATACGAAAGGTTTCTAAAACTCAACGAAGTGTCCCTCTCCTGGTGCTCCGGTTTGACTTTCCAACTGCTTTCCTATCAATCTCCCAACTTGTAGAGACAGCCCCTTTAAGTTCCTGGTTCGCACAGGTTGCCAATTTGGCAGAGGATGAAAGGGAAGAGGGAGAACCAATGAGAGAGTAGCTGTTAGGCATTTGGATGGGCACATGTCACTCTAATTTCCCGGCAGGAAGAAGAATTAACCAAAGTCTCTGCCACCCAACGGGAACCAGTATAGGTCCTGAACCAAAAGTTTGGACTTGCGTTCAGCTCACAAAAAACAAGTTGAAAAATGGAGCTCAGGGGCACAGCAATTCACAAACTGGCAGAGTAATCAAGGCCAACTATCGTCCAAAAATCTGTTGAGGGAAGGCAACGAGGCGGACTTGAAAGCGAGGCAGAATAGCAGGAAAAAGATTTCAAGAGGTACGTTGGAATTGCCTGTAAAGCACAGGAAGAGGGGCACAACTTCGACAATGATGCACTTGGCCAAAAAGGGCATATGCGATTTCTCCTGAATATATTCAGGAGAAAACGCATACGCCCTTTTTGGCCAAGCAAGCAAGCGGGCAATGCAAAACTGCACTACAAAGAAGTATCACTTCCCACCGGTCAAAAGGGACATCCACAAAATGTGTAAAAACCAGAAAGGCAAGGCAGGCCCTGGAGAACAGGGAGCCTTGTTATGCTGATGGGCGGGATGTAAGTTGCCAACTGCCTCACTGGAGGAGTGCATTGTGTTCCCTAAAACAAGTAAACAACAGAGCTACAGAGCCAAGGGCACTTCCAGTCTAGGGAATATAACTTGGGAAAATTGAAAATCCATAAGACAGAGCCACCCCCAATTGAGGGCTGCACTGCTTACAGGAACCTCAACCAGGGTACACCTGAAATATCCCAGGAAATATAAAAATGGTTCCAAACATCGTGGAACTTACGTACGATGGAATATCCCTCAGCCATGAAATCAATGTCATAAGACCAGTAGCAGCAAAATGAGTGGATTCAGGTACGATGATTCTAAGTGAAAGAAGTCACACAGAAAAAGAAACTTATCATAAGATATCACTTAGGAAGATCCTGTAAACATGGCTACACATGAACTGAGCTAGGCAAGAGAACAGAGTCTCACATTTAGAAAACACTCTTATGCCTGCTTAAGGGGGAAGGAGAGGTGGGGTGATGCATCAAACCAGAGTTTGATATAAGCACAGGTACCGTTCCAAAAACCAACTATGGAATAGACAAGACCTACACCTTCCTCAGTGAAAGGGACTCAAAACCCCATATTTCCCGCAGAGGAATAGATCTGACTAGTAAGAATCTTAAAACCTATGTATTGATATGTCTCCGTAAGGGAATCAAGTGTGTCTAGACTGGCATAAACAGGGCAGCGAGAATCAGCTCAAACCCACTCTAAAAAGGAATTTCAAAAACAGAACAAAGAAACAGGGAAATTCTTTACAATTCCTTCAGGGTCTCTGATGCAACCTGGAATGACCCTATCTACAATGACAGCTGGATGTGGCATAAGGCTGGACACTTGGGACTGAGAGGATTGGTGAGATTGGGTGAGCAAATGCAGACCCTTTAAAGCAATAACGCATGGCACCCATTCCATGGGTCCCAGCTCTCCAGGTTGAAGGGAATATTACTACAGCTATAACGTGTACGGGAAACCTAGAGAATGGACACACTGTGAATACGACAGGTTTCTAAAACTCAACGAAGAGCCCCTCTCCTGGTGCTCCGGTTTGACTTTCCAAGTGGTTTCCTATCAATCTCCCAACTTGGAGAGACAGCCCCTTTAAGCTCCTGGTTCGCACAGGTTGCCAATTTGGCAGAGGATGAAAGGGAAGAGGGAGAACCAATGAGAGATTAGCTGTTAGGCATTTGGATGGGCACATGTCACTCTAATTTCCCGGCAGGAAGAAGAATGAACCAAAGTCTCAGCCACCCACCGGGAACCAGTATAGGTCCTGAACCAAAAGTTTGGACTTGCGTTCAGCTCACAAAAAACGAGTTGAAAAATGGAGCTCAGGGGCACAGCAATTCACAAACTGGCAGAGTAATCAAGGCCAACTATCGTCCAAAAATCTGTTGAGGGAAGGCAACGAGGCGGACTTGAAAGCGAGGCAGAATAGCAGGAAACAGATTTCAAGAGGTACGTTGGAATCGCCTGTAAAGCACAGGAAGAGGGGCACAACTTCGACAATGATGCACTTGGCCAAAAAGGGCGTATGCGTTTTCTCCTGAATATATTCAGGAGAAAACGCATACGCCCTTTTTGGCCAAGCAAGCAAGCGGGCAATGCAAATCTGCACTACAAAGAAGTATCACTTCCCACCGGTCAAAAGGGACATCCACAAAATGTGTAAAAACCAGAAAGGCAAGGCAGGCCCTGGAGAACAGGGAGCCTTGTTATGCTGATGGGCGGGATGTAAGTTGCCAACTGCCTCACTGGAGGAGTGCATTGTGTTCCCTAAAACAAGTAAACAACAGAGCTACAGAGCCAAGGGCACGTCCAGTCTAGGGAATATACCTTGGGAAAACTGAAAATCCATAAGACAGAGCCACCCCCAAATTGAGGGCTGCACTGCTTACAGGAACCTCAACCTGGGTACACCTGAAATATCCCAGGAAATATAAAAATGGTTCCAAACATCGTGGAACTTACGTACGATGGAATATCCCTCAGCCATGAAATCAATGTCATAAGACCAGTAGCAGCAAAATGAGTGGATTCAGGTACGATGATTCTAAGTGAAAGAAGTCACACAGAAAAAGAAACTTATCCTAAGATATCACTTAGGAAGATCCTGTAAACATGGCTACACATGAACTGAGTTAGGCAAGAGAACAGAGTCTCACATTTAGAAAACACTCTTATGCCTGCTTAAGGGGGAAGGAGAGGTGGGGTGATGCATCAAACCAGAGTTTGATATAAGCACAGGTACCGTTCCAAAAACCAACTATGGAATAGACAAGACCTACACCTTCCTCAGTGAAAGGGACTCAAAACCCCATATTTCCCGCAGAGGAATAGATCTGACTAGTAAGAATCTTAAAACCTATGTATTGATATGTCTCCATAAGGGAATCAAGTGTGTCTAGACTGGCATAAACATGGCAGCGAGAATCAGCTCAAACCCACTCTAAAAAGGAATTTCAAAAACAGAACAAAGAAACAGGGAAATTCTTTACAATTCCTTCAGGGTCTCTGATGCAACCTGGAATGACCCTATCTACAAAGACAGCTGGATGTGGCATAAGGCTGGACACTTGGGACTGAGAGGATTGGTGAGATTGGGTGAGCAAATGCAGACCCTTTAAAGCAATAATGCATGGCACCCATTCCATGGGTCCCAGCTCTCCAGGTTGAAGGGAATATTACTACAGCTATAACGTGTACGGGAAACCTAGAGAATGGACACACTGTGAATACGACAGGTTTCTAAAACTCAACGAAGAGCCCTTCTCCTGGTGCTCCGGTTTGACTTTCCAACTGCTTTCCTATCAATCTCCCAACTTGGAGAGACAGCCCCTTTAAGCTCCTGGTTCGCACAGGTTGCCAATTTGGCAGAGGATGAAAGGGAAGAGGGAGAACCAATGAGAGAGTAGCTGTTAGGCATTTGGATGGGCACATGTCACTCTAATTTCCCGGCAGGAAGAAGAATGAACCAAAGTCTCAGCCACCCACCGGGAACCAGTATAGGTCCTGAACCAAAAGTTTGGACTTGCGTTCAGCTCACAAAAAACGAGTTGAAAAATGGAGCTCAGGGGCACAGCAATTCACAAACTGGCAGAGTAATCAAGGCCAACTATCGTCCAAAAATCTGTTGAGGGAAGGCAACGAGGCGGACTTGAAAGCGAGGCAGAATAGCAGGAAGGAGATTTCAAGAGGTACGTTGGAATCGCCTGTAAAGCACAGGAAGAGGGGCACAACTTCGACAATGATGCACTTGGCCAAAAAGGGCGTATGCGTTTTCTCCTGAATATATTCAGGAGAAAACGCATACGCCCTTTTTGGCCAAGCAAGCAAGCGGGCAATGCAAATCTGCACTACAAAGAAGTATCACTTCCCACCGGTCAAAAGGGACATCCACAAAATGTGTAAAAACCAGAAAGGCAAGACAGGCCCTGGAGAACAGGGAGCCTTGTTATGCTGATGGGCGGGATGTAAGTTGCCAACTGCCTCACTGGAGGAGTGCATTGTGTTCCCTAAAACAAGTAAACAACAGAGCTACAGAGCCAAGGGCACGTCCAGTCTAGGGAATATACCTTGGGAAAACTGAAAATCCATAAGACAGAGCCACCCCCAAATTGAGGGCTGCACTGCTTACAGGAACCTCAACCTGGGTACACCTGAAATATCCCAGGAAATATAAAAATGGTTCCAAACATCGTGGAACTTACGTACGATGGAATATCCCTCAGCCATGAAATCAATGTCATAAGACCAGTAGCAGCAAAATGAGTGGATTCAGGTACGATGATTCTAAGTGAAAGAAGTCACACAGAAAAAGAAACTTATCATAAGATATCACTTAGGAAGATCCTGTAAACACGGCTACACATGAACTGAGTTAGGAAAGAGAACAGAGTCTCACATTTAGAAAACACTCTTATGCCTGCTTAAGGGGGAAGGAGAGGTGGGGTGATGCATCAAACCAGAGTTTGATATAAGCACAGGTACTGTTCCAAAAACCAACTATGGAATAGACAAGACCTACACCTTCCTCAGTGAAAGGGACTCAAAACCCCATATTTCCCGCAGAGGAATAGATCTGACTAGTAAGAATCTTAAAACCTATGTATTGATATGTCTCCGTAAGGGAATCAAGTGTGTCTAGACTGGCATAAACAGGGCAGCGAGAATCAGCTCAAACCCACTCTAAAAAGGAATTTCAAAAACAGAACAAAGAAACAGGGAAATTCTTTACAATTCCTTCACGG
Organism: Mesoplodon mirus; assembly: GCF_964341445.2. Taxonomy (NCBI): domain Eukaryota; kingdom Metazoa; phylum Chordata; class Mammalia; order Artiodactyla; family Ziphiidae; genus Mesoplodon; species Mesoplodon mirus. Next base: position 109,076,854 of record NC_138987.1, on the reverse strand, counting down.
TCTCTGATGCAACCTGGAATGACCCTATCTAAATGACAGCTGGATGTGGCATAAGGCTAGACACTTGGGACTGAGAGGATTGGTGAGATTGGGTGAGCAAATGCACACCCTTTAAAGCAATAATGCATGGCACCCATTCCATGGGTCCCAGCTCTCCAGGTTGAAGGGAATATTACTACAGCTATAACGTGTACGGGAAACCTAGAGAATGGACACACTGTGAATACGAAAGGTTTCTAAAACTCAACGAAGTGTCCCTCTCCTGGTGCTCCGGTTTGACTTTCCAACTGCTTTCCTATCAATCTCCCAACTTGTAGAGACAGCCCCTTTAAGCTCCTGGTTCGCACAGGTTGCCAATTTGGCAGAGGATGAAAGGGAAGAGGGAGAACCAATGAGAGAGTAGCTGTTAGGCATTTGGATGGGCACATGTCACTCTAATTTCCCGGCAGGAAGAAGAATTAACCAAAGTCTCTGCCACCCAACGGGAACCAGTATAGGTCCTGAACCAAAAGTTTGGACTTGCGTTCAGCTCACAAAAAACAAGTTGAAAAATGGAGCTCAGGGGCACAGCAATTCACAAACTGGCAGAGTAATCAAGGCCAACTATCGTCCAAAAATCTGTTGAGGGAAGGCAACGAGGCGGACTTGAAAGCGAGGCAGAATAGCAGGAAAAAGATTTCAAGAGGTACGTTGGAATTGCCTGTAAAGCACAGGAAGAGGGGCACAACTTCGACAATGATGCACTTGGCCAAAAAGGGCATATGCGATTTCTCCTGAATATATTCAGGAGAAAACGCATACGCCCTTTTTGGCCAAGCAAGCAAGCGGGCAATGCAAAACTGCACTACAAAGAAGTATCACTTCCCACCGGTCAAAAGGGACATCCACAAAATGTGTAAAAACCAGAAAGGCAAGGCAGGCCCTGGAGAACAGGGAGCCTTGTTATGCTGATGGGCGGGATGTAAGTTGCCAACTGCCTCACTGGAGGAGTGCATTGTGTTCCCTAAAACAAGTAAACAACAGAGCTACAGAGCCAAGGGCACTTCCAGTCTAGGGAATATAACTTGGGAAAATTGAAAATCCATAAGACAGAGCCACCCCCAATTGAGGGCTGCACTGCTTACCGGAACCTCAACCAGGGTACACCTGAAATATCCCAGGAAATATAAAAATGGTTCCAAACATCGTGGAACTTACGTACGATGGAATATCCCTCAGCCATGAAATCAATGTCATAAGACCAGTAGCAGCAAAATGAGTGGATTCAGGTACGATGATTCTAAGTGAAAGAAGTCACACAGAAAAAGAAACTTATCATAAGATATCACTTAGGAAGATCCTGTAAACATGGCTACACATGAACTGAGCTAGGCAAGAGAACAGAGTCTCACATTTAGAAAACACTCTTATGCCTGCTTAAGGGGGAAGGAGAGGTGGGGTGATGCATCAAACCAGAGTTTGATATAAGCACAGGTACCGTTCCAAAAACCAACTATGGAATAGACAAGACCTACACCTTCCTCAGTGAAAGGGACTCAAAACCCCATATTTCCCGCAGAGGAATAGATCTGACTAGTAAGAATCTTAAAACCTATGTATTGATATGTCTCCGTAAGGGAATCAAGTGTGTCTAGACTGGCATAAACAGGGCAGCGAGAATCAGCTCAAACCCACTCTAAAAAGGAATTTCAAAAACAGAACAAAGAAACAGGGAAATTCTTTACAATTCCTTCAGGGTCTCTGATGCAACCTGGAATGACCCTATCTACAATGACAGCTGGATGTGGCATAAGGCTGGACACTTGGGACTGAGAGGATTGGTGAGATTGGGTGAGCAAATGCAGACCCTTTAAAGCAATAACGCATGGCACCCATTCCATGGGTCCCAGCTCTCCAGGTTGAAGGGAATATTACTACAGCTATAACGTGTACGGGAAACCTAGAGAATGGACACACTGTGAATACGACAGGTTTCTAAAACTCAACGAAGAGCCCCTCTCCTGGTGCTCCGGTTTGACTTTCCAAGTGGTTTCCTATCAATCTCCCAACTTGGAGAGACAGCCCCTTTAAGCTCCTGGTTCGCACAGGTTGCCAATTTGGCAGAGGATGAAAGGGAAGAGGGAGAACCAATGAGAGATTAGCTGTTAGGCATTTGGATGGGCACATGTCACTCTAATTTCCCGGCAGGAAGAAGAATGAACCAAAGTCTCAGCCACCCACCGGGAACCAGTATAGGTCCTGAACCAAAAGTTTGGACTTGCGTTCAGCTCACAAAAAACGAGTTGAAAAATGGAGCTCAGGGGCACAGCAATTCACAAACTGGCAGAGTAATCAAGGCCAACTATCGTCCAAAAATCTGTTGAGGGAAGGCAACGAGGCGGACTTGAAAGCGAGGCAGAATAGCAGGAAACAGATTTCAAGAGGTACGTTGGAATCGCCTGTAAAGCACAGGAAGAGGGGCACAACTTCGACAATGATGCACTTGGCCAAAAAGGGCGTATGCGTTTTCTCCTGAATATATTCAGGAGAAAACGCATACGCCCTTTTTGGCCAAGCAAGCAAGCGGGCAATGCAAATCTGCACTACAAAGAAGTATCACTTCCCACCGGTCAAAAGGGACATCCACAAAATGTGTAAAAACCAGAAAGGCAAGGCAGGCCCTGGAGAACAGGGAGCCTTGTTATGCTGATGGGCGGGATGTAAGTTGCCAACTGCCTCACTGGAGGAGTGCATTGTGTTCCCTAAAACAAGTAAACAACAGAGCTACAGAGCCAAGGGCACGTCCAGTCTAGGGAATATACCTTGGGAAAACTGAAAATCCATAAGACAGAGCCACCCCCAAATTGAGGGCTGCACTGCTTACAGGAACCTCAACCTGGGTACACCTGAAATATCCCAGGAAATATAAAAATGGTTCCAAACATCGTGGAACTTACGTACGATGGAATATCCCTCAGCCATGAAATCAATGTCATAAGACCAGTAGCAGCAAAATGAGTGGATTCAGGTACGATGATTCTAAGTGAAAGAAGTCACACAGAAAAAGAAACTTATCCTAAGATATCACTTAGGAAGATCCTGTAAACATGGCTACACATGAACTGAGTTAGGCAAGAGAACAGAGTCTCACATTTAGAAAACACTCTTATGCCTGCTTAAGGGGGAAGGAGAGGTGGGGTGATGCATCAAACCAGAGTTTGATATAAGCACAGGTACCGTTCCAAAAACCAACTATGGAATAGACAAGACCTACACCTTCCTCAGTGAAAGGGACTCAAAACCCCATATTTCCCGCAGAGGAATAGATCTGACTAGTAAGAATCTTAAAACCTATGTATTGATATGTCGCCATAAGGGAATCAAGTGTGTCTAGACTGGCATAAACAGGGCAGCGAGAATCAGCTCAAACCCACTCTAAAAATGAATTTCAAAAACAGAACAAAGAAACAGGGAAATTCTTTACAATTCCTTCAGGGTCTCTGATGCAACCTGGAATGACCCTATCTACAATGACAGCTGGATGTGGCATAAGGCTGGACACTTGGGACTGAGAGGATTGGTGAGATTGGGTGAGCAAATGCAGACCCTTTAAAGCAATAATGCATGGCACCCATTCCATGGGTCCCAGCTCTCCAGGTTGAAGGGAATATTACTACAGCTATAACGTGTACGGGAAACCTAGAGAATGGACACACTGTGAATACGACAGGTTTCTAAAACTCAACGAAGAGCCCCTCTCCTGGTGCTCCGGTTTGACTTTCCAACTGCTTTCCTATCAATCTCCCAACTTGGAGAGACAGCCCCTTTAAGCTCCTGGTTCGCACAGGTTGCCAATTTGGCAGAGGATGAAAGGGAAGAGGGAGAACCAATGAGAGAGTAGCTGTTAGGCATTTGGATGGGCACATGTCACTCTAATTTCCCGGCAGGAAGAAGAATGAACCAAAGTCTCAGCCACCCACCGGGAACCACTATGGCTCCTGAACCAAAAGTTTGGACTTGCGTTCAGCTCACAAAAACCGAGTTGAAAAATGGAGCTCAGGGGCACAGCAATTCACAAACTGGCAGAGTAATCAAGGCCAACTATCGTCCAAAAATCTGTTGAGGGAAGGCAACGAGGCGGACTTGAAAGCGAGGCAGAATAGCAGGAAACAGATTTCAAGAGGTACGTTGGAATTGCCTGTAAAGCACAGGAAGAGGGGCACAACTTCGACAATGATGCACTTGGCCAAAAAGGGCATATGCGATTTCTCCTGAATATATTCAGGAGAAAACGCATACGCACTTTTTGGCCAAGCAAGCAAGCGGGCAATGCAAAACTGCACTACACAGAAGTATCACTTCCCACCGGTCAAAAGGGACATCCACAAAATGTGTAAAAACCAGAAAGGCAAGGCAGGCACTGGAGAACAGGGAGCCTTGTTATGCTGATGGGCGGGATGTAAGTTGCCAACTGCCTCACTGGAGGAGTGCATTGTGTTCCCTAAAACAAGTAAACAACAGAGCTACAGAGCCAAGGGCACTTCCAGTCTAGGGAATATACCTTGGGAAAATTGAAAATCCATAATACAGAGCCACCCCCAAATTGAGGGCTGCACTGCTTACAGGAACCTCAACCAGGGTACACCTGAAATATCCCAGGAAATATAAAAATGGTTCCGAACATCGTGGAACTTAGGTACGATGGAATATCCCTCAGCCATGAAATCAATGTCATAAGACCAGTAGCAGCAAAATGAGTGGATTCAGGTACGATGATTCTAAGTGAAAGAAGTCACACAGAAAAAGAAACTTATCATAAGATATCACTTAGGAAGATTCTGTAAACATGGCTACACATGAACTGAGCTAGGCAAGAGAACAGAGTCTCACATTTAGAAAACACTCTTATGCCTGCTTAAGGGGGAAGGAGAGGTGGGGTGATGCATCAAACCAGAGTTTGATATAAGCACAGGTACCGTTCCAAAAACCAACTATGGAATAGACAAGACCTACACCTTCCTCAGTGAAAGGGACTCAAAACCCCATATTTCCCGCAGAGGAATAGATCTGACTAGTAAGAATCTTAAAACCTATGTATTGATATGTCTCCGTAAGGGAATCAAGTGTGTCTAGACTGGCATAAACATGGCAGCGAGAATCAGCTCAAACCCACTCTAAAAAGGAATTTCAAAAACAGAACAAAGAAACAGGGAAATTCTTTACAATTCCTTCAGGGTCTCTGATGCAACCTGGAATGACCCTATCTACAATGACAGCTGGATGTGGCATAAGGCTGGACACTTGGGACTGAGAGGATTGGTGAGATTGGGTGAGCAAATGCAGACCCTTTAAAGCAATAATGCATGGCACCCATTCCATGGGTCCCAGCTCTCCAGGTTGAAGGGAATATTACTACAGCTATAACGTGTACGGGAAACCTAGAGAATGGACACACTGTGAATACGACAGGTTTCTAAAACTCAACGAAGAGCCCTTCTCCTGGTGCTCCGGTTTGACTTTCCAACTGCTTTCCTATCAATCTCCCAACTTGGAGAGACAGCCCCTTTAAGCTCCTGGTTCGCACAGGTTGCCAATTTGGCAGAGGATGAAAGGGAAGAGGGAGAACCAATGAGAGAGTAGCTGTTAGGCATTTGGATGGGCACATGTCACTCTAATTTCCCGGCAGGAAGAAGAATGAACCAAAGTCTCAGCCACCCACCGGGAACCAGTATAGGTCCTGAACCAAAAGTTTGGACTTGCGTTCAGCTCACAAAAAACGAGTTGAAAAATGGAGCTCAGGGGCACAGCAATTCACAAACTGGCAGAGTAATCAAGGCCAACTATCGTCCAAAAATCTGTTGAGGGAAGGCAACGAGGCGGACTTGAAAGCGAGGCAGAATAGCAGGAAACAGATTTCAAGAGGTACGTTGGAATCGCCTGTAAAGCACAGGAAGAGGGGCACAACTTCGACAATGATGCACTTGGCCAAAAAGGGCGTATGCGTTTTCTCCTGAATATATTCAGGAGAAAACGCATACGCCCTTTTTGGCCAAGCAAGCAAGCGGGCAATGCAAATCTGCACTACAAAGAAGTATCACTTCCCACCGGTCAAAAGGGACATCCACAAAATGTGTAAAAACCAGAAAGGCAAGGCAGGCCCTGGAGAACAGGGAGCCTTGTTATGCTGATGGGCGGGATGTAAGTTGCCAACTGCCTCACTGGAGGAGTGCATTGTGTTCCCTAAAACAAGTAAACAACAGAGCTACAGAGCCAAGGGCACGTCCAGTCTAGGGAATATACCTTGGGAAAACTGAAAATCCATAAGACAGAGCCACCCCCAAATTGAGGGCTGCACTGCTTACAGGAACCTCAACCTGGGTACACCTGAAATATCCCAGGAAATATAAAAATGGTTCCAAACATCGTGGAACTTACGTACGATGGAATATCCCTCAGCCATGAAATCAATGTCATAAGACCAGTAGCAGCAAAATGAGTGGATTCAGGTACGATGATTCTAAGTGAAAGAAGTCACACAGAAAAAGAAACTTATCATAAGATATCACTTAGGAAGATCCTGTAAACATGGCTACACATGAACTGAGTTAGGCAAGAGAACAGAGTCTCACATTTAGAAAACACTCTTATGCCTGCTTAAGGGGGAAAGAGAGGTGGGGTGATGCATCAAACCAGAGTTTGATATAAGCACAGGTACCGTTCCAAAAACCAACTATGGAATAGACAAGACCTACACCTTCCTCAGTGAAAGGGACTCAAAACCCCATATTTCCCGCAGAGGAATAGATCTGACTAGTAAGAATCTTAAAACCTATGTATTGATAGGTCTCCGTAAGGGAATCAAGTGTGTCTAGACTGGCATAAACAGGGCAGCGAGAATCAGCTCAAACCCACTCTAAAAAGGAATTTCAAAAACAGAACAAAGAAACAGGGAAATTCTTTACAATTCCTTCAGGGTCTCTGATGCAACCTGGAATGACCCTATCTACAATGACAGCTGGATGTGGCATAAGGCTGGACACTTGGGACTGAGAGGATTGGTGAGTTTGGGTGAGCAAATGCACACCCTTTAAAGCAATAATGCATGGCACCCATTCCATGGGTCCCAGCTCTCCAGGTTGAAGGGAATATTACTACAGCTATAACGTGTACGGGAAACCTAGAGAATGGACACACTGTGAATACGACAGGTTTCTAAAACTCAACGAAGAGCCCCTCTCCTGGTGCTCCGGTTTGACTTTCCAACTGCTTTCCTATCAATCTCCCAACTTGGAGAGACAGCCCCTTTAAGCTCCTGGTTCGCACAGGTTGCCAATTTGGCAGAGGATGAAAGGGAAGAGGGAGAACCAATGAGAGAGTAGCTGTTAGGCATTTGGATGGGCACATGTCACTCTAATTTCCCGGCAGGAAGAAGAATGAACCAAAGTCTCAGCCACCGACCGGGAACCAGTATAGGTCCTGAACCAAAAGTTTGGACTTGTGTTCAGCTCACAAAAAACGAGTTGAAAAATGGAGCTCAGGGGCACAGCAATTCACAAACTGGCAGAGTAATCAAGGCCAACTATCGTCCAAAAATCTGTTGAGGGAAGGCAACGAGGCGGACTTGAAAGTGAGGCAGAATAGCAGGAAACAGATTTCAAGAGGTACGTTGGAATCGCCTGTAAAGCACAGGAAGAGGGGCACAACTTCGACAATGATGCACTTGGCCAAAAAGGGCGTATGCGTTTTCTCCTGAATATATTCAGGAGAAAACGCATACGCCCTTTTTGGCCAAGCAAGCAAGCGGGCAATGCAAATCTGCACTACAAAGAAGTATCACTTCCCACCGGTCAAAAGGGACATCCACAAAATGTGTAAAAACCAGAAAGGCAAGGCAGGCCCTGGAGAACAGGGAGCCTTGTTATGCTGATGGGCGGGATGTAAGTTGCCAACTGCCTCACTGGAGGAGTGCATTGTGTTCCCTAAAACAAGTAAACAACAGAGCTACAGAGCCAAGGGCACGTCCAGTCTAGGGAATATACCTTGGGAAAACTGAAAATCCATAAGACAGAGCCACCCCCAAATTGAGGGCTGCACTGCTTACAGGAACCTCAACCTGGCTACACCTGAAATATCCCAGGAAATATAAAAATGGTTCCAAACATCGTGGAACTTACGTACGATGGAATATCCCTCAGCCATGAAATCAATGTCATAAGACCAGTAGCAGCAAAATGAGTGGATTCAGGTACGATGATTCTAAGTGAAAGAAGTCACACAGAAAAAGAAACTTATCATAAGATATCACTTAGGAAGATCCTGTAAACACGGCTACACATGAACTGAGTTAGGCAAGAGAACAGAGTCTCACATTTAGAAAACACTCTTATGCCTGCTTAAGGGGGAAGGAGAGGTGGGGTGATGCATCAAACCAGAGTTTGATATAAGCACAGGTACTGTTCCAAAAACCAACTATGGAATAGACAAGACCTACACCTTCCTCAGTGAAAGGGACTCAAAACCCCATATTTCCCGCAGAGGAATAGATCTGACTAGTAAGAATCTTAAAACCTATGTATTGATATGTCTCCGTAAGGGAATCAAGTGTGTCTAGACTGGCATAAACAGGGCAGCGAGAATCAGCTCAAACCCACTCTAAAAAGGAATTTCAAAAACAGAACAAAGAAACAGGGAAATTCTTTACAATTCCTTCAGGGTCTCTGATGCAACCTGGAATGACCCTATCTACAATGACAGCTGGATGTGGCATAAGGCTGGACACTTGGGACTGAGAGGATTGGTGAGATTGGGTGAGCAAATGCAGACCCTTTAAAGCAATAATGCATGGCACCCATTCCATGGGTCCCAGCTCTCCAGGTTGAAGGGAATATTACTACAGCTATAACGTGTACGGGAAACCTAGAGAATGGACACACTGTGAATACCAAAGGTTTCTAAAACTCAACGAAGAGCCCCTCTCCTGGTGCTCCGGTTTGACTTTCCAACTGCTTTCCTATCAATCTCCCAACTTGGAGAGACAGCCCCTTTAAGCTCCTAGTTCGCACAGGTTGCCAATTTGGCAGAGGATGAAAGGGAAGAGGGAGAACCAATGAGAGAGTAGCTGTTAGGCATTTGGATGGGCACATGTCACTCTAATTTCCCGGCAGGAAGAAGAATGAACCAAAGGCTCAGCCACCCACTGGGAACCAGTATAGGTCCTGAACCAAAAGTTTGGACTTGCGTTCAGCTCACAAAAAACGAGTTGAAAAATGGAGCTCAGGGGCACAGCAATTCACAAACTGGCAGAGTAATCAAGGCCAACTATCGTCCAAAAATCTGTTGAGGGAAGGCAACGAGGCGGACTTGAAAGCGAGGCAGAATAGCAGGAAACAGATTTCAAGAGGTACGTTGGAATCGCCTGTAAAGCACAGGAAGAGGGGCACAACTTCGACAATGATGCACTTGGCCAAAAAGGGCGTATGCGTTTTCTCCTGAATATATTCAGGAGAAAACGCATACGCCCTTTTTGGCCAAGCAAGCAAGCGGGCAATGCAAATCTGCACTACAAAGAAGTATCACTTCCCACCGGTCAAAAGGGACATCCACAAAATGTGTAAAAACCAGAAAGGCAAGACAGGCCCTGGAGAACAGGGAGCCTTGTTATGCTGATGGGCGGGATGTAAGTTGCCAACTGCCTCACTGGAGGAGTGCATTGTGTTCCCTAAAACAAGTAAACAACAGAGCTACAGAGCCAAGGGCACGTCCAGTCTAGGGAATATACCTTGGGAAAACTGAAAATCCATAAGACAGAGCCACCCCCAAATTGAGGGCTGCACTGCTTACAGGAACCTCAACCTGGGTACACCTGAAATATCCCAGGAAATATAAAAATGGTTCCAAACATCGTGGAACTTACGTACGATGGAATATCCCTCAGCCATGAAATCAATGTCATAAGACCAGTAGCAGCAAAATGAGTGGATTCAGGTACGATGATTCTAAGTGAAAGAAGTCACACAGAAAAAGAAACTTATCATAAGATATCACTTAGGAAGATCCTGTAAACATGGCTACACATGAACTGAGTTAGGCAAGAGAACAGAGTCTCACTTTTAGAAAACACTCTTATGCCTGCTTAAGGGGGAAGGAGAGGTGGGGTGATGCATCAAACCAGAGTTTGATATAAGCACAGGTACCGTTCCAAAAACCAACTATGGAATAGACAAGACCTACACCTTCCTCAGTGAAAGGGACTCAAAACCCCATATTTCCCGCAGAGGAATAGATCTGACTAGTAAGAATCTTAAAACCTATGTATTGATATGTCTCCGTAAGGGAATCAAGTGTGTCTAGACTGGCATAAACAGGGCAGCGAGAATCAGCTCAAACCCACTCTAAAAAGGAATTTCAAAAACAGAACAAAGAAACAGGGAAATTCTTTACAATTCCTTCAGGGTCTCTGATGCAACCTGGAATGACCCTATCTACAATGACAGCTGGATGTGGCATAAGGCTGGACACTTGGGACTGAGAGGATTAGTGAGATTGGGTGAGCAAATGCAGACCCTTTAAAGCAATAATGCATGGCACCCATTCCATGGGTCCCAGCTCTCCAGGTTGAAGGGAATATTACTACAGCTATAACGTGTACGGGAAACCTAGAGAATGGACACACTGTGAATACGAAAGGTTTCTAAAACTCAACGAAGAGCCCCTCTCCTGGTGCTCCGGTTTGACTTTCCAACTGCTTTCCTATCAATCTCCCAACTTGGAGAGACAGCCCCTTTAAGCTCCTGGTTCGCACAGGTTGCCAATTTGGCAGAGGATGAAAGGGAAGAGGGAGAACCAATGAGAGAGTAGCTGTTAGGCATTTGGATGGGCACATGTCACTCTAATTTCCCGGCAGGAAGAAGAATGAACCAAAGTCTCAGCCACCCACCGGGAACCAGTATAGGTCCTGAACCAAAAGTTTGGACTTGCGGTCAGCTCACAAAAAACGAGTTGAAGAATGGAGCTCAGGGGCACAGCAATTCACAAACTGGCAGAGTAATCAAGGCCAACTCTCGTCCAAAAATCTGTTGAGGGAAGGCAACCAGGCGGACTTGAAAGCGAGGCAGAATAGCAGGAAACAGATTTCAAGAGGTACGTTGGAATCGCCTGTAAAGCACAGGAAGAGGGGCACAACTTCGACAATGATGCACTTGGCCAAAAAGGGCGTATGCGTTTTCTCCTGAATATATTCAGGAGAAAACGCATACGCCCTTTTTGGCCAAGCAAGCAAGCGGGCAATGCAAATCTGCACTACAAAGAAGTATCACTTCCCACCGGTCAAAAGGGACATCCACAAAATGTGTAAAAACCAGAAAGGCAAGGCAGGCCCTGGAGAACAGGGAGCCTTGTTATGCTGATGGGCGGGATGTAAGTTGCCAACTGCCTCACTGGAGGAGTGCATTGTGTTCCCTAAAACAAGTAAACAACAGAGCTACAGAGCCAAGGGCACGTCCAGTCTAGGGAATATACCTTGGGCAAACTGAAAATCCATAAGACAGAGCCACCCCCAAATTGAGGGCTGCACTGCTTACAGGAACCTCAACCTGGGTACACCTGAAATATCCCAGGAAATATAAAAATGGTTCCAAACATCGTGGAACTTAGGTACGATGGAATATCCCTCAGCCATGAAATCAATGTCATAAGACCAGTAGCAGCAAAATGAGTGGATTCAGGTACGATGATTCTAAGTGAAAGAAGTCACACAGAAAAAGAAACTTATCATAAGATATCACTTAGGAAGATCCTGTAAACATGGCTACACATGAACTGAGTTAGGCAAGAGAACAGAGTCTCACATTTAGAAAACACTCTTATGCCTGCTTAAGGGGGAAGGAGAGGTGGGGTGATGCATCAAACCAGAGTTTGATATAAGCACAGGTACCGTTCCAAAAACCAACTATGGAATAGACAAGACCTACACCTTCCTCAGTGAAAGGGACTCAAAACCCCATATTTCCCGCAGAGGAATAGATCTGACTAGTAAGAATCTTAAAACCTATGTATTGATATGTCTCCGTAAGGAAATCAAGTGTGTCTAGACTGGCATAAACAGGGCAGCGAGAATCAGCTCAAACCCACTCTAAAAAGGAATTTCAAAAACAGAACAAAGAAACAGGGATATTCTTTACAATTCCTTCAGGGTCTCTGATGCAACCTGGAATGACCCTATCTACAATGACAGCTGGATGTGGCATAAGGCTGGACACTTGGGACTGAGAGGATTGGTGAGATTGGGTGAGCAAATGCAGACCCTTTAAAGCAATAACGCATGGCACCCATTCCTTGGGTCCCAGCTCTCCAGGTTGAAGGGAATATTACTACAGCTATAACGTGTACGGGAAACCTAGAGAATGGACACACTGTGAATACCAAAGGTTTCTAAAACTCAACGAAGAGCCCCTCTCCTGGTGCTCCGGTTTGACTTTCCAACTGCTTTCCTATCAATCTCCCAACTTGGAGAGACAGCCCCTTTAAGCTCCTGGTTCGCACAGGTTGCCAATTTGGCAGAGGATGAAAGGGAAGAGGGAGAACCAATGAGAGAGTAGCTGTTAGGCATTTGGATGGGCACATGTCACTCTAATTTCCCGGCAGGAAGAAGAATTAACCAAAGTCTCAGCCACCCACCGGGAACCAGTATAGGTCCTGAACCAAAAGTTTGGACTTGCGTTCAGCTCACAAGAAACGAGTTGAGAAATGGAGCTCAGGGGCACAGCAATTCACAAACTGGCAGAGTAATCAAGGCCAACTATCGTCCAAAAATCTGTTGAGGGAAGGTAACGAGGCGGACTTGAAAGCGAGGCAGAATAGCAGGAAGGAGATTTCAAGAGGTACATTGGAATCGCCTGTAAAGCACAGGAAGAGGGGCACAACTTCGACAATGATGCACTTGGCCAAAAAGGGCGTATGCGTTTTCTCCTGAATATATTCAGGAGAAAACGCATACGCCCTTTTTGGCCAAGCAAGCAAGCGGGCAATGCAAATCTGCACTACAAAGAAGTATCACTTCCCACCGGTCAAAAGGGACATCCACAAAATGTGTAAAAACCAGAAAGGCAAGACAGGCCCTGGAGAACAGGGAGCCTTGTTATGCTGATGGGCGGGATGTAAGTTGCCAACTGCCTCACTGGAGGAGTGCATTGTGTTCCCTAAAACAAGTAAACAACAGAGCTACAGAGCCAAGGGCACGTCCAGTCTAGGGAATATACCTTGGGAAAACTGAAAATCCATAAGACAGAGCCACCCCCAAATTGAGGGCTGCACTGCTTACAGGAACCTCAACCTGGGTACACCTGAAATATCCCAGGAAATATAAAAATGGTTCCAAACATCGTGGAACTTACGTACGATGGAATATCCCTCAGCCATGAAATCAATGTCATAAGACCAGTAGCAGCAAAATGAGTGGATTCAGGTACGATGATTCTAAGTGAAAGAAGTCACACAGAAAAAGAAACTTATCATAAGATATCACTTAGGAAGATCCTGTAAACATGGCTACACATGAACTGAGTTAGGCAAGAGAACAGAGTCTCACTTTTAGAAAACACTCTTATGCCTGCTTAAGGGGGAAGGAGAGGTGGGGTGATGCATCAAACCAGAGTTTGATATAAGCACAGGTACCGTTCCAAAAACCAACTATGGAATAGACAAGACCTACACCTTCCTCAGTGAAAGGGACTCAAAACCCCATATTTCCCGCAGAGGAATAGATCTGACTAGTAAGAATCTTAAAACCTATGTATTGATATGTCTCCGTAAGGGAATCAAGTGTGTCTAGACTGGCATAAACAGGGCAGCGAGAATCAGCTCAAACCCACTCTAAAAAGGAATTTCAAAAACAGAACAAAGAAACAGGGAAATTCTTTACAATTCCTTCAGGGTCTCTGATGCAACCTGGAATGACCCTATCTACAATGACAGCTGGATGTGGCATAAGGCTGGACACTTGGGACTCAGAGGATTGGTGAGATTGGGTGAGCAAATGCAGACCCTTTAAAGCAATAACGCATGGCACCCATTCCATGGGTCCCAGCTCTCCAGGTTGAAGGGAATATTACTACAGCTATAACGTGTACGGGAAACCTAGAGAATGGACACACTGTGAATACGACAGGTTTCTAAAACTCAACGAAGAGCCCCTCTCCTGGTGCTCCGGTTTGACTTTCCAAGTGCTTTCCTATCAATCTCCCAACTTGGAGAGACAGCCCCTTTAAGCTCCTGGTTCGCACAGGTTGCCAATTTGGCAGAGGATGAAAGGGAAGAGGGAGAACCAATGAGAGAGTAGCTGTTAGGCATTTGGATGGGCACATGTCACTCTAATTTCCCGGCAGGAAGAAGAATGAACCAAAGTCTCAGCCACCCACCGGGAACCAGGAGAGGTCCTGAACCAAAAGTTTGGACTTGCGGTCAGCTCACAAAAAACGAGTTGAATAATGGAGCTCAGGGGCACAGCAATTCACAAACTGGCAGAGTAATCAAGGCCAACTCTCGTCCAAATATCTGTTGAGGGAAGGCAACGAGGCGGACTTAAAAGCGAGGCAGAATAGCAGGAAACAGATTTCAAGAGGTACATTGGAATCGCCTGTAAAGCACAGGAAGAGGGGCACAACTTCGACAATGATGCACTTGGCCAAAAAGGGCGTATGCGTTTTCTCCTGAATATATTCAGGAGAAAACGCATACGCCCTTTTTGGCGAAGCAAGCAAGCGGGCAATGCAAATCTGCACTACAAAGAAGTATCACTTCCCACCGGTCAAAAGGGACATACACAAAATGTGTAGAAACCAGAAAGGCAAGACAGGCCCTGGAGAACAGGGAGCCTTGTTATGCTGATGGGCGGGATGTAAGTTGCCAACTGCCTCACTGGAGGAGTGCATTGTGTTCCCTAAAACAAGTAAACAACAGAGCTACAGAGCCAAGGGCACGTCCAGTCTAGGGAATATACCTTGGGCAAACTGAAAATCCATAAGACAGAGCCACCCCCAAATTGAGGGCTGCACTGCTTACAGGAACCTCAACCTGGGTACACCTGAAATATCCCAGGAAATATAAAAATGGTTCCAAACATCGTGGAACTTACGTACGATGGAATATCCCTCAGCCATGAAATCAATGTCATAAGACCAGTAGCAGCAAAATGAGTGGATTCAGGTACGATGATTCTAAGTGAAAGAAGTCACACAGAAAAAGAAACTTATCCTAAGATATCACTTAGGAAGATCCTGTAAACATGGCTACACATGAACTGAGTTAGGCAAGAGAACAGAGTCTCACATTTAGAAAACACTCTTATGCCTGCTTAAGGGGGAAGGAGAGGTGGGGTGATGCATCAAACCAGAGTTTGATATAAGCACAGGTACCGTTCCAAAAACCAACTATGGAATAGACAAGACCTACACCTTCCTCAGTGAAAGGGACTCAAAACCCCATATTTCCCGCAGAGGAATAGATCTGACTAGTAAGAATCTTAAAACCTATGTATTGATATGTCTCTGTAAGGGAATCAAGTGTGTCTAGACTGGCATAAACAGGGCAGCGAGAATCAGCTCAAACCCACTCTAAAAAGGAATTTCAAAAACAGAACAAAGAAACAGGGAAATTCTTTACAATTCCTTCAGGGTCTCTGATGCAACCTGGAATGACCCTATCTACAATGACAGCTGGATGTGGCATAAGGCTGGACACTTGGGACTGAGAGGATTGGTGAGATTGGGTGAGCAAATGCAGTCCCTTTAAAGCAATAACGCATGGCACCCATTCCATGGGTCCCAGCTCTCCAGGTTGAAGGGAATATTACTACAGCTATAACGTGTACGGGAAACCTAGAGAATGGACACACTGTGAATACGACAGGTTTCTAAAACGCAACGAAGAGCCCCTCTCCTGGTGCTCCGGTTTGACTTTCCAAGTGCTTTCCTATCAATCTCCCAACTTGGAGAGACAGCCCCTTTAAGCTCCTGGTTCGCACAGGTTGCCAATTTGGCAGAGGATGAAAGGGAAGAGGGAGAACCAATGAGAGAGTAGCTGTTAGGCATTTGGATGGGCACATGTCACTCTAATTTCCCGGCAAGAAGAAGAATGAACCAAAGTCTCAGCCACCCACCGGGAACCAGTAGAGGTCCTGAACCAAAAGTTTGGACTTGCGGTCAGCTCACAAATAACGAGTTGAATAATGGAGCTCAGGGGCACAGCAATTCACAAACTGGCAGAGTAATCAAGGCCAACTCTCGTCCAAAAATCTGTTGAGGGAAGGCAACGAGGCGGACTTGAAAGCGAGGCAGAATAGCAGGAAGGAGATTTCAAGAGGTACGTTGGAATCGCCTGTAAAGCACAGGAAGAGGGGCACAACTTCGACAATGATGCACTTGGCCAAAAAGGGCGTATGCGTTTTCTCCTGAATATATTCAGGAGAAAACGCATACGCCCTTATTGGCCAAGCAAGCAAGCGGGCAATGCAAATCTGCACTACAAAGAAGTATCACTTCCCACCGGTCAAAAGGGACATCCACAAAATGTGTAAAAACCAGAAAGGCAAGACAGGCCCTGGAGAACAGGGAGCCTTGTTATGCTGATGGGCGGGATGTAAGTTGCCAACTGCCTCACTGGAGGAGTGCATTGTGTTCCCTAAAACAAGTAAACAACAGAGCTACAGAGCCAAGGGCACGTCCAGTCTAGGGAATATACCTTGGGAAAACTGAAAATCCATAAGACAGAGCCACCCCCAAATTGAGGGCTGCACTGCTTACAGAAACCTCAACCTGGGTACACCTGAAATATCCCAGGAAATATAAAAATGGTTCCAAACATCGTGGAACTTACGTACGATGGAATATCCCTCAGCCATGAAATCAATGTCATAAGACCAGTAGCAGCAAAATGAGTGGATTCAGGTACGATGATTCTAAGTGAAAGAAGTCACACAGAAAAAGAAACTTATCATAAGATATCACTTAGGAAGATCCTGTAAACATGGCTACACATGAACTGAGTTAGGCAAGAGAACAGAGTCTCACATTTAGAAAACACTCTTATGCCTGCTTAAGGGGGAAGGAGAGGTGGGGTGATGCATCAAACCAGAGTTTGATATAAGCACAGGTACCGTTCCAAAAACCAACTATGGAATAGACAAGACCTACACCTTCCTCAGTGAAAGGGACTCAAAACCCCATATTTCCCGCAGAGGAATAGATCTGACTAGTAAGAATCTTAAAACCTATGTATTGATATGTCTCCGTAAGGGAATCAAGTGTGTCTAGACTGGCATAAACATGGCAGTGAGAATCAGCTCAAACCCACTCTAAAAAGGAATTTCAAAAACAGAACAAAGAAACAGGGAAATTCTTTACAATTCCTTCAGGGTCTCTGATGCAACCTGGAATGACCCTATCTACAATGACAGCTGGATGTGGCATAAGGCTGGACACTTGGGACTGAGAGGATTGGTGAGATTGGGTGAGCAAATGCAGACCCTTTAAAGCAATAACGCATGGCACCCATTCCATGGGTCCCAGCTCTCCAGGTTGAAGGGAATATTACAACAGCTATAACGAGTACGGGAAACCTAGAGAATGGACACACTGTGAATACGACAGGTTTCTAAAATGCAACGAAGAGCCCCTCTCCTGGTGCTCCGGTTTGACTTTCCAAGTGCTTTCCTATCAATCTCCCAACTTGGAGAGACAGCCCCTTTAAGCTCCTGGTTCGCACAGGTTGCCAATTTGGCAGAGGATGAAAGGGAAGAGGGAGAACCAATGAGAGAGTAGCTGTTAGGCATTTGGATGGGCACATGTCACTCTAATTTCCCGGCAGGAAGAAGAATGAACCAAAGTCTCAGCCACCCACCGGGAACCAGTAGAGGTCCTGAACCAAAAGTTTGGACTTGCGTTCAGCTCACAAAAAACGAGTTGAATAATGGAGCTCAGGGGCACAGCAATTCACAAATTGGCAGAGTAATCAAGGCCAACTCTCGTCCAAAAATCTGTTGAGGGAAGGCAACGAGGCGGACTTGAAAGCGAGGCAGAATAGCAGGAAAGAGATTTCAAGAGGTACGTTGGAATCGCCTGTAAAGCACAGGAAGAGGGGCACAACTTCGACAATGATGCACTTGGCCAAAAAGGGCGTATGCGTTTTCTCCTGAATATATTCAGGAGAAAACGCATACGCCCTTTTTGGCCAAGCAAGCAAGCGGGCAATGCAAATCTGCACTACAAAGAAGTATCACTTCCCACCGGTCAAAAGGGACATCCACAAAATGTGTAAAAACCAGAAAGGCAAGACAGGCCCTGGAGAACAGGGAGCCTTGTTATGCTGATGGGCGGGATGTAAGTTGCCAACTGCCTCACTGGAGGAGTGCATTGTGTTCCCTAAAACAAGTAAACAACAGAGCTACAGAGCCAAGGGCACGTCCAGTCTAGGGAATATACCTTGGGAAAACTGAAAATCCATAAGACAGAGCCACCCCCAAATTGAGGGCTGCACTGCTTACAGGAACCTCAACCTGGGTACACCTGAAATATCCCAGGAAATATAAAAATGGTTCCAAACATCGTGGAACTTACGTACGATGGAATATCCCTCAGCCATGAAATCAATGTCATAAGACCAGTAGCAGCAAAATGAGTGGATTCAGGTACGATGATTCTAAGTGAAAGAAGTCACACAGAAAAAGAAACTTATCCTAAGATATCACTTAGGAAGATCCTGTAAACATGGCTACACATGAACTGAGTTAGGCAAGAGAACAGAGTCTCACATTTAGAAAACACTCTTATGCCTGCTTAAGGGGGAAGGAGAGGTGGGGTGATGCATCAAACCAGAGTTTGATATAAGCACAGGTACCGTTCCAAAAACCAACTATGGAATAGACAAGACCTACACCTTCCTCAGTGAAAGGGACTCAAAACCCCATATTTCCCGCAGAGGAATAGATCTGACTAGTAAGAATCTTAAAACCTATGTATTGATATGTCTCCGTAAGGGAATCAAGTGTGTCTAGACTGGCATAAACAGGGCAGCGAGAATCAGCTCAAACCCACTCTAAAAAGGAATTTCAAAAACAGAACAAAGAAACAGGGAAATTCTTTACAATTCCTTCAGGGTCTCTGATGCAACCTGGAATGACCCTATCTACAATGACAGCTGGATGTGGCATAAGGCTGGACACTTGGGACTGAGAGGATTGGTGAGATTGGGTGAGCAAATGCAGACCCTTTAAAGCAATAACGCATGGCACCCATTCCTTGGGTCCCAGCTCTCCAGGTTGAAGGGAATATTACTACAGCTATAACGTGTACGGGAAACCTAGAGAATGGACACACTGTGAATACGACAGGTTTCTAAAACTCAACGAAGAGCCCCTCTCCTGGTGCTCCGGTTTGACTTTCCAACTGCTTTCCTATCAATCTCCCAACTTGGAGAGACAGCCCCTTTAAGCTCCTGGTTCGCACAGGTTGCCAATTTGGCAGAGGATGAAAGGGAAGATGGAGAACCAATGAGAGAGTAGCTGTTAGGCATTTGGATGGGCACATGTCACTCTAATTTCCCGGCAGGAAGAAGAATTAACCAAAGTCTCAGCCACCCACCGGGAACCAGTATAGGTCCTGAACCAAAAGTTTGGACTTGCGTTCAGCTCACAAGAAACGAGTTGAGAAATGGAGCTCAGGGGCACAGCAATTCACAAACTGGCAGAGTAATCAAGGCCAACTATCGTCCAAAAATCTGTTGAGGGAAGGTAACGAGGCGGACTTGAAAGCGAGGCAGAATAGCAGGAAGGAGATTTCAAGAGGTACGTTGGAATCGCCTGTAAAGCACAGGAAGAGGGGCACAACTTCGACAATGATGCACTTGGCCAAAAAGGGCGTATGCGTTTTCTCCTGAATATATTCAGGAGAAAACGAATACGCCCTTTTTGGCCAAGCAAGCAAGCGGGCAATGCAAATCTGCACTACAAAGAAGTATCACTTCCCACCGGTCAAAAGGGACATACACAAAATGTGTAGAAACCAGAAAGGCAAGACAGGCCCTGGAGAACAGGGAGCCTTGTTATGCTGATGGGCGGGATGTAAGTTGCCAAGTGCCTCACTGGAGGAGTGCATTGTGTTCCCTAAAACAAGTAAACAACAGAGCTACAGAGCCAAGGGCACGTCCAGTCTAGGGAATATACCTTGGGAAAACTGAAAATCCATAAGACAGAGCCACCCCCAAATTGAGGGCTGCACTGCTTACAGGAACCTCAACCTGGGTACACCTGAAATATCCCAGGAAATATAAAAATGGTTCCAAACATCGTGGAAATTACGTACGATGGAATATCCCTCAGCCATGAAATCAATGTCATAAGACCAGTAGCAGCAAAATGAGTGGATTCAGGTACGATGATTCTAAGTGAAAGAAGTCACACAGAAAAAGAAACTTATCCTAAGATATCACTTAGGAAGATCCTGTAAACATGGCTACACATGAACTGAGTTAGGCAAGAGAACAGAGTCTCACATTTAGAAAACACTCTTATGCCTGCTTAAGGGGGAAGGAGAGGTGGGGTGATGCATCAAACCAGAGTTTGATATAAGCACAGGTACCGTTCCAAAAACCAACTATGGAATAGACAAGACCTACACCTTCCTCAGTGAAAGGGACTCAAAACCCCATATTTCCCGCAGAGGAATAGATCTGACTAGTAAGAATCTTAAAACCTATGTATTGATATGTCTCCATAAGGGAATCAAGTGTGTCTAGACTGGCATAAACAGGGCAGCGAGAATCAGCTCAAACCCACTCTAAAAAGGAATTTCAAAAACAGAACAAAGAAACAGGGAAATTCTTTACAATTCCTTCAGGGTCTCTGATGCAACCTGGAATGACCCTATCTACAATGACAGCTGGATGTGGCATAAGGCTGGACACTTGGGACTGAGAGGATTGGTGAGATTGGGTGAGCAAATGCAGTCCCTTTAAAGCAATAACGCATGGCACCCATTCCATGGGTCCCAGCTCTCCAGGTTGAAGGGAATATTACTACAGCTATAACGTGTACGGGAAACCTAGAGAATGGACACACTGTGAATACGACAGGTTTCTAAAACGCAACGAAGAGCCCCTCTCCTGGTGCTCCGGTTTGACTTTCCAAGTGCTTTCCTATCAATCTCCCAACTTGGAGAGACAGCCCCTTTAAGCTCCTGGTTCGCACAGGTTGCCAATTTGGCAGAGGATGAAAGGGAAGAGGGAGAACCAATGAGAGAGTAGCTGTTAGGCATTTGGATGGGCACATGTCACTCTAATTTCCCGGCAAGAAGAAGAATGAACCAAAGTCTCAGCCACCCACCGGGAACCAGTAGAGGTCCTGAACCAAAAGTTTGGACTTGCGGTCAGCTCACAAAAAACGAGTTGAATAATGGAGCTCAGGGGCACAGCAATTCACAAACTGGCAGAGTAATCAAGGCCAACTCTCGTCCAAAAATCTGTTGAGGGAAGGCAACGAGGCGGACTTGAAAGCGAGGCAGAATAGCAGGAAGGAGATTTCAAGAGGTACGTTGGAATCGCCTGTAAAGCACAGGAAGAGGGGCACAACTTCGACAATGATGCACTTGGCCAAAAAGGGCGTATGCGTTTTCTCCTGAATATATTCAGGAGAAAACGCATACGCCCTTATTGGCCAAGCAAGCAAGCGGGCAATGCAAATCTGCACTACAAAGAAGTATCACTTCCCACCGGTCAAAAGGGACATCCACAAAATGTGTAAAAACCAGAAAGGCAAGACAGGCCCTGGAGAACAGGGAGCCTTGTTATGCTGATGGGCGGGATGTAAGTTGCCAACTGCCTCACTGGAGGAGTGCATTGTGTTCCCTAAAACAAGTAAACAACAGAGCTACAGAGCCAAGGGCACGTCCAGTCTAGGGAATATACCTTGGGCAAACTGAAAATCCATAAGACAGAGCCACCCCCAAATTGAGGGCTGCACTGCTTACAGAAACCTCAACCTGGGTACACCTGAAATATCCCAGGAAATATAAAAATGGTTCCAAACATCGTGGAACTTACGTACGATGGAATATCCCTCAGCCATGAAATCAATGTCATAAGACCAGTAGCAGCAAAATGAGTGGATTCAGGTACGATGATTCTAAGTGAAAGAAGTCACACAGAAAAAGAAACTTATCATAAGATATCACTTAGGAAGATCCTGTAAACATGGCTACACATGAACTGAGTTAGGCAAGAGAACAGAGTCTCACATTTAGAAAACACTCTTATGCCTGCTTAAGGGGGAAGGAGAGGTGGGGTGATGCATCAAACCAGAGTTTGATATAAGCACAGGTACCGTTCCAAAAACCAACTATGGAATAGACAAGACCTACACCTTCCTCAGTGAAAGGGACTCAAAACCCCATATTTCCCGCAGAGGAATAGATCTGACTAGTAAGAATCTTAAAACCTATGTATTGATATGTCTCCGTAAGGGAATCAAGTGTGTCTAGACTGGCATAAACATGGCAGCGAGAATCAGCTCAAACCCACTCTAAAAAGGAATTTCAAAAACAGAACAAAGAAACAGGGAAATTCTTTACAATTCCTTCAGGGTCTCTGATGCAACCTGGAATGACCCTATCTACAATGACAGCTGGATGTGGCATAAGGCTGGACACTTGGGACTGAGAGGATTGGTGAGATTGGGTGAGCAAATGCAGACCCTTTAAAGCAATAACGCATGGCACCCATTCCATGGGTCCCAGCTCTCCAGGTTGAAGGGAATATTACAACAGCTATAACGAGTACGGGAAACCTAGAGAATGGACACACTGTGAATACGACAGGTTTCTAAAATGCAACGAAGAGCCCCTCTCCTGGTGCTCCGGTTTGACTTTCCAAGTGCTTTCCTATCAATCTCCCAACTTGGAGAGACAGCCCCTTTAAGCTCCTGGTTCGCACAGGTTGCCAATTTGGCAGAGGATGAAAGGGAAGAGGGAGAACCAATGAGAGAGTAGCTGTTAGGCATTTGGATGGGCACATGTCACTCTAATTTCCCGGCAGGAAGAAGAATGAACCAAAGTCTCAGCCACCCACCGGGAACCAGTAGAGGTCCTGAACCAAAAGTTTGGACTTGCGTTCAGCTCACAAAAAACGAGTTGAATAATGGAGCTCAGGGGCACAGCAATTCACAAATTGGCAGAGTAATCAAGGCCAACTCTCGTCCAAAAATCTGTTGAGGGAAGGCAACGAGGCGGACTTGAAAGCGAGGCAGAATAGCAGGAAAGAGATTTCAAGAGGTACGTTGGAATCGCCTGTAAAGCACAGGAAGAGGGGCACAACTTCGACAATGATGCACTTGGCCAAAAAGGGCGTATGCGTTTTCTCCTGAATATATTCAGGAGAAAACGCATACGCCCTTTTTGGCCAAGCAAGCAAGCGGGCAATGCAAATCTGCACTACAAAGAAGTATCACTTCCCACCGGTCAAAAGGGACATCCACAAAATGTGTAAAAACCAGAAAGGCAAGACAGGCCCTGGAGAACAGGGAGCCTTGTTATGCTGATGGGCGGGATGTAAGTTGCCAACTGCCTCACTGGAGGAGTGCATTGTGTTCCCTAAAACAAGTAAACAACAGAGCTACAGAGCCAAGGGCACGTCCAGTCTAGGGAATATACCTTGGGCAAACTGAAAATCCATAAGACAGAGCCACCCCCAAATTGAGGGCTGCACTGCTTACAGGAACCTCAACCTGGGTACACCTGAAATATCCCAGGAAATATAAAAATGGTTCCAAACATCGTGGAACTTACGTACGATGGAATATCCCTCAGCCATGAAATCAATGTCATAAGACCAGTAGCAGCAAAATGAGTGGATTCAGGTACGATGATTCTAAGTGAAAGAAGTCACACAGAAAAAGAAACTTATCCTAAGATATCACTTAGGAAGATCCTGTAAACATGGCTACACATGAACTGAGTTAGGCAAGAGAACAGAGTCTCACATTTAGAAAACACTCTTATGCCTGCTTAAGGGGGAAGGAGAGGTGGGGTGATGCATCAAACCAGAGTTTGATATAAGCACAGGTACCGTTCCAAAAACCAACTATGGAATAGACAAGACCTACACCTTCCTCAGTGAAAGGGACTCAAAACCCCATATTTCCCGCAGAGGAATAGATCTGACTAGTAAGAATCTTAAAACCTATGTATTGATATGTCTCCGTAAGGGAATCAAGTGTGTCTAGACTGGCATAAACAGGGCAGCGAGAATCAGCTCAAACCCACTCTAAAAAGGAATTTCAAAAACAGAACAAAGAAACAGGGAAATTCTTTACAATTCCTTCAGGGTCTCTGATGCAACCTGGAATGACCCTATCTACAATGACAGCTGGATGTGGCATAAGGCTGGACACTTGGGACTGAGAGGATTGGTGAGATTGGGTGAGCAAATGCAGACCCTTTAAAGCAATAACGCATGGCACCCATTCCTTGGGTCCCAGCTCTCCAGGTTGAAGGGAATATTACTACAGCTATAACGTGTACGGGAAACCTAGAGAATGGACACACTGTGAATACGACAGGTTTCTAAAACTCAACGAAGAGCCCCTCTCCTGGTGCTCCGGTTTGACTTTCCAACTGCTTTCCTATCAATCTCCCAACTTGGAGAGACAGCCCCTTTAAGCTCCTGGTTCGCACAGGTTGCCAATTTGGCAGAGGATGAAAGGGAAGATGGAGAACCAATGAGAGAGTAGCTGTTAGGCATTTGGATGGGCACATGTCACTCTAATTTCCCGGCAGGAAGAAGAATTAACCAAAGTCTCAGCCACCCACCGGGAACCAGTATAGGTCCTGAACCAAAAGTTTGGACTTGCGTTCAGCTCACAAGAAACGAGTTGAGAAATGGAGCTCAGGGGCACAGCAATTCACAAACTGGCAGAGTAATCAAGGCCAACTATCGTCCAAAAATCTGTTGAGGGAAGGTAACGAGGCGGACTTGAAAGCGAGGCAGAATAGCAGGAAGGAGATTTCAAGAGGTACGTTGGAATCGCCTGTAAAGCACAGGAAGAGGGGCACAACTTCGACAATGATGCACTTGGCCAAAAAGGGCGTATGCGTTTTCTCCTGAATATATTCAGGAGAAAACGAATACGCCCTTTTTGGCCAAGCAAGCAAGCGGGCAATGCAAATCTGCACTACAAAGAAGTATCACTTCCCACCGGTCAAAAGGGACATACACAAAATGTGTAGAAACCAGAAAGGCAAGACAGGCCCTGGAGAACAGGGAGCCTTGTTATGCTGATGGGCGGGATGTAAGTTGCCAAGTGCCTCACTGGAGGAGTGCATTGTGTTCCCTAAAACAAGTAAACAACAGAGCTACAGAGCCAAGGGCACGTCCAGTCTAGGGAATATACCTTGGGAAAACTGAAAATCCATAAGACAGAGCCACCCCCAAATTGAGGGCTGCACTGCTTACAGGAACCTCAACCTGGGTACACCTGAAATATCCCAGGAAATATAAAAATGGTTCCAAACATCGTGGAAATTACGTACGATGGAATATCCCTCAGCCATGAAATCAATGTCATAAGACCAGTAGCAGCAAAATGAGTGGATTCAGGTACGATGATTCTAAGTGAAAGAAGTCACACAGAAAAAGAAACTTATCCTAAGATATCACTTAGGAAGATCCTGTAAACATGGCTACACATGAACTGAGTTAGGCAAGAGAACAGAGTCTCACATTTAGAAAACACTCTTATGCCTGCTTAAGGGGGAAGGAGAGGTGGGGTGATGCATCAAACCAGAGTTTGATATAAGCACAGGTACCGTTCCAAAAACCAACTATGGAATAGACAAGACCTACACCTTCCTCAGTGAAAGGGACTCAAAACCCCATATTTCCCGCAGAGGAATAGATCTGACTAGTAAGAATCTTAAAACCTATGTATTGATATGTCTCCGTAAGGGAATCAAGTGTGTCTAGACTGGCATAAACAGGGCAGCGAGAATCAGCTCAAACCCACTCTAAAAAGGAATTTCAAAAACAGAACAAAGAAACAGGGAAATTCTTTACAATTCCTTCAGGGTCTCTGATGCAACCTGGAATGACCCTATCTACAATGACAGCTGGATGTGGCATAAGGCTGGACACTTGGGACTGAGAGGATTGGTGAGATTGGGTGAGCAAATGCAGTCCCTTTAAAGCAATAACGCATGGCACCCATTCCATGGGTCCCAGCTCTCCAGGTTGAAGGGAATATTACTACAGCTATAACGTGTACGGGAAACCTAGAGAATGGACACACTGTGAATACGACAGGTTTCTAAAACGCAACGAAGAGCCCCTCTCCTGGTGCTCCGGTTTGACTTTCCAAGTGCTTTCCTATCAATCTCCCAACTTGGAGAGACAGCCCCTTTAAGCTCCTGGTTCGCACAGGTTGCCAATTTGGCAGAGGATGAAAGGGAAGAGGGAGAACCAATGAGAGAGTAGCTGTTAGGCATTTGGATGGGCACATGTCACTCTAATTTCCCGGCAAGAAGAAGAATGAACCAAAGTCTCAGCCACCCACCGGGAACCAGTAGAGGTCCTGAACCAAAAGTTTGGACTTGCGGTCAGCTCACAAAAAACGAGTTGAATAATGGAGCTCAGGGGCACAGCAATTCACAAACTGGCAGAGTAATCAAGGCCAACTCTCGTCCAAAAATCTGTTGAGGGAAGGCAACGAGGCGGACTTGAAAGCGAGGCAGAATAGCAGGAAGGAGATTTCAAGAGGTACGTTGGAATCGCCTGTAAAGCACAGGAAGAGGGGCACAACTTCGACAATGATGCACTTGGCCAAAAAGGGCGTATGCGTTTTCTCCTGAATATATTCAGGAGAAAACGCATACGCCCTTATTGGCCAAGCAAGCAAGCGGGCAATGCAAATCTGCACTACAAAGAAGTATCACTTCCCACCGGTCAAAAGGGACATCCACAAAATGTGTAAAAACCAGAAAGGCAAGACAGGCCCTGGAGAACAGGGAGCCTTGTTATGCTGATGGGCGGGATGTAAGTTGCCAACTGCCTCACTGGAGGAGTGCATTGTGTTCCCTAAAACAAGTAAACAACAGAGCTACAGAGCCAAGGGCACGTCCAGTCTAGGGAATATACCTTGGGCAAACTGAAAATCCATAAGACAGAGCCACCCCCAAATTGAGGGCTGCACTGCTTACAGAAACCTCAACCTGGGTACACCTGAAATATCCCAGGAAATATAAAAATGGTTCCAAACATCGTGGAACTTACGTACGATGGAATATCCCTCAGCCATGAAATCAATGTCATAAGACCAGTAGCAGCAAAATGAGTGGATTCAGGTACGATGATTCTAAGTGAAAGAAGTCACACAGAAAAAGAAACTTATCATAAGATATCACTTAGGAAGATCCTGTAAACATGGCTACACATGAACTGAGTTAGGCAAGAGAACAGAGTCTCACATTTAGAAAACACTCTTATGCCTGCTTAAGGGGGAAGGAGAGGTGGGGTGATGCATCAAACCAGAGTTTGATATAAGCACAGGTACCGTTCCAAAAACCAACTATGGAATAGACAAGACCTACACCTTCCTCAGTGAAAGGGACTCAAAACCCCATATTTCCCGCAGAGGAATAGATCTGACTAGTAAGAATCTTAAAACCTATGTATTGATATGTCTCCGTAAGGGAATCAAGTGTGTCTAGACTGGCATAAACATGGCAGCGAGAATCAGCTCAAACCCACTCTAAAAAGGAATTTCAAAAACAGAACAAAGAAACAGGGAAATTCTTTACAATTCCTTCAGGGTCTCTGATGCAACCTGGAATGACCCTATCTACAATGACAGCTGGATGTGGCATAAGGCTGGACACTTGGGACTGAGAGGATTGGTGAGATTGGGTGAGCAAATGCAGACCCTTTAAAGCAATAACGCATGGCACCCATTCCATGGGTCCCAGCTCTCCAGGTTGAAGGGAATATTACAACAGCTATAACGAGTACGGGAAACCTAGAGAATGGACACACTGTGAATACGACAGGTTTCTAAAATGCAACGAAGAGCCCCTCTCCTGGTGCTCCGGTTTGACTTTCCAAGTGCTTTCCTATCAATCTCCCAACTTGGAGAGACAGCCCCTTTAAGCTCCTGGTTCGCACAGGTTGCCAATTTGGCAGAGGATGAAAGGGAAGAGGGAGAACCAATGAGAGAGTAGCTGTTAGGCATTTGGATGGGCACATGTCACTCTAATTTCCCGGCAGGAAGAAGAATGAACCAAAGTCTCAGCCACCCACCGGGAACCAGTAGAGGTCCTGAACCAAAAGTTTGGACTTGCGTTCAGCTCACAAAAAACGAGTTGAATAATGGAGCTCAGGGGCACAGCAATTCACAAATTGGCAGAGTAATCAAGGCCAACTCTCGTCCAAAAATCTGTTGAGGGAAGGCAACGAGGCGGACTTGAAAGCGAGGCAGAATAGCAGGAAAGAGATTTCAAGAGGTACGTTGGAATCGCCTGTAAAGCACAGGAAGAGGGGCACAACTTCGACAATGATGCACTTGGCCAAAAAGGGCGTATGCGTTTTCTCCTGAATATATTCAGGAGAAAACGCATACGCCCTTTTTGGCCAAGCAAGCAAGCGGGCAATGCAAATCTGCACTACAAAGAAGTATCACTTCCCACCGGTCAAAAGGGACATCCACAAAATGTGTAAAAACCAGAAAGGCAAGACAGGCCCTGGAGAACAGGGAGCCTTGTTATGCTGATGGGCGGGATGTAAGTTGCCAACTGCCTCACTGGAGGAGTGCATTGTGTTCCCTAAAACAAGTAAACAACAGAGCTACAGAGCCAAGGGCACGTCCAGTCTAGGGAATATACCTTGGGCAAACTGAAAATCCATAAGACAGAGCCACCCCCAAATTGAGGGCTGCACTGCTTACAGGAACCTCAACCTGGGTACACCTGAAATATCCCAGGAAATATAAAAATGGTTCCAAACATCGTGGAACTTACGTACGATGGAATATCCCTCAGCCATGAAATCAATGTCATAAGACCAGTAGCAGCAAAATGAGTGGATTCAGGTACGATGATTCTAAGTGAAAGAAGTCACACAGAAAAAGAAACTTATCCTAAGATATCACTTAGGAAGATCCTGTAAACATGGCTACACATGAACTGAGTTAGGCAAGAGAACAGAGTCTCACATTTAGAAAACACTCTTATGCCTGCTTAAGGGGGAAGGAGAGGTGGGGTGATGCATCAAACCAGAGTTTGATATAAGCACAGGTACCGTTCCAAAAACCAACTATGGAATAGACAAGACCTACACCTTCCTCAGTGAAAGGGACTCAAAACCCCATATTTCCCACAGAGGAATAGATCTGACTAGTAAGAATCTTAAAACCTATGTATTGATATGTCTCCGTAAGGGAATCAAGTGTGTCTAGACTGGCATAAACAGGGCAGCGAGAATCAGCTCAAACCCACTCTAAAAAGGAATTTCAAAAACAGAACAAAGAAACAGGGAAATTCTTTACAATTCCTTCAGGGTCTCTGATGCAACCTGGAATGACCCTATCTACAATGACAGCTGGATGTGGCATAAGGCTGGACACTTGGGACTGAGAGGATTGGTGAGATTGGGTGAGCAAATGCAGACCCTTTAAAGCAATAACGCATGGCACCCATTCCTTGGGTCCCAGCTCTCCAGGTTGAAGGGAATATTACTACAGCTATAACGTGTACGGGAAACCTAGAGAATGGACACACTGTGAATACGACAGGTTTCTAAAACTCAACGAAGAGCCCCTCTCCTGGTGCTCCGGTTTGACTTTCCAACTGCTTTCCTATCAATCTCCCAACTTGGAGAGACAGCCCCTTTAAGCTCCTGGTTCGCACAGGTTGCCAATTTGGCAGAGGATGAAAGGGAAGATGGAGAACCAATGAGAGAGTAGCTGTTAGGCATTTGGATGGGCACATGTCACTCTAATTTCCCGGCAGGAAGAAGAATTAACCAAAGTCTCAGCCACCCACCGGGAACCAGTATAGGTCCTGAACCAAAAGTTTGGACTTGCGTTCAGCTCACAAGAAACGAGTTGAGAAATGGAGCTCAGGGGCACAGCAATTCACAAACTGGCAGAGTAATCAAGGCCAACTATCGTCCAAAAATCTGTTGAGGGAAGGTAACGAGGCGGACTTGAAAGCGAGGCAGAATAGCAGGAAGGAGATTTCAAGAGGTACGTTGGAATCGCCTGTAAAGCACAGGAAGAGGGGCACAACTTCGACAATGATGCACTTGGCCAAAAAGGGCGTATGCGTTTTCTCCTGAATATATTCAGGAGAAAACGAATACGCCCTTTTTGGCCAAGCAAGCAAGCGGGCAATGCAAATCTGCACTACAAAGAAGTATCACTTCCCACCGGTCAAAAGGGACATACACAAAATGTGTAAAAACCAGAAAGGCAAGACAGGCCCTGGAGAACAGGGAGCCTTGTTATGCTGATGGGCGGGATGTAAGTTGCCAAGTGCCTCACTGGAGGAGTGCATTGTGTTCCCTAAAACAAGTAAACAACAGAGCTACAGAGCCAAGGGCACGTCCAGTCTAGGGAATATACCTTGGGAAAACTGAAAATCCATAAGACAGAGCCACCCCCAAATTGAGGGCTGCACTGCTTACAGGAACCTCAACCTGGGTACACCTGAAATATCCCAGGAAATATAAAAATGGTTCCAAACATCGTGGAACTTACGTACGATGGAATATCCCTCAGCCATGAAATCAATGTCATAAGACCAGTAGCAGCAAAATGAGTGGATTCAGGTACGATGATTCTAAGTGAAAGAAGTCACACAGAAAAAGAAACTTATCATAAGATATCACTTAGGAAGATCCTGTAAACATGGCTACACATGAACTGAGCTAGGCAAGAGAACAGAGTCTCACATTTAGAAAACACTCTTATGCCTGCTTAAGGGGGAAGGAGAGGTGGGGTGATGCATCAAACCAGAGTTTGATATAAGCACAGGTACCGTTCCAAAAACCAACTATGGAATAGACAAGACCTACACCTTCCTCAGTGAAAGGGACTCAAAACCCCATATTTCCCGCAGAGGAATAGATCTGACTAGTAAGAATCTTAAAACCTATGTATTGATATGTCTCCGTAAGGGAATCAAGTGTGTCTAGACTGGCATAAACAGGGCAGCGAGAATCAGCTCAAACCCACTCTAAAAAGGAATTTCAAAAACAGAACAAAGAAACAGGGAAATTCTTTACAATTCCTTCAGGGTCTCTGATGCAACCTGGAATGACCCTATCTACAATGACAGCTGGATGTGGCATAAGGCTGGACACTTTGGACTGAGAGGATTGGTGAGATTGGGTGAGCAAATGCAGACCCTTTAAAGCAATAACGCATGGCACCCATTCCATGGGTCCCAGCTCTCCAGGTTGAAGGGAATATTACAACAGCTATAACGTGTACGGGAAACCTAGAGAATGGACACACTGTGAATACGACAGGTTTCTAAAACGCAACGAAGAGCCCCTCTCCTGGTGCTCCGGTTTGACTTTCCAAGTGGTTTCCTATCAATCTCCCAACTTGGAGAGACAGCCCCTTTAAGCTCCTGGTTCGCACAGGTTGCCAATTTGGCAGAGGATGAAAGGGAAGAGGGAGAACCAATGAGAGAGTAGCTGTTAGGCATTTGGATGGGCACATGTCACTCTAATTTCCCGGCAGGAAGAAGAATGAACCAAAGTCTCAGCCACCCACCGGGAACCAGTAGAGGTCCTGAACCAAAAGTTTGGACTTGCGTTCAGCTCACAAAAAACGAGTTGAATAATGGAGCTCAGGGGCACAGCAATTCACAAATTGGCAGAGTAATCAAGGCCAACTATCGTCCAAAAATCTGTTGAGGGAAGGCAACGAGGCGGACTTGAAAGCGAGGCAGAATAGCAGGAAAGAGATTTCAAGAGGTACGTTGGAATCGCCTGTAAAGCACAGGAAGAGGGGCACAACTTCGACAATGATGCACTTGGCCAAAAAGGGCGTATGCGTTTTCTCCTGAATATATTCAGGAGAAAACGCATACGCCCTTTTTGGCCAAGCAAGCAAGCGGGCAATGCAAATCTGCACTACAAAGAAGTATCACTTCCCACCGGTCAAAAGGGACATCCACAAAATGTGTAAAAACCAGAAAGGCAAGACAGGCCCTGGAGAACAGGGAGCCTTGTTATGCTGATGGGCGGGATGTAAGTTGCCAACTGCCTCACTGGAGGAGTGCATTGTGTTCCCTAAAACAAGTAAACAACAGAGCTACAGAGCCAAGGGCACGTCCAGTCTAGGGAATATACCTTGGGAAAACTGAAAATCCATAAGACAGAGCCACCCCCAAATTGAGGGCTGCACTGCTTACAGGAACCTCAACCTGGGTACACCTGAAATATCCCAGGAAATATAAAAATGGTTCCAAACATCGTGGAACTTACGTATGATGGAATATCCCTCAGCCATGAAATCAATGTCATAAGACCAGTAGCAGCAAAATGAGTGGATTCAGGTACGATGATTCTAAGTGAAAGAAGTCACACAGAAAAAGAAACTTATCATAAGATATCACTTAGGAAGATCCTGTAAACATGGCTACACATGAACTGAGTTAGGCAAGAGAACAGAGTCTCACATTTAGAAAACACTCTT
The DNA here is from genome assembly GCF_964341445.2 of Mesoplodon mirus. Lineage (NCBI taxonomy): Eukaryota > Metazoa > Chordata > Mammalia > Artiodactyla > Ziphiidae > Mesoplodon > Mesoplodon mirus. The sequence continues at coordinate 109,044,144 of NC_138987.1, read as the reverse complement.
ATGCCTGCTTAAGGGGGAAGGAGAGGTGGGGTGATGCATCAAACCAGAGTTTGATATAAGCACAGGTACCGTTCCAAAAACCAACTATGGAATAGACAAGACCTACACCTTCCTCAGTGAAAGGGACTCAAAACCCCATATTTCCCGCAGAGGAATAGATCTGACTAGTAAGAATCTTAAAACCTATGTATTGATATGTCTCCGTAAGGGAATCAAGTGTGTCTAGACTGGCATAAACAGGGCAGCGAGAATCAGCTCAAACCCACTCTAAAAAGGAATTTCAAAAACAGAACAAAGAAACAGGGAAATTCTTTACAATTCCTTCAGGGTCTCTGATGCAACCTGGAATGACCCTATCTACAATGACAGCTGGATGTGGCATAAGGCTGGACACTTGGGACTGAGAGGATTGGTGAGATTGGGTGAGCAAATGCACACCCTTTAAAGCAATAATGCATGGCACCCATTCCATGGGTCCCAGCTCTCCAGGTTGAAGGGAATATTACTACAGCTATAACGTGTACGGGAAACCTAGAGAATGGACACACTGTGAATACGAAAGGTTTCTAAAACTCAACGAAGAGACCCTCTCCTGGTGCTCCGGTTTGACTTTCCAACTGCTTTCCTATCAATCTCCCAACTTGGAGAGACAGCCCCTTTAAGCTCCTGGTTCGCACAGGTTGCCAATTTGGCAGAGGATGAAAGGGAAGAGGGAGAACCAATGAGAGAGTAGCTGTTAGGCATTTGGATGGGCACATGTCACTCTAATTTCCCGGCAGGAAGAAGAATGAACCAAAGTCTCAGCCACCCACCGGGAACCAGTATAGGTCCTGAACCAAAAGTTTGGACTTGCGTTCAGCTCACAAAAAACGAGTTGAAGAATGGAGCTCAGGGGCACAGCAATTCACAAACTGGCAGAGTAATCAAGGCCAACTCTCGTCCAAAAATCTGTTGAGGGAAGGCAACGAGGCGGACTTGAAAGCGAGGCAGAATAGCAGGAAGGAGATTTCAAGAGGTACGTTGGAATCGCCTGTAAAGCACAGGAAGAGGGGCACAACTTCGACAATGATGCACTTGGCCAAAAAGGGCGTATGCGTTTTCTCCTGAATATATTCAGGAGAAAACGCATACGCCCTTTTTGGCCAAGCAAGCAAGCGGGCAATGCAAATCTGCACTACAAAGAAGTATCACTTCCCACCGGTCAAAAGGGACATCCACAAAATGTGTAAAAACAAGAAAGGCAAGACAGGCCCTGGAGAACAGGGAGCCTTGTTATGCTGATGGGCGGGATGTAAGTTGCCAACTGCCTCACTGGAGGAGTGCATTGTGTTCCCTAAAACAAGTAAACAACAGAGCTACAGAGCCAAGGGCACGTCCAGTCTAGGGAATATACCTTGGGAAAACTGAAAATCCATAAGACAGAGCCACCCCCAAATTGAGGGCTGCACTGCTTACAGGAACCTCAACCTGGCTACACCTGAAATATCCCAGGAAATATAAAAATGGTTCCAAACATCGTGGAACTTACGTACGATGGAATATCCCTCAGCCATGAAATCAATGTCATAAGACCAGTAGCAGCAAAATGAGTGGATTCAGGTACGATGATTCTAAGTGAAAGAAGTCACACAGAAAAAGAAACTTATCATATGATATCACTTAGGAAGATCCTGTAAACATGGCTACACATGAACTGAGTTAGGCAAGAGAACAGAGTCTCACATTTAGAAAACACTCTTATGCCTGCTTAAGGGGGAAGGAGAGGTGGGGTGATGCATCAAACCAGAGTTTGATATAAGCACAGGTACCGTTCCAAAAACCAACTATGGAATAGACAAGACCTACACCTTCCTCAGTGAAAGGGACTCAAAACCCCATATTTCCCGCAGAGGAATAGATCTGACTAGTAAGAATCTTAAAACCTATGTATTGATATGTCTCCGTAAGGGAATCAAGTGTGTCTAGACTGGCATAAACAGGGCAGCGAGAATCAGCTCAAACCCACTCTAAAAAGGAATTTCAAAAACAGAACAAAGAAACAGGGAAATTCTTTACAATTCCTTCAGGGTCTCTGATGCAACCTGGAATGACCCTATCTACAATGACAGCTGGATGTGGCATAAGGCTGGACACTTGGGACTGAGAGGATTGGTGAGATTGGGTGAGCAAATGCACACCCTTTAAAGCAATAATGCATGGCACCCATTCCATGGGTCCCAGCTCTCCAGGTTGAAGGGAATATTACTACAGCTATAACGTGTACGGGAAACCTAGAGAATGGACACACTGTGAATACGAAAGGTTTCTAAAACTCAACGAAGAGCCCCTCTCCTGGTGCTCCGGTTTGACTTTCCAACTGCTTTCCTATCAATCTCCCAACTTGGAGAGACAGCCCCTTTAAGCTCCTGGTTCGCACAGGTTGCCAATTTGGCAGAGGATGAAAGGGAAGAGGGAGAACCAATGAGAGAGTAGCTGTTAGGCATTTGGATGGGCACATGTCACTCTAATTTCCCGGCAGGAAGAAGAATGAACCAAAGTCTCAGCCACCCACCGGGAACCAGTATAGGTCCTGAACCAAAAGTTTGGACTTGCGTTCAGCTCACAAAAAACGAGTTGAAGAATGGAGCTCAGGGGCACAGCAATTCACAAACTGGCAGAGTAATCAAGGCCAACTCTCGTCCAAAAATCTGTTGAGGGAAGGCAACGAGGCGGACTTGAAAGCGAGGCAGAATAGCAGGAAGGAGATTTCAAGAGGTACGTTGGAATCGCCTGTAAAGCACAGGAAGAGGGGCACAACTTCGACAATGATGCACTTGGCCAAAAAGGGCGTATGCGTTTTCTCCTGAATATATTCAGGAGAAAACGCATACGCCCTTTTTGGCCAAGCAAGCAAGCGGGCAATGCAAATCTGCACTACAAAGAAGTATCACTTCCCACCGGTCAAAAGGGACATCCACAAAATGTGTAAAAACCAGAAAGGCAAGACAGGCCCTGGAGAACAGGGAGCCTTGTTATGCTGATGGGCGGGATGTAAGTTGCCAAGTGCCTCACTGGAGGAGTGCATTGTGTTCCCTAAAACAAGTAAACAACAGAGCTACACAGCCAAGGGCACGTCCAGTCTAGGGAATATACCTTGGGAAAACTGAAAATCCATAAGACAGAGCCACCCCCAAATTGAGGGCTGCACTGCTTACAGGAACCTCAACCTGGGTACACCTGAAATATCCCAGGAAATATAAAAATGGTTCCAAACATCGTGGAACTTACGTACGATGGAATATCCCTCAGCCATGAAATCAATGTCATAAGACCAGTAGCAGCAAAATGAGTGGATTCAGGTACGATGATTCTAAGTGAAAGAAGTCACACAGAAAAAGAAACTTATCATAAGATATCACTTAGGAAGATCCTGTAAACATGGCTACACATGAACTGAGTTAGGCAAGAGAACAGAGTCTCACATTTAGAAAACACTCTTATGCCTGCTTAAGGGGGAAGGAGAGGTGGGGTGATGCATCAAACCAGAGTTTGATATAAGCACAGGTACCGTTCCAAAAACCAACTATGGAATAGACAAGACCTACACCTTCCTCAGTGAAAGGGACTCAAAACCCCATATTTCCCGCAGAGGAATAGATCTGACTAGTAAGAATCTTAAAATCTATGTATTGATATGTCTCCGTAAGGGAATCAAGTGTGTCTAGACTGGCATAAACAGGGCAGCGAGAATCAGCTCAAACCCACTCTAAAAAGGAATTTCAAAAACAGAACAAAGAAACAGGGAAATTCTTTACAATTCCTTCAGGGTCTCTGATGCAACCTGGAATGACCCTATCTACAATGACAGCTGGATGTGGCATAAGGCTGGACACTTGGGACTGAGAGGATTGGTGAGATTGGGTGAGCAAATGCAGACCCTTTAAAGCAATAACGCATGGCACCCATTCCATGGGTCCCAGCTCTCCAGGTTGAAGGGAATATTACAACAGCTATAACGTGTACGGGAAACCTAGAGAATGGACACACTGTGAATACGACAGGTTTCTAAAACGCAACGAAGAGCCCCTCTCCTGGTGCTCCGGTTTGACTTTCCAAGTGCTTTCCTATCAATCTCCCAACTTGGAGAGACAGCCCCTTTAAGCTCCTGGTTCGCACAGGTTGCCAATTTGGCAGAGGATGAAAGGGAAGAGGGAGAACCAATGAGAGAGTAGCTGTTAGGCATTTGGATGGGCACATGTCACTCTAATTTCCCGGCAGGAAGAAGAATGAACCAAAGTCTCTGCCACCCACCGGGAACCAGTAGAGGTCCTGAACCAAAAGTTTGGACTTGCGTTCAGCTCACAAAAAACGAGTTGAATAATGGAGCTCAGGGGCACAGCAATTCACAAATTGGCAGAGTAATCAAGGCCAACTCTCGTCCAAAAATCTGTTGTGGGAAGGCAACGAGGCGGACTTGAAAGCGAGGCAGAATAGCAGGAAAGAGATTTCAAGAGGTACGTTGGAATCGCCTGTAAAGCACAGGAAGAGGGGCACAACTTCGACAATGATGCACTTGGCCAAAAAGGGCGTATGCGTTTTCTCCTGAATATATTCAGGAGAAAACGCATACGCCCTTTTTGGCCAAGCAAGCAAGCGGGCAATGCAAATCTGCACTACAAAGAAGTATCACTTCCCACCGGTCAAAAGGGACATCCACAAAATGTGTAAAAACCAGAAAGGCAAGACAGGCCCTGGAGAACAGGGAGCCTTGTTATGCTGATGGGCGGGATGTAAGTTGCCAACTGCCTCACTGGAGGAGTGCATTGTGTTCCCTAAAACAAGTAAACAACAGAGCTACAGAGCCAAGGGCACGTCCAGTCTAGGGAATATACCTTGGGAAAACTGAAAATCCATAAGACAGAGCCACCCCCAAATTGAGGGCTGCACTGCTTACAGGAACCTCAACCTGGGTACACCTGAAATATCCCAGGAAATATAAAAATGGTTCCAAACATCGTGGAACTTACGTAGGATGGAATATCCCTCAGCCATGAAATCAATGTCATAAGACCAGTAGCAGCAAAATGAGTGGATTCAGGTACGATGATTCTAAGTGAAAGAAGTCACACAGAAAAAGAAACTTATCATAAGATATCACTTAGGAAGATCCTGTAAACATGGCTACACATGAACTGAGTTAGGCAAGAGAACAGAGTCTCACATTTAGAAAACACTCTTATGCCTGCTTAAGGGGGAAGGAGAGGTGGGGTGATGCATCAAACCAGAGTTTGATATAAGCACAGGTACCGTTCCAAAAACCAACTATGGAATAGACAAGACCTACACCTTCCTCAGTGAAAGGGACTCAAAACCCCATATTTCCCGCAGAGGAAGAGATCTGACTAGTAAGAATCTTAAAACCTATGTATTGATATGTCTCCGTAAGGGAATCAAGTGTGTCTAGACTGGCATAAACAGGGCAGCGAGAATCAGCTCAAACCCACTCTAAAAAGGAATTTCAAAAACAGAACAAAGAAACAGGGAACTTCTTTACAATTCCTTCAGGGTCTCTGATGCAACCTGGAATGACCCTATCTACAATGACAGCTGGATGTGGCATAAGGCTGGACACTTGGGACTGAGAGGATTGGTGAGATTGGGTGAGCAAATGCAGACCCTTTAAAGCAATAACGCATGGCACCCATTCCATGGGTCCCAGCTCTCCAGGTTGAAGGTAATATTACTACAGCTATAACGTGTACGGGAAACCTAGAGAATGGACACACTCTGAATACGAAAGGTTTCTAAAACTCAACGAAGAGCCCGTCTCCTGGTGCTCCGGTTTGACTTTCCAACTGCTTTCCTATCAATCTCCCAACTTGGAGAGACAGCCCCTTTAAGCTCCTGGTTCGCACAGGTTGCCAATTTGGCAGAGGATGAAAGGGAAGAGGGAGAACCAATGAGAGAGTAGCTGTTAGGCATTTGGATGGGCACATGTCACTCTAATTTCCCGGCAGGAAGAAGAATTAACCAAAGTCTCAGCCACCCACCGGGAACCAGTATAGGTCCTGAACCAAAAGTTTGGACTTGCGTTCAGCTCACAAGAAACGAGTTGAGAAATGGAGCTCAGGGGCACAGCAATTCACAAACTGGCAGAGTAATCAAGGCCAACTATCGTCCAAAAATCTGTTGAGGGAAGGCAACGAGGCGGACTTGAAAGCGAGGCAGAATAGCAGGAAATAGATTTCAAGAGGTACGTTGGAATCGCCTGTAAAGCACAGGAAGAGGGGCACAACTTCGACAATGATGCACTTGGCCAAAAAGGGCGTATGCGTTTTCTCCTGAATATATTCAGGAGACAACGCATACGCCCTTTTTGGCCAAGCAAGCAAGCGGGCAATGCAAATCTGCACTACAAAGAAGTATCACTTCCCACCGGTCAAAAGGGACATCCACAAAATGTGTAAAAACCAGAAAGGCAAGACAGGCCCTGGAGAACAGGGAGCCTTGTTATGCTGATGGGCGGGATGTAAGTTGCCAACTGCCTCACTGGAGGAGTGCATTGTGTTCCCTAAAACAAGTAAACAACAGAGCTACAGAGCCAACGGCACTTCCAGTCTAGGGAATATACCTTGGGAAAACTGAAAATCCATAAGAGAGAGCCACCCCCAAATTGAGGGCTGCACTGCTTACAGGAACCTCAACCTGGGTACACCTGAAATATCCCAGGAAATATAAAAATGGTTCCAAACATCGTGGAACTTACGTACGATGGAATATCCCTCAGCCATGAAATCAATGTCATAAGACCAGTAGCAGCAAAATGAGTGGATTCAGGTACGATGATTCTAAGTGAAAGAAGTCACACAGAAAAAGAAACTTATCATAAGATATCACTTAGGAAGATCCTGTAAACATGGCTACACATGAACTGAGTTAGGCAAGAAAACAGAGTCTCACATTTAGAAAACACTCTTATGCCTGCTTAAGGGGGAAGGAGAGGTGGGGTGATGCATCAAACCAGAGTTTGATATAAGCACAGGTACCGTTCCAAAAACCAACTATGGAATAGACAAGACCTACACCTTCCTCAGTGAAAGGGACTCAAAACCCCATATTTCCCGCAGAGGAATAGATCTGACTAGTAAGAATCTTAAAACCTATGTATTGATATGTCTCCGTAAGGGAATCAAGTGTGTCTAGACTGGCATAAACAGGGCAGCGAGAATCAGCTCAAACCCACTCTAAAAAGGAATTTCAAAAACAGAACAAAGAAACAGGGAAATTCTTTACAATTCCTTCAGGGTCTCTGATGCAACCTGGAATGACCCTATCTACAATGACAGCAGGATGTGGCATGAGGCTGGACACTTGGGACTGAGAGGATTGGTGAGATTGGGTGAGCAAATGCAGACCCTTTAAAGCAATAATGCATGGCACCCATTCCATGGGTCCCAGCTCTCCAGGTTGAAGGGAATATTACTACAGCTATAACGTGTACGGGAAACCTAGAGAATGGACACACTGTGAATACGAAAGGTTTCTAAAACTCAACCAAGAGCCCCTCTCCTGGTGCTCCGGTTTGACTTTCCAACTGCTTTCCTATCAATCTCCCAACTTGGAGAGACAGCCCCTTTAAGCTCCTGGTTCGCACAGGTTGCCAATTTGGCAGAGGATGAAAGGGAAGTGGGAGAACCAATTAGAGAGTAACTGTTAGGCATTTGGATGGGCACATGTCACTCTAATTTCCCGGCAGGAAGAAGAATGAACCAAAGTCTCAGCCACCCACCGGGAACCAGTAGAGGTCCTGAACCAAAAGTTTGGACTTGCGGTCAGCTCACAAAAAACGAGTTGAATAATGGAGCTCAGGGGCACAGCAATTCACAAACTGGCAGAGTAATCAAGGCCAACTATCGTCCAAAAATCTGTTGAGGGAAGGCAACGAGGCGGACTTGAAAGCGAGGCAGAATAGCAGGAAAGAGATTTCAAGAGGTACGTTGGAATCGCCTGTAAAGCACAGGAAGAGGGGCACAACTTCGACAATGATGCACTTGGCCAAAAAGGGCGTATGCGTTTTCTCCTGAATATATTCAGGAGAAAACGCATACGCCCTTTTTGGCCAAGCAAGCAAGCGGGCAATGCAAATCTGCACTACAAAGAAGTATCACTTCCCACCGGTCAAAAGGGACATCCACAAAATGTGTAAAAACCAGAAAGGCAAGACAGGCCCTGGAGAACAGGGAGCCTTGTTATGCTGATGGGCGGGATGTAAGTTGCCAACTGCCTCACTGGAGGAGTGCATTGTGTTCCCTAAAACAAGTAAACAACAGAGCTACAGAGCCAACGGCACTTCCAGTCTAGGGAATATACCTTGGGAAAACTGAAAATCCATAAGAGAGAGCCACCCCCAAATTGAGGGCTGCACTGCTTACAGGAACCTCAACCTGGGTACACCTGAAATATCCCAGGAAATATAAAAATGGTTCCAAACATCGTGGAACTTACGTACGATGGAATATCCCTCAGCCATGAAATCAATGTCATAAGACCAGTAGCAGCAAAATGAGTGGATTCAGGTACGATGATTCTAAGTGAAAGAATTCACACAGAAAAAGAAACTTATCATAAGATATCACTTAAGAAGATGCTGTAAACATGGCTACACATGAACTGAGTTAGGCAAGAGAACAGAGTTTCACATTTAGAAAACAATCTTATGCCTGCTTAAGAGGGAAGGAGAGGTGGGGTGACGCATCAAACCAGAGTTTGATATAAGCACAGGTACCGTTCCAAAACCAACTATGGAATAGACAAGACCTACACCTTCCTCAGTGAAAGGGACTCAAAACCCCATATTTCCCGCAGAGGAATAGATCTGACTAGTAAGAATCTTAAAACCTATGTATTGATATGTCTCCGTAAGGGAATCAAGTGTGTCTAGACTGGCATAAACAGGGCAGCGAGAATCAGCTCAAACCCACTCTAAAAAGGAATTTCAAAAACAGAACAAAGAAACAGGGAAATTCTTTACAATTCCTTCAGGGTCTCTGATGCAACCTGGAATGACCCTATCTACAATGACAGCTGGATGTGGCATGAGGCTGGACACTTGGGACTGAGAGGATTGGTGAGATTGGGTGAGCAAATGCAGACCCCTTAAAGCAATAACGCATGGCACCCATTCCATGGGTCCCAGCTCTCCAGGTTGAAGGGAATATTACTACAGCTATAACGTGTACGGGAAACCTAGAGAATGGACACACTGTGAATACGAAAGGTTTCTAAAACTCAACGAAGAGTCCCTCTCCTGGTGCTCCGGTTTGACTTTCCAACTGCTTTCCTATCAATCTCCCAACTTGGAGAGACAGCCCCTTTAAGCTCCTGGTTCGCACAGGTTGCCAATTTGGCAGAGGATGAAAGGGAAGAGGGAGAACCAATGAGAGAGTAGCTGTTAGGCATTTGGATGGGCACATGTCACTCTAATTTCCCGGCAGGAAGAAGAATTAACCAAAGTCTCAGCCACCCACCGGGAACCAGTATAGGTCCTGAACCAAAAGTTTGGACTTGCGTTCAGCTCACAAAAAACGAATTGAAAAATGGAGCTCAGGGGCACAGCAATTCACAAACTGGCAGAGTAATCAAGGCCAACTATCGTCCAAAAATCTGTTGAGGGAAGGCAACGAGGCGGACTTGAAAGCGAGGCAGAATAGCAGGAAACAGATTTCAAGAGGTACGTTGGAATCGCCTGTAAAACACAGGAAGAGGGGCACAACTTCGACAATGATGCACTTGGCCAAAAAGTGTGTATGCGTTTTCTCCTGAATATATTCAGGAGAAAACGCATACGCCCTTTTTGGCCAAGCAAGCAAGCGGGCAATGCAAATCTGCACTACAAAGAAGTATCACTTCCCACCGGTCAAAAGGGACATCCACAAAATGTGTAAAAACCAGAAAGGCAAGACAGGCCCTGGAGAACAGGGAGCCTTGTTATGCTGATGGGCGGGATGTAAGTTGCCAACTGCCTCACTGGAGGAGTGCATTGTGTTCCCTAAAACAAGTAAACAACAGAGCTACAGAGCCAAGGGCACCTCCAGTCTAGGGAATATACCTTGGGAAAACTGAAAATCCATAAGACAGAGCCACCCCCAAATTGAGGGCTGCACTGCTTACAGGAACCTCAACCTGGGTACACCTGAAATATCCCAGGAAATATAAAAATGGTTCCAAACATCGTGGAACTTACGTACGATGGAATATCCCTCAGCCATGAAATCAATGTCATAAGACCAGTAGCAGCAAAATGAGTGGATTCAGGTACGATGATTCTAAGTGAAAGAAGTCACACAGAAAAAGAAACTTATCATAAGATATCACTTAGGAAGATCCTGTAAACATGGCTACACATGAACTGAGCTAGGCAAGAGAACAGAGTCTCACATTTAGAAAACACTCTTATGCCTGCTTAAGGGGGAAGGAGAGGTGGGGTGATGCATCAAACCAGAGTTTGATATAAGCACAGGTACCGTTCCAAAAACCAACTATGGAATAGACAAGACCTACACCTTCCTCAGTGAAAGGGACTCAAAACCCCATATTTCCCGCAGAGGAATAGATCTGACTAGTAAGAATCTTAAAACCTATGTATTGATATGTCTCCGTAAGGGAATCAAGTGTGTCTAGACTGGCATAAACATGGCAGCGAGAATCAGCTCAAACCCACTCTAAAAAGGAATTTCAAAAACAGAACAAAGAAACAGGGAAATTCTTTACAATTCCTTCAGGGTCTCTGATGCAACCTGGAATGACCCTATCTACAATGACAGCTGGATGTGGCATAAGGCTGGACACTTGGGACTGAGAGGATTGGTGAGATTGGGTGAGCAAATGCACACCCTTTAAAGCAATAATGCATGGCACCCATTCCATGGGTCCCAGCTCTCCAGGTTGAAGGGAATATTACTACAGCTATAACGTGTACGGGAAACCTAGAGAATGGACACACTGTGAATACGAAAGGTTTCTAAAACTCAACGAAGTGTCCCTCTCCTGGTGCTCAGGTTTGACTTTCCAACTGCTTTCCTATCAATCTCCCAACTTGGAGAGACAGCCCCTTTAAGCTCCTGGTTCGCACAGGTTGCCAATTTGGCAGAGGATGAAAGGGAAGAGGGAGAACCAATGAGAGAGTAGCTGTTAGGCATTTGGATGGGCACATGTCACTCTAATTTCCCGGCAGGAAGAAGAATTAACCAAAGTCTCAGCCACCCAACGGGAACCAGTATAGGTCCTGAACCAAAAGTTTGGACTTGCGTTCAGCTCACAAAAAACAAGTTAAAAAATGGAGCTCAGGGGCACAGCAATTCACAAACTGGCAGAGTAATCAAGGCCAACTATCGTCCAAAAATCTGTTGAGGGAAGGCAACGAGGCGGACTTGAAAGTGAGGCAGAATAGCAGGAAACAGATTTCAAGAGGTACGTTGGAATTGCCTGTAAAGCACAGGAAGGGGGGCACAACTTCGACAATGATGCACTTGGCCAAAAAGGGCATATGCGATTTCTCCTGAATATATTCAGGAGAAAACACATACGCCCTTTTTGGCCAAGCAAGCAAGCGGGCAATGCAAAACTGCACTACAAAGAAGTATCACTTCCCACCGGTCAAAAGGGACATCCACAAAATGTGTAAAAACCAGAAAGGCAAGGCAGGCCCTGGAGAACAGGGAGCCTTGTTATGCTGATGGGCGGGATGTAAGTTGCCAACTGCCTCACTGGAGGAGTGCATTGTGTTCCCTAAAACAAGTAAACAACAGAGCTACAGAGCCAAGTGCACGTCCAGTCTAGGGAATATACCTAGGGAAAACTGAAAATCCATAAGACAGAGCCACCCCCAAATTGAGGGCTGCACTGCTTACAGGAACCTCAACCTGGGTACACCTGAAATATCCCAGGAAATATAAAAATGGTTCCAAACATCGTGGAACTTACGTACGATGGAATATCCCTCAGCCATGAAATCAATGTCATAAGACCAGTAGCAGCAAAATGAGTGGATTCAGGTACGATGATTCTAAGTGAAAGAAGTCACACAGAAAAAGAAACTTATCATAAGATATCACTTAGGAAGATCCTGTAAACATGGCTACACATGAACTGAGTTAGGCAAGAGAACAGAGTCTCACATTTAGAAAACACTCTTATGCCTGCTTAAGGGGGAAGGAGAGGTGGGGTGATGCATCAAACCAGAGTTTGATATAAGCACAGGTACCGTTCCAAAAACCAACTATGGAATAGACAAGACCTACACCTTCCTCAGTGAAAGGGACTCAAAACCCCATATTTCCCGCAGAGGAATAGATCTGACTAGTAAGAATCTTAAAACCTATGTATTGATATGTCTCCGTAAGGGAATCAAGTGTGTCTAGACTGGCATAAACATGGCAGCGAGAATCAGCTCAAACCCACTCTAAAAAGGAATTTCAAAAACAGAACAAAGAAACAGGGAAATTCTTTACAATTCCTTCAGGGTCTCTGATGCAACCTGGAATGACCCTATCTACAATGACAGCTGGATGTGGCATGAGGCTGGACACTTGGGACAGAGAGGATTGGTGAGATTGGGTGAGCAAATGCAGACCCTTTAAAGCAATAACGCATGGCACCCATTCCATGGGTCCCAGCTCTCCAGGTTGAAGGGAATATTACTACAGCTATAACGTGTACGGGAAACCTAGAGAATGGACACACTGTGAATACGACAGGTTTCTAAAACTCAACGAAGAGCCCCTCTCCTGGTGCTCCGGTTTGACTTTCCAACTGCTTTCCTATCAATCTCCCAAATTGGAGAGACAGCCCCTTTAAGCTCCTGGTTCGCACAGGTTGCCAATTTGGCAGAGGATGAAAGGGAAGAGGGAGAACCAATGAGAGAGTAGCTGTTAGGCATTTGGATGGGCACATGTCACTCTAATTTCCCGGCAGGAAGAAGAATGAACCAAATTCTCAGCCACCCACCGGGAACCAGTATAGGTCCTGAACCAAAAGTTTGGACTTGCGTTCAGCTCACAAAAAACGAGTTGAAAAATGGAGCTCAGGGGCACAGCAATTCACAAACTGGCAGAGTAATCAAGGCCAACTATCGTCCAAAAATCTGTTGAGGGAAGGCAACGAGGCGGACTTGAAAGCGAGGCAGAATAGCAGGAAACAGATTTCAAGAGGTACGTTGGAATCGCCTGTAAAGCACAGGAAGAGGGGCACAACTTCGACAATGATGCACTTGGCCAAAAAGGGCGTATGCGTTTTCTCCTGAATATATTCAGGAGAAAACGCATACACCCTTTTTGGCCAAGCAAGCAAGCGGGCAATGCAAATCTGCACTACAAAGAAGTATCACTTCCCACCGGTCAAAAGGGACATCCACAAAATGTGTAAAAACCAGAAAGGCAAGACAGGCCCTGGAGAACAGGGAGCCTTGTTATGCTGATGGGCGGGATGTAAGTTGCCAACTGCCTCACTGGAGGAGTGCATTGTGTTCCCTAAAACAAGTAAACAACAGAGCTACAGAGCCAAGGGCACGTCCAGTCTAGGGAATATACCTTGGGAAAACTGAAAATCCATAAGACAGAGCCACCCCCAAATTGAGGGCTGCACTGCTTACAGGAACCTCAACCTGGGTACACCTGAAATATCCCAGGAAATATAAAAATGGTTCCAAACATCGTGGAACTTACGTACGATGGAATATCCCTCAGCCATGAAATCAATGTCATAAGACCAGTAGCAGCAAAATGAGTGGATTCAGGTACGATGATTCTAAGTGAAAGAAGTCACACAGAAAAAGAAACTTATCATAAGATATCACTTAGGAAGATCCTGTAAACATGGCTACACATGAACTGAGTTAGGCAAGAGAACAGAGTCTCATATTTAGAAAACAATCTTATGCCTGCTTAAGGGGGAAGGAGAGGTGGGGTGATGCATCAAACCAGAGTTTGATATAAGCACAGGTACCGTTCCAAAAACCAACTATGGAATAGACAAGACCTACACCTTCCTCAGTGAAAGGGACTCAAAACCCCATATTTCCCGCAGAGGAATAGATCTGACTAGTAAGAATCTTAAAACCTATGTATTGATATGTCTCCGTAAGGGAATCAAGTGTGTCTAGACTGGCATAAACATGGCAGCGAGAATCAGCTCAAACCCACTCTAAAAAGGAATTTCAAAAACAGAACAAAGAAACAGGGAAATTCTTTACAATTCCTTCAGGGTCTCTGATGCAACCTGGAATGACCCTATCTACAATGACAGCTGGATCTGGCATAAGGCTGGACACTTGGGACTGAGAGGATTGGTGAGATTGGGTGAGCAAATGCAGACCCTTTAAAGCAATAACGCATGGCACCCATTCCATGGGTCCCAGCTCTCCAGGTTGAAGGGAATATTACTACAGCTATAACGTGTACGGGAAACCTAGAGAATGAACACACAGTGAATACCAAAGGTTTCTAAAACTCAACGAAGAGCCCCTCTCCTGGTGCTCCGGTTTGACTTTCCAACTGCTTTCCTATCATTCTCCCAACTTGGAGAGACAGCCCCTTTAAGCTCCTGGTTCGCACAGGTTGCCAATTTGGCAGAGGATGAAAGGGAAGAGGGAGAACCAATGAGAGAGTAGCTGTTAGGCATTTGGATGGGCACATGTCACTCTAATTTCCCGGCAGGAAGAAGAATTAACCAAAGTCTCAGCCACCCACCGGGAACCAGTATAGGTCCTGAACCAAAAGTTTGGACTTGCGTTCAGCTCACAAAAAACGAGTTGAAAAATGGAGCTCAGGGGCACAGCAATTCACAAACTGGCAGAGTAATCAAGGCCAACTATCGTCCAAAAATCTGTTGAGGGAAGGCAACGAGGCGGACTTGAAAGCGAGGCAGAATAGCAGGAAACAGATTTCAAGAGGTACGTTGGAATCGCCTGTAAAGCACAGGAAGAGGGGCACAACTTCGACAATGATGCACTTGGCCAAAAAGGGCGTATGCGTTTTCTCCTGAATATATTCAGGAGAAAACGCATACGCCCTTTTTGGCCATGCAAGCAAGCGGGCAATGCAAATCTGCACTACAAAGAAGTATCACTTCCCACCGGTCAAAAGGGACATCCACAAAATGTGTAAAAACCAGAAAGGCAAGACAGGCCCTGGAGAACAGGGAGCCTTGTTATGCTGATGGGCGGGATGTAAGTTGCCAACTGCCTCACTGGAGGAGTGCATTGTGTTCCCTAAAACAAGTAAACAATAGAGCTACAGAGCCAAGGGCACTTCCAGTCTAGGGAATATACCTTGGGAAAACTGAAAATCCATAAGACAGAGCCACCCCCAAATTGAGGGCTGCACTGCTTACAGGAACCTCAACCTGGGTACACCTGAAATATCCCAGGAAATATAAAAATGGTTCCAAACTTCGTGGAACTTACGTACGATGGAATATCCCTCAGCCATGAAATCAATGTCATAAGACCAGTAGCAGCAAAATGAGTGGATTCAGGTACGATGATTCTAAGTGAAAGAAGTCACACAGAAAAAGAAACTTATCATAAGATATCACTTAGGAAGATCCTGTAAACATGGCTACACATGAACTGAGTTAGGCAAGAGAACAGAGTCTCACATTTAGAAAACACTCTTATGCCTGCTTAAGGGGGAAGGAGAGGTGGGGTGATGCATCAAACCAGAGTTTGATATAAGCACAGGTACCGTTCCAAAAACCAACTATGGAATAGACAAGACCTACACCTTCCTCAGTGAAAGGGACTCAAAACCCCATATTTCCCGCAGAGGAATAGATCTGACTAGTAAGAATCTTAAAACCTATGTATTGATATGTCTCCGTAAGGGAATCAAGTGTGTCTAGACTGGCATAAACATGGCAGCGAGAATCAGCTCAAACCCACTCTAAAAAGGAATTTCAAAAACAGAACAAAGAAACAGGGAAATTCTTTACAATTCCTTCAGGGTCTCTGATGCAACCTGGAATGACCCTATCTACAATGACAGCTGGATGTGGCATAAGGCTGGACACTTGGGACTGAGAGGATTGGTGAGATTGGGTGAGCAAATGCAGACCCTTTAAAGCAATAACGCATGGCACCCATTCCATGGGTCCCAGCTCTCCAGGTTGAAGGGAATATTACTACAGCTATAACGTGTACGGGAAACCTAGAGAATGGACACACTGTGAATACCAAAGGTTTCTAAAACTCAACGAAGAGCCCCTCTCCTGGTGCTCCGGTTTGACTTTCCAACTGCTTTCCTATCATTCTCCCAACTTGGAGAGACAGCCCCTTTAAGCTCCTGGTTCGCACAGGTTGCCAATTTGGCAGAGGATGAAAGGGAAGAGGGAGAACCAATGAGAGAGTAGCTGTTAGGCATTTGGATGGGCACATGTCACTCTAATTTCCCGGCAGGAAGAAGAAGTAACCAAAGTCTCAGCCACCCACCGGGAACCAGTAGAGGTCCTGAACCAAAAGTTTGGACTTGCGTTCAGCTCACAAAAAACGAGTTGAAAAATGGAGCTCAGGGGCACAGCAATTCACAAACTGGCAGAGTAATCAAGGCCAACTATCGTCCAAAAATCTGTTGAGGGAAGGCAACGAGGCGGACTTGAAAGCGAGGCAGAATAGCAGGAAACAGATTTCAAGAGGTACGTTGGAATCGCCTGTAAAGCACAGGAAGAGGGGCACAACTTCGACAATGATGCACTTGGCCAAAAAGGGCGTATGCGTTTTCTCCTGAATATATTCAGGAGAAAACGCATACGCCCTTTTTGGCCATGCAAGCAAGCGGGCAATGCAAATCTGCACTACAAAGAAGTATCACTTCCCACCGGTCAAAAGGGACATCCACAAAATGTGTAAAAACCAGAAAGGCAAGACAGGCCCTGGAGAACAGGGAGCCTTGTTATGCTGATGGGCGGGATGTAAGTTGCCAACTGCCTCACTGGAGGAGTGCATTGTGTTCCCTAAAACAAGTAAACAATAGAGCTACAGAGCCAAGGGCACTTCCAGTCTAGGGAATATACCTTGGGAAAACTGAAAATCCATAAGACAGAGCCACCCCCAAATTGAGGGCTGCACTGCTTACAGGAACCTCAACCTGGGTACACCTGAAATATCCCAGGAAATATAAAAATGGTTCCAAACTTCGTGGAACTTACGTACGATGGAATATCCCTCAGCCATGAAATCAATGTCATAAGACCAGTAGCAGCAAAATGAGTGGATTCAGGTACGATGATTCTAAGTGAAAGAAGTCACACAGAAAAAGAAACTTATCATAAGATATCACTTAGGAAGATCCTGTAAACATGGCTACACATGAACTGAGTTAGGCAAGAGAACAGAGTCTCACATTTAGAAAACACTCTTATGCCTGCTTAAGGGGGAAGGAGAGGTGGGGTGATGCATCAAACCAGAGTTTGATATAAGCACAGGTACCGTTCCAAAAACCAACTATGGAATAGACAAGACCTACACCTTCCTCAGTGAAAGGGACTCAAAACCCCATATTTCCCGCAGAGGAATAGATCTGACTAGTAAGAATCTTAAAACCTATGTATTGATATGTCTCCGTAAGGGAATCAAGTGTGTCTAGACTGGCATAAACATGGCAGCGAGAATCAGCTCAAACCCACTCTAAAAAGGAATTTCAAAAACAGAACAAAGAAACAGGGAAATTCTTTACAATTCCTTCAGGGTCTCTGATGCACCCTGGAATGACCCTATCTACAATGACAGCTGGATGTGGCATAAGGCTGGACACTTGGGACTGAGAGGATTGGTGAGATTGGGTGAGCAAATGCAGACCCTTTAAAGCAATAACGCATGGCACCCATTCCATGGGTCCCAGCTCTCCAGGTTGAAGGGAATATTACTACAGCTATAACGTGTACGGGAAACCTAGAGAATGGACACACTGTGAATACCAAAGGTTTCTAAAACTCAACGAAGAGCCCCTCTCCTGGTGCTCCGGTTTGACTTTCCAACTGCTTTCCTATCATTCTCCCAACTTGGAGAGACAGCCCCTTTAAGCTCCTGGTTCGCACAGGTTGCCAATTTGGCAGAGGATGAAAGGGAAGAGGGAGAACCAATGAGAGAGTAGCTGTTAGGCATTTGGATGGGCACATGTCACTCTAATTTCCCGGCAGGAAGAAGAATTAACCAAAGTCTCAGCCACCCACCGGGAACCAGTAGAGGTCCTGAACCAAAAGTTTGGACTTGCGTTCAGCTCACAAAAAACGAGTTGAAAAATGGAGCTCAGGGGCACAGCAATTCACAAACTGGCAGAGTAATCAAGGCCAACTATCGTCCAAAAATCTGTTGAGGGAAGGCAACGAGGCGGACTTGAAAGCGAGGCAGAATAGCAGGAAACAGATTTCAAGAGGTACGTTGGAATCGCCTGTAAAGCACAGGAAGAGGGGCACAACTTCGACAATGATGCACTTGGCCAAAAAGGGCGTATGCGTTTTCTCCTGAATATATTCAGGAGAAAACGCATACGCCCTTTTTGGCCATGCAAGCAAGCGGGCAATGCAAATCTGCACTACAAAGAAGTATCACTTCCCACCGGTCAAAAGGGACATCCACAAAATGTGTAAAAACCAGAATGGCAAGACAGGCCCTGGAGAACAGGGAGCCTTGTTATGCTGATGGGCGGGATGTAAGTTGCCAACTGCCTCACTGGAGGAGTGCATTGTGTTCCCTAAAACAAGTAAACAATAGAGCTACAGAGCCAAGGGCACTTCCAGTCTAGGGAATATACCTTGGGAAAACTGAAAATCCATAAGACAGAGCCACCCCCAAATTGAGGGCTGCACTGCTTACAGGAACCTCAACCTGGGTACACCTGAAATATCCCAGGAAATATAAAAATGGTTCCAAACTTCGTGGAACTTACGTACGATGGAATATCCCTCAGCCATGAAATCAATGTCATAAGACCAGTAGCAGCAAAATGAGTGGATTCAGGTACGATGATTCTAAGTGAAAGAAGTCACACAGAAAAAGAAACTTATCATAAGATATCACTTAGGAAGATCCTGTAAACATGGCTACACATGAACTGAGTTAGGCAAGAGAACAGAGTCTCACATTTAGAAAACACTCTTATGCCTGCTTAAGGGGGAAGGAGAGGTGGGGTGATGCATCAAACCAGAGTTTGATATAAGCACAGGTACCGTTCCAAAAACCAACTATGGAATAGACAAGACCTACACCTTCCTCAGTGAAAGGGACTCAAAACCCCATATTTCCCGCAGAGGAATAGATCTGACTAGTAAGAATCTTAAAACCTATGTATTGATATGTCTCCGTAAGGGAATCAAGTGTGTCTAGACTGGCATAAACATGGCAGCGAGAATCAGCTCAAACCCACTCTAAAAAGGAATTTCAAAAACAGAACAAAGAAACAGGGAAATTCTTTACAATTCCTTCAGGGTCTCTGATGCAACCTGGAATGACCCTATCTACAATGACAGCTGGATGTGGCATAAGGCTGGACACTTGGGACTGAGAGGATTGGTGAGTTTGGGTGAGCAAATGCAGACCCTTTAAAGCAATAACGCATGGCACCCATTCCATGGGTCCCAGCTCTCCAGGTTGAAGGGAACATTACTACAGCTATAACATGTACGGGAAACCTAGAGAATGGACACACTGTGAATACGAAAGGTTTCTAAAACTCAACGAAGAGCCCCTCTCCTGGTGCTCCGGTTTGACTTTCCAACTGCTTTCCTATCATTCTCCCAACTTGGAGAGACAGCCCCTTTAAGCTCCTGGTTCGCACAGGTTGCCAATTTGGCAGAGGATGAAAGGGAAGAGGGAGAACCAATGAGAGAGTAGCTGTTAGGCATTTGGATGGGCACATGTCACTCTAATTTCCCGGCAGGAAGAAGAATTAACCAAAGTCTCAGCCACCCACCGGGAACCAGTAGAGGTCCTGAACCAAAAGTTTGGACTTGCGTTCAGCTCACAAAAAACGAGTTGAAAAATGGAGCTCAGGGGCACAGCAATTCACAAACTGGCAGAGTAATCAAGGCCAACTATCGTCCAAAAATCTGTTGAGGGAAGGCAACGAGGCGGACTTGAAAGCGAGGCAGAATAGCAGGAAACAGATTTCAAGAGGTACGTTGGAATCGCCTGTAAAGCACAGGAAGAGGGGCACAACTTCGACAATGATGCACTTGGCCAAAAAGGGCGTATGCGTTTTCTCCTGAATATATTCAGGAGAAAACGCATACGCCCATTTTGGCCATGCAAGCAAGCGGGCAATGCAAATCTGCACTACAAAGAAGTATCACTTCCCACCGGTCAAAAGGGACATCCACAAAATGTGTAAAAACCAGAAAGGCAAGACAGGCCCTGGAGAACAGGGAGCCTTGTTATGCTGATGGGCGGGATGTAAGTTGCCAACTGCCTCACTGGAGGAGTGCATTGTGTTCCCTAAAACAAGTAAACAATAGAGCTACAGAGCCAAGGGCACTTCCAGTCTAGGGAATATACCTTGGGAAAACTGAAAATCCATAAGACAGAGCCACCCCCAAATTGAGGGCTGCACTGCTTACAGGAACCTCAACCTGGGTACACCTGAAATATCCCAGGAAATATAAAAATGGTTCCAAACTTCGTGGAACTTACGTACGATGGAATATCCCTCAGCCATGAAATCAATGTCATAAGACCAGTAGCAGCAAAATGAGTGGATTCAGGTACGATGATTCTAAGTGAAAGAAGTCACACAGAAAAAGAAACTTATCATAAGATATCACTTAGGAAGATCCTGTAAACATGGCTACACATGAACTGAGTTAGGCAAGAGAACAGAGTCTCACATTTAGAAAACACTCTTATGCCTGCTTAAGGGGGAAGGAGAGGTGGGGTGATGCATCAAACCAGAGTTTGATATAAGCACAGGTACCGTTCCAAAAACCAACTATGGAATAGACAAGACCTACCCCTTCCTCAGTGAAAGGGACTCAAAACCCCATATTTCCCGCAGAGGAATAGATCTGACTAGTAAGTATCTTAAAACCTATGTATTGATATGTCTCCGTAAGGGAATCAAGTGTGTCTAGACTGGCATAAACAGGGCAGCGAGAATCAGCTCAAACCCACTCTAAAAAGGAATTTCAAAAACAGAACAAAGAAACAGGGAAATTCTTTACAATTCCTTCAGGGTCTCTGATGCAACCTGGAATGACCCTATCTACAATGACAGCTGGATGTGGCATAAGGCTGGACACTTGGGACTGAGAGGATTGGTGAGTTTGGGTGAGCAAATGCAGACCCTTTAAAGCAATAACGCATGGCACCCATTCCATGGGTCCCAGCTCTCCAGGTTGAAGGGAACATTACTACAGCTATAACATGTATGGGAAACCTAGAGAATGGACACACTGTGAATACCAAAGGTTTCTAAAACTCAACCAAGAGCCCCTCTCCTGGTGCTCCGGTTTGACTTTCCAACTGCTTTCCTATCAATCTCCCAACGTGGAGAGACAGCCCCTTTAAGCTCCTGGTTCGCACAGGTTGCCAATTTGGCAGAGGATGAAAGGGAAGAGGGAGAACCAATGAGAGAGTAGCTGTTAGGCATTTGGATGGGCACATGTCACTCTAATTTCCTGGCAGGAAGAAGAATTAACCAAAGTCTCAGCCACCCACCGGGAACCAGTATAGGTCCTGAACCAAAAGTTTGGACTTGCGTTCAGCTCACAAAAAACGAGTTGAAAAATGGAGCTCAGGGGCACAGCAATTCACAAACTGGCAGAGTAATCAAGGCCAACTATCGTCCAAAAATCTGTTGAGGGAAGGCAACGAGGCGGACGTGAAAGCGAGGCAGAATAGCAGGAAACAGATTTCAAGAGGTACGTTGGAATCGCCTGTAAAGCACAGGAAGAGGGGCACAACTTCGACAATGATGCACTTGGCCAAAAAGGGCGTATGCGTTTTCTCCTGAATATATTCAGGAGAAAACGCATACGCCCTTTTTGGCCATGCAAGCAAGCGGGCAATGCAAATCTGCACTACAAAGAAGTATCACTTCCCACCGGTCAAAAGGGACATCCACAAAATGTGTAAAAACCAGAAAGGCAAGACAGGCCCTGGAGAACAGGGAGCCTTGTTATGCTGATGGGCGGGATGTAAGTTGCCAACTGCCTCACTGGAGGAGTGCATTGTGTTCCCTAAAACAAGTAAACAACAGAGCTACAGAGCCAAGGGCACGTCCAGACTAGGGAATATACCTTGGGCAAACTGAAAATCCATAAGACAGAGCCACACCCAAATTGAGGCCTGCACGGCTTACAGGAACCTCAACCTGGGTACACCTGAAATATCCCAGGAAATATAAAAATGGTTCCAAACATCGTGGAACTTACGTACGATGGAATATCCCTCAGCCATGACATCAATGTCATAAGACCAGTAGCAGCAAAATGAGTGGATTCAGGTACGATGATTCTAAGTGAAAGAAGTCACACAGAAAAAGAAACTTATCATAAGATATCACTTAGGAAGATCCTGTAAACATGGCTACACATGAACTGAGTTAGGCAAGAGAACAGAGTCTCACATTTAGAAAACACTCTTATGCCTGCTTAAGGGGGAAGGAGAGGTGGGGTGATGCATCAAACCAGAGTTTGATATAAGCACAGGTACCGTTCCAAAAACCAACTATGGAATAGACAAGACCTACACCTTCCTCAGTGAAAGGGACTCAAAACCCCATATTTCCCGCAGAGGAATAGATCTGACTAGTAAGAATCTTAAAACCTATGTATTGATATGTCTCCGTAAGGGAATCAAGTGTGTCTAGACTGGCATAAACATGGCAGCGAGAATCAGCTCAAACCCACTCTAAAAAGGAATTTCAAAAACAGAACAAAGAAACAGGGAAATTCTTTACAATTCCTTCAGGGTCTCTGATGCAACCTGGAATGACCCTATCTACAATGACAGCTGGATGTGGCATAAGGCTGGACACTTGGGACTGAGAGGATTGGTGAGATTGGGTGAGCAAATGCAGACCCTTTAAAGCAATAACGCATGGCACCCATTCCATGGGTCCCAGCTCTCCAGGTTGAAGGGAATATTACTACAGCTATAACGTGTACGGGAAACCTAGAGAATGGACACACTGTGAATACCAAAGGTTTCTAAAACTCAACGAAGAGCCCCTCTCCTGGTGCTCCGGTTTGACTTTCCAACTGCTTTCCTATCAATCTCCCAACTTGGAGAGACAGCCCCTTTAAGCTCCTGGTTCGCACAGGTTGCCAATTTGGCAGAGGATGAAAGGGAAGAGGGAGAACCAATGAGAGAGTAGCTGTTAGGCATTTGGATGGGCACATGTCACTCTAATTTCCCGGCAGGAAGAAGAATGAACCAAAGTCTCAGCCACCCACCGGGAACCAGTAGAGGTCCTGAACCAAAAGTTTGGACTTGCGTTCAGCTCACAAAAAACGAGTTGAAAAATGGAGCTCAGGGGCACAGCAATTCACAAACTGGCAGAGTAATCAAGGCCAACTATCGTCCAAAAATCTGTTGAGGGAAGGCAACGAGGCGGACTTGAAAGCGAGGCAGAATAGCAGGAAACAGATTTCAAGAGGTACGTTGGAATCGCCTGTAAAGCACAGGAAGAGGGGCACAACTTCGACAATGATGCACTTGGCCAAAAAGGGCGTATGCGTTTTCTCCTGAATATATTCAGGAGAAAACGCATACACCCTTTTTGGCCAAGCAAGCAAGCGGGCAATGCAAATCTGCACTACACAGAAGTATCACTTCCCACCGGTCAAAAGGGACATCCACAAAATGTGTAAAAACCAGAAAGGCAAGACAGGCCCTGGAGAACAGGGAGCCTTGTTATGCTGATGGGCGGGATGTAAGTTGCCAACTGCCTCACTGGAGGAGTGCATTGTGTTCCCTAAAACAAGTAAACAACAGAGCTACAGAGCCAAGGGCACGTCCAGACTAGGGAATATACCTTGGGCAAACTGAAAATCCATAAGACAGAGCCACACCCAAATTGAGGCCTGCACGGCTTACAGGAACCTCAACCTGGGTACACCTGAAATATCCCAGGAAATATAAAAATGGTTCCAAACATCGTGGAACTTACGTACGATGGAATATCCCTCAGCCATGACATCAATGTCATAAGACCAGTAGCAGCAAAATGAGTGGATTCAGGTACGATGATTCTAAGTGAAAGAAGTCACACAGAAAAAGAAACTTATCATAAGATATCACTTAGGAAGATCCTGTAAACATGGCTACACATGAACTGAGTTAGGCAAGAGAACAGAGTCTCACATTTAGAAAACACTCTTATGCCTGCTTAAGGGGGAAGGAGAGGTGGGGTGATGCATCAAACCAGAGTTTGATATAAGCACAGGTACCGTTCCAAAAACCAACTATGGAATAGACAAGACCTACACCTTCCTCAGTGAAAGGGACTCAAAACCCCATATTTCCCGCAGAGGAATAGATCTGACTAGTAAGAATCTTAAAACCTATGTATTGATATGTCTCCGTAAGGGAATCAAGTGTGTCTAGACTGGCATAAACATGGCAGCGAGAATCAGCTCAAACCCACTCTAAAAAGGAATTTCAAAAACAGAACAAAGAAACAGGGAAATTCTTTACAATTCCTTCAGGGTCTCTGATGCAACCTGGAATGACCCTATCTACAATGACAGCTGGATGTGGCATAAGGCTGGACACTTGGGACTGAGAGGATTGGTGAGATTGGGTGAGCAAATGCAGACCCTTTAAAGCAATAACGCATGGCACCCATTCCATGGGTCCCAGCTCTCCAGGTTGAAGGGAATATTACTACAGCTATAACGTGTACGGGAAACCTAGAGAATGGACACACTGTGAATACCAAAGGTTTCTAAAACTCAACGAAGAGCCCCTCTCCTGGTGCTCCGGTTTGACTTTCCAACTGCTTTCCTATCAATCTCCCAACTTGGAGAGACAGCCCCTTTAAGCTCCTGGTTCGCACAGGTTGCCAATTTGGCAGAGGATGAAAGGGAAGAGGGAGAACCAATGAGAGAGTAGCTGTTAGGCATTTGGATGGGCACATGTCACTCTAATTTCCCGGCAGGAAGAAGAATGAACCAAAGTCTCAGCCACCCACCGGGAACCAGTAGAGGTCCTGAACCAAAAGTTTGGACTTGCGTTCAGCTCACAAAAAACGAGTTGAAAAATGGAGCTCAGGGGCACAGCAATTCACAAACTGGCAGAGTAATCAAGGCCAACTATCGTCCAAAAATCTGTTGAGGGAAGGCAACGAGGCGGACTTGAAAGCGAGGCAGAATAGCAGGAAACAGATTTCAAGAGGTACGTTGGAATCGCCTGTAAAGCACAGGAAGAGGGGCACAACTTCGACAATGATGCACTTGGCCAAAAAGGGCGTATGCGTTTTCTCCTGAATATATTCAGGAGAAAACGCATACGCCCTTTTTGGCCAAGCAAGCAAGCGAGCAATGCAAATCTGCACTACAAAGAAGTATCACTTCCCACCGGTCAAAAGGGACATCCACAAAATGTGTAAAAACCAGAAAGGCAAGACAGGCCCTGGAGAACAGGGAGCCTTGTTATGCTGATGGGCGGGATGTAAGTTGCCAACTGCCTCACTGGAGGAGTGCATTGTGTTCCCTAAAACAAGTAAACAACAGAGCTACAGAGCCAAGGGCACGTCCAGACTAGGGAATATACCTTGGGCAAACTGAAAATCCATAAGACAGAGCCACACCCAAATTGAGGCCTGCACGGCTTACAGGAACCTCAACCTGGGTACACCTGAAATATCCCAGGAAATATAAAAATGGTTCCAAACATCGTGGAACTTACGTACGATGGAATATCCCTCAGCCATGACATCAATGTCATAAGACCAGTAGCAGCAAAATGAGTGGATTCAGGTACGATGATTCTAAGTGAAAGAAGTCACACAGAAAAAGAAACTTATCATAAGATATCACTTAGGAAGATCCTGTAAACATGGCTACACATGAACTGAGTTAGGCAAGAGAACAGAGTCTCACATTTAGAAAACACTCTTATGCCTGCTTAAGGGGGAAGGAGAGGTGGGGTGATGCATCAAACCAGAGTTTGATATAAGCACAGGTACCGTTCCAAAAACCAACTATGGAATAGACAAGACCTACACCTTCCTCAGTGAAAGGGACTCAAAACCCCATATTTCCCGCAGAGGAATAGATCTGACTAGTAAGAATCTTAAAACCTATGTATTGATATGTCTCCGTAAGGGAATCAAGTGTGTCTAGACTGGCATAAACATGGCAGCGAGAATCAGCTCAAACCCACTCTAAAAAGGAATTTCAAAAACAGAACAAAGAAACAGGGAAATTCTTTACAATTCCTTCAGGGTCTCTGATGCAACCTGGAATGACCCTATCTACAATGACAGCTGGATGTGGCATAAGGCTGGACACTTGGGACTGAGAGGATTGGTGAGATTGGGTGAGCAAATGCAGACCCTTTAAAGCAATAACGCATGGCACCCATTCCATGGGTCCCAGCTCTCCAGGTTGAAGGGAATATTACTACAGCTATAACGTGTACGGGAAACCTAGAGAATGGACACACTGTGAATACCAAAGGTTTCTAAAACTCAACGAAGAGCCCCTCTCCTGGTGCTCCGGTTTGACTTTCCAACTGCTTTCCTATCAATCTCCCAACTTGGAGAGACAGCCCCTTTAAGCTCCTGGTTCGCACAGGTTGCCAATTTGGCAGAGGATGAAAGGGAAGAGGGAGAACCAATGAGAGAGTAGCTGTTAGGCATTTGGATGGGCACATGTCACTCTAATTTCCCGGCAGGAAGAAGAATGAACCAAAGTCTCAGCCACCCACCGGGAACCAGTAGAGGTCCTGAACCAAAAGTTTGGACTTGCGTTCAGCTCACAAAAAACGAGTTGAAAAATGGAGCTCAGGGGCACAGCAATTCACAAACTGGCAGAGTAATCAAGGCCAACTATCGTCCAAAAATCTGTTGAGGGAAGGCAACGAGGCGGACTTGAAAGCGAGGCAGAATAGCAGGAAACAGATTTCAAGAGGTACGTTGGAATCGCCTGTAAAGCACAGGAAGAGGGGCACAACTTCGACAATGATGCACTTGGCCAAAAAGGGCGTATGCGTTTTCTCCTGAATATATTCAGGAGAAAACGCATACGCCCTTTTTGGCCAAGCAAGCAAGCGAGCAATGCAAATCTGCACTACAAAGAAGTATCACTTCCCACCGGTCAAAAGGGACATCCACAAAATGTGTAAAAACCAGAAAGGCAAGACAGGCCCTGGAGAACAGGGAGCCTTGTTATGCTGATGGGCGGGATGTAAGTTGCCAACTGCCTCACTGGAGGAGTGCATTGTGTTCCCTAAAATAAGTAAACAACAGAGCTACAGAGCCAAGGGCACGTCCAGTCTAGGGAATATACCTTGGGAAAACTGAAAATCCATAAGACAGAGCCACCCCCAAATTGAGGGCTGCACTGCTTACAGGAACCTCAACCTGGCTACACCTGAAATATCCCAGGAAATATAAAAATGGTTCCAAACATCGTGGAACTTACGTACGATGGAATATCCCTCAGCCATGAAATCAATGTCATAAGACCAGTAGCAGCAAAATGAGTGGATTCAGGTACGATGATTCTAAGTGAAAGAAGTCACACAGAAAAAGAAACTTATCATAAGATATCACTTAGGAAGATCCTGTAAACATGGCTACACATGAACTGAGTTAGGCAAGAGAACAGAGTCTCATATTTAGAAAACAATCTTATGCCTGCTTAAGGGGGAAGGAGAGGTGGGGTGATGCATCAAACCAGAGTTTGATATAAGCACAGGTACCGTTCCAAAAACCAACTATGGAATAGACAAGACCTACACCTTCCTCAGTGAAAGGGACTCAAAACCCCATATTTCCCGCAGAGGAATAGATCTGACTAGTAAGAATCTTAAAACCTATGTATTGATATGTCTCCGTAAGGGAATCAAGTGTGTCTAGACTGGCATAAACATGGCAGCGAGAATCAGCTCAAACCCACTCTAAAAAGGAATTTCAAAAACAGAACAAAGAAACAGGGAAATTCTTTACAATTCCTTCAGGGTCTCTGATGCAACCTGGAATGACCCTATCTACAATGACAGCTGGATGTGGCATGAGGCTGGACACTTGGGAATGAGAGGATTGGTGAGATTGGGTGAGCAAATGCAGACCCTTTAAAGCAATAACGCATGGCACCCATTCCATGGGTCCCAGCTCTCCAGGTTGAAGGGAATATTACTACAGCTATAACGTGTACGGTAAACCTAGAGAATGGACACACTGTGAATACGAAAGGTTTCTAAAACTCAACGAAGAGTCCCTCTCCTGGTGCTCCGGTTTGACTTTCCAACTGCTTTCCTATCAATCTCCCAACTTGGAGAGACAGCCCCTTTAAGCTCCTGGTTCGCACAGGTTGCCAATTTGGCAGAGGATGAAAGGGAAGAGGGAGAACCAATGAGAGAGTAGCTGTTAGGCATTTGGATGGGCACATGTCACTCTAATTTCCCGGCAGGAAGAAGAATTAACCAAAGTCTCAGCCACCCACCGGGAACCAGTAGAGGGCCTGAACCAAAAGTTTGGACTTGCGTTCAGCTCACAAAAAACGAGTTGAAAAATGGAGCGCAGGGGCACAGCAATTCACAAACTGGCAGAGTAATCAAGGCCAACTATCGTCCAAAAATCTGTTGAGGGAAGGCAACGAGGCGGACTTGAAAGCGAGGCAGAATAGCAGGAAACAGATTTCAAGAGGTACGTTGGAATCGCCTGTAAAGCACAGGAAGAGGGGCACAACTTCGACAATGATGCACTTGGCCAAAAAGGGCGTATGCGTTTTCTCCTGAATATATTCAGGAGAAAACGCATACGCCCTTTTTGGCCAAGCAAGCAAGCGGGCAATGCAAATCTGCACTACAAAGAAGTATCACTTCCCACCGGTCAAAAGGGACATCCACAAAATGTGTAAAAACCAGAAAGGCAAGACAGGCCCTGGAGAACAGGGAGCCTTGTTATGCTGATGGGCGGGATGTAAGTTGCCAACTGCCTCACTGGAGGAGTGCATTGTGTTCCCTAAAACAAGTAAACAACAGAGCTACCGAGCCAAGTGCACGTCCAGTCTAGGGAATATACCTAGGGAAAACTGAAAATCCATAAGACAGAGCCACCCCCAAATTGAGGGCTGCACTGCTTACAGGAACCTCAACCTGGGTACACCTGAAATATCCCAGGAAATATAAAAATGGTTCCAAACATCGTGGAACTTACGTACGATGGAATATCCCTCAGCCATGAAATCAATGTCATAAGACCAGTAGCAGCAAAATGAGTGGATTCAGGTACGATGATTCTAAGTGAAAGAAGTCACACAGAAAAAGAAACTTATCATAAGATATCACTTAGGAAGATCCTGTAAACATGGCTACACATGAACTGAGTTAGGCAAGAGAACAGAGTCTCACATTTAGAAAACACTCTTATGCCTGCTTAAGGGGGAAGGAGAGGTGGGGTGATGCATCAAACCAGAGTTTGATATAAGCACAGGTACCGTTCCAAAAACCAACTATGGAATAGACAAGACCTACACCTTCCTCAGTGAAAGGGACTCAAAACCCCATATTTCCCGCAGAGGAATAGATCTGACTAGTAAGAATCTTAAAACCTATGTATTGATATGTCTCCGTAAGGGAATCAAGTGTGTCTAGACTGGCATAAACATGGCAGCGAGAATCAGCTCAAACCCACTCTAAAAAGGAATTTCAAAAACAGAACAAAGAAACAGGGAAATTCTTTACAATTCCTTCAGGGTCTCTGATGCAACCTGGAATGACCCTATCTACAATGACAGCTGGATGTGGCATGAGGCTGGACACTGGGGACTGAGAGGATTGGTGAGATTGGGTGAGCAAATGCAGACCCTTTAAAGCAATAACGCATGGCACCCATTCCATGGGTCCCAGCTCTCCAGGTTGAAGGGAATATTACTACAGCTATAACGTGTACGGTAAAACTAGAGAATGGACACACAGTGAATACGAAAGGTTTCTAAAACTCAACCAAGAGTCCCTCTCCTGGTGCTCCGGTTTGACTTTCCAACTGCTTTCCTATCAATCTCCCAACTTGGAGAGACAGCCCCTTTAAGCTCCTGGTTCGCACAGGTTGCCAATTTGGCAGAGGATGAAAGGGAAGAGGGAGAACCAATGAGAGAGTAGCTGTTAGGCATTTGGATGGGCACATGTCACTCTAATTTCCCGGCAGGAAGAAGAATGAACCAAAGTCTCAGCCACCCACCGGGAACCAGTATAGGTCCTGAACCAAAAGTTTGGACTTGCGTTCAGCTCACAAAAAACGAGTTGAAAAATGGAGCTCAGGGGCACAGCAATTCACAAACTGCCAGAGTAATCAAGGCCAACTATCGTCCAAAAATCTGTTGAGGGAAGGCAACGAGGCGGACTTGAAAGCGAGGCAGAATAGCAGGAAACAGATTTCAAGAGGTACGTTGGAATCGCCTGTAAAGCACAGGAAGAGGGGCACAACTTCGACAATGATGCACTTGGCCAAAAAGGGCGTATGCGTTTTCTCCTGAATATATTCAGGAGAAAACGCATACACCCTTTTTGGCCAAGCAAGCAAGCGGGCAATGCAAATCTGCACTACACAGAAGTATCACTTCCCACCGGTCAAAAGGGACATCCACAAAATGTGTAAAAACCAGAAAGGCAAGACAGGCCCTGGAGAACAGGGAGCCTTGTTATGCTGATGGGCGGGATGTAAGTTGCCAACTGCCTCACTGGAGGAGTGCATTGTGTTCCCTAAAACAAGTAAACAACAGAGCTACAGAGCCAAGGGCACGTCCAGACTAGGGAATATACCTTGGGCAAACTGAAAATCCATAAGACAGAGCCACACCCAAATTGAGGCCTGCACGGCTTACAGGAACCTCAACCTGGGTACACCTGAAATATCCCAGGAAATATAAAAATGGTTCCAAACATCGTGGAACTTACGTACGATGGAATATCCCTCAGCCATGACATCAATGTCATAAGACCAGTAGCAGCAAAATGAGTGGATTCAGGTACGATGATTCTAAGTGAAAGAAGTCACACAGAAAAAGAAACTTATCATAAGATATCACTTAGGAATATCCTGTAAACATGGCTACACATGAACTGAGTTAGGCAAGAGAACAGAGTCTCACATTTAGAAAACACTCTTATGCCTGCTTAAGGGGGAAGGAGAGGTGGGGTGATGCATCAAACCAGAGTTTGATATAAGCACAGGTACCGTTCCAAAAACCAACTATGGAATAGACAAGACCTACACCTTCCTCAGTGAAAGGGACTCAAAACCCCATATTTCCCGCAGAGGAATAGATCTGACTAGTAAGAATCTTAAAACCTATGTATTGATATGTCTCCGTAAGGGAATCAAGTGTGTCTAGACTGGCATAAACATGGCAGCGAGAATCAGCTCAAACCCACTCTAAAAAGGAATTTCAAAAACAGAACAAAGAAACAGGGAAATTCTTTACAATTCCTTCAGGGTCTCTGATGCAACCTGGAATGACCCTATCTACAATGACAGCTGGATGTGGCATAAGGCTGGACACTTGGGACTGAGAGGATTGGTGAGATTGGGTGAGCAAATGCAGACCCTTTAAAGCAATAACGCATGGCACCCATTCCATGGGTCCCAGCTCTCCAGGTTGAAGGGAATATTACTACAGCTATAACGTGTACGGGAAACCTAGAGAATGGACACACTGTGAATACCAAAGGTTTCTAAAACTCAACGAAGAGCCCCTCTCCTGGTGCTCCGGTTTGACTTTCCAACTGCTTTCCTATCAATCTCCCAACTTGGAGAGACAGCCCCTTTAAGCTCCTGGTTCGCACAGGTTGCCAATTTGGCAGAGGATGAAAGGGAAGAGGGAGAACCAATGAGAGAGTAGCTGTTAGGCATTTGGATGGGCACATGTCACTCTAATTTCCCGGCAGGAAGAAGAATGAACCAAAGTCTCAGCCACCCACCGGGAACCAGTAGAGGTCCTGAACCAAAAGTTTGGACTTGCGTTCAGCTCACAAAAAACGAGTTGAAAAATGGAGCTCAGGGGCACAGCAATTCACAAACTGGCAGAGTAATCAAGGCCAACTATCGTCCAAAAATCTGTTGAGGGAAGGCAACGAGGCGGACTTGAAAGCGAGGCAGAATAGCAGGAAACAGATTTCAAGAGGTACGTTGGAATCGCCTGTAAAGCACAGGAAGAGGGGCACAAATTCGACAATGATGCACTTGGCCAAAAAGGGCGTATGCGTTTTCTCCTGAATATATTCAGGAGAAAACGCATACACCCTTTTTGGCCAAGCAAGCAAGCGGGCAATGCAAATCTGCACTACACAGAAGTATCACTTCCCACCGGTCAAAAGGGACATCCACAAAATGTGTAAAAACCAGAAAGGCAAGACAGGCCCTGGAGAACAGGGAGCCTTGTTATGCTGATGGGCGGGATGTAAGTTGCCAACTGCCTCACTGGAGGAGTGCATTGTGTTCCCTAAAACAAGTAAACAACAGAGCTACAGAGCCAAGGGCACGTCCAGACTAGGGAATATACCTTGGGCAAACTGAAAATCCATAAGACAGAGCCACACCCAAATTGAGGCCTGCACGGCTTACAGGAACCTCAACCTGGGTACACCTGAAATATCCCAGGAAATATAAAAATGGTTCCAAACATCGTGGAACTTACGTACGATGGAATATCCCTCAGCCATGACATCAATGTCATAAGACCAGTAGCAGCAAAATGAGTGGATTCAGGTACGATGATTCTAAGTGAAAGAAGTCACACAGAAAAAGAAACTTATCATAAGATATCACTTAGGAAGATCCTGTAAACATGGCTACACATGAACTGAGTTAGGCAAGAGAACAGAGTCTCACATTTAGAAAACACTCTTATGCCTGCTTAAGGGGGAAGGAGAGGTGGGGTGATGCATCAA
The DNA here is from genome assembly GCF_964341445.2 of Mesoplodon mirus. Taxonomy (NCBI): domain Eukaryota; kingdom Metazoa; phylum Chordata; class Mammalia; order Artiodactyla; family Ziphiidae; genus Mesoplodon; species Mesoplodon mirus. The sequence continues at coordinate 109,011,062 of NC_138987.1, read as the reverse complement.
ACCAGAGTTTGATATAAGCACAGGTACCGTTCCAAAAACCAACTATGGAATAGACAAGACCTACACCTTCCTCAGTGAAAGGGACTCAAAACCCCATATTTCCCGCAGAGGAATAGATCTGACTAGTAAGAATCTTAAAACCTATGTATTGATATGTCTCCATAAGGGAATCAAGTGTGTCTAGACTGGCATAAACATGGCAGCGAGAATCAGCTCAAACCCACTCTAAAAAGGAATTTCAAAAACAGAACAAAGAAACAGGGAAATTCTTTACAATTCCTTCAGGGTCTCTGATGCAACCTGGAATGACCCTATCTACAATGACAGCTGGATGTGGCATAAGGCTGGACACTTGGGACTGAGAGGATTGGTGAGATTGGGTGAGCAAATGCAGACCCTTTAAAGCAATAACGCATGGCACCCATTCCATGGGTCCCAGCTCTCCAGGTTGAAGGGAATATTACTACAGCTATAACGTGTACGGGAAACCTAGAGAATGGACACACTGTGAATACCAAAGGTTTCTAAAACTCAACGAAGAGCCCCTCTCCTGGTGCTCCGGTTTGACTTTCCAACTGCTTTCCTATCAATCTCCCAACTTGGAGAGACAGCCCCTTTAAGCTCCTGGTTCGCACAGGTTGCCAATTTGGCAGAGGATGAAAGGGAAGAGGGAGAACCAATGAGAGAGTAGCTGTTAGGCATTTGGATGGGCACATGTCACTCTAATTTCCCGGCAGGAAGAAGAATGAACCAAAGTCTCAGCCACCCACCGGGAACCAGTAGAGGTCCTGAACCAAAAGTTTGGACTTGCGTTCAGCTCACAAAAAACGAGTTGAAAAATGGAGCTCAGGGGCACAGCAATTCACAAACTGGCAGAGTAATCAAGGCCAACTATCGTCCAAAAATCTGTTGAGGGAAGGCAACGAGGCGGACTTGAAAGCGAGGCAGAATAGCAGGAAACAGATTTCAAGAGGTACGTTGGAATCGCCTGTAAAGCACAGGAAGAGGGGCACAACTTCGACAATGATGCACTTGGCCAAAAAGGGCGTATGCGTTTTCTCCTGAATATATTCAGGAGAAAACGCATACACCCTTTTTGGCCAAGCAAGCAAGCGGGCAATGCAAATCTGCACTACACAGAAGTATCACTTCCCACCGGTCAAAAGGGACATCCACAAAATGTGTAAAAACCAGAAAGGCAAGACAGGCCCTGGAGAACAGGGAGCCTTGTTATGCTGATGGGCGGGATGTAAGTTGCCAACTGCCTCACTGGAGGAGTGCATTGTGTTCCCTAAAACAAGTAAACAACAGAGCTACAGAGCCAAGGGCACGTCCAGACTAGGGAATATACCTTGGGCAAACTGAAAATCCATAAGACAGAGCCACACCCAAATTGAGGCCTGCACGGCTTACAGGAACCTCAACCTGGGTACACCTGAAATATCCCAGGAAATATAAAAATGGTTCCAAACATCGTGGAACTTACGTACGATGGAATATCCCTCAGCCATGACATCAATGTCATAAGACCAGTAGCAGCAAAATGAGTGGATTCAGGTACGATGATTCTAAGTGAAAGAAGTCACACAGAAAAAGAAACTTATCATAAGATATCACTTAGGAAGATCCTGTAAACATGGCTACACATGAACTGAGTTAGGCAAGAGAACAGAGTCTCATATTTAGAAAACAATCTTATGCCTGCTTAAGGGGGAAGGAGAGGTGGGGTGATGCATCAAACCAGAGTTTGATATAAGCACAGGTACCGTTCCAAAAACCAACTATGGAATAGACAAGACCTACCCCTTCCTCAGTGAAAGGGACTCAAAACCCCATATTTCCCGCAGAGGAATAGATCTGACTAGTAAGAATCTTAAAACCTATGTATTGATATGTCTCCGTAAGGGAATCAAGTGTGTCTAGACTGGCATAAACAGGGCAGCGAGAATCAGCTCAAACCCACTCTAAAAAGGAATTTCAAAAACAGAACAAAGAAACAGGGAAATTCTTTACAATTCCTTCAGGGTCTCTGATGCAACCTGGAATGACCCTATCTACAATGACAGCTGGATGTGGCATAAGGCTGGACACTTGGGACTGAGAGGATTGGTGAGATTGGGTGAGCAAATGCAGACCCTTTAAAGCAATAACGCATGGCACCCATTCCATGGGTCCCAGCTCTCCAGGTTGAAGGGAACATTACTACAGCTATAACATGTACGGGAAACCTAGAGAATGGACACACTGTGAATACCAAAGGTTTCTAAAACTCAACGAAGAGCCCCTCTCCTGGTGCTCCGGTTTGACTTTCCAACTGCTTTCCTATCAATCTCCCAACGTGGAGAGACAGCCCCTTTAAGCTCCTGGTTCGCACAGGTTGCCAATTTGGCAGAGGATGAAAGGGAAGAGGGAGAACCAATGAGAGAGTAGCTGTTAGGCATTTGGATGGGCACATGTCACTCTAATTTCCCGGCAGGAAGAAGAAGTAACCAAAGTCTCAGCCACCCACCGGGAACAAGTAGAGGTCCTGAACCAAAAGTTTGGACTTGCGTTCAGCTCACAAAAAACGAGTTGAAAAATGGAGCTCAGGGGCACAGCAATTCACAAACTGGCAGAGTAATCAAGGCCAACTATCGTCCAAAAATCTGTTGAGGGAAGGCAACGAGGCGGACTTGAAAGCGAGGCAGAATAGCAGGAAACAGATTTCAAGAGGTACGTTGGAATTGCCTGTAAAGCACAGGAAGAGGGGCACAACTTCGACAATGATGCACTTGGCCAAAAAGGGCGTATGCGTTTTCTCCTGAATATATTCAGGAGAAAACGCATACGCCCTTTTTGGCCAAGCAAGCAAGGGAGCAATGCAAATCTGCACTACAAAGAAGTATCACTTCCCACCGGTCAAAAGGGACATCCACAAAATGTGTAAAAACCAGAAAGGCAAGACAGGCCCTGGAGAACAGGGAGCCTTGTTATGCTGATGGGCGGGATGTAAGTTGCCAACTGCCTCACTGGAGGAGTGCATTGTGTTCCCTAAAACAAGTAAACAACAGAGCTACAGAGCCAAGGGCACGTCCAGTCTAGGGAATATACCTTGGGAAAACTGAAAATCCATAAGACAGAGCCACCCCCAAATTGAGGGCTGCACTCTTACAGGAACCTCAACCTGGGTACACCTGAAATATCCCAGGAAATATAAAAATGGTTCCAAACATCGTGGAACTTACGTACGATGGAATATCCCTCAGCCATGAAATCAATGTCATAAGACCAGTAGCAGCAAAATGAGTGGATTCAGGTACGATGATTCTAAGTGAAAGAAGTCACACAGAAAAAGAAACTTATCATAAGATATCACTTAGGAAGATCCTGTAAACATGGCTACACATGAACTGAGTTAGGCAAGAGAACAGAGTCTCATATTTAGAAAACAATCTTATGCCTGCTTAAGGGGGAAGGAGAGGTGGGGTGATGCATCAAACCAGAGTTTGATATAAGCACAGGTACCGTTCCAAAAACCAACTATGGAATAGACAAGACCTACACCTTCCTCAGTGAAAGGGACTCAAAACCCCATATTTCCCGCAGAGGAATAGATCTGACTAGTAAGAATCTTAAAACCTATGTATTGATATGTCTCCGTAAGGGAATCAAGTGTGTCTAGACTGGCATAAACATGGCAGCGAGAATCAGCTCAAACCCACTCTAAAAAGGAATTTCAAAAACAGAACAAAGAAACAGGGAAATTCTTTACAATTCCTTCAGGGTCTCTGATGCAACCTGGAATGACCCTATCTACAATGACAGCTGGATGTGGCATAAGGCTGGACACTTGGGACTGAGAGGATTGGTGAGATTGGGTGAGCAAATGCAGACCCTTTAAAGCAATAACGCATGGCACCCATTCCATGGGTCCCAGCTCTCCAGGTTGAAGGGAATATTACTACAGCTATAACGTGTACGGGAAACCTAGAGAATGGACACACTGTGAATACCAAAGGTTTCTAAAACTCAACGAAGAGCCCCTCTCCTGGTGCTCCGGTTTGACTTTCCAACTGCTTTCCTATCATTCTCCCAACTTGGAGAGACAGCCCCTTTAAGCTCCTGGTTCGCACAGGTTGCCAATTTGGCAGAGGATGAAAGGGAAGAGGGAGAACCAATGAGAGAGTAGCTGTTAGGCATTTGGATGGGCACATGTCACTCTAATTTCCCGGCAGGAAGAAGAATGAACCAAAGTCTCAGCCACCCACCGGGAACCAGTAGAGGTCCTGAACCAAAAGTTTGGACTTGCGTTCAGCTCACAAAAAACGAGTTGAAAAATGGAGCTCAGGGGCACAGCAATTCACAAACTGGCAGAGTAATCAAGGCCAACTCTCGTCCAAAAATCTGTTGAGGGAAGGCAACGAGGCGGACTTGAAAGCGAGGCAGAATAGCAGGAAACAGATTTCAAGAGGTACGTTGGAATCGCCTGTAAAGCACAGGAAGAGGGGCACAACTTCGACAATGATGCACTTGGCGAAAAAGGGCGTATGCGTTTTCTCCTGAATATATTCAGGAGAAAACGCATACGCCCTTTTTGGCCATGCAAGCAAGCGGGCAATGCAAATCTGCACTACAAAGAAGTATCACTTCCCACCGGTCAAAAGGGACATCCACAAAATGTGTAAAAACCAGATAGGCAAGACAGGCCCTGGAGAACAGGGAGCCTTGTTATGCTGATGGGCGGGATGTAAGTTGCCAACTGCCTCACTGGAGGAGTGCATTGTGTTCCCTAAAACAAGTAAACAATAGAGCTACAGAGCCAAGGGCACTTCCAGTCTAGGGAATATACCTTGGGAAAACTGAAAATCCATAAGACAGAGCCACCCCCAAATTGAGGGCTGCACTGCTTACAGGAACCTCAACCTGGGTACACCTGAAATATCCCAGGAAATATAAAAATGGTTCCAAACTTCGTGGAACTTACGTACGATGGAATATCCCTCAGCCATGAAATCAATGTCATAAGACCAGTAGCAGCAAAATGAGTGGATTCAGGTACGATGATTCTAAGTGAAAGAAGTCACACAGAAAAAGAAACTTATCATAAGATATCACTTAGGAAGATCCTGTAAACATGGCTACACATGAACTGAGTTAGGCAAGAGAACAGAGTCTCACATTTAGAAAACACTCTTATGCCTGCTTAAGGGGGAAGGAGAGGTGGGGTGATGCATCAAACCAGAGTTTGATATAAGCACAGGTACCGTTCCAAAAACCAACTATGGAATAGACAAGACCTACACCTTCCTCAGTGAAAGGGACTCAAAACCCCATATTTCCCGCAGAGGAATAGATCTGACTAGTAAGAATCTTAAAACCTATGTATTGATATGTCTCCGTAAGGGAATCAAGTGTGTCTAGACTGGCATAAACATGGCAGCGAGAATCAGCTCAAACCCACTCTAAAAAGGAATTTCAAAAACAGAACAAAGAAACAGGGAAATTCTTTACAATTCCTTCAGGGTCTCTGATGCAACCTGGAATGACCCTATCTACAATGACAGCTGGATGTGGCATAAGGCTGGACACTTGGGACTGAGAGGATTGGTGAGATTGGGTGAGCAAATGCAGACCCTTTAAAGCAATAACGCATGGCACCCATTCCATGGGTCCCAGCTCTCCAGGTTGAAGGGAACATTACTACAGCTATAACATGTACGGGAAACCTAGAGAATGGACACACTGTGAATACCAAAGGTTTCTAAAACTCAACCAAGAGCCCCTCTCCTGGTGCTCCGGTTTGACTTTCCAACTGCTTTCCTATCAATCTCCCAACTTGGAGAGACAGCCCCTTTAAGCTCCTGGTTCGCACAGGTTGCCAATTTGGCAGAGGATGAAAGGGAAGAGGGAGAACCAATGAGAGAGTAGCTGTTAGGCATTTGGATGGGCACATGTCACTCTAATTTCCCGGCAGGAAGAAGAAGTAACCAAAGTCTCAGCCACCCACCGGGAACCAGTAGAGGTCCTGAACCAAAAGTTTGGACTTGCGTTCAGCTCACAAAAAACGAGTTGAAAAATGGAGCTCAGGGGCACAGCAATTCACAAACTGGCAGAGTAATCAAGGCCAACTATCGTCCAAAAATCTGTTGAGGGAAGGCAACGAGGCGGACTTGAAAGCGAGGCAGAATAGCAGGAAACAGATTTCAAGAGGTACGTTGGAATTGCCTGTAAAGCACAGGAAGAGGGGCACAACTTCGACAATGATGCACTTGGCCAAAAAGGGTGTATGCGTTTTCTCCTGAATATATTCAGGAGAAAACGCATACGCCCTTTTTGGCCAAGCAAGCAAGCGAGCAACGCAAATCTGCACTACAAAGAAGTATCACTTCCCACCGGTCAAAAGGGACATCCACAAAATGTGTAAAAACCAGAAAGGCAAGACAGGCCCTGGAGAACAGGGAGCCTTGTTATGCTGATGGGCGGGATGTAAGTTGCCAACTGCCTCACTGGAGGAGTGCATTGTGTTCCCTAAAACAAGTAAACAACAGAGCTACAGAGCCAAGGGCACGTCCAGTCTAGGGAATATACCTTGGGAAAACTGAAAATCCATAAGACAGAGCCACCCCCAAATTGAGGGCTGCACTGCTTACAGGAACCTCAACCTGGGTACACCTGAAATATCCCAGGAAATATAAAAATGGTTCCAAACATCGTGGAACTTACGTACGATGGAATATCCCGCAGCCATGAAATCAATGTCATAAGACCAGTAGCAGCAAAATGAGTGGATTCAGGTACAATGATTCTAAGTGAAAGAAGTCACACAGAAAAAGAAACTTGTCATAAGATATCACTTAGGAAGATCCTGTAAACATGGCTACACATGAACTGAGTTAGGCAAGAGAACAGAGTCTCATATTTAGAAAACAATCTTATGCCTGCTTAAGGGGGAAGGAGAGGTGGGGTGATGCATCAAACCAGAGTTTGATATAAGCACAGGTACCGTTCCAAAAACCAACTATGGAATAGACAAGACCTACACCTTCCTCAGTGAAAGGGACTCAAAACCCCATATTTCCCGCAGAGGAATAGATCTGACTAGTAAGAATCTTAAAACCTATGTATTGATATGTCTCCGTAAGGGAATCAAGTGTGTCTAGACTGGCATAAACATGGCAGCGAGAATCAGCTCAAACCCACTCTAAAAAGGAATTTCAAAAACAGAACAAAGAAACAGGGAAATTCTTTACAATTCCTTCAGGGTCTCTGATGCAACCTGGAATGACCCTATCTACAATGACAGCTGGATGTGGCATAAGGCTGGACACTTGGGACTGAGAGGATTGGTGAGATTGGGTGAGCAAATGCAGACCCTTTAAAGCAATAACGCATGGCACCCATTCCATGGGTCCCAGCTCTCCAGGTTTAAGGGAATATTACTACAGCTATAACGTGTACGGGAAACCTAGAGAATGGACACACTGTGAATACCAAAGGTTTCTAAAACTCAACGAAGAGCCCCTCTCCTGGTGCTCCGGTTTGACTTTCCAACTGCTTTCCTATCATTCTCCCAACTTGGAGAGACAGCCCCTTTAAGCTCCTGGTTCGCACAGGTTGCCAATTTGGCAGAGGATGAAAGGGAAGAGGGAGAACCAATGAGAGAGTAGCTGTTAGGCATTTGGATGGGCACATGTCACTCTAATTTCCCGGCAGGAAGAAGAATGAACCAAAGTCTCAGCCACCCACCGGGAACCAGTATAGGTCCTGAACCAAAAGTTTGGACTTGCGTTCAGCTCACAAAAAACGAGTTGAAAAATGGAGCTCAGGGGCACAGCAATTCACAAACTGGCAGAGTAATCAAGGCCAACTCTCGTCCAAAAATCTGTTGAGGGAAGGCAACGAGGCGGACTTGAAAGCGAGGCAGAATAGCAGGAAACAGATTTCAAGAGGTACGTTGGAATCGCCTGTAAAGCACAGGAAGAGGGGCACAACTTCGACAATGATGCACTTGGCGAAAAAGGGCGTATGCGTTTTCTCCTGAATATATTCAGGAGAAAACGCATACGCCCTTTTTGGCCATGCAAGCAAGCGGGCAATGCAAATCTGCACTACAAAGAAGTATCACTTCCCACCGGTCAAAAGGGACATCCACAAAATGTGTAAAAACCGGATAGGCAAGACAGGCCCTGGAGAACAGGGAGCCTTGTTATGCTGATGGGCGGGATGTAAGTTGCCAACTGCCTCACTGGAGGAGTGCATTGTGTTCCCTAAAACAAGTAAACAATAGAGCTACAGAGCCAAGGGCACTTCCAGTCTAGGGAATATACCTTGGGAAAACTGAAAATCCATAAGACAGAGCCACCCCCAAATTGAGGGCTGCACTGCTTACAGGAACCTCAACCTGGGTACACCTGAAATATCCCAGGAAATATAAAAATGGTTCCAAACATCGTGGAACTTACGTACGATGGAATATCCCTCAGCCATGAAATCAATGTCATAAGACCAGTAGCAGCAAAATGAGTGGATTCAGGTACGATGATTCTAAGTGAAAGAAGTCACACAGAAAAAGAAACTTATCATAAGATATCACTTAGGAAGATCCTGTAAACATGGCTACACATGAACTGAGTTAGGCAAGAGAACAGAGTCTCACATTTAGAAAACACTCTTATGCCTGCTTAAGGGGGAAGGAGAGGTGGGGTGATGCATCAAACCAGAGTTTGATATAAGCACAGGTACCGTTCCAAAAACCAACTATGGAATAGACAAGACCTACACCTTCCTCAGTGAAAGGGACTCAAAACCCCATATTTCCCGCAGAGGAATAGATCTGACTAGTAAGAATCTTAAAACCTATGTATTGATATGTCTCCGTAAGGGAATCAAGTGTGTCTAGACTGGCATAAACATGGCAGCGAGAATCAGCTCAAACCCACTCTAAAAAGGAATTTCAAAAACAGAACAAAGAAACAGGGAAATTCTTTACAATTCCTTCAGGGTCTCTGATGCAACCTGGAATGACTCTATCTACAATGACAGCTGGATGTGGCATGAGGCTGGACACTTGGGACTGAGAGGATTGGTGAGATTGGGTGAGCAAATGCAGACCCTTTAAAGCAATAACGCATGGCACCCATTCCATGGGTCCCAGCTCTCCAGGTTGAAGGGAATATTACTACAGCTATAACGTGTACGGTAAACCTAGAGAATGGACACACTGTGAATACGAAAGGTTTCTAAAACTCAACGAAGAGTCCCTCTCCTGGTGCTCCGGTTTGACTTTCCAACTGCTTTCCTATCAATCTCCCAACTTGGAGAGACAGCCCCTTTAAGCTCATGGTTCGCACAGGTTGCCAATTTGGCAGAGGATGAAAGGGAAGAGGGAGAACCAATGAGAGAGTAGCTGTTAGGCATTTGGATGGGCACATGTCACTCTAATTTCCCGGCAGGAAGAAGAATTAACCAAAGTCTCAGCCACCCACCGGGAACCAGTAGAGGTCCTGAACCAAAAGTTTGGACTTGCGTTCAGCTCACAAAAAACGAGTTGAAAAATGGAGCGCAGGGGCACAGCAATTCACAAACTGGCAGAGTAATCAAGGCCAACTATCGTCCAAAAATCTGTTGAGGGAAGGCAACGAGGCGGACTTGAAAGCGAGGCAGAATAGCAGGAAACAGATTTCAAGAGGTACGTTGGAATCGCCTGTAAAGCACAGGAAGAGGGGCACAACTTCGACAATGATGCACTTGGCCAAAAAGGGCGTATGCGTTTTCTCCTGAATATATTCAGGAGAAAACGCATACGCCCTTTTTGGCCAAGCAAGCAAGCGGGCAATGCAAATCTGCACTACAAAGAAGTATCACTTCCCACCGGTCAAAAGGGACATCCACAAAATGTGTAAAAACCAGAAAGGCAAGACAGGCCCTGGAGAACAGGGAGCCTTGTTATGCTGATGGGCGGGATGTAAGTTGCCAACTGCCTCACTGGAGGAGTGCATTGTGTTCCCTAAAACAAGTAAACAACAGAGCTACAGAGCCAAGGGCACGTCCAGACTAGGGAATATACCTTGGGCAAACTGAAAATCCATAAGACAGAGCCACCCCCAAATTGAGGCCTGCACTGCTTACAGGAACCTCAACCTGGGTACACCTGAAATATCCCAGGAAATATAAAAATGGTTCCAAACATCGTGGAACTTACGTACGATGGAATATTCCTCAGCCATGACATCAATGTCATAAGACCAGTAGCAGCAAAATGAGTGGATTCAGGTACGATGATTCTAAGTGAAAGAAGTCACACAGAAAAAGAAACTTATCATAAGATATCACTTAGGAAGATCCTGTAAACATGGCTACACATGAACTGAGTTAGGCAAGAGAACAGAGTCTCACATTTAGAAAACACTCTTATGCCTGCTTAAGGGGGAAGGAGAGGTGGGGTGATGCATCAAACCAGAGTTTGATATAAGCACAGGTACCGTTCCAAAAACCAACTATGGAATAGACAAGACCTACACCTTCCTCAGTGAAAGGGACTCAAAACCCCATATTTCCCGCAGAGGAATAGATCTGACTAGTAAGAATCTTAAAACCTATGTATTGATATGTCTCCGTAAGGGAATCAAGTGTGTCTAGACTGGCATAAACAGGGCAGCGAGAATCAGCTCAAACCCACTCTAAAAAGGAATTTCAAAAACAGAACAAAGAAACAGGGAAATTCTTTACAATTCCTTCAGGGTCTCTGATGCAACCTGGAATGACCCTATCTACAATGACAGCTGGATGTGGCATAAGGCTGGACACTTGGGACTGAGAGGATTGGTGAGATTGGGTGAGCAAATGCAGACCCTTTAAAGCAATAACGCATGGCACCCATTCCTTGGGTCCCAGCTCTCCAGGTTGAAGGGAATATTACTACAGCTATAACGTGTACGGGAAACCTAGAGAATGGACACACTGTGAATACCAAAGGTTTCTAAAACTCAACGAAGAGCCCCTCTCCTGGTGCTCCGGTTTGACTTTCCAACTGCTTTCCTATCAATCTCCCAACTTGGAGAGACAGCCCCTTTAAGCTCCTGGTTCGCACAGGTTGCCAATTTGGCAGAGGATGAAAGGGAAGAGGGAGAACCAATGAGAGAGTAGCTGTTAGGCATTTGGATGGGCACATGTCACTCTAATTTCCCGGCAGGAAGAAGAATGAACCAAAGTCTCAGCCACCCACCGGGAACCAGTAGAGGTCCTGAACCAAAAGTTTGGACTTGCGTTCAGCTCACAAAAAACGAGTTGAAAAATGGAGCTCAGGGGCACAGCAATTCACAAACTGGCAGAGTAATCAAGGCCAACTATCGTCCAAAAATCTGTTGAGGGAAGGCAACGAGGCGGACTTGAAAGCGAGGCAGAATAGCAGGAAACAGATTTCAAGAGGTACGTTGGAATCGCCTGTAAAGCACAGGAAGAGGGGCACAACTTCGACAATGATGCACTTGGCCAAAAAGGGCGTATGCGTTTTCTCCTGAATATATTCAGGAGAAAACGCATACGCCCTTTTTGGCCAAGCAAGCAAGCGGGCAATGCAAATCTGCACTACAAAGAAGTATCACTTCCCACCGGTCAAAAGGGACATCCACAAAATGTGTAAAAACCAGAAAGGCAAGACAGGCCCTGGAGAACAGGGAGCCTTGTTATGCTGATGGGCGGGATGTAAGTTGCCAACTGCCTCACTGGAGGAGTGCATTGTGTTCCCTAAAACAAGTAAACAACAGAGCTACAGAGCCAAGGGCACGTCCAGTCTAGGGAATATACCTTGGGAAAACTGAAAATCCATAAGACAGAGCCACCCCCAAATTGAGGGCTGCACTGCTTACAGGAACCTCAACCTGGGTACACCTGAAATATCCCAGGAAATATAAAAATGGTTCCAAACATCGTGGAACTTACGTACGATGGAATATCCCTCAGCCATGAAATCAATGTCATAAGACCAGTAGCAGCAAAATGAGTGGATTCAGGTACGATGATTCTAAGTGAAAGAAGTCACACAGAAAAAGAAACTTATCATATGATATCACTTAGGAAGATCCTGTAAACATGGCTACACATGAACTGATTTAGGCAAGAGAACAGAGTCTCATATTTAGAAAACACTCTTATGCCTGCTTAAGGGGGAAGGAGAGGTGGGGTGATGCATCAAACCAGAGTTTGATATAAGCACAGGTACCGTTCCAAAAACCAACTATGGAATAGACAAGACCTACACCTTCCTCAGTGAAAGGGACTCAAAACCCCATATTTCCCGCAGAGGAATAGATCTGACTAGTAAGAATCTTAAAACCTATGTATTGATATGTCTCTGTAAGGGAATCAAGTGTGTCTAGACTGGCATAAACATGGCAGCGAGAATCAGCTCAAACCCACTCTAAAAAGGAATTTCAAAAACAGAACAAAGAAACAGGGAAATTCTTTACAATTCCTTCAGGGTCTCTGATGCAACCTGGAATGACCCTATCTACAATGACAGCTGGATGTGGCATAAGGCTGGACACTTGGGACTGAGAGGATTGGTGAGTTTGGGTGAGCAAATGCAGACCCTTTAAAGCAATAACGCATGGCACCCATTCCATGGGTCCCAGCTCTCCAGGTTGAAGGGAACATTACTACAGCTATAACATGTACGGGAAACCTAGAGAATGGACACACTGTGAATACCAAAGGTTTCTAAAACTCAACCAAGAGCCCCTCTCCTGGTGCTCCGGTTTGACTTTCCAACTGCTTTCCTATCAATCTCCCAACGTGGAGAGACAGCCCCTTTAAGCTCCTGGTTCGCACAGGTTGCCAATTTGGCAGAGGATGAAAGGGAAGAGGGAGAACCAATGAGAGATTAGCTGTTAGGCATTTGGATGGGCACATGTCACTCTAATTTCCTGGCAGGAAGAAGAATGAACCAAAGTCTCAGCCACCCACCGGGAACCAGTATAGGTCCTGAACCAAAAGTTTGGACTTGCGTTCAGCTCACAAAAAACGAGTTGAAAAATGGAGCTCAGGGGCACAGCAATTCACAAACTGGCAGAGTAATCAAGGCCAACTATTGTCCAAAAATCTGTTGAGGGAAGGCAACGAGGCGGACTTGAAAGCGAGGCAGAATAGCAGGAAACAGATTTCAAGAGGTACGTTGGAATCGCCTGTAAAGCACAGGAAGAGGGGCACAACTTCGACAATGATGCACTTGGCCAAAAAGGGCGTATGCGTTTTCTCCTGAATATATTCAGGAGAAAACGCATACGCCCTTTTTGGCCAAGCAAGCAAGCGGGCAATGCAAATCTGCACTACAAAGAAGTATCACTTCCCACCGGTCAAAAGGGACATCCACAAAATGTGTAAAAACCAGAAAGGCAAGACAGGCCCTGGAGAACAGGGAGCCTTGTTATGCTGATGGGCGGGATGTAAGTTGCCAACTGCCTCACTGGAGGAGTGCATTGTGTTCCCTAAAACAAGTAAACAACAGAGCTACAGAGCCAAGGGCACGTCCAGACTAGGGAATATACCTTGGGCAAACTGAAAATCCATAAGACAGAGCCACCCCCAAATTGAGGCCTGCACTGCTTACAGGAACCTCAACCTGGGTACACCTGAAGTATCCCAGGAAATATAAAAATGGTTCCAAACATCGTGGAAATTACGTACGATGGAATATCCCTCAGCCATGACATCAATGTCATAAGACCAGTAGCAGCAAAATGAGTGGATTCAGGTACGATGATTCTAAGTGAAAGAAGTCACACAGAAAAAGAAACTTATCATAAGATATCACTTAGGAAGATCCTGTAAACATGGCTACACATGAACTGAGTTAGGCAAGAGAACAGAGTCTCACATTTAGAAAACACTCTTATGCCTGCTTAAGGGGGAAGGAGAGGTGGGGTGATGCATCAAACCAGAGTTTGATATAAGCACAGGTACCGTTCCAAAAACCAACTATGGAATAGACAAGACCTACACCTTCCTCAGTGAAAGGGACTCAAAACCCCATATTTCCCGCAGAGGAATAGATCTGACTAGTAAGAATCTTAAAACCTATGTATTGATATGTCTCCGTAAGGGAATCAAGTGTGTCTAGACTGGCATAAACAGGGCAGCGAGAATCAGCTCAAACCCACTCTAAAAAGGAATTTCAAAAACAGAACAAAGAAACAGGGAAATTCTTTACAATTCCTTCAGGGTCTCTGATGCAACCTGGAATGACCCTATCTACAATCACAGCTGGATGTGGCATAAGGCTGGACACTTGGGACTGAGAGGATTGGTGAGATTGGGTGAGCAAATGCAGACCCTTTAAAGCAATAACGCATGGCACCCATTCCATGGGTCCCAGCTCTCCAGGTTGAAGGGAACATTACTACAGCTATAACATGTACGGGAAACCTAGAGAATGGACACACTGTGAATACCAAAGGTTTCTAAAACTCAACCAAGAGCCCCTCTCCTGGTGCTCCAGTTTGACTTTCCAACTGCTTTCCTATCAATCTCCCAACTTGGAGAGACAGCCCCTTTAAGCTCCTGGTTCGCACAGGTTGCCAATTTGGCAGAGGATGAAAGGGAAGAGGGAGAACCAATGAGAGAGTAGCTGTTAGGCATTTGGATGGGCACATGTCACTCTAATTTCCCGGCAGGAAGAAGAATTAACCAAAGTCTCAGCCACCCACCGGGAACCAGTAGAGGTCCTGAACCAAAAGTTTGGACTTGCGTTCAGCTCACAAAAAACGAGTTGAAAAATGGAGCTCAGGGGCACAGCAATTCACAAACTGGCAGAGTAATCAAGGCCAACTATCGTCCAAAAATCTGTTGAGGGAAGGCAACGAGGCGGACTTGAAAGCGAGGCAGAATAGCAGGAAACAGATTTCAAGAGGTACGTTGGAATCGCCTGTAAAGCACAGGAAGAGGGGCACAACTTCGACAATGATGCACTTGGCCAAAAAGGGCGTATGCGTTTTCTCCTGAATATATTCAGGAGAAAACGCATACGCCCTTTTTGGCCAAGCAAGCAAGCGGGCAATGCAAATCTGCACTACAAAGAAGTATCACTTCCCACCGGTCAAAAGGGACATCCACAAAATGTGTAAAAACCAGAAAGGCAAGACAGGCCCTGGAGAACAGGGAGCCTTGTTATGCTGATGGGCGGGATGTAAGTTGCCAACTGCCTCACTGGAGGAGTGCATTGTGTTCCCTAAAACAAGTAAACAACAGAGCTACAGAGCCAAGGGCACGTCCAGTCTAGGGAATATACCTTGGGAAAACTGAAAATCCATAAGACAGAGCCACCCCCAAATTGAGGGCTGCACTGCTTACAGGAACCTCAACCTGGGTACACCTGAAATATCCCAGGAAATATAAAAATGGTTCCAAACATTGTGGAACTTACGTACGATGGAATATCCCTCAGCCATGAAATCAATGTCATAAGACCAGTAGCAGCAAAATGAGTGGATTCAGGTACGATGATTCTAAGTGAAAGAAGTCACACAGAAAAAGAAACTTATCATATGATATCACTTAGGAAGATCCTGTAAACATGGCTACACATGAACTGATTTAGGCAAGAGAACAGAGTCTCATATTTAGAAAACACTCTTATGCCTGCTTAAGGGGGAAGGAGAGGTGGGGTGATGCATCAAACCAGAGTTTGATATAAGCACAGGTACCGTTCCAAAAACCAACTATGGAATAGACAAGACCTACACCTTCCTCAGTGAAAGGGACTCAAAACCCCATATTTCCCGCAGAGGAATAGATCTGACTAGTAAGAATCTTAAAACCTATGTATTGATATGTCTCCGTAAGGGAATCAAGTGTGTCTAGACTGGCATAAACATGGCAGCGAGAATCAGCTCAAACCCACTCTAAAAAGGAATTTCAAAAACAGAACAAAGAAACAGGGAAATTCTTTACAATTCCTTCAGGGTCTCTGATGCAACCTGGAATGACCCTATCTACAATCACAGCTGGATGTGGCATAAGGCTGGACACTTGGGACTGAGAGGATTGGTGAGATTGGGTGAGCAAATGCAGACCCTTTAAAGCAATAACGCATGGCACCCATTCCATGGGTCCCAGCTCTCCAGGTTGAAGGGAATATTACTACAGCTATAACGTGTACGGGAAACCTAGAGAATGGACACACTGTGAATACCAAAGGTTTCTAAAACTCAACGAAGAGCCCCTCTCCTGGTGCTCCGGTTTGACTTTCCAACTGCTTTCCTATCATTCTCCCAACTTGGAGAGACAGCCCCTTTAAGCTCCTGGTTCGCACAGGTTGCCAATTTGGCAGAGGATGAAAGGGAAGAGGGAGAACCAATGAGAGAGTAGCTGTTAGGCATTTGGATGGGCACATGTCACTCTAATTTCCCGGCAGGAAGAAGAATTAACCAAAGTCTCAGCCACCCACCGGGAACCAGTATAGGTCCTGAACCAAAAGTTTGGACTTGCGTTCAGCTCACAAAAAACGAGTTGAAAAATGGAGCTCAGGGGCACAGCAATTCACAAACTGGCAGAGTAATCAAGGCCAACTATCGTCCAAAAATCTGTTGAGGGAAGGCAACGAGGCGGACTTGAAAGCGAGGCAGAATAGCAGGAAACAGATTTCAAGAGGTACGTTGGAATCGCCTGTAAAGCACAGGAAGAGGGGCACAACTTCGACAATGATGCACTTGGCCAAAAAGGGCGTATGCGTTTTCTCCTGAATATATTCAGGAGAAAACGCATACGCCCTTTTTGGCCAAGCAAGCAAGCGGGCAATGCAAATCTGCACTACAAAGAAGTATCACTTCCCACCGGTCAAAAGGGACATCCACAAAATGTGTAAAAACCAGAAAGGCAAGACAGGCCCTGGAGAACAGGGAGCCTTGTTATGCTGATGGGCGGGATGTAAGTTGCCAACTGCCTCACTGGAGGAGTGCATTGTGTTCCCTAAAACAAGTAAACAACAGAGCTACAGAGCCAAGGGCACGTCCAGACTAGGGAATATACCTTGGGCAAACTGAAAATCCATAAGACAGAGCCACCCCCAAATTGAGGCCTGCACTGCTTACAGGAACCTCAACCTGGGTACACCTGAAGTATCCCAGGAAATATAAAAATGGTTCCAAACATCGTGGAACTTACGTACGATGGAATATCCCTCAGCCATGACATCAATGTCATAAGACCAGTAGCAGCAAAATGAGTGGATTCAGGTACGATGATTCTAAGTGAAAGAAGTCACACAGAAAAAGAAACTTATCATAAGATATCACTTAGGAAGATCCTGTAAACATGGCTACACATGAACTGAGTTAGGCAAGAGAACAGAGTCTCACATTTAGAAAACACTCTTATGCCTGCTTAAGGGGGAAGGAGAGGTGGGGTGATGCATCAAACCAGAGTTTGATATAAGCACAGGTACCGTTCCAAAAACCAACTATGGAATAGACAAGACCTACACCTTCCTCAGTGAAAGGGACTCAAAACCCCATATTTCCCGCAGAGGAATAGATCTGACTAGTAAGAATCTTAAAACCTATGTATTGATATGTCTCCGTAAGGGAATCAAGTGTGTCTAGACTGGCATAAACAGGGCAGCGAGAATCAGCTCAAACCCACTCTAAAAAGGAATTTCAAAAACAGAACAAAGAAACAGGGAAATTCTTTACAATTCCTTCAGGGTCTCTGATGCAACCTGGAATGACCCTATCTACAATGACAGCTGGATGTGGCATAAGGCTGGACACTTGGGACTGAGAGGATTGGTGAGATTGGGTGAGCAAATGCAGACCCTTTAAAGCAATAACGCATGGCACCCATTCCATGGGTCCCAGCTCTCCAGGTTGAAGGGAACATTACTACAGCTATAACATGTACGGGAAACCTAGAGAATGGACACACTGTGAATACCAAAGGTTTCTAAAACTCAACCAAGAGCCCCTCTCCTGGTGCTCCAGTTTGACTTTCCAACTGCTTTCCTATCAATCTCCCAACTTGGAGAGACAGCCCCTTTAAGCTCCTGGTTCGCACAGGTTGCCAATTTGGCAGAGGATGAAAGGGAAGAGGGAGAACCAATGAGAGAGTAGCTGTTAGGCATTTGGATGGGCACATGTCACTCTAATTTCCCGGCAGGAAGAAGAATTAACCAAAGTCTCAGCCACCCACCGGGAACCAGTAGAGGTCCTGAACCAAAAGTTTGGACTTGCGTTCAGCTCACAAAAAACGAGTTGAAAAATGGAGCTCAGGGGCACAGCAATTCACAAACTGGCAGAGTAATCAAGGCCAACTATCGTCCAAAAATCTGTTGAGGGAAGGCAACGAGGCGGACTTGAAAGCGAGGCAGAATAGCAGGAAACAGATTTCAAGAGGTACGTTGGAATCGCCTGTAAAGCACAGGAAGAGGGGCACAACTTCGACAATGATGCACTTGGCCAAAAAGGGCGTATGCGTTTTCTCCTGAATATATTCAGGAGAAAACGCATACGCCCTTTTTGGCCAAGCAAGCAAGCGGGCAATGCAAATCTGCACTACAAAGAAGTATCACTTCCCACCGGTCAAAAGGGACATCCACAAAATGTGTAAAAACCAGAAAGGCAAGACAGGCCCTGGAGAACAGGGAGCCTTGTTATGCTGATGGGCGGGATGTAAGTTGCCAACTGCCTCACTGGAGGAGTGCATTGTGTTCCCTAAAACAAGTAAACAACAGAGCTACAGAGCCAAGGGCACGTCCAGTCTAGGGAATATACCTTGGGAAAACTGAAAATCCATAAGACAGAGCCACCCCCAAATTGAGGGCTGCACTGCTTACAGGAACCTCAACCTGGGTACACCTGAAATATCCCAGGAAATATAAAAATGGTTCCAAACATCGTGGAACTTACGTACGATGGAATATCCCTCAGCCATGAAATCAATGTCATAAGACCAGTAGCAGCAAAATGAGTGGATTCAGGTACGATGATTCTAAGTGAAAGAAGTCACACAGAAAAAGAAACTTATCATATGATATCACTTAGGAAGATCCTGTAAACATGGCTACACATGAACTGATTTAGGCAAGAGAACAGAGTCTCATATTTAGAAAACACTCTTATGCCTGCTTAAGGGGGAAGGAGAGGTGGGGTGATGCATCAAACCAGAGTTTGATATAAGCACAGGTACCGTTCCAAAAACCAACTATGGAATAGACAAGACCTACACCTTCCTCAGTGAAAGGGACTCAAAACCCCATATTTCCCGCAGAGGAATAGATCTGACTAGTAAGAATCTTAAAACCTATGTATTGATATGTCTCCGTAAGGGAATCAAGTGTGTCTAGACTGGCATAAACATGGCAGCGAGAATCAGCTCAAACCCACTCTAAAAAGGAATTTCAAAAACAGAACAAAGAAACAGGGAAATTCTTTACAATTCCTTCAGGGTCTCTGATGCAACCTGGAATGACCCTATCTACAATCACAGCTGGATGTGGCATAAGGCTGGACACTTGGGACTGAGAGGATTGGTGAGATTGGGTGAGCAAATGCAGACCCTTTAAAGCAATAACGCATGGCACCCATTCCATGGGTCCCAGCTCTCCAGGTTGAAGGGAATATTACTACAGCTATAACGTGTACGGGAAACCTAGAGAATGGACACACTGTGAATACCAAAGGTTTCTAAAACTCAACGAAGAGCCCCTCTCCTGGTGCTCCGGTTTGACTTTCCAACTGCTTTCCTATCATTCTCCCAACTTGTAGAGACAGCCCCTTTAAGCTCCTGGTTCGCACAGGTTGCCAATTTGGCAGAGGATGAAAGGGAAGAGGGAGAACCAATGAGAGAGTAGCTGTTAGGCATTTGGATGGGCACATGTCACTCTAATTTCCCGGCAGGAAGAAGAATTAACCAAAGTCTCAGCCAACCACCGGGAACCAGTATAGGTCCTGAACCAAAAGTTTGGACTTGCGTTCAGCTCACAAAAAACGAGTTGAAAAATGGAGCTCAGGGGCACAGCAATTCACAAACTGGCAGAGTAATCAAGGCCAACTATCGTCCAAAAATCTGTTGAGGGAAGGCAACGAGGCGGACTTGAAAGCGAGGCAGAATAGCAGGAAACAGATTTCAAGAGGTACGTTGGAATCGCCTGTAAAGCACAGGAAGAGGGGCACAACTTCGACAATGATGCACTTGGCCAAAAAGGGCGTATGCGTTTTCTCCTGAATATATTCAGGAGAAAACGCATACGCCCTTTTTGGCCATGCAAGCAAGCGGGCAATGCAAATCTGCACTACAAAGAAGTATCACTTCCCACCAGTCAAAAGGGACATCCACAAAATGTGTAAAAACCAGAAAGGCAAGACAGGCCCTGGAGAACAGGGAGCCTTGTTATGCTGATGGGCGGGATGTAAGTTGCCAACTGCCTCACTGGAGGAGTGCATTGTGTTCCCTAAAACAAGTAAACAATAGAGCTACAGAGCCAAGGGCACTTCCAGTCTAGGGAATATACCTTGGGAAAACTGAAAATCCATAAGACAGAGCCACCCCCAAATTGAGGGCTGCACTGCTTACAGGAACCTCAACCTGGGTACACCTGAAATATCCCAGGAAATATAAAAATGGTTCCAAACTTCGTGGAACTTACGTACGATGGAATATCCCTCAGCCATGAAATCAATGTCATAAGACCAGTAGCAGCAAAATGAGTGGATTCAGGTACGATGATTCTAAGTGAAAGAAGTCACACAGAAAAAGAAACTTATCATAAGATATCACTTAGGAAGATCCTGTAAACATGGCTACACATGAACTGAGTTAGGCAAGAGAACAGAGTCTCACATTTAGAAAACACTCTTATGCCTGCTTAAGGGGGAAGGAGAGGTGGGGTGATGCATCAAACCAGAGTTTGATATAAGCACAGGTACCGTTCCAAAAACCAACTATGGAATAGACAAGACCTACCCCTTCCTCAGTGAAAGGGACTCAAAACCCCATATTTCCCGCAGAGGAATAGATCTGACTAGTAAGAATCTTAAAACCTATGTATTGATATGTCTCCATAAGGGAATCAAGTGTTTCTAGACTGGCATAAACTTGGCAGCGAGAATCAGCTCAAACCCACTCTAAAAAGGAATTTCAAAAACAGAACAAAGAAACAGGGAAATTCTTTACAATTCCTTCAGGGTCTCTGATGCAACCTGGAATGACCCTATCTACAATGACAGCTGGATGTGGCATAAGGCTGGACACTTGGGACTGAGAGGATTGGTGAGATTGGGTGAGCAAATGCAGACCCTTTAAAGCAATAACGCATGGCACCCATTCCATGGGTCCCAGCTCTCCAGGTTGAAGGGAATATTACTACAGCTATAACGTGTACGGGAAACCTAGAGAATGGACACACTGTGAATACCAAAGGTTTCTAAAACTCAACGAAGAGCCCCTCTCCTGGTGCTCCGGTTTGACTTTCCAACTGCTTTCCTATCATTCTCCCAACTTGGAGAGACAGCCCCTTTAAGCTCCTGGTTCGCACAGGTTGCCAATTTGGCAGAGGATGAAAGGGAAGAGGGAGAACCAATGAGAGAGTAGCTGTTAGGCATTTGGATGGGCACATGTCACTCTAATTTCCCGGCAGGAAGAAGAATTAACCAAAGTCTCAGCCACCCACCGGGAACCAGTATAGGTCCTGAACCAAAAGTTTGGACTTGCGTTCAGCTCACAAAAAACGAGTTGAAAAATGGAGCTCAGGGGCACAGCAATTCACAAACTGGCAGAGTAATCAAGGCCAACTATCGTCCAAAAATCTGTTGAGGGAAGGCAACGAGGCGGACTTGAAAGCGAGGCAGAATAGCAGGAAACAGATTTCAAGAGGTACGTTGGAATCGCCTGTAAAGCACAGGAAGAGGGGCACAACTTCGACAATGATGCACTTGGCCAAAAAGGGCGTATGCGTTTTCTCCTGAATATATTCAGGAGAAAACGCATACGCCCTTTTTGGCCAAGCAAGCAAGCGGGCAATGCAAATCTGCACTACAAAGAAGTATCACTTCCCACCGGTCAAAAGGGACATCCACAAAATGTGTAAAAACCAGAAAGGCAAGACAGGCCCTGGAGAACAGGGAGCCTTGTTATGCTGATGGGCGGGATGTAAGTTGCCAACTGCCTCACTGGAGGAGTGCATTGTGTTCCCTAAAACAAGTAAACAACAGAGCTACAGAGCCAAGGGCACGTCCAGACTAGGGAATATACCTTGGGCAAACTGAAAATCCATAAGACAGAGCCACCCCCAAATTGAGGCCTGCACTGCTTACAGGAACCTCAACCTGGGTACACCTGAAGTATCCCAGGAAATATAAAAATGGTTCCAAACATCGTGGAACTTACGTACGATGGAATATCCCTCAGCCATGACATCAATGTCATAAGACCAGTAGCAGCAAAATGAGTGGATTCAGGTACGATGATTCTAAGTGAAAGAAGTCACACAGAAAAAGAAACTTATCATAAGATATCACTTAGGAAGATCCTGTAAACATGGCTACACATGAACTGAGTTAGGCAAGAGAACAGAGTCTCACATTTAGAAAACACTCTTATGCCTGCTTAAGGGGGAAGGAGAGGTGGGGTGATGCATCAAACCAGAGTTTGATATAAGCACAGGTACCGTTCCAAAAACCAACTATGGAATAGACAAGACCTACACCTTCCTCAGTGAAAGGGACTCAAAACCCCATATTTCCCGCAGAGGAATAGATCTGACTAGTAAGAATCTTAAAACCTATGTATTGATATGTCTCCGTAAGGGAATCAAGTGTGTCTAGACTGGCATAAACAGGGCAGCGAGAATCAGCTCAAACCCACTCTAAAAAGGAATTTCAAAAACAGAACAAAGAAACAGGGAAATTCTTTACAATTCCTTCAGGGTCTCTGATGCAACCTGGAATGACCCTATCTACAATGACAGCTGGATGTGGCATAAGGCTGGACACTTGGGACTGAGAGGATTGGTGAGATTGGGTGAGCAAATGCAGACCCTTTAAAGCAATAACGCATGGCACCCATTCCATGGGTCCCAGCTCTCCAGGTTGAAGGGAACATTACTACAGCTATAACATGTACGGGAAACCTAGAGAATGGACACACTGTGAATACCAAAGGTTTCTAAAACTCAACCAAGAGCCCCTC
Source organism: Mesoplodon mirus (assembly GCF_964341445.2). NCBI lineage: Eukaryota > Metazoa > Chordata > Mammalia > Artiodactyla > Ziphiidae > Mesoplodon > Mesoplodon mirus. The sequence continues at coordinate 108,987,908 of NC_138987.1, read as the reverse complement.
TCCTGGTGCTCCAGTTTGACTTTCCAACTGCTTTCCTATCAATCTCCCAACTTGGAGAGACAGCCCCTTTAAGCTCCTGGTTCGCACAGGTTGCCAATTTGGCAGAGGATGAAAGGGAAGAGGGAGAACCAATGAGAGAGTAGCTGTTAGGCATTTGGATGGGCACATGTCACTCTAATTTCCCGGCAGGAAGAAGAATTAACCAAAGTCTCAGCCACCCACCGGGAACCAGTAGAGGTCCTGAACCAAAAGTTTGGACTTGCGTTCAGCTCACAAAAAACGAGTTGAAAAATGGAGCTCAGGGGCACAGCAATTCACAAACTGGCAGAGTAATCAAGGCCAACTATCGTCCAAAAATCTGTTGAGGGAAGGCAACGAGGCGGACTTGAAAGCGAGGCAGAATAGCAGGAAACAGATTTCAAGAGGTACGTTGGAATCGCCTGTAAAGCACAGGAAGAGGGGCACAACTTCGACAATGATGCACTTGGCCAAAAAGGGCGTATGCGTTTTCTCCTGAATATATTCAGGAGAAAACGCATACGCCCTTTTTGGCCAAGCAAGCAAGCGGGCAATGCAAATCTGCACTACAAAGAAGTATCACTTCCCACCGGTCAAAAGGGACATCCACAAAATGTGTAAAAACCAGAAAGGCAAGACAGGCCCTGGAGAACAGGGAGCCTTGTTATGCTGATGGGCGGGATGTAAGTTGCCAACTGCCTCACTGGAGGAGTGCATTGTGTTCCCTAAAACAAGTAAACAACAGAGCTACAGAGCCAAGGGCACGTCCAGTCTAGGGAATATACCTTGGGAAAACTGAAAATCCATAAGACAGAGCCACCCCCAAATTGAGGGCTGCACTGCTTACAGGAACCTCAACCTGGGTACACCTGAAATATCCCAGGAAATATAAAAATGGTTCCAAACATCGTGGAACTTACGTACGATGGAATATCCCTCAGCCATGAAATCAATGTCATAAGACCAGTAGCAGCAAAATGAGTGGATTCAGGTACGATGATTCTAAGTGAAAGAAGTCACACAGAAAAAGAAACTTATCATATGATATCACTTAGGAAGATCCTGTAAACATGGCTACACATGAACTGATTTAGGCAAGAGAACAGAGTCTCATATTTAGAAAACACTCTTATGCCTGCTTAAGGGGGAAGGAGAGGTGGGGTGATGCATCAAACCAGAGTTTGATATAAGCACAGGTACCGTTCCAAAAACCAACTATGGAATAGACAAGACCTACACCTTCCTCAGTGAAAGGGACTCAAAACCCCATATTTCCCGCAGAGGAATAGATCTGACTAGTAAGAATCTTAAAACCTATGTATTGATATGTCTCCGTAAGGGAATCAAGTGTGTCTAGACTGGCATAAACATGGCAGCGAGAATCAGCTCAAACCCACTCTAAAAAGGAATTTCAAAAACAGAACAAAGAAACAGGGAAATTCTTTACAATTCCTTCAGGGTCTCTGATGCAACCTGGAATGACCCTATCTACAATCACAGCTGGATGTGGCATAAGGCTGGACACTTGGGACTGAGAGGATTGGTGAGATTGGGTGAGCAAATGCAGACCCTTTAAAGCAATAACGCATGGCACCCATTCCATGGGTCCCAGCTCTCCAGGTTGAAGGGAATATTACTACAGCTATAACGTGTACGGGAAACCTAGAGAATGGACACACTGTGAATACGACAGGTTTCTAAAACTCAACGAAGAGCCCCTCTCCTGGTGCTCCGGTTTGACTTTCCAACTGCTTTCCTATCATTCTCCCAACTTGGAGAGACAGCCCCTTTAAGCTCCTGGTTCGCACAGGTTGCCAATTTGGCAGAGGATGAAAGGGAAGAGGGAGAACCAATGAGAGAGTAGCTGTTAGGCATTTGGATGGGCACATGTCACTCTAATTTCCCGGCAGGAAGAAGAATTAACCAAAGTCTCAGCCACCAACCGGGAACCAGTATAGGTCCTGAACCAAAAGTTTGGACTTGCGTTCAGCTCACAAAAAACGAGTTGAAAAATGGAGCTCAGGGGCACAGCAATTCACAAACTGGCAGAGTAATCAAGGCCAACTATCGTCCAAAAATCTGTTGAGGGAAGGCAACGAGGCGGACTTGAAAGCGAGGCAGAATAGCAGGAAACAGATTTCAAGAGGTACGTTGGAATCGCCTGTAAAGCACAGGAAGAGGGGCACAACTTCGACAATGATGCACTTGGCCAAAAAGGGCGTATGCGTTTTCTCCTGAATATATTCAGGAGAAAACGCATACGCCCTTTTTGGCCATGCAAGCAAGCGGGCAATGCAAATCTGCACTACAAAGAAGTATCACTTCCCACCGGTCAAAAGGGACATCCACAAAATGTGTAAAAACCAGAAAGGCAAGACAGGCCCTGGAGAACAGGGAGCCTTGTTATGCTGATGGGCGGGATGTAAGTTGCCAACTGCCTCACTGGAGGAGTGCATTGTGTTCCCTAAAACAAGTAAACAATAGAGCTACAGAGCCAAGGGCACTTCCAGTCTAGGGAATATACCTTGGGAAAACTGAAAATCCATAAGACAGAGCCACCCCCAAATTGAGGGCTGCACTGCTTACAGGAACCTCAACCTGGGTACACCTGAAATATCCCAGGAAATATAAAAATGGTTCCAAACTTCGTGGAACTTACGTACGATGGAATATCCCTCAGCCATGAAATCAATGTCATAAGACCAGTAGCAGCAAAATGAGTGGATTCAGGTACGATGATTCTAAGTGAAAGAAGTCACACAGAAAAAGAAACTTATCATAAGATATCACTTAGGAAGATCCTGTAAACATGGCTACACATGAACTGAGTTAGGCAAGAGAACAGAGTCTCACATTTAGAAAACACTCTTATGCCTGCTTAAGGGGGAAGGAGAGGTGGGGTGATGCATCAAACCAGAGTTTGATATAAGCACAGGTACCGTTCCAAAAACCAACTATGGAATAGACAAGACCTACCCCTTCCTCAGTGAAAGGGACTCAAAACCCCATATTTCCCGCAGAGGAATAGATCTGACTAGTAAGAATCTTAAAACCTATGTATTGATATGTCTCCGTAAGGGAATCAAGTGTGTCTAGACTGGCATAAACAGGGCAGCGAGAATCAGCTCAAACCCACTCTAAAAAGGAATTTCAAAAACAGAACAAAGAAACAGGGAAATTCTTTACAATTCCTTCAGGGTCTCTGATGCAACCTGGAATGACCCTATCTACAATGACAGCTGGATGTGGCATAAGGCTAGACACTTGGGACTGAGAGGATTGGTGAGTTTGGGTGAGCAAATGCAGACCCTTTAAAGCAATAACGCATGGCACCCATTCCATGGGTCCCAGCTCTCCAGGTTGAAGGGAACATTACTACAGCTATAACATGTATGGGAAACCTAGAGAATGGACACACTGTGAATACCAAAGGTTTCTAAAACTCAACCAAGAGCCCCTCTCCTGGTGCTCCGGTTTGACTTTCCAACTGCTTTCCTATCATTCTCCCAACTTGGAGAGACAGCCCCTTTAAGCTCCTGGTTCGCACAGGTTGCCAATTTGGCAGAGGATGAAAGGGAAGAGGGAGAACCAATGAGAGAGTAGCTGTTAGGCATTTGGATGGGCACATGTCACTCTAATTTCCCGGCAGGAAGAAGAATTAACCAAAGTCTCAGCCACCCACCGGGAACCAGTATAGGTCCTGAACCAAAAGTTTGGACTTGCGTTCAGCTCACAAAAAACGAGTTGAAAAATGGAGCTCAGGGGCACAGCAATTCACAAACTGGCAGAGTAATCAAGGCCAACTATCGTCCAAAAATCTGTTGAGGGAAGGCAACGAGGCGGACTTGAAAGCGAGGCAGAATAGCAGGAAACAGATTTCAAGAGGTACGTTGGAATCGCCTGTAAAGCACAGGAAGAGGGGCACAACTTCGACAATGATGCACTTGGCCAAAAAGGGCGTATGGGTTTTCTCCTGAATATATTCAGGAGAAAACGCATACGCCCTTTTTGGCCATGCAAGCAAGCGGGCAATGCAAATCTGCACTACAAAGAAGTATCACTTCCCACCGGTCAAAAGGGACATCCACAAAATGTGTAAAAACCAGAAAGGCAAGACAGGCCCTGGAGAACAGGGAGCCTTGTTATGCTGATGGGCGGGATGTAAGTTGCCAACTGCCTCACTGGAGGAGTGCATTGTGTTCCCTAAAACAAGTAAACAATAGAGCTACAGAGCCAAGGGCACTTCCAGTCTAGGGAATATACCTTGGGAAAACTGAAAATCCATAAGACAGAGCCACCCCCAAATTGAGGGCTGCACTGCTTACAGGAACCTCAACCTGGGTACACCTGAAATATCCCAGGAAATATAAAAATGGTTCCAAACTTCGTGGAACTTACGTACGATGGAATATCCCTCAGCCATGAAATCAATGTCATAAGACCAGTAGCAGCAAAATGAGTGGATTCAGGTACGATGATTCTAAGTGAAAGAAGTCACACAGAAAAAGAAACTTATCATAAGATATCACTTAGGAAGATCCTGTAAACATGGCTACACATGAACTGAGTTAGGCAAGAGAACAGAGTCTCACATTTAGAAAACACTCTTATGCCTGCTTAAGGGGGAAGGAGAGGTGGGGTGATGCATCAAACCAGAGTTTGATATAAGCACAGGTACCGTTCCAAAAACCAACTATGGAATAGACAAGACCTACCCCTTCCTCAGTGAAAGGGACTCAAAACCCCATATTTCCCGCAGAGGAATAGATCTGACTAGTAAGAATCTTAAAACCTATGTATTGATATGTCTCCGTAAGGGAATCAAGTGTGTCTAGACTGGCATAAACAGGGCAGCGAGAATCAGCTCAAACCCACTCTAAAAAGGAATTTCAAAAACAGAACAAAGAAACAGGGAAATTCTTTACAATTCCTTCAGGGTCTCTGATGCAACCTGGAATGACCCTATCTACAATGACAGCTGGATGTGGCATAAGGCTAGACACTTGGGACTGAGAGGATTGGTGAGTTTGGGTGAGCAAATGCAGACCCTTTAAAGCAATAACGCATGGCACCCATTCCATGGGTCCCAGCTCTCCAGGTTGAAGGGAACATTACTACAGCTATAACATGTATGGGAAACCTAGAGAATGGACACACTGTGAATACCAAAGGTTTCTAAAACTCAACCAAGAGCCCCTCTCCTGGTGCTCCGGTTTGACTTTCCAACTGCTTTCCTATCAATCTCCCAACGTGGAGAGACAGCCCCTTTAAGCTCCTGGTTCGCACAGGTTGCCAATTTGGCAGAGGATGAAAGGGAAGAGGGAGAACCAATGAGAGATTAGCTGTTAGGCATTTGGATGGGCACATGTCACTCTAATTTCCTGGCAGGAAGAAGAATTAACCAAAGTCTCAGCCACCCACCGGGAACCAGTAGAGGTCCTGAACCAAAAGTTTGGACTTGCGTTCAGCTCACAAAAAACGAGTTGAAAAATGGAGCTCAGGGGCACAGCAATTCACAAACTGGCAGAGTAATCAAGGCCAACTATCGTCCAAAAATCTGTTGAGGGAAGGCAACGAGGCGGACTTGAAAGCGAGGCAGAATAGCAGGAAACAGATTTCAAGAGGTACGTTGGAATCGCCTGTAAAGCACAGGAAGAGGGGCACAACTTCGACAATGATGCACTTGGCCAAAAAGGGCGTATGCGTTTTCTCCTGAATATATTCAGGAGAAAACGCATACGCCCTTTTTGGCCAAGCAAGCAAGCGGGCAATGCAAATCTGCACTACAAAGAAGTATCACTTCCCACCGGTCAAAAGGGACATCCACAAAATGTGTAAAAACCAGAAAGGCAAGACAGGCCCTGGAGAACAGGGAGCCTTGTTATGCTGATGGGCGGGATGTAAGTTGCCAACTGCCTCACTGGAGGAGTGCATTGTGTTCCCTAAAACAAGTAAACAACAGAGCTACAGAGCCAAGGGCACGTCCAGACTAGGGAATATACCTTGGGCAAACTGAAAATCCATAAGACAGAGCCACCCCCAAATTGAGGCCTGCACTGCTTACAGGAACCTCAACCTGGGTACACCTGAAGTATCCCAGGAAATATAAAAATGGTTCCAAACATCGTGGAACTTACGTACGATGGAATATCCCTCAGCCATGACATCAATGTCATAAGACCAGTAGCAGCAAAATGAGTGGATTCAGGTACGATGATTCTAAGTGAAAGAAGTCACACAGAAAAAGAAACTTATCATAAGATATCACTTAGGAAGATCCTGTAAACATGGCTACACATGAACTGATTTAGGCAAGAGAACAGAGTCTCACATTTAGAAAACACTCTTATGCCTGCTTAAGGGGGAAGGAGAGGTGGGGTGATGCATCAAACCAGAGTTTGATATAAGCACAGGTACCGTTCCAAAAACCAACTATGGAATAGACAAGACCTACACCTTCCTCAGTGAAAGGGACTCAAAACCCCATATTTCCCGCAGAGGAATAGATCTGACTAGTAAGAATCTTAAAACCTATGTATTGATAGGTCTCCGTAAGGGAATCAAGTGTGTCTAGACTGGCATAAACATGGCAGCGAGAATCAGCTCAAACCCACTCTAAAAAGGAATTTCAAAAACAGAACAAAGAAACAGGGAAATTCTTTACAATTCCTTCAGGGTCTCTGATGCAACCTGGAATGACCCTATCTACAATCACAGCTGGATGTGGCATAAGGCTGGACACTTCGGACTGAGAGGATTGGTGAGATTGGGTGAGCAAATGCAGACCCTTTAAAGCAATAACGCATGGCACCCATTCCATGGGTCCCAGCTCTCCAGGTTGAAGGGAATATTACTACAGCTATAACGTGTACGGGAAACCTAGAGAATGGACACACTGTGAATACCAAAGGTTTCTAAAACTCAACCAAGAGCCCCTCTCCTGGTGCTCCGGTTTGACTTTCCAACTGCTTTCCTATCATTCTCCCAACTTGGAGAGACAGCCCCTTTAAGCTCCTGGTTCGCACAGGTTGCCAATTTGGCAGAGGATGAAAGGGAAGAGGGAGAACCAATGAGAGAGTAGCTGTTAGGCATTTGGATGGGCACATGTCACTCTAATTTCCCGGCAGGAAGAAGAATTAACCAAAGTCTCAGCCACCCACCGGGAACCAGTATAGGTCCTGAACCAAAAGTTTGGACTTGCGTTCAGCTCACAAAAAACGAGTTGAAAAATGGAGCTCAGGGGCACAGCAATTCACAAACTGGCAGAGTAATCAAGGCCAACTATCGTCCAAAAATCTGTTGAGGGAAGGCAACGAGGCGGACTTGAAAGCGAGGCAGAATAGCAGGAAACAGATTTCAAGAGGTACGTTGGAATCGCCTGTAAAGCACAGGAAGAGGGGCACAACTTCGACAATGATGCACTTGGCCAAAAAGGGCGTATGCGTTTTCTCCTGAATATATTCAGGAGAAAACGCATACGCCCTTTTTGGCCATGCAAGCAAGCGGGCAATGCAAATCTGCACTACAAAGAAGTATCACTTCCCACCGGTCAAAAGGGACATCCACAAAATGTGTAAAAACCAGAAAGGCAAGACAGGCCCTGGAGAACAGGGAGCCTTGTTATGCTGATGGGCGGGATGTAAGTTGCCAACTGCCTCACTGGAGGAGTGCATTGTGTTCCCTAAAACAAGTAAACAATAGAGCTACAGAGCCAAGGGCACTTCCAGTCTAGGGAATATACCTTGGGAAAACTGAAAATCCATAAGACAGAGCCACCCCCAAATTGAGGGCTGCACTGCTTACAGGAACCTCAACCTGGGTACACCTGAAATATCCCAGGAAATATAAAAATGGTTCCAAACTTCGTGGAACTTACGTACGATGGAATATCCCTCAGCCATGAAATCAATGTCATAAGACCAGTAGCAGCAAAATGAGTGGATTCAGGTACGATGATTCTAAGTGAAAGAAGTCACACAGAAAAAGAAACTTATCATAAGATATCACTTAGGAAGATCCTGTAAACATGGCTACACATGAACTGAGTTAGGCAAGAGAACAGAGTCTCACATTTAGAAAACACTCTTATGCCTGCTTAAGGGGGAAGGAGAGGTGGGGTGATGCATCAAACCAGAGTTTGATATAAGCACAGGTACCGTTCCAAAAACCAACTATGGAATAGACAAGACCTACCCCTTCCTCAGTGAAAGGGACTCAAAACCCCATATTTCCCGCAGAGGAATAGATCTGACTAGTAAGAATCTTAAAACCTATGTATTGATATGTCTCCGTAAGGGAATCAAGTGTGTCTAGACTGGCATAAACAGGGCAGCGAGAATCAGCTCAAACCCACTCTAAAAAGGAATTTCAAAAACAGAACAAAGAAACAGGGAAATTCTTTACAATTCCTTCAGGGTCTCTGATGCAACCTGGAATGACCCTATCTACAATGACAGCTGGATGTGGCATAAGGCTAGACACTTGGGACTGAGAGGATTGGTGAGTTTGGGTGAGCAAATGCAGACCCTTTAAAGCAATAACGCATGGCACCCATTCCATGGGTCCCAGCTCTCCAGGTTGAAGGGAACATTACTACAGCTATAACATGTATGGGAAACCTAGAGAATGGACACACTGTGAATACCAAAGGTTTCTAAAACTCAACCAAGAGCCCCTCTCCTGGTGCTCCGGTTTGACTTTCCAACTGCTTTCCTATCAATCTCCCAACGTGGAGAGACAGCCCCTTTAAGCTCCTGGTTCGCACAGGTTGCCAATTTGGCAGAGGATGAAAGGGAAGAGGGAGAACCAATGAGAGATTAGCTGTTAGGCATTTGGATGGGCACATGTCACTCTAATTTCCTGGCAGGAAGAAGAATTAACCAAAGTCTCAGCCACCCACCGGGAACCAGTAGAGGTCCTGAACCAAAAGTTTGGACTTGCGTTCAGCTCACAAAAAACGAGTTGAAAAATGGAGCTCAGGGGCACAGCAATTCACAAACTGGCAGAGTAATCAAGGCCAACTATCGTCCAAAAATCTGTTGAGGGAAGGCAACGAGGCGGACTTGAAAGCGAGGCAGAATAGCAGGAAACAGATTTCAAGAGGTACGTTGGAATCGCCTGTAAAGCACAGGAAGAGGGGCACAACTTCGACAATGATGCACTTGGCCAAAAAGGGCGTATGCGTTTTCTCCTGAATATATTCAGGAGAAAACGCATACGCCCTTTTTGGCCATGCAAGCAAGCGGGCAATGCAAATCTGCACTACAAAGAAGTATCACTTCCCACCGGTCAAAAGGGACATCCACAAAATGTGTAAAAACCAGAAAGGCAAGACAGGCCCTGGAGAACAGGGAGCCTTGTTATGCTGATGGGCGGGATGTAAGTTGCCAACTGCCTCACTGGAGGAGTGCATTGTGTTCCCTAAAACAAGTAAACAATAGAGCTACAGAGCCAAGGGCACTTCCAGTCTAGGGAATATACCTTGGGAAAACTGAAAATCCATAAGACAGAGCCACCCCCAAATTGAGGGCTGCACTGCTTACAGGAACCTCAACCTGGGTACACCTGAAATATCCCAGGAAATATAAAAATGGTTCCAAACTTCGTGGAACTTACGTACGATGGAATATCCCTCAGCCATGAAATCAATGTCATAAGACCAGTAGCAGCAAAATGAGTGGATTCAGGTACGATGATTCTAAGTGAAAGAAGTCACACAGAAAAAGAAACTTATCATAAGATATCACTTAGGAAGATCCTGTAAACATGGCTACACATGAACTGAGTTAGGCAAGAGAACAGAGTCTCACATTTAGAAAACACTCTTATGCCTGCTTAAGGGGGAAGGAGAGGTGGGGTGATGCATCAAACCAGAGTTTGATATAAGCACAGGTACCGTTCCAAAAACCAACTATGGAATAGACAAGACCTACCCCTTCCTCAGTGAAAGGGACTCAAAACCCCATATTTCCCGCAGAGGAATAGATCTGACTAGTAAGAATCTTAAAACCTATGTATTGATATGTCTCCGTAAGGGAATCAAGTGTGTCTAGACTGGCATAAACAGGGCAGCGAGAATCAGCTCAAACCCACTCTAAAAAGGAATTTCAAAAACAGAACAAAGAAACAGGGAAATTCTTTACAATTCCTTCAGGGTCTCTGATGCAACCTGGAATGACCCTATCTACAATGACAGCTGGATGTGGCATAAGGCTAGACACTTGGGACTGAGAGGATTGGTGAGTTTGGGTGAGCAAATGCAGACCCTTTAAAGCAATAACGCATGGCACCCATTCCATGGGTCCCAGCTCTCCAGGTTGAAGGGAACATTACTACAGCTATAACATGTATGGGAAACCTAGAGAATGGACACACTGTGAATACCAAAGGTTTCTAAAACTCAACCAAGAGCCCCTCTCCTGGTGCTCCGGTTTGACTTTCCAACTGCTTTCCTATCAATCTCCCAACGTGGAGAGACAGCCCCTTTAAGCTCCTGGTTCGCACAGGTTGCCAATTTGGCAGAGGATGAAAGGGAAGAGGGAGAACCAATGAGAGATTAGCTGTTAGGCATTTGGATGGGCACATGTCACTCTAATTTCCCGGCAGGAAGAAGAATTAACCAAAGTCTCAGCCACCCACCGGGAACCAGTAGAGGTCCTGAACCAAAAGTTTGGACTTGCGTTCAGCTCACAAAAAACGAGTTGAAAAATGGAGCTCAGGGGCACAGCAATTCACAAACTGGCAGAGTAATCAAGGCCAACTATCGTCCAAAAATCTGTTGAGGGAAGGCAACGAGGCGGACTTGAAAGCGAGGCAGAATAGCAGGAAACAGATTTCAAGAGGTACGTTGGAATCGCCTGTAAAGCACAGGAAGAGGGGCACAACTTCGACAATGATGCACTTGGCCAAAAAGGGCGTATGGGTTTTCTCCTGAATATATTCAGGAGAAAACGCATACGCCCTTTTTGGCCATGCAAGCAAGCGGGCAATGCAAATCTGCACTACAAAGAAGTATCACTTCCCACCGGTCAAAAGGGACATCCACAAAATGTGTAAAAACCAGAAAGGCAAGACAGGCCCTGGAGAACAGGGAGCCTTGTTATGCTGATGGGCGGGATGTAAGTTGCCAACTGCCTCACTGGAGGAGTGCATTGTGTTCCCTAAAACAAGTAAACAATAGAGCTACAGAGCCAAGGGCACTTCCAGTCTAGGGAATATACCTTGGGAAAACTGAAAATCCATAAGACAGAGCCACCCCCAAATTGAGGGCTGCACTGCTTACAGGAACCTCAACCTGGGTACACCTGAAATATCCCAGGAAATATAAAAATGGTTCCAAACTTCGTGGAACTTACGTACGATGGAATATCCCTCAGCCATGAAATCAATGTCATAAGACCAGTAGCAGCAAAATGAGTGGATTCAGGTACGATGATTCTAAGTGAAAGAAGTCACACAGAAAAAGAAACTTATCATAAGATATCACTTAGGAAGATCCTGTAAACATGGCTACACATGAACTGAGTTAGGCAAGAGAACAGAGTCTCACATTTAGAAAACACTCTTATGCCTGCTTAAGGGGGAAGGAGAGGTGGGGTGATGCATCAAACCAGAGTTTGATATAAGCACAGGTACCGTTCCAAAAACCAACTATGGAATAGACAAGACCTACCCCTTCCTCAGTGAAAGGGACTCAAAACCCCATATTTCCCGCAGAGGAATAGATCTGACTAGTAAGAATCTTAAAACCTATGTATTGATATGTCTCCGTAAGGGAATCAAGTGTGTCTAGACTGGCATAAACAGGGCAGCGAGAATCAGCTCAAACCCACTCTAAAAAGGAATTTCAAAAACAGAACAAAGAAACAGGGAAATTCTTTACAATTCCTTCAGGGTCTCTGATGCAACCTGGAATGACCCTATCTACAATGACAGCTGGATGTGGCATAAGGCTAGACACTTGGGACTGAGAGGATTGGTGAGTTTGGGTGAGCAAATGCAGACCCTTTAAAGCAATAATGCATGGCACCCATTCCATGGGTCCCAGCTCTCCAGGTTGAAGGGAACATTACTACAGCTATAACATGTATGGGAAACCTAGAGAATGGACACACTGTGAATACCAAAGGTTTCTAAAACTCAACCAAGAGCCCCTCTCCTGGTGCTCCGGTTTGACTTTCCAACTGCTTTCCTATCAATCTCCCAACGTGGAGAGACAGCCCCTTTAAGCTCCTGGTTCGCACAGGTTGCCAATTTGGCAGAGGATGAAAGGGAAGAGGGAGAACCAATGAGAGATTAGCTGTTAGGCATTTGGATGGGCACATGTCACTCTAATTTCCTGGCAGGAAGAAGAATTAACCAAAGTCTCAGCCACCCACCGGGAACCAGTAGAGGTCCTGAACCAAAAGTTTGGACTTGCGTTCAGCTCACAAAAAACGAGTTGAAAAATGGAGCTCAGGGGCACAGCAATTCACAAACTGGCAGAGTAATCAAGGCCAACTATCGTCCAAAAATCTGTTGAGGGAAGGCAACGAGGCGGACTTGAAAGCGAGGCAGAATAGCAGGAAACAGATTTCAAGAGGTACGTTGGAATCGCCTGTAAAGCACAGGAAGAGGGGCACAACTTCGACAATGATGCACTTGGCCAAAAAGGGCGTATGCGTTTTCTCCTGAATATATTCAGGAGAAAACGCATACGCCCTTTTTGGCCATGCAAGCAAGCGGGCAATGCAAATCTGCACTACAAAGAAGTATCACTTCCCACCGGTCAAAAGGGACATCCACAAAATGTGTAAAAACCAGAAAGGCAAGACAGGCCCTGGAGAACAGGGAGCCTTGTTATGCTGATGGGCGGGATGTAAGTTGCCAACTGCCTCACTGGAGGAGTGCATTGTGTTCCCTAAAACAAGTAAACAACAGAGCTACAGAGCCAAGTGCACGTCCAGTCTAGGGAATATACCTAGGGAAAACTGAAAATCCATAAGACAGAGCCACCCCCAAATTGAGGGCTGCACTGCTTACAGGAACCTCAACCTGGGTACACCTGAAATATCCCAGGAAATATAAAAATGGTTCCAAACATCGTGGAACTTACGTACGATGGAATATCCCTCAGCCATGAAATCAATGTCATAAGACCAGTAGCAGCAAAATGAGTGGATTCAGGTACGATGATTCTAAGTGAAAGAAGTCACACAGAAAAAGAAACTTATCATAAGATATCACTTAGGAAGATCCTGTAAACATGGCTACACATGAACTGAGTTAGGCAAGAGAACAGAGTCTCACATTTAGAAAACACTCTTATGCCTGCTTAAGGGGGAAGGAGAGGTGGGGTGATGCATCAAACCAGAGTTTGATATAAGCACAGGTACCGTTCCAAAAACCAACTATGGAATAGACAAGACCTACACCTTCCTCAGTGAAAGGGACTCAAAACCCCATATTTCCCGCAGAGGAATAGATCTGACTAGTAAGAATCTTAAAACCTATGTATTGATATGTCTCCGTAAGGGAATCAAGTGTGTCTAGACTGGCATAAACATGGCAGCGAGAATCAGCTCAAACCCACTCTAAAAAGGAATTTCAAAAACAGAACAAAGAAACAGGGAAATTCTTTACAATTCCTTCAGGGTCTCTGATGCAACCTGGAATGACCCTATCTACAATGACAGCTGGATGTGGCATGAGGCTGGACACTTGGGACTGAGAGGATTGGTGAGATTGGGTGAGCAAATGCAGACCCTTTAAAGCAATAACGCATGGCACCCATTCCATGGGTCCCAGCTCTCCAGGTTGAAGGGAATATTACTACAGCTATAACGTGTACGGTAAAACTAGAGAATGGACACACAGTGAATACGGAAGGTTTCTAAAACTCAACCAAGAGTCCCTCTCCTGGTGCTCCGGTTTGACTTTCCAACTGCTTTCCTATCAATCTCCCAACTTGGAGAGACAGCCCCTTTAAGCTCCTGGTTCGCACAGGTTGCCAATTTGGCAGAGGATGAAAGGGAAGAGGGAGAACCAATGAGAGAGTAGCTGTTAGGCATTTGGATGGGCACATGTCACTCTAATTTCCCGGCAGGAAGAAGAATTAACCAAAGTCTCAGCCACCCACCGGGAACCAGTAGAGGTCCTGAACCAAAAGTTTGGACTTGCGTTCAGCTCACAAAAAACGAGTTGAAAAATGGAGCTCAGGGGCACAGCAATTCACAAACTGGCAGAGTAATCAAGGCCAACTCTCGTCCAAAAATCTGTTGAGGGAAGGCAACGAGGCGGACTTGAAAGCGAGGCAGAATAGCAGGAAACAGATTTCAAGAGGTACGTTGGAATCGCCTGTAAAGCACAGGAAGAGGGGCACAACTTCGACAATGATGCACTTGGCCAAAAAGGGCGTATGCGTTTTCTCCTGAATATATTCAGGAGAAAATGCATACGCCCTTTTTGGCCATGCAAGCAAGCGGGCAATGCAAATCTGCACTACAAAGAAGTATCACTTCCCACCGGTCAAAAGGGACATCCACAAAATGTGTAAAAACCAGATAGGCAAGACAGGCCCTGGAGAACAGGGAGCCTTGTTATGCTGATGGGCGGGATGTAAGTTGCCAACTGCCTCACTGGAGGAGTGCATTGTGTTCCCTAAAACAAGTAAACAATAGAGCTACAGAGCCAAGGGCACATCCAGTCTAGGGAATATACCTTGGGAAAACTGAAAATCCATAAGACAGAGCCACCCCCAAATTGAGGGCTGCACTGCTTACAGGAACCTCAACCTGGGTACACCTGAAATATCCCAGGAAATATAAAAATGGTTCCAAACTTCGTGGAACTTACGTACGATGGAATATCCCTCAGCCATGAAATCAATGTCATAAGACCAGTAGCAGCAAAATGAGTGGATTCAGGTACGATGATTCTAAGTGAAAGAAGTCACACAGAAAAAGAAACTTATCATAAGATATCACTTAGGAAGATCCTGTAAACATGGCTACACATGAACTGAGTTAGGCAAGAGAACAGAGTCTCACATTTAGAAAACACTCTTATGCCTGCTTAAGGGGGAAGGAGAGGTGGGGTGATGCATCAAACCAGAGTTTGATATAAGCACAGGTACCGTTCCAAAAACCAACTATGGAATAGACAAGACCTACACCTTCCTCAGTGAAAGGGACTCAAAACCCCATATTTCCCGCAGAGGAATAGATCTGACTAGTAAGAATCTTAAAACCTATGTATTGATATGTCTCCGTAAGGGAATCAAGTGTGTCTAGACTGGCATAAACATGGCAGCGAGAATCAGCTCAAAACCACTCTAAAAAGGAATTTCAAAAACAGAACAAAGAAACAGGGAAATTCTTTACAATTCCTTCAGGGTCTCTGATGCAACCTGGAATGACCCTATCTACAATGACAGCTGGATGTGGCATAAGGCTGGACACTTGGGACTGAGAGGATTGGTGAGATTGGGTGAGCAAATGCAGACCATTTAAGGCAATAACGCATGGCACCCATTCCATGGGTCCCAGCTCTCCAGGTTGAAGGGAATATTACTACAGCTATAAAGTGTACGGGAAACCTAGAGAATGGACACACTGTGAATACGGAAGTTTTCTAAAACTCAACGAAGTGCCCCTCTCCTGGTGCTCCGGTTTGACTTTCCAACTGCTTTCCTATCAATCTCCCAACTTGGAGAGACAGCCCCTTTAAGCTCCTGGTTCGCACAGGTTGCCAATTTGGCAGAGGATGAAAGGGAAGAGGGAGAACCAATGAGAGAGTAGCTGTTAGGCATTTGGATGGGCACATGTCACTCTAATTTCCCGGCAGGAAGAAGAATTAACCAAAGTCTCAGCCACCCACCGGGAACCAGTATAGGTCCTGAACCAAAAGTTTGGACTTGCGTTCAGCTCACAAAAAACGAGTTGAAAAATGGAGCTCAGGGGCACAGCAATTCAAAAACTGGCAGAGTAATCAAGGCCAACTATCGTCCAAAAATCTGTTGAGGGAAGGCAACGAGGCGGACTTGAAAGTGAGGCAGAATAGCAGGAAACAGATTTCAAGAGGTACGTTGGAATCGCCTGTAAAGCACAGGAAGAGGGGCACAACTTCGACAATGATGCACTTGGCCAAAAAGGGCGTATGCGTTTTCTCCTGAATATATTCAGGAGAAAACGCATACGCCCTTTTTGGCCATGCAAGCAAGCGGGCAATGCAAATCTGCACTACAAAGAAGTATCACTTCCCACCGGTCAAAAGGGACATCCACAAAATGTGTAAAAACCAGAAAGACAAGACAGGCCCTGGAGAACAGGGAGCCTTGTTATGCTGATGGGCGGGATGTAAGTTGCCAACTGCCTCACTGGAGGAGTGCATTGTGTTCCCTAAAACAAGTAAACAACAGAGCTACAGAGCCAAGTGCACGTCCAGTCTAGGGAATATACCTTGGGAAAACTGAAAATCCATAAGACAGAGCCACCCCCAAATTGAGGGCTGCACTGCTTACAGGAACCTCAACCTGGGTACACCTGAAATATCCCAGGAAATATAAAAATGGTTCCAAACATCGTGGAACTTACGTACGATGGAATATCCCTCAGCCATGAAATCAATGTCATAAGACCAGTAGCAGCAAAATGAGTGGATTCAGGTACGATGATTCTAAGTGAAAGAAGTCACACAGAAAAAGAAACTTATCATATGATATCACTTAGGAAGATCCTGTAAACATGGCTACACATGAACTGAGTTAGGCAAGAGAACAGAGTCTCACATTTAGAAAACACTCTTATGCCTGCTTAAGGGGGAAGGAGAGGTGGGGTGATGCATCAAACCAGAGTTTGATATAAGCACAGGTACCGTTCCAAAAACCAACTATGGAATAGACAAGACCTACACCTTCCTCAGTGAAAGGGACTCAAAACCCCATATTTCCTGCAGAGGAATAGATCTGACTAGTAAGAATCTTAAAACCTATGTATTGATATGTCTCCGTAAGGGAATCAAGTGTGTCTAGACTGGCATAAACATGGCAGCGAGAATCAGCTCAAACCCACTCTAAAAAGGAATTTCAAAAACAGAACAAAGAAACAGGGAAATTCTTTACAATTCCTTCAGGGTCTCTGATGCAACCTGGAATGACCCTATCTACAATGACAGCTGGATGTGGCATGAGGCTGGACACTTGGGACTGAGAGGATTGGTGAGATTGGGTGAGCAAATGCAGACCCTTTAAAGCAATAACGCATGGCACCCATTCCATGGGTCCCAGCTCTCCAGGTTGAAGGGAATATTACTACAGCTATAACGTGTACGGTAAACCTAGAGAATGGACACACTGTGAATACGAAAGGTTTCTAAAACTCAACGAAGAGTCCCTCTCCTGGTGCTCCGGTTTGACTTTCCAACTGCTTTCCTATCAATCTCCCAACTTGGAGAGACAGCCCCTTTAAGCTCCTGGATCGCACAGGTTGCCAATTTGGCAGAGGATGAAAGGGAAGAGGGAGAACCAATGAGAGAGTAGCTGTTAGGCATTTGGATGGGCACATGTCACTCTAATTTCCCGGCAGGAAGAAGAATTAACCAAAGTCTCAGCCACCCACTGGGAACCAGTATAGGTCCTGAACCAAAAGTTTGGACTTGCGTTCAGCTCACAAAAAACGAGTTGAAAAATGGAGCGCAGGGGCACAGCAATTCACAAACTGGCAGAGTAATCAAGGCCAACTATCGTCCAAAAATCTGTTGAGGGAAGGCAACGAGGCGGACTTGAAAGCGAGGCAGAATAGCAGGAAACAGATTTCAAGAGGTAAGTTGGAATCGCCTGTAAAGCACAGGAAGAGGGGCACAACTTCGACAATGATGCACTTGGCCAAAAAGGGCGTATGCGTTTTCTCCTGAATATATTCAGGAGAAAACGCATACGCCCTTTTTGGCCAAGCAAGCAAGCGGGCAATGCAAATCTGCACTACAAAGAAGTATCACTTCCCACCGGTCAAAAGGGACATCCACAAAATGTGTAAAAACCAGAAAGGCAAGACAGGCCCTGGAGAACAGGGAGCCTTGTTATGCTGATGGGCGGGATGTAAGTTGCCAACTGCCTCACTGGAGGAGTGCATTGTGTTCCCTAAAACAAGTAAACAACAGAGCTACAGAGCCAAGGGCACGTCCAGACTAGGGAATATACCTTGGGCAAACTGAAAATCCATAAGACAGAGCCACCCCCAAATTGAGGCCTGCACTGCTTACAGGAACCTCAACCTGGGTACACCTGAAATATCCCAGGAAATATAAAAATGGTTCCAAACATCGTGGAACTTACGTACGATGGAATATCCCTCAGCCATGACATCAATGTCATAAGACCAGTAGCAGCAAAATGAGTGGATTCAGGTACGATGATTCTAAGTGAAAGAAGTCACACAGAAAAAGAAACTTATCATAAGATATCACTTAGGAAGATCCTGTAAACATGGCTACACATGAACTGAGTTAGGCAAGAGAACAGAGTCTCACATTTAGAAAACACTCTTATGCCTGCTTAAGGGGGAAGGAGAGGTGGGGTGATGCATCAAACCAGAGTTTGATATAAGCACAGGTACCGTTCCAAAAACCAACTATGGAATAGACAAGACCTACACCTTCCTCAGTGAAAGGGACTCAAAACCCCATATTTCCCGCAGAGGAATAGATCTGACTAGTAAGAATCTTAAAACCTATGTATTGATATGTCTCCGTAAGGGAATCAAGTGTGTCTAGACTGGCATAAACAGGGCAGCGAGAATCAGCTCAAACCCACTCTAAAAAGGAATTTCAAAAACAGAACAAAGAAACAGGGAAATTCTTTACAATTCCTTCAGGGTCTCTGATGCAACCTGGAATGACCCTATCTACAATGACAGCTGGATGTGGCATAAGGCTGGACACTTGGGACTGAGAGGATTGGTGAGATTGGGTGAGCAAATGCACACCCTTTAAAGCAATAACGCATGGCACCCATTCCATGGGTCCCAGCTCTCCAGGTTGAAGGGAACATTACTACAGCTATAACATGTACGGGAAACCTAGAGAATGGACACACTGTGAATACCAAAGGTTTCTAAAACTCAACCAAGAGCCCCTCTCCTGGTGCTCCGGTTTGACTTTCCAACTGCTTTCCTATCAATCTCCCAACTTGGAGAGACAGCCCCTTTAAGCTCCTGGTTCGCACAGGTTGCCAATTTGGCAGAGGATGAAAGGGAAGAGGGAGAACCAATGAGAGAGTAGCTGTTAGGCATTTGGATGGGCACATGTCACTCTAATTTCCCGGCAGGAAGAAGAAGTAACCAAAGTCTCAGCCACCCACCGGGAACCAGTAGAGGTCCTGAACCAAAAGTTTGGACTTGCGTTCAGCTCACAAAAAACGAGTTGAAAAATGGAGCTCAGGGGCACAGCAATTCACAAACTGGCAGAGTAATCAAGGCCAACTCTCGTCCAAAAATCTGTTGAGGGAAGGCAACGAGGCGGACTTGAAAACGAGGCAGAATAGCAGGAAACAGATTTCAAGAGGTACGTTGGAATCGCCTGTAAAGCACAGGAAGAGGGGCACAACTTCGACAATGATGCACTTGGCCAAAAAGGGCGTATGCGTTTTCTCCTAAATATATTCAGGAGAAAACGCATACGCCCTTTTTGGCCATGCAAGCAAGCGGGCAATGCAAATCTGCACTACAAAGAAGTATCACTTCCCACCGGTCAAAAGGGACATCCACAAAATGTGTAAAAACCGGATAGGCAAGACAGGCCCTGGAGAACAGGGAGCCTTGTTATGCTGATGGGCGGGATGTAAGTTGCCAACTGCCTCACTGGAGGAGTGCATTGTGTTCCCTAAAACAAGTAAACAATATAGCTACAGAGCCAAGGGCACTTCCAGTCTAGGGAATATACCTTGGGAAAACTGAAAATCCATAAGACAGAGCCACCCCCAAATTGAGGGCTGCACTGCTTACAGGAACCTCAACCTGGGTACACCTGAAATATCCCAGGAAATATAAAAATGGTTCCAAACTTCGTGGAACTTACGTACGATGGAATATCCCTCAGCCATGAAATCAATGTCATAAGACCAGTAGCAGCAAAATGAGTGGATTGAGGTACGATGATTCTAAGTGAAAGAAGTCACACAGAAAAAGAAACTTATCATAAGATATCACTTAGGATGATCCTGTAAACATGGCTACACATGAACTGAGTTAGGAAAGAGAACAGAGTCTCACATTTAGAAAACACTCTTATGCCTGCTTAAGGGGGAAGGAGAGGTGGGGTGATGCATCAAACCAGAGTTTGATATAAGCACAGGTACCGTTCCAAAAACCAACTATGGAATAGACAAGACCTACACCTTCCTCAGTGAAAGGGACTCAAAACCCCATATTTCCCGCAGAGGAATAGATCTGACTAGTAAGAATCTTAAAACCTATGTATTGATATGTCTCCGTAAGGGAATCAAGTGTGTCTAGACTGGCATAAACATGGCAGCGAGAATCAGCTCAAACCCACTCTAAAAAGGAATTTCAAAAACAGAACAAAGAAACAGGGAAATTCTTTACAATTCCTTCAGGGTCTCTGATGCAACCTGGAATGACCCTATCTACAATGACAGCTGGATGTGGCATGAGGCTGGACACTTTGGACTGAGAGGATTGGTGAGATTGGGTGAGCAAATGCAGACCCTTTAAAGCAATAACGCATGGCACCCATTCCATGGGTCCCAGCTCTCCAGGTTGAAGGGAATATTACTACGGCTATAACGTGTACGGTAAACCTAGAGAATGGACACACTGTGAATACGAAAGGTTTCTAAAACTCAACGAAGAGTCCCTCTCCTGGTGCTCCGGTTTGACTTTCCAACTGCTTTCCTATCAATCTCCCAACTTGGAGAGACAGCCCCTTTAAGCTCATGGTTCGCACAGGTTGCCAATTTGGCAGAGGATGAAAGGGAAGAGGGAGAACCAATGAGAGAGTAGCTGTTAGGCATTTGGATGGGCACATGTCACTCTAATTTCCCGGCAGGAAGAAGAATTAACCAAAGTCTCAGCCACCCACCGGGAACCAGTAGAGGTCCTGAACCAAAAGTTTGGACTTGCGTTCAGCTCAAAAAAACGAGTTGAAAAATGGAGCGCAGGGGCACAGCAATTCACAAACTGGCAGAGTAATCAAGGCCAACTATCGTCCAAAAATCTGTTGAGGGAAGGCAACGAGGCGGACTTGAAAGCGAGGCAGAATAGCAGGAAACAGATTTCAAGAGGTACGTTGGAATCGCCTGTAAAGCACAGGAAGAGGGGCACAACTTCGACAATGATGCACTTGGCCAAAAAGGGCGTATGCGTTTTCTCCTGAATATATTCAGGAGAAAACGCATACGCCCTTTTTGGCCAAGCAAGCAAGCGGGCAATGCAAATCTGCACTACAAAGAAGTATCACTTCCCACCGGTCAAAAGGGACATCCACAAAATGTGTAAAAACCAGAAAGGCAAGACAGGCCCTGGAGAACAGGGAGCCTTGTTATGCTGATGGGCGGGATGTAAGTTGCCAACTGCCTCACTGGAGGAGTGCATTGTGTTCCCTAAAACAAGTAAACAACAGAGCTACAGAGCCAAGGGCACGTCCAGTCTAGGGAATATACCTTGGGAAAACTGAAAATCCATAAGACAGAGCCACCCCCAAATTGAGGCCTGCACTGCTTACAGGAACCTCAACCTGGGTACACCTGAAATATCCCAGGAAATATAAAAATGGTTCCAAACATCGTGGAACTTACGTACGATGGAATATCCCTCAGCAATGACATCAATGTCATAAGACCAGTAGCAGCAAAATGAGTGGATTCAGGTACGATGATTCTAAGTGAAAGAAGTCACACAGAAAAAGAAACTTATCATAAGATATCACTTAGGAAGATCCTGTAAACATGGCTACACATGAACTGAGTTAGGCAAGAGAACAGAGTCTCACATTTAGAAAACACTCTTATGCCTGCTTAAGGGGGAAGGAGAGGTGGGGTGATGCATCAAACCAGAGTTTGATATAAGCACAGGTACCGTTCCAAAAACCAACTATGGAATAGACAAGACCTACACCTTCCTCAGTGAAAGGGACTCAAAACCCCATATTTCCCGCAGAGGAATAGATCTGACTAGTAAGAATCTTAAAACCTATGTATTGATATGTCTCCGTAAGGGAATCAAGTGTGTCTAGACTGGCATAAACAGGGCAGCGAGAATCAGCTCAAACCCACTCTAAAAAGGAATTTCAAAAACAGAACAAAGAAACAGGGAAATTCTTTACAATTCCTTCAGGGTCTCTGATGCAACCTGGAATGACCCTATCTACAATGACAGCTGGATGTGGCATAAGGCTGGACACTTGGGACTGAGAGGATTGGTGAGATTGGGTGAGCAAATGCAGACCCTTTAAAGCAATAACGCATGGCACCCATTCCATGGGTCCCAGCTCTCCAGGTTGAAGGGAACATTACTACAGCTATAACATGTACGGGAAACCTAGAGAATGGACACACTGTGAATACCAAAGGTTTCTAAAACTCAACCAAGAGCCCCTCTCCTGGTGCTCCAGTTTGACTTTCCAACTGCTTTCCTATCAATCTCCCAACTTGGAGAGACAGCCCCTTTAAGCTCCTGGTTCGCACAGGTTGCCAATTTGGCAGAGGATGAAAGGGAAGAGGGAGAACCAATGAGAGAGTAGCTGTTAGGCATTTGGATGGGCACATGTCACTCTAATTTCCCGGCAGGAAGAAGAATTAACCAAAGTCTCAGCCACCCACCGGGAACCAGTAGAGGTCCTGAACCAAAAGTTTGGACTTGCGTTCAGCTCACAAAAAACGAGTTGAAAAATGGAGCTCAGGGGCACAGCAATTCACAAACTGGCAGAGTAATCAAGGCCAACTATCGTCCAAAAATCTGTTGAGGGAAGGCAACGAGGCGGACTTGAAAGCGAGGCAGAATAGCAGGAAACAGATTTCAAGAGGTACGTTGGAATCGCCTGTAAAGCACAGGAAGAGGGGCACAACTTCGACAATGATGCACTTGGCCAAAAAGGGCGTATGCGTTTTCTCCTGAATATATTCAGGAGAAAACGCATACGCCCTTTTTGGCCAAGCAAGCAAGCGGGCAATGCAAATCTGCACTACAAAGAAGTATCACTTCCCACCGGTCAAAAGGGACATCCACAAAACGTGTAAAAACCAGAAAGGCAAGACAGGCCCTGGAGAACAGGGAGCCTTGTTATGCTGATGGGCGGGATGTAAGTTGCCAACTGCCTCACTGGAGGAGTGCATTGTGTTCCCTAAAACAAGTAAACAACAGAGCTACAGAGCCAAGGGCACGTCCAGTCTAGGGAATATACCTTGGGAAAACTGAAAATCCATAAGACAGAGCCACCCCCAAATTGAGGGCTGCACTGCTTACAGGAACCTCAACCTGGGTACACCTGAAATATCCCAGGAAATATAAAAATGGTTCCAAACATCGTGGAACTTACGTACGATGGAATATCCCTCAGCCATGAAATCAATGTCATAAGACCAGTAGCAGCAAAATGAGTGGATTCAGGTACGATGATTCTAAGTGAAAGAAGTCACACAGAAAAAGAAACTTATCATAAGATATCACTTAGGAAGATCCTGTAAACATGGCTACACATGAACTGAGTTAGGCAAGAGAACAGAGTCTCACATTTAGAAAACACTCTTATGCCTGCTTAAGGGGGAAGGAGAGGTGGGGTGATGCATCAAACCAGAGTTTGATATAAGCACAGGTACCGTTCCAAAAACCAACTATGGAATAGACAAGACCTACACCTTCCTCAGTGAAAGGGACTCAAAACCCCATATTTCCCGCAGAGGAATAGATCTGACTAGTAAGAATCTTAAAACCTATGTATTGATATGTCTCCGTAAGGGAATCAAGTGTGTCTAGACTGGCATAAACATGGCAGCGAGAATCAGCTCAAACCCACTCTAAAAAGGAATTTCAAAAACAGAACAAAGAAACAGGGAAATTCTTTACAATTCCTTCAGGGTCTCTGATGCAACCTGGAATGACCCTATCTACAATGACAGCTGGTTGTGGCATAAGGCTGGACACTTGGGACTGAGAGGATTGGTGAGATTGGGTGAGCAAATGCACACCCTTTAAAGCAATAATGCACGGCACCCATTCCATGGGTCCCAGCTCTCCAGGTTGAAGGGAATATTACTACAGCTATAACATGTACGGGAAACCTAGAGAATGGACACACTGTGAATACGAAAGGTTTCTAAAACTCAACGAAGTGTCCCTCTCCTGGTGCTCCGGTTTGACTTTCCAGCTGCTTTCATATCAATCTCCCAACTTGGAGAGACAGCCCCTTTAAGCTCCTGGTTCGCACAGGTTGCCAATTTGGCAGAGGATGAAAGGGAAGAGGGAGAACCAATGAGAGAGCAGCTGTTAGGCATTTGGATGGGCACATGTCACTCTAATTTCCCGGCATGAAGAAGAATTAACCAAAGTCTCAGCCACCCAACGGGAACCAGTATAGGTCCTGAACCAAAAGTTTGGACTTGCGTTCAGCTCACAAAAAACAAGTTGAAAAATGGAGCTCAGGGGCACAGCAATTCACAAACTGGCAGAGTAATCAAGGCCAACTATCGTCCAAAAATCTGTTGAGGGAAGGCAACGAGGCGGACTTGAAAGCGAGGCAGAATAGCAGGAAACAGATTTCAAGAGGTACGTTGGAATTGCCTGTAAAGCACAGGAAGAGGGGCACAACTTCGACAATGATGCACTTGGCCAAAAAGGGCATATGCGTTTTCTCCTGAATATATTCAGGAGAAAACGCATACGCCCTTTTTGGCCAAGCAAGCATGCGGGCAATGCAAATCTGCACTACAAAGAAGTATCACTTCCCACCGGTCAAAAGGGACATCCACAAAATGTGTAAAAACCAGAAAGGCAAGGCAGGCCCTGGAGAACAGGGAGCCTTGTTATGCTGATGGGCGGGATGTAAGTTGCCAACTGCCTCACTGGAGGAGTGCATTGTGTTCCCTAAAACAAGTAAACAACAGAGCTACAGAGCCAAGGGCATGTCCAGTCTAGGGAATATACCTTGGGAAAACTGAAAATCCATAAGACAGAGCCACCCCCATATTGAGGGCTGCACTGCTTACAGGAACCTCAACCTGGGTACACCTGAAATATCCCAGGAAATATAAAAATGGTTCCAGGGCCTCCATGGTGGCGCAGTGGTTGAGAGTCTGCCTGCCGATGCAGGGGATACGGGTTCGTGCCCCGGTCTGGGAGGATCCCATATGCCGCGGAGCGGCTGGGCCCGTGAGCCATGGCCGCTGAGCCTGCGCATCCGGAGCCTGTGCTCCGCAACGGGAGAGGCCACAACAGTGAGAGGCCTGCGTACGAGAAAAAAAAAAAAAAAAAATGGTTCCAAACATCGTGGAACTTACGTACGATGGAATATCCCTCAGCCATGAAATCAATGTCATAAGACCGGTAGCAGCAAAATGAGTGGATTCAGGTACGATGATTCTAAGTGAAAGAAGTCACACAGAAAAAGAAACTTATCATAAGATATCACTTAGGAAGATCCTGTAAACATGGCTACACATGAACTGAGTTAGGCAAGAGAACAGAGTCTCATATTTAGAAAACACTCTTATGCCTGCTTAAGGGGGAAGGAGAGGTGGGGTGATGCATCAAACCAGAGTTTGATATAAGCACAGGTACCGTTCCGAAAACCAACTATGGAATAGACAAGACCTACACCTTCCTCAGTGAAAGGGACTCAAAACCCCATATTTCCCGCAGAGGAATAGATCTGACTAGTAAGAATCTTAAAACCTATGTATTGATATGTCTCCGTAAGGGAATCAAGTGTGTCTAGACTGGCATAAACATGGCAGCGAGAATCAGCTCAAACCCACTCTAAAAACGAATTTCAAAAACAGAACAAAGAAACAGGGAAATTCTTTACAATTCCTTCAGGGTCTCTGATGCAACCTGGAATGACCCTATCTACAATGACAGCTGGATGTGGCATAAGGCTGGACACTTGGGACTGAGAGGATTGGTGAGATTGGGTGAGCAAATGCACACCCTTTAAAGCAATAACGCATGGCACCCATTCCATGGGTCCCAGATCTCCAGGTTGAAGGGAACATTACTACAGCTATAACATGTACGGGAAACCTAGAGAATGGACACACTGTGAATACCAAAGGTTTCTAAAACTCAACGAAGAGCCCCTCTCCTGGTGCTCCGGTTTGACTTTCGAACTGCTTTCCTATCAATCTCCCAACTTGGAGAGACAGCCCCTTTAAGCTCCTGGTTCGCACAGGTTGCCAATTTGGCAGAGGATGAAAGGGAAGAGGGAGAACCAATGAGAGAGTAGCTGTTAGGCATTTGGATGGGCACATGACACTCTAATTTCCCGGCAGGAAAAAGAATTAACCAAAGTCTCAGCCACCCACTGGGAACCAGTAGAGGTCCTGAACCAAAAGTTTGGACTTGCGTTCAGCTCACAAAAAACGAGTTGAAAAATGGAGCTCAGGGGCACAGCAATTCACAAACTGGCAGAGTAATCAAGGCCAACTATCGTCCAAAAATCTGTTGAGGGAAGGCAACGAGGCGGACTTGAAAGCGAGGCAGAATAGCAGGAAACAGATTTCAAGAGGTACGTTGGAATCGCCTGTAAAGCACAGGAAGAGGGGCACAACTTCGACAATGATGCACTTGGCCAAAAAGGGCGTATGCGTTTTCTCCTGAATATATTCAGGAGAAAACGCATACGCCCTTTTTGGCCAAGCAAGCAAGCGGGCAATGCAAATCTGCACTACAAAGAAGTATCACTTCCCACCGGTCAAAAGGGACATCCACAAAATGTGTAAAAACCAGAAAGGCAAGGCAGGCCCTGGAGAACAGGGAGCCTTGTTATGCTGATGGGCGGGATGTAAGTTGCCAACTGCCTCACTGGAGGAGTGCATTGTGTTCCCTAAAACAAGTAAACAATAGAGCTACAGAGCCAAGGGCACTTCCAGTCTAGGGAATATACCTTGGGAAAACTTAAAATCCATAAGACAGTGCCACCCCCAAATTGAGGGCTGCACTGCTTACAGGAACCTCAACCTGGGTACACCTGAAATATCCCAGGAAATATAAAAATGGTTCCAAACATCGTGGAACTTACGTACGATGGAATATCCCTCAGCCATGAAATCAATGTCATAAGACCAGTAGCAGCAAAATGAGTGGATTCAGGTACGATGATTCTAAGTGAAAGAAGTCACACAGAAAAAGAAACTTATCATAAGATATCACTTAGGAAGATCCTGTAAACATGGCTACACATGAACTGAGTTAGGCAAGAGAACAGAGTCTCACATTTAGAAAACACTCTTATGCCTGCTTAAGGGGGAAGGAGAGGTGGGGTGATGCATCAAACCAGAGTTTGATATAAGCACAGGTACCGTTCCAAAAACCAACTATGGAATAGACAAGACCTACACCTTCCTCAGTGAAAGGGACTCAAAACCCCATATTTCCCGCAGAGGAATAGATCTGACTAGTAAGAATCTTAAAACCTATGTATTGATATGTCTCCGTAAGGGAATCAAGTGTGTCTAGACTGGCATAAACATGGCAGCGAGAATCAGCTCAAACCCACTCTAAAAAGGAATTTCAAAAACAGAACAAAGAAACAGGGAAATTCTTTACAATTCCTTCAGGGTCTCTGATGCAACCTGGAATGACCCTATCTACAATGACAGCTGGATGTGGCATAAGGCTGGACACTTGGGACTGAGAGGATTGGTGAGATTGGGTGAGCAAATGCAGACCCTTTAAAGCAATAACGCATGGCACCCATTCCATGGGTCCCAGCTCTCCAGGTTGAAGGGAATATTACTACAGCTATAACGTGTACGGGAAACCTAGAGAATGGACACACTGTGAATACCAAAGGTTTCTAAAACTCAACGAAGAGCCCCTCTCCTGGTGCTCCGGTTTGACTTTCCAACTGCTTTCCTATCAATCTCCCAACGTGGAGAGACAGCCCCTTTAAGCTCCTGGTTCGCACAGGTTGCCAATTTGGCAGAGGATGAAAGGGAAGAGGGAGAACCAATGAGAGAGTAGCTGTTAGGCATTTGGATGGGCACATGTAACTCTAATTTCCCGGCAGGAAGAAGAATGAACCAAAGTCTCAGCCACCCACCGGGAACCAGTATAGGTCCTGAACCAAAAGTTTGGACTTGCGTTCAGCTCACAAAAAACGAGTTGAAAAATGGAGCTCAGGGGCACAGCAATTCACAAACTGGCAGAGTAATCAAGGCCAACTATCGTCCAAAAATCTGTTGAGGGAAGGCAACGAGGCGGACTTGAAAGCGAGGCAGAATAGCAGGAAACAGATTTCAAGAGGTACGTTGGAATCGCCTGTAAAGCACAGGAAGAGGGGCACAACTTCGACAATGATGCACTTGGCCAAAAAGGGCGTATGCGTTTTCTCCTGAATATATTCAGGAGAAAACGCATACGCCCTTTTTGGCCAAGCAAGCAAGCGGGCAATGCAAATCTGCACTACAAAGAAGTATCACTTCCCACCGGTCAAAAGGGACATCCACAAAATGTGTAAAAACCAGAAAGGCAAGGCAGGCCCTGGAGAACAGGGAGCCTTGTTATGCTGATGGGCGGGATGTAAGTTGCCAACTGCCTCACTGGAGGAGTGCATTGTGTTCCCTAAAACAAGTAAACAATAGAGCTACAGAGCCAAGGGCACGTCCAGTCTAGGGAATATACCTTGGGAAAACTGAAAATCCATAAGACAGAGCCACCCCCAAATTGAGGGCTGCACTGCTTACAGGAACCTCAACCTGGGTACACCTGAAATATCCCAGGAAATATAAAAATGGTTCCAAACATCGTGGAACTTACGTACGATGGAATATCCCTCAGCCATGAAATCAATGTCATAAGACCAGTAGCAGCAAAATGAGTGGATTCAGGTACGATGATTCTAAGTGAAAGAAGTCACACAGAAAAAGAAACTTATCATAAGATATCACTTAGGAAGATCCTGTAAACATGGCTACACATGAACTGAGTTAGGCAAGAGAACAGAGTCTCACATTTAGAAAACACTCTTATGCCTGCTTAAGGGGGAAGGAGAGGTGGGGTGATGCATCAAACCAGAGTTTGATATAAGCACAGGTACCGTTCCAAAAACCAACTATGGAATAGACAAGACCTACACCTTCCTCAGTGAAAGGGACTCAAAACCCCATATTTCCCGCAGAGGAATAGATCTGACTAGTAAGAATCTTAAAACCTATGTATTGATATGTCTCCATAAGGGAATCAAGTGTGTCTAGACTGGCATAAACATGGCAGCGAGAATCAGCTCAAACCCACTCTAAAAAGGAATTTCAAAAACAGAACAAAGAAACAGGGAAATTCTTTACAATTCCTTCAGGGTCTCTGATGCAACCTGGAATGACCCTATCTACAATGACAGCTGGATGTGGCATAAGGCTGGACACTTGGGACTGAGAGGATTGGTGAGATTGGGTGAGCAAATGCACACCCTTTAAAGCAATAACGCATGGCACCCATTCCATGGGTCCCAGCTCTCCAGGTTGAAGGGAATATTACTACAGTTATAACGTGTACGGGAAACCTAGAGAATGGACACACTGTGAATACGAAAGGTTTCTAAAACTCAACGAAGTGTCCCTCTCCTGGTGCTCCGGTTTGACTTTCCAGCTGCTTTCATATCAATCTCCCAACTTGGAGAGACAGCCCCTTTAAGCTCCTGGTTCGCACAGGTTGCCAATTTGGCAGAGGATGAAAGGGAAGAGGGAGAACCAATGAGAGAGCAGCTGTTAGGCATTTGGATGGGCACATGTCACTCTAATTTCCCGGCATGAAGAAGAATTAACCAAAGTCTCAGCCACCCAACGGGAACCAGTATAGGTCCTGAACCAAAAGTTTGGACTTGCGTTCAGCTCACAAAAAACAAGTTGAAAAATGGAGCTCAGGGGCACAGCAATTCACAAACTGGCAGAGTAATCAAGGCCAACTATCGTCCAAAAATCTGTTGAGGGAAGGCAACGAGGCGGACTTGAAAGCGAGGCAGAATAGCAGGAAACAGATTTCAAGAGGTACGTTGGAATTGCCTGTAAAGCACAGGAAGACGGGCACAACTTCGACAATGATGCACTTGGCCAAAAAGGGCATATGCGTTTTCTCCTGAATATATTCAGGAGAAAACGCAAACGCCCTTTTTGGCCAAGCAAGCAAGCGGGCAATGCAAATCTGCACTACAAAGAAGTATCACTTCCCACCGGTCAAAAGGGACATCCACAAAATGTGTAAAAACCAGAAAGGCAAGGCAGGCCCTGGAGAACAGGGAGCCTTGTTATGCTGATGGGCGGGATGTAAGTTGCCAACTGCCTCACTGGAGGAGTGCATTGTGTTCCCTAAAACAAGTAAACAACAGAGCTACAGAGCCAAGGGCACTTCCAGTCTAGGGAATATACCTTGGGAAAATTGAAAATCCATAAGACAGAGCCACCCCCATATTGAGGGCTGCACTGCTTACAGGAACCTCAACCTGGGTACACCTGAAATATCCCAGGAAATATAAAAATGGTTCCAAACATCGTGGAACTTACGTACGATGGAATATCCCTCAGCCATGACATCAATGTCATAAGACCAGTAGCAGCAAAATGAGTGGATTCAGGTACGATGATTCTAAGTGAAAGAAGTCACACAGAAAAAGAAACTTATCATAAGATATCACTTAGGAAGATCCTGTAAACATGGCTACACATGAACTGAGTTAGGCAAGAGAACAGAGTCTCACATTTAGAAAACACTCTTATGCCTGCTTAAGGGGGAAGGAGAGGTGGGGTGATGCATCAAACCAGAGTTTGATATAAGCACAGGTACCGTTCCAAAAACCAACTATGGAATAGACAAGACCTACCCCTTCCTCAGTGAAAGGGACTCAAAACCCCATATTTCCCACAGAGGAATAGATCTGACTAGTAAGAATCTTAAAACCTATGTATTGATATGTCTCCGTAAGGGAATCAAGTGTGTCTAGACTGGCATAAACATGGCAGCGAGAATCAGCTCAAACCCACTCTAAAAAGGAATTTCAAAAACAGAACAAAGAAACAGGGAAATTCTTTACAATTCCTTCAGGGTCTCTGATGCAACCTGGAATGACCCTATCTACAATGACAGCTGGATGTGGCATAAGGCTGGGCACTTGGGACTGAGAGGATTGGTGAGATTGGGTGAGCAAATGCAGACCCTTTAAAGCAATAACGCATGGCACCCATTCCATGGGTCCCAGCTCTCCAGGTTGAAGGGAATATTACTACAGCTATAACGTGTACGGGAAACCTAGAGAATGGACACACTGTGAATACCAAAGGTTTCTAAAACTCAACGAAGAGCCCCTCTCCTGGTGCTCCGGTTTGACTTTCCAACTGCTTTCCTATCAATCTCCCAACGTGGAGAGACAGCCCCTTTAAGCTCCTGGTTCGCACAGGTTGCCAATTTGGCAGAGGATGAAAGGGAAGAGGGAGAACCAATGAGAGAGTAGCTGTTAGGCATTTGGATGGGCACATGTCACTCTAATTTCCCGGCAGGAAGAAGAATTAACCAAAGTCTCAGCCACCCACCGGGAACCAGTAGAGGTCCTGAACCAAAAGTTTGGACTTGCGTTCAGCTCACAAAAAACGAGTTGAAAAATGGAGCTCAGGGGCACAGCAATTCACAAACTGGCAGAGTAATCAAGGCCAACTATCGTCCAAAAATCTGTTGAGGGAAGGCAACGAGGCGGACTTGAAAGCGAGGCAGAATAGCAGGAAACAGATTTCAAGAGGTACGTTGGAATCGCCTGTAAAGCACAGGAAGAGGGGCACAACTTCGACAATGATGCACTTGGCCAAAAAGGGCGTATGCGTTTTCTCCTGAATATATTCAGGAGAAAACGCATACGCCCTTTTTGGCCAAGCAAGCAAGCTGGCAATGCAAATCTGCACTACAAAGAAGTATCACTTCCCACCGGTCAAAAGGGACATCCACAAAATGTGTAAAAACCAGAAAGGCAAGGCAGGCCCTGGAGAACAGGGAGCCTTGTTATGCTGATGGGCGGGATGTAAGTTGCCAACTGCCTCACTGGAGGAGTGCATTGTGTTCCCTAAAACAAGTAAACAACAGAGCTACAGAGCCAAGGGCACGTCCAGTCTAGGGAATATACCTTGGGAAAACTGAAAATCCATAAGACAGAGCCACCCCCAAATTGAGGGCTGCACTGCTTACAGGAACCTCAACCTGGGTACACCTGAAATATCCCAGGAAATATAAAAATGGTTCCAAACATCGTGGAACTTACGTACGATGGAATATCCCTCAGCCATGAAATCAATGTCATAAGACCAGTAGCAGCAAAATGAGTGGATTCAGGTACGATGATTCTAAGTGAAAGAAGTCACACAGAAAAAGAAACTTATCATAAGATATCACTTAGGAAGATCCTGTAAACATGGCTACACATGAACTGAGTTAGGCAAGAGAACAGAGTCTCACATTTAGAAAACACTCTTATGCCTGCTTAAGGGGGAAGGAGAGGTGGGGTGATGCATCAAACCAGAGTTTGATATAAGCACAGGTACCGTTCCAAAAACCAACTATGGAATAGACAAGACCTACACCTTCCTCAGTGAAAGGGACTCAAAACCCCATATTTCCCGCAGAGGAATAGATCTGACTAGTAAGAATCTTAAAACCTATGTATTGATATGTCTCCGTAAGGGAATCAAGTGTGTCTAGACTGGCATAAACATGGCAGCGAGAATCAGCTCAAACCCACTCTAAAAAGGAATTTCAAAAACAGAACAAAGAAACAGGGAAATTCTTTACAATTCCTTCAGGGTCTCTGATGCAACCTGGAATGACCCTATCTACAATGACAGCTGGATGTGGCATAAGGCTGGACACTTGGGACTGAGAGGATTGGTGAGATTGGGTGAGCAAATGCACACCCTTTAAAGCAATAACGCATGGCACCCATTCCATGGGTCCCAGCTCTCCAGGTTGAAGGGAATATTACTACAGCTATAACGTGTACGGGAAACCTAGAGAATGGACACACTGTGAATACCAAAGGTTTCTAAAACTCAACGAAGAGCCCCTCTCCTGGTGCTCCGGTTTGACTTTCGAACTGCTTTCCTATCAATCTCCCAACGTGGAGAGACAGCCCCTTTAAGCTCCTGGTTCGCACAGGTTGCCAATTTGGCAGAGGATGAAAGGGAAGAGGGAGAACCAATGAGAGAGTAGCTGTTAGGCATTTGGATGGGCACATGTAACTCTAATTTCCCGGCAGGAAGAAGAATGAACCAAAGTCTCAGCCACCCACCGGGAACCAGTATAGGTCCTGAACCAAAAGTTTGGACTTGCGTTCAGCTCACAAAAAACGAGTTGAAAAATGGAGCTCAGGGGCACAGCAATTCACAAACTGGCAGAGTAATCAAGGCCAACTATCGTCCAAAAATCTGTTGAGGGAAGGCAACGAGGCGGACTTGAAAGCGAGGCAGAATAGCAGGAAACAGATTTCAAGAGGTACGTTGGAATCGCCTGTAAAGCACAGGAAGAGGGGCACAACTTCGACAATGATGCACTTGGCCAAAAAGGGCATATGCGTTTTCTCCTGAATATATTCAGGAGAAAACGCATACGCCCTTTTTGGCCAAGCAAGCAAGCGGGCAATGCAAATCTGCACTACAAAGAAGTATCACTTCCCACCGGTCAAAAGGGACATCCACAAAATGTGTAAAAACCAGAAAGGCAAGGCAGGCCCTGGAGAACAGGGAGCCTTGTTATGCTGATGGGCGGGATGTAAGTTGCCAACTGCCTCACTGGAGGAGTGCATTGTGTTCCCTAAAACAAGTAAACAATAGAGCTACAGAGCCAAGGGCACGTCCAGTCTAGGGAATATACCTTGGGAAAACTGAAAATCCATAAGACAGAGCCACCCCCAAATTGAGGGCTGCACTGCTTACAGGAACCTCAACCTGGGTACACCTGAAATATCCCAGGAAATATAAAAATGGTTCCAAACATCGTGGAACTTACGTACGATGGAATATCCCTCAGCCATGAAATCAATGTCATAAGACCAGTAGCAGCAAAATGAGTGGATTCAGGTACGATGATTCTAAGTGAAAGAAGTCACACAGAAAAAGAAACTTATCATAAGATATCACTTAGGAAGATCCTGTAAACATGGCTACACATGAACTGAGTTAGGCAAGAGAACAGAGTCTCACATTTAGAAAACACTCTTATGCCTGCTTAAGGGGGAAGGAGAGGTGGGGTGATGCATCAAACCAGAGTTTGATATAAGCACAGGTACCGTTCCAAAAACCAACTATGGAATAGACAAGACCTACACCTTCCTCAGTGAAAGGGACTCAAAACCCCATATTTCCCGCAGAGGAATAGATCTGACTAGTAAGAATCTTAAAACCTATGTATTGATATGTCTCCGTAAGGGAATCAAGTGTGTCTAGACTGGCATAAACATGGCAGCGAGAATCAGCTCAAACCCACTCTAAAAAGGAATTTCAAAAACAGAACAAAGAAACAGGGAAATTCTTTACAATTCCTTCAGGGTCTCTGATGCAACCTGGAATGACCCTATCTACAATGACAGCTGGATGTGGCATAAGGCTGGACACTTGGGACTGAGAGGATTGGTGAGATTGGGTGAGCAAATGCACACCCTTTAAAGCAATAATGCATGGCACCCATTCCATGGGTCCCAGCTCTCCAGGTTGAAGGGAATATTACTACAGTTATAACGTGTACGGGAAACCTAGAGAATGGACACACTGTGAATACGAAAGGTTTCTAAAACTCAACGAAGTGTCCCTCTCCTGGTGCTCCGGTTTGACTTTCCAGCTGCTTTCATATCAATCTCCCAACTTGGAGAGACAGCCCCTTTAAGCTCCTGGTTCGCACAGGTTGCCAATTTGGCAGAGGATGAAAGGGAAGAGGGAGAACCAATGAGAGAGCAGCTGTTAGGCATTTGGATGGGCACATGTCACTCTAATTTCCCGGCAGGAAGAAGAATTAACCAAAGTCTCAGCCACCCAACGGGAACCAGTATAGGTCCTGAACCAAAAGTTTGGACTTGCGTTCAGCTCACAAAAAACAAGTTGAAAAATGGAGCTCAGGGGCACAGCAATTCACAAACTGGCCGAGTAATCAAGGCCAACTATCGTCCAAAAATCTGTTGAGGGAAGGCAACGAGGCGGACTTGAAAGCGAGGCAGAATAGCAGGAAACAGATTTCAAGAGGTACGTTGGAATTGCCTGTAAATCACAGGAAGAGGGGCACAACTTCGACAATGATGCACTTGGCCAAAAAGGGCATATGCGTTTTCTCCTGAATATATTCAGGAGAAAACGCAAACGCCCTTTTTGGCCAAGCAAGCAAGCGGGCAATGCAAATCTGCACTACAAAGAAGTATCACTTCCCACCGGTCAAAAGGGACATCCACAAAATGTGTAAAAACCAGAAAGGCAAGGCAGGCCCTGGAGAACAGGGAGCCTTGTTATGCTGATGGGCGGGATGTAAGTTGCCAACTGCCTCACTGGAGGAGTGCATTGTGTTCCCTAAAACAAGTAAACAACAGAGCTACAGAGCCAAGGGCACTTCCAGTCTAGGGAATATACCTTGGGAAAATTGAAAATCCATAAGACAGAGCCACCCCCAAATTGAGGGCTGCACTGCTTACAGGAACCTCAACCTGGGTACACCTGAAATATCCCAAGAAATATAAAAATGGTTCCAAACATCGTGGAACTTACGTACGATGGAATATCCCTCAGCCATGAAATCAATGTCATAAGACCAGTAGCAGCAAAATGAGTGGATTCAGGTACGATGATTCTAAGTGAAAGAAGTCACACAGAAAAAGAAACTTATCATAAGATATCACTTAGGAAGATCCTGTAAACATGGCTACACATGAACTGAGTTAGGCAAGAGAACAGAGTCTCACATTTAGAAAACACTCTTACGCCTGCTTAAAGGGGAAGGAGAGGTGGGGTGATGCATCAAACCAGAGTTTGATATAAGCACAGGTACCGTTCCAAAAACCAACTATGGAATAGACAAGACCTACACCTTCCTCAGTGAAAGGGACTCAAAACCCCATATTTCCCGCAGAGGAATAGATCTGACTAGTAAGAATCTTAAAACCTATGTATTGATATGTCTCCGTAAGGGAATCAAGTGTGTCTAGACTGGCATAAACATGGCAGCGAGAATCAGCTCAAACCCACTCTAAAAAGGAATTTCAAAAACAGAACAAAGAAACAGGGAAATTCTTTACAATTCCTTCAGGGTCTCTGATGCAACCTGGAATGACCCTATCTACAATGACAGCTGGATGTGGCATAAGGCTGGACACTTGGGACTGAGAGGATTGGTGAGATTGGGTGAGCAAATGCAGACCCTTTAAAGCAATAACGCATGGCACCCATTCCATGGGTCCCAGCTCTCCAGGTTGAAGGGAACATTACTACAGCTATAACATGTACGGGAAACCTAGAGAATGGACACACTGTGAATACCAAAGGTTTCTAAAACTCAACCAAGAGCCCCTCTCCTGGTGCTCCGGTTTGACTTTCCAACTGCTTTCCTATCAATCTCCCAACTTGGAGAGACAGCCCCTTTAAGCTCCTGGTTCGCACAGGTTGCCAATTTGGCAGAGGATGAAAGGGAAGAGGGAGAACCAATGAGAGAGTAGCTGTTAGGCATTTGGATGGGCACATGTCACTCTAATTTCCCGGCAGGAAGAAGAATTAACCAAAGTCTCAGCCACCCACCGGGAACCAGTAGAGGTCCTGAACCAAAAGTTTGGACTTGCGTTCAGCTCACAAAAAACGAGTTGAATAATGGAGCTCAGGGGCACAGCAATTCACAAACTGGCAGAGTAATCAAGGCCAACTATCGTCCAAAAATCTGTTGAGGGAAGGCAACGAGGCGGACTTGAAAGCGAGGCAGAATAGCAGGAAACAGATTTCAAGAGGTACGTTGGAATCGCCTGTAAAGCACAGGAAGAGGGGCACAACTTCGACAATGATGCACTTGGCCAAAAAGGGCGTATGCGTTTTCTCCTGAATATATTCAGGAGAAAACGCATACGCCCTTTTTGGCCAAGCAAGCAAGCGGGCAATGCAAATCTGCACTACAAAGAAGTATCACTTCCCACCGGTCAAAAGGGACATCCACAAAATGTGTAAAAACCAGAAAGGCAAGGCAGGCCCTGGAGAACAGGGAGCCTTGTTATGCTGATGGGCGGGATGTAAGTTGCCAACTGCCTCACTGGAGGAGTGCATTGTGTTCCCTAAAACAAGTAAACAATAGAGCTACAGAGCCAAGGGCACTTCCAGTCTAGGGAATATACCTTGGGAAAACTGAAAATCCATAAGACAGTGCCACCCCCAAATTGAGGGCTGCACTGCTTACAGGAACCTCAACCTGGGTACACCTGAAATATCCCAGGAAATATAAAAATGGTTCCAAACATCGTGGAACTTACGTACGATGGAATATCCCTCAGCCATGAAATCAATGTCATAAGACCAGTAGCAGCAAAATGAGTGGATTCAGGTACGATGATTCTAAGTGAAAGAAGTCACACAGAAAAAGAAACTTATCATAAGATATCACTTAGGAAGATCCTGTAAACATGGCTACACATGAACTGAGTTAGGCAAGAGAACAGAGTCTCACATTTAGAAAACACTCTTATGCCTGCTTAAGGGGGAAGGAGAGGTGGGGTGATGCATCAAACCAGAGTTTGATATAAGCACAGGTACCGTTCCAAAAACCAACTATGGAATAGACAAGACCTACACCTTCCTCAGTGAAACGGACTCAAAACCCCATATTTCCCGCAGAGGAATAGATCTGACTAGTAAGAATCTTAAAACCTATGTATTGATATGTCTCCGTAAGGGAATCAAGTGTGTCTAGACTGGCATAAACATGGCAGCGAGAATCAGCTCAAACCCACTCTAAAAAGGAATTTCAAAAACAGAACAAAGAAACAGGGAAATTCTTTACAATTCCTTCAGGGTCTCTGATGCAACCTGGAATGACCCTATCTACAATGACAGCTGGATGTGGCATAAGGCTGGGCACTTGGGACTGAGAGGATTGGTGAGATTGGGTGAGCAAATGCAGACCCTTTAAAGCAATAAAGCATGGCACCCATTCCATGGGTCCCAGCTCTCCAGGTTGAAGGGAATATTACTACAGCTATAACGTATACGGGAAACCTAGAGAATGGACACACTGTGAATACCAAAGGTTTCTAAAACTCAACGAAGAGCCCCTCTCCTGGTGCTCCGGTTTGACTTTCCAACTGCTTTCCTATCAATCTCCCAACTTGGAGAG
Organism: Mesoplodon mirus; assembly: GCF_964341445.2. Taxonomy (NCBI): domain Eukaryota; kingdom Metazoa; phylum Chordata; class Mammalia; order Artiodactyla; family Ziphiidae; genus Mesoplodon; species Mesoplodon mirus. The sequence continues at coordinate 108,949,374 of NC_138987.1, read as the reverse complement.
ACAGCCCCTTTAAGCTCCTGGTTCGCACAGGTTGCCAATTTGGCAGAGGATGAAAGGGAAGAGGGAGAACCAATGAGAGAGTAGCTGTTAGGCATTTGGATGGGCACATGTCACTCTAATTTCCCGGCAGGAAGAAGAATTAACCAAAGTCTCAGCCACCCACCGGGAACCAGTAGAGGTCCTGAACCAAAAGTTTGGACTTGCGTTCAGCTCACAAAAAACGAGTTGAAAAATGGAGCTCAGGGGCACAGCAATTCACAAACTGGCAGAGTAATCAAGGCCAACTATCGTCCAAAAATCTGTTGAGGGAAGGCAACGAGGCGGACTTGAAAGCGAGGCAGAATAGCAGGAAACAGATTTCAAGAGGTACGTTGGAATTGCCTGTAAAGAACAGGAAGAGGGGCACAACTTCGACAATGATGCACTTGGCCAAAAAGGGCATATGCGTTTTCTCCTGAATATATTCAGGAGAAAACGCATATGCCCTTTTTGGCCAAGCAAGCAAGCGGGCAATAAAAATCTGCACTACAAAGAAGTATCACTTCCCACCGGTCAAAAGGGACATCCACAAAATGTGTAAAAACCAGAAAGGCAAGGCAGGCCCTGGAGAACAGGGAGCCTTGTTATGCTGATGGGCGGGATGTAAGTTGCCAACTGCCTCACTGGAGGAGTGCATTGTGTTCCCTAAAACAAATAAACAACAGAGCTACAGAGCCAAGGGCACGTCCAGTCTAGGGAATATACCTTGGGAAAACTGAAAATCCATAAGACAGAGCCACCCCCATTTTGAGGGCTGCACTGCTTACAGGAACCTCAACCTGGGTACACCTGAAATATCCCAGGAAATATAAAAATGGTTCCAAACATCGTGGAACTTACGTACGATGGAATATCCCTCAGCCATGAAATCAATGTCATAAGACCAGTAGCAGCAAAATGAGTGGATTCAGGTACGATGATTCTAAGTGAAAGAAGTCACACAGAAAAAGAAACTTATCATAAGATATCACTTAGGAAGATCCTGTAAACATGGCTACACATGAACTGAGTTAGGCAAGAGAACAGAGTCTCATATTTAGAAAACACTCTTATGCCTGCTTAAGGGGGAAGGAGAGGTGGGGTGATGCATCAAACCAGAGTTTGATATAAGCACAGGTACCGTTCCAAAAACCAACTATGGAATAGACAAGACCTACACCTTCCTCAGTGAAAGGGACTCAAAACCCCATATTTCCCGCAGAGGAATAGATCTGACTAGTAAGAATCTTAAAACCTATGTATTGATATGTCTCCGTAAGGGAATCAAGTGTGTCTAGACTGGCATAAACATGGCAGCGAGAATCAGCTCAAACCCACTCTAAAAAGGAATTTCAAAAACAGAACAAAGAAACAGGGAAATTCTTTACAATTCCTTCAGGGTCTCTGATGCAACCTGGAATGACCCTATCTACAATGACAGCTGGATGTGGCATAAGGCTGGACACTTGGGACTGAGAGGATTGGTGAGATTGGGTGAGCAAATGCAGACCCTTTAAAGCAATAACGCATGGCACCCATTCCATGGGTCCCAGCTCTCCAGGTTGAAGGGAACATTATTACAGCTATAACATGTACGGGAAACCTAGAGAATGGACACACTGTGAATACCAAAGGTTTCTAAAACTCAACGAAGAGCCCCTCTCCTGGTGCTCCGGTTTGACTTTCCAACTGCTTTCCTATCAATCTCCCAACTTGGAGAGACAGCCCCTTTAAGCTCCTGGTTCGCACAGGTTGCCAATTTGGCAGAGGATGAAAGGGAAGAGGGAGAACCAATGAGAGAGTAGCTGTTAGGCATTTGGATGGGCACATGTCACTCTAATTTCCCGGCAGGAAGAAGAATTAACCAAAGTCTCAGCCACCCACCGGGAACCAGTAGAGGTCCTGAACCAAAAGTTTGGACTTGCGTTCAGCTCACAAAAAACGAGTTGAAAAATGGAGCTCAGGGGCACAGCAATTCACAAACTGGCAGAGTAATCAAGGCCAACTATCGTCCAAAAATCTGTTGAGGGAAGGCAACGAGGCGGACTTGAAAGCGAGGCAGAATAGCAGGAAACAGATTTCAAGAGGTACGTTGGAATCGCCTGTAAAGCACAGGAAGAGGGGCACAACTTCGACAATGATGCACTTGGCCAAAAAGGGCGTATGCGTTTTCTCCTGAATATATTCAGGAGAAAACGCATACGCCCTTTTTGGCCAAGCAAGCAAGCGGGCAATGCAAAACTGCACTACAAAGAAGTATCACTTCCCACCGGTCAAAAGGGACATCCACAAAATGTGTAAAAACCAGAAAGGCAAGGCAGGCCCTGGAGAACAGGGAGCCTTGTTATGCTGATGGGCGGGATGTAAGTCGCCAACTGCCTCACTGGAGGAGTGCATTGTGTTCCCTAAAACAAGTAAACAATAGAGCTACAGAGCCAAGGGCACTTCCAGTCTAGGGAATATACCTTGGGAAAACTGAAAATCCATAAGACAGTGCCACCCCCAAATTGAGGGCTGCACTGCTTACAGGAACCTCAACCTGGGTACACCTGAAATATCCCAGGAAATATAAAAATGGTTCCAAACATCGTGGAACTTACGTACAATGGAATATCCCTCAGCCATGAAATCAATGTCATAAGACCAGTAGCAGCAAAATGAGTGGATTCAGGTACGATGATTCTAAGTGAAAGAAGTCACACAGAAAAAGAATCTTATCATAAGATATCACTTAGGAAGATCCTGTAAACATGGCTACACATGAACTGAGTTAGGCAAGAGAACAGAGTCTCACATTTAGAAAACACTCTTATGCCTGCTTAAGGGGGAAGGAGAGGTGGGGTGATGCATCAAACCAGAGTTTGATATAAGCACAGGTACCGTTCCAAAAACCAACTATGGAATAGACAAGACCTACACCTTCCTCAGTGAAAGGGACTCAAAACCCCATATTTCCCGCAGAGGAATAGATCTGACTAGTAAGAATCTTAAAACCTATGTATTGATATGTCTCCGTAAGGGAATCAAGTGTGTCTAGACTGGCATAAACATGGCAGCGAGAATCAGCTCAAACCCACTCTAAAAAGGAATTTCAAAAACAGAACAAAGAAACAGGGAAATTGTTTACAATTCCTTCAGGGTCTCTGATGCAACCTGGAATGACCCTATCTACAATGACAGCTGGATGTGGCATAAGGCTGGGCACTTGGGACTGAGAGGATTGGTGAGATTGGGTGAGCAAATGCAGACCCTTTAAAGCAATAACGCATGGCACCCATTCCATGGGTCCCAGCTCTCCAGGTTGAAGGGAATATTACTACAGCTATAACGTGTACGGGAAACCTAGAGAATGGACACACTGTGAATACCAAAGGTTTCTAAAACTCAACGAAGAGCCCCTCTCCTGGTGCTCCGGTTTGACTTTCCAACTGCTTTCCTATCAATCTCCCAACGTGGAGAGACAGCCCCTTTAAGCTCCTGGTTCGCACAGGTTGCCAATTTGGCAGAGGATGAAAGGGAAGAGGGAGAACCAATGAGAGAGTAGCTGTTAGGCATTTGGATGGGCACATGTCACTCTAATTTCCCGGCAGGAAGAAGAATTAACCAAAGTCTCAGCCACCCACCGGGAACCAGTAGAGGTCCTGAACCAAAAGTTTGGACTTGCGTTCAGCTCACAAAAAACGAGTTGAAAAATGGAGCTCAGGGGCACAGCAATTCACAAACTGGCAGAGTAATCAAGGCCAACTATCGTCCAAAAATCTGTTGAGGGAAGGCAACGAGGCGGACTTGAAAGCGAGGCAGAATAGCAGGAAACAGATTTCAAGAGGTACGTTGGAATCGCCTGTAAAGCACAGGAAGAGGGGCACAACTTCGACAATGATGCACTTGGCCAAAAAGGGCGTATGCGTTTTCTCCTGAATATATTCAGGAGAAAACGCATACGCCCTTTTTGGCCAAGCAAGCAAGCGGGCAATGCAAATCTGCACTACAAAGAAGTATCACTTCCCACCGGTCAAAAGGGACATCCACAAAATGTGTAAAAACCAGAAAGGCAAGGCAGGCCCTGGAGAACAGGGAGCCTTGTTATGCTGATGGGCGGGATGTAAGTTGCCAACTGCCTCACTGGAGGAGTGCATTGTGTTCCCTAAAACAAGTAAACAATAGAGCTACAGAGCCAAGGGCACTTCCAGTCTAGGGAATATACCTTGGGAAAACTGAAAATCCATAAGACAGTGCCACCCCCAAATTGAGGGCTGCACTGCTTACAGGAACCTCAACCTGGGTACACCTGAAATATCCCAGGAAATATAAAAATGGTTCCAAACATCGTGGAACTTACGTACGATGGAATATCCCTCAGCCATGAAATCAATGTCATAAGACCAGTAGCAGCAAAATGAGTGGATTCAGGTACGATGATTCTAAGTGAAAGAAGTCACACAGAAAAAGAAACTTATCATAAGATATCACTTAGGAAGATCCTGTAAACATGGCTACACATGAACTGAGTTAGGCAAGAGAACAGAGTCTCACATTTAGAAAACACTCTTATGCCTGCTTAAGGGGGAAGGAGAGGTGGGGTGATGCATCAAACCAGAGTTTGATATAAGCACAGGTACCGTTCCAAAAACCAACTATGGAATAGACAAGACCTACACCTTCCTCAGTGAAAGGGACTCAAAACCCCATATTTCCCGCAGAGGAATAGATCTGACTAGTAAGAATCTTAAAACCTATGTATTGATATGTCTCCGTAAGGGAATCAAGTGTGTCTAGACTGGCATAAACATGGCAGCGAGAATCAGCTCAAACCCACTCTAAAAAGGAATTTCAAAAACAGAACAAAGAAACAGGGAAATTCTTTACAATTCCTTCAGGGTCTCTGATGCAACCTGGAATGACCCTATCTACAATGACAGCTGGATGTGGCATAAGGCTGGGCACTTGGGACTGAGAGGATTGGTGAGATTGGGTGAGCAAATGCACACCCTTTAAAGCAATAACGCATGGCACCCATTCCATGGGTCCCAGCTCTCCAGGTTGAAGGGAATATTACTACAGCTATAACGTGTACGGGAAACCTAGAGAATGGACACACTGTGAATACCAAAGGTTTCTAAAACTCAACGAAGAGCCCCTCTCCTGGTGCTCCGGTTTGACTTTCCAACTGCTTTCCTATCAATCTCCCAACGTGGAGAGACAGCCCCTTTAAGCTCCTGGTTCGCACAGGTTGCCAATTTGGCAGAGGATGAAAGGGAAGAGGGAGAACCAATGAGAGAGTAGCTGTTAGGCATTTGGATGGGCACATGTCACTCTAATTTCCCGGCAGGAAGAAGAATTAACCAAAGTCTCAGCCACCCACCGGAAACCAGTAGAGGTCCTGAACCAAAAGTTTGGACTTGCGTTCAGCTCACAAAAAACGAGTTGAAAAATGGAGCTCAGGGGCACAGCAATTCACAAACTGGCAGAGTAATCAAGGCCAACTATCGTCCAAAAATCTGTTGAGGGAAGGCAACGAGGCGGACTTGAAAGCGAGGCAGAATAGCAGGAAACAGATTTCAAGAGGTACGTTGGAATCGCCTGTAAAGCACAGGAAGAGGGGCACAACTTCGACAATGATGCACTTGGCCAAAAAGGGCGTATGCGTTTTCTCCTGAATATATTCAGGAGAAAACGCATACGCCCTTTTTGGCCAAGCAAGCAAGCGGGCAATGCAAATCTGCACTACAAAGAAGTATCACTTCCCACAGGTCAAAAGGGACATCCACAAAATGTGTAAAAACCAGAAAGGCAAGGCAGGCCCTGGAGAACAGGGAGCCTTGTTATGCTGATGGGCGGGATGTAAGTTGCCAACTGCCTCACTGGAGGAGTGCATTGTGTTCCCTAAAACAAGTAAACAATAGAGCTACAGAGCCAAGGGCACTTCCAGTCTAGGGAATATACCTTGGGAAAACTGAAAATCCATAAGACAGTGCCACCCCCAAATTGAGGGCTGCACTGCTTACAGGAACCTCAACCTGGGTACACCTGAAATATCCCAGGAAATATAAAAATGGTTCCAAACATCGTGGAACTTACGTACAATGGAATATCCCTCAGCCATGAAATCAATGTCATAAGACCAGTAGCAGCAAAATGAGTGGATTCAGGTACGATGATTCTAAGTGAAAGAAGTCACACAGAAAAAGAAACTTATCATAAGATATCACTTAGGAAGATCCTGTAAACATGGCTACACATGAACTGAGTTAGGCAAGAGAACAGAGTCTCACATTTAGAAAACACTCTTATGCCTGCTTAAGGGGGAAGGAGAGGTGGGGTGATGCATCAAACCAGAGTTTGATATAAGCACAGGTACCGTTCCAAAAACCAACTATGGAATAGACAAGACCTACACCTTCCTCAGTGAAAGGGACTCAAAACCCCATATTTCCCGCAGAGGAATAGATCTGACTAGTAAGAATCTTAAAACCTATGTATTGATATGTCTCCGTAAGGGAATCAAGTGTGTCTAGACTGGCATAAACATGGCAGCGAGAATCAGCTCAAACCCACTCTAAAAAGGAATTTCAAAAACAGAACAAAGAAACAGGGAAATTCTTTACAATTCCTTCAGGGTCTCTGATGCAACCTGGAATGACCCTATCTACAATGACAGCTGGATGTGGCATAAGGCTGGGCACTTGGGACTGAGAGGATTGGTGAGATTGGGTGAGCAAATGCACACCCTTTAAAGCAATAACGCATGGCACCCATTCCATGGGTCCCAACTCTCCAGGTTGAAGGGAATATTACTACAGCTATAACGTGTACGGGAAACCTAGAGAATGGACACACTGTGAATACCAAAGGTTTCTAAAACTCAACGAAGAGCCCCTCTCCTGGTGCTCCGGTTTGACTTTCCAACTGCTTTCCTATCAATCTCCCAACGTGGAGAGACAGCCCCTTTAAGCTCCTGGTTCGCACAGGTTGCCAATTTGGCAGAGGATGAAAGGGAAGAGGGAGAACCAATGAGAGAGTAGCTGTTAGGCATTTGGATGGGCACATGTCACTCTAATTTCCCGGCAGGAAGAAGAATTAACCAAAGTCTCAGCCACCCACCGGGAACCAGTAGAGGTCCTGAACCAAAAGTTTGGACTTGCGTTCAGCTCACAAAAAACGAGTTGAAAAATGGAGCTCAGGGGCACAGCAATTCACAAACTGGCAGAGTAATCAAGGCCAACTATCGTCCAAAAATCTGTTGAGGGAAGGCAACGAGGCGGACTTGAAAGCGAGGCAGAATAGCAGGAAACAGATTTCAAGAGGTATGTTGGAATCGCCTGTAAAGCACAGGAAGAGGGGCACAACTTCGACAATGATGCACTTGGCCAAAAAGGGCGTATGCGTTTTCTCCTGAATATATTCAGGAGAAAACGCATACGCCCTTTTTGGCCAAGCAAGCAAGCGGGCAATGCAAATCTGCACTACAAAGAAGTATCACTTCCCACAGGTCAAAAGGGACATCCACAAAATGTGTAAAAACCAGAAAGGCAAGGCAGGCCCTGGAGAACAGGGAGCCTTGTTATGCTGATGGGCGGGATGTAAGTTGCCAACTGCCTCACTGGAGGAGTGCATTGTGTTCCCTAAAACAAGTAAACAATAGAGCTACAGAGCCAAGGGCACTTCCAGTCTAGGGAATATACCTTGGGAAAACTGAAAATCCATAAGACAGTGCCACCCCCAAATTGAGGGCTGCACTGCTTACAGGAACCTCAACCTGGGTACACCTGAAATATCCCAGGAAATATAAAAATGGTTCCAAACATCGTGGAACTTACGTACAATGGAATATCCCTCAGCCATGAAATCAATGTCATAAGACCAGTAGCAGCAAAATGAGTGGATTCAGGTACGATGATTCTAAGTGAAAGAAGTCACACAGAAAAAGAAACTTATCATAAGATATCACTTAGGAAGATCCTGTAAACATGGCTACACATGAACTGAGTTAGGCAAGAGAACAGAGTCTCACATTTAGAAAACACTCTTATGCCTGCTTAAGGGGGAAGGAGAGGTGGGGTGATGCATCAAACCAGAGTTTGATATAAGCACAGGTACCGTTCCAAAAACCAACTATGGAATAGACAAGACCTACACCTTCCTCAGTGAAAGGGACTCAAAACCCCATATTTCCCGCAGAGGAAGAGATCTGACTAGTAAGAATCTTAAAACCTATGTATTGATATGTCTCCATAAGGGAATCAAGTGTGTCTAGACTGGCATAAACATGGCAGCGAGAATCAGCTCAAACCCACTCTAAAAAGGAATTTCAAAAACAGAACAAAGAAACAGGGAAATTCTTTACAATTCCTTCAGGGTCTCTGATGCAACCTGGAATGACCCTATCTACAATGACAGCTGGATGTGGCATAAGGCTGGGCACTTGGGACTGAGAGGATTGGTGAGATTGGGTGAGCAAATGCACACCCTTTAGAGCAATAACGCATGGCACCCATTCCATGGGTCCCAGCTCTCCAGGTTGAAGGGAATATTACTACAGCTATAACGTGTACGGGAAACCTAGAGAATGGACACACTGTGAATACCAAAGGTTTCTAAAACTCAACGAAGAGCCCCTCTCCTGGTGCTCCGGTTTGACTTTCCAACTGCTTTCCTATCAATCTCCCAACGTGGAGAGACAGCCCCTTTAAGCTCCTGGTTCGCACAGGTTGCCAATTTGGCAGAGGATGAAAGGGAAGAGGGAGAACCAATGAGAGAGTAGCTGTTAGGCATTTGGATGGGCACATGTCACTCTAATTTCCCGGCAGGAAGAAGAATTAACCAAAGTCTCAGCCACCCACCGGGAACCAGTAGAGGTCCTGAACCAAAAGTTTGGACTTGCGTTCAGCTCACAAAAAACGAGTTGAAAAATGGAGCTCAGGGGCACAGCAATTCACAAACTGGCAGAGTAATCAAGGCCAACTATCGTCCAAAAATCTGTTGAGGGAAGGCAACGAGGCGGACTTGAAAGCGAGGCAGAATAGCAGGAAACAGATTTCAAGAGGTACGTTGGAATCGCCTGTAAAGCACAGGAAGAGGGGCACAACTTCGACAATGATGCACTTGGCCAAAAAGGGCGTATGCGTTTTCTCCTGAATATATTCAGGAGAAAACGCATACGCCCTTTTTGGCCAAGCAAGCAAGCGGGCAATGCAAATCTGCACTACAAAGAAGTATCACTTCCCACCGGTCAAAAGGGACATCCACAAAATGTGTAAAAACCAGAAAGGCAAGGCAGGCCCTGGAGAACAGGGAGCCTTGTTATGCTGATGGGCGGGATGTAAGTTGCCAACTGCCTCACTGGAGGAGTGCATTGTGTTCCCTAAAACAAGTAAACAATAGAGCTACAGAGCCAAGGGCACTTCCAGTCTAGGGAATATACCTTGGGAAAACTGAAAATCCATAAGACAGTGCCACCCCCAAATTGAGGGCTGCACTGCTTACAGGAACCTCAACCTGGGTACACCTGAAATATCCCAGGAAATATAAAAATGGTTCCAAACATCGTGGAACTTACGTACAATGGAATATCCCTCAGCCATGAAATCAATGTCATAAGACCAGTAGCAGCAAAATGAGTGGATTCAGGTACGATGATTCTAAGTGAAAGAAGTCACACAGAAAAAGAAACTTATCATAAGATATCACTTAGGAAGATCCTGTAAACATGGCTACACATGAACTGAGTTAGGCAAGAGAACAGAGTCTCATATTTAGAAAACACTCTTATGCCTGCTTAAGGGGGAAGGAGAGGTGGGGTGATGCATCAAACCAGAGTTTGATATAAGCACAGGTACCGTTCCAAAAACCAACTATGGAATAGACAAGACCTACACCTTCCTCAGTGAAAGGGACTCAAAACCCCATATTTCCCGCAGAGGAAGAGATCTGACTAGTAAGAATCTTAAAACCTATGTATTGATATGTCTCCGTAAGGGAATCAAGTGTGTCTAGACTGGCATAAACATGGCAGCGAGAATCAGCTCAAACCCACTCTAAAAAGGAATTTCAAAAACAGAACAAAGAAACAGGGAAATTCTTTACAATTCCTTCAGGGTCTCTGATGCAACCTGGAATGACCCTATCTACAATGACAGCTGGATGTGGCATAAGGCTGGGCACTTGGGACTGAGAGGATTGGTGAGATTGGGTGAGCAAATGCACACCCTTTAAAGCAATAACGCATGGCACCCATTCCATGGGTCCCAGCTCTCCAGGTTGAAGGGAATATTACTACAGCTATAACGTGTACGGGAAACCTAGAGAATGGACACACTGTGAATACCAAAGGTTTCTAAAACTCAACGAAGAGCCCCTCTCCTGGTGCTCCGGTTTGACTTTCCAACTGCTTTCCTATCAATCTCCCAACGTGGAGAGACAGCCCCTTTAAGCTCCTGGTTCGCACAGGTTGCCAATTTGGCAGAGGATGAAAGGGAAGAGGGAAAACCAATGAGAGAGTAGCTGTTAGGCATTTGGATGGGCACATGTCACTCTAATTTCCCGGCAGGAAGAAGAATTAACCAAAGTCTCAGCCACCCACCGGGAACCAGTAGAGGTCCTGAACCAAAAGTTTGGACTTGCGTTCAGCTCACAAAAAACGAGTTGAAAAATGGAGCTCAGGGGCACAGCAATTCACAAACTGGCAGAGTAATCAAGGCCAACTATCGTCCAAAAATCTGTTGAGGGAAGGCAACGAGGCGGACTTGAAAGCGAGGCAGAATAGCAGGAAACAGATTTCAAGAGGTACGTTGGAATCGCCTGTAAAGCACAGGAAGAGGGGCACAACTTCGACAATGATGCACTTGGCCAAAAAGGGCGTATGCGTTTTCTCCTGAATATATTCAGGAGAAAACGCATACGCCCTTTTTGGCCAAGCAAGCAAGCGGGCAATGCAAATCTGCACTACAAAGAAGTATCACTTCCCACCGGTCAAAAGGGACATCCACAAAATGTGTAAAAACCAGAAAGGCAAGGCAGGCCCTGGAGAACAGGGAGCCTTGTTATGCTGATGGGCGGGATGTAAGTTGCCAACTGCCTCACTGGAGGAGTGCATTGTGTTCCCTAAAACAAGTAAACAATAGAGCTACAGAGCCAAGGGCACTTCCAGTCTAGGGAATATACCTTGGGAAAACTGAAAATCCATAAGACAGTGCCACCCCCAAATTGAGGGCTGCACTGCTTACAGGAACCTCAACCTGGGTACACCTGAAATATCCCAGGAAATATAAAAATGGTTCCAAACATCGTGGAACATACGTACAATGGAATATCCCTCAGCCATGAAATCAATGTCATAAGACCAGTAGCAGCAAAATGAGTGGATTCAGGTACGATGATTCTAAGTGAAAGAAGTCACACAGAAAAAGAAACTTATCATAAGATATCACTTAGGAAGATCCTGTAAACATGGCTACACATGAACTGAGTTAGGCAAGAGAACAGAGTCTCACATTTAGAAAACACTCTTATGCCTGCTTAAGGGGGAAGGAGAGGTGGGGTGATGCATCAAACCAGAGTTTGATATAAGCACAGGTACCGTTCCAAAAACCAACTATGGAATAGACAAGACCTACACCTTCCTCAGTGAAAGGGACTCAAAACCCCATATTTCCCGCAGAGGAAGAGATCTGACTAGTAAGAATCTTAAAACCTATGTATTGATATGTCTCCGTAAGGGAATCAAGTGTGTCTAGACTGGCATAAACATGGCAGCGAGAATCAGCTCAAACCCACTCTAAAAAGGAATTTCAAAAACAGAACAAAGAAACAGGGAAATTCTTTACAATTCCTTCAGGGTCTCTGATGCAACCTGGAATGACCCTATCTACAATGACAGCTGGATGTGGCATAAGGCTGGGCACTTGGGACTGAGAGGATTGGTGAGATTGGGTGAGCAAATGCACACCCTTTAAAGCAATAACGCATGGCACCCATTCCATGGGTCCCAGCTCTCCAGGTTGAAGGGAATATTACTACAGCTATAACGTGTACGGGAAACCTAGAGAATGGACACACTGTGAATACCAAAGGTTTCTAAAACTCAACGAAGAGCCCCTCTCCTGGTGCTCCGGTTTGACTTTCCAACTGCTTTCCTATCAATCTCCCAACGTGGAGAGACAGCCCCTTTAAGCTCCTGGTTCGCACAGGTTGCCAATTTGGCAGAGGATGAAAGGGAAGAGGGAGAACCAATGAGAGAGTAGCTGTTAGGCATTTGGATGGGCACATGTCACTCTAATTTCCCGGCAGGAAGAAGAATTAACCAAAGTCTCAGCCACCCACCGGGAACCAGTAGAGGTCCTGAACCAAAAGTTTGGACTTGCGTTCAGCTCACAAAAAACGAGTTGAAAAATGGAGCTCAGGGGCACAGCAATTCACAAACTGGCAGAGTAATCAAGGCCAACTATCGTCCAAAAATCTGTTGAGGGAAGGCAACGAGGCGGACTTGAAAGCGAGGCAGAATAGCAGGAAACAGATTTCAAGAGGTACGTTGGAATCGCCTGTAAAGCACAGGAAGAGGGGCACAACTTCGACAATGATGCACTTGGCCAAAAAGGGCGTATGCGTTTTCTCCTGAATATATTCAGGAGAAAACGCATACGCCCTTTTTGGCCAAGCAAGCAAGCGGGCAATGCAAATCTGCACTACAAAGAAGTATCACTTCCCACCGGTCAAAAGGGACATCCACAAAATGTGTAAAAACCAGAAAGGCAAGGCAGGCCCTGGAGAACAGGGAGCCTTGTTATGCTGATGGGCGGGATGTAAGTTGCCAACTGCCTCACTGGAGGAGTGCATTGTGTTCCCTAAAACAAGTAAACAATAGAGCTACAGAGCCAAGGGCACTTCCAGTCTAGGGAATATACCTTGGGAAAACTGAAAATCCATAAGACAGTGCCACCCCCAAATTGAGGGCTGCACTGCTTACAGGAACCTCAACCTGGGTACACCTGAAATATCCCAGGAAATATAAAAATGGTTCCAAACATCGTGGAACTTACGTACAATGGAATATCCCTCAGCCATGAAATCAATGTCATAAGACCAGTAGCAGCAAAATGAGTGGATTCAGGTACGATGATTCTAAGTGAAAGAAGTCACACAGAAAAAGAAACTTATCATAAGATATCACTTAGGAAGATCCTGTAAACATGGCTACACATGAACTGAGTTAGGCAAGAGAACAGAGTCTCATATTTAGAAAACACTCTTATGCCTGCTTAAGGGGGTAGGAGAGGTGGGGTGATGCATCAAACCAGAGTTTGATATAAGCACAGGTACCGTTCCAAAAACCAACTATGGAATAGACAAGACCTACACCTTCCTCAGTGAAAGGGACTCAAAACCCCATATTTCCCGCAGAGGAATAGATCTGACTAGTAAGAATCTTAAAACCTATGTATTGATATGTCTCCGTAAGGGAATCAAGTGTGTCTAGACTGGCATAAACATGGCAGTGAGAATCAGCTCAAACCCACTCTAAAAAGGAATTTCAAAAACAGAACAAAGAAACAGGGAAATTCTTTACAATTCCTTCAGGGTCTCTGATGCAACCTGGAATGACCCTATCTACAATGACAGCTGGATGTGGCATAAGGCTGGACACTTGGGACTGAGAGGATTGGTGAGATTGGGTGAGCAAATGCAGACCCTTTAAAGCAATAACGCATGGCACCCATTCCATGGGTCCCAGCTCTCCAGGTTGAAGGGAATATTACTACAGCTATAACGTGTACGGGAAACCTAGAGAATGGACACACTGTGAATACCAAAGGTTTCTAAAACTCAACGAAGAGCCCCTCTCCTGGTGCTCCGGTTTGACTTTCCAACTGCTTTCCTATCAATCTCCCAACTTGGAGAGACAGCCCCTTCAAGCTCCTGGTTCGCACAGGTTGCCAATTTGGCAGAGGATGAAAGGGAAGAGTGAGAACCAATGAGAGAGTAGCTGTTAGGCATTTGGATGGGCACATGTCACTCTAATTTCCCGGCAGGAATAAGAATTAACCAAAGTCTCAGCCACCCACCGGGAACCAGTATAGGTCCTGAACCAAAAGTTTGGACTTGCGTTCAGCTCACAAAAAACGAGTTGAAAAATGGAGCTCAGGGGCACAGCAATTCACAAATTGGCAGAGTAATCAAGGCCAACTATCGTCCAAAAATCTGTTGAGGGAAGGCAACGAGGCGGACTTGAAAGCGAGGCAGAATAGCAGGAAACAGATTTCAAGAGGTACATTGGAATCGCCTGTAAAGCACAGGAAGAGGGGCACAACTTCGACAATGATGCACTTGGCCAAAAAGGGCGTATGCGTTTTCTCCTGAATATATTGAGGAGAAAATGCATACGCCCTTTTTGGCCAAACAAGCAAACAAGCAATGCAAATCTGCACTACAAAGAAGTATCACTTCCCACCGGTCAAAAGGGACATCCACAAAATGTGTAAAAACCAGAAAGGCAAGACAGGCCCTGGAGAACAGGGAGCCTTGTTATGCTGATGGGCGGGATGTAAGTTGCCAACTGCCTCACTGGAGGAGTGCATTGTGTTCCCTAAAACAAGTAAACAATAGAGCTACAGAGCCAAGGGCACTTCCAGTCTAGGGAATATACCTTGGGAAAACTGAAAATCCATAAGACAGTGCCACCCCCAAATTGAGGGCTGCACTGCTTACAGGAACCTCAACCTGGGTACACCTGAAATATCCCAGGAAATATAAAAATGGTTCCAAACATCGTGGAACTTACGTACGATGGAATATCCCTCAGCCATGAAATCAATGTCATAAGACCAGTAGCAGCAAAATGAGTGGATTCAGGTACGATGATTCTAAGTGAAAGAAGTCACACAGAAAAAGAAACTTATCATAAGATATCACTTAGGAAGATCCTGTAAACATGGCTACACATGAACTGAGTTAGGCAAGAGAACAGAGTCTCACATTTAGAAAACACTCTTATGCCTGCTTAAGGGGGAAGGAGAGGTGGGGTGATGCATCAAACCAGAGTTTGATATAAGCACAGGTACCGTTCCAAAAACCAACTATGGAATAGACAAGACCTACACCTTCCTCAGTGAAAGGGACTCAAAACCCCATATTTCCCGCAGAGGAATAGATCTGACTAGTAAGAATCTTAAAACCTATGTATTGATATGTCTCCGTAAGGGAATCAAGTGTATCTAGACTGGCATAAACATGGCAGCGAGAATCAGCTCAAACCCACTCTAAAAAGGAATTTCAAAAACAGAACAAAGAAACAGGGAAATTCTTTACAATTCCTTCAGGGTCTCTGATGCAACCTGGAATGACCCTATCTACAATGACAGCTGGATGTGGCATAAGGCTGGACACTTGGGACTGAGAGGATTGGTGAGATTGGGTGAGCAAATGCACACCCTTTAAAGCAATAAAGCATGGCACCCATTCCATGGGTCCCAGCTCTCCAGGTTGAAGGGAATATTACTACAGCTATAACGTGTACGGGAAACCTAGAGAATGGACACACTGTGAATACGAAAGGTTTCTAAAACTCAACGAAGTGTCCCTCTCCTGGTGCTCTGGTTTGACTTTCCAACTGCTTTCCTATCAATCTCCCAACTTGGAGAGACAGCCCCTTTAAGCTCCTGGTTCGCACAGGTTGCCAATTTGGCAGAGGATGAAAGGGAAGAGGGAGAACCAATGAGAGAGTAGCTGTTAGGCATTTGGATGGGCACATGTCACTCTAATTTCCCGGCAGGAAGAAGAATTAACCAAAGTCTCAGCCACACAACGGTATCCAGTATAGGTCCTGAACCAAAAGTTTGAACTTGCGTTCAGCTCACAAAAACAAGTTGAAAAATGGAGCTCAGGGGCACAGCAATTCACAAACTGGCAGAGTAATCAAGGCCAACTATCGTCCAAAAATCTGTTGAGGGAAGGCAACGAGGCGGACTTCAAAGCGAGGCAGAATAGCAGGAAACAGATTTCAAGAGGTACGTTGGAATTGCCTGTAAAGCACAGGAAGAGGGGCACAACTTCGACAATGATGCACTTGGCCAAAAAGGGCATATGCGTTTTCTCCTGAATATATTCAGGAGAAAACTCATACGCCCTTTTTGGCCAAGCAAGCAAGCGGGCAATGCAAATCTGCACTACAAAGAAGTATCACTTCCCACCGGTCAAAAGGGACATCCACAAAATGTGTAAAAACAAGAAAGGCAAGGCAGGCCCTGGAGAACAGGGAGCCTTGTTATGCTGATGGGCGGGATGTAAGTTGCCAACTGCCTCACTGGAGGAGTGCATTGTGTTCCCTAAAACAAGTAAACAACAGAGCTACACAGCCAAGGGCACTTCCAGTCTAGGGAATATACCTTGGGAAAATTGAAAATCCATAAGACAGAGCCACCCCCAAATTGAGGGCTGCACTGCTTACAGGAACCTCAACCTGGGTACACCTGAAATATCCCAGGAAATATAAAAATGGTTCCAAACATCGTGGAACTTACGTACGATGGAATATCCCTCAGCCACGAAATCAATGTCATAAGACCAGTAGCAGCAAAATGAGTGGATTCAGGTACGATGATTCAAAGTGAAAGAAGTCACACAGAAAAAGAAACTTATCCTAAGATATCACTTAGGAAGATCCTGTAAACATGGCTACACATGAACTGAGTTAGGCAAGAGAACAGAGTCTCACATTTAGAAAACACTCTTATGCCTGCTTAAGGGGGAAGGAGAGGTGGGGTGATGCATCAAACCAGAGTTTGATATAAGCAGAGGTACCGTTCCAAAAACCAACTATGGAATAGACAAGACCTACACCTTCCTCAGTGAAAGGGACTCAAAACCCCATATTTCCCGCAGAGGAATAGATCTGACTAGTAAGAATCTTAAAACCTATGTATTGATATGTCTCCGTAAGGGAATCAAGTGTGTCTAGACTGGCATAAACATGGCAGCGAGAATCAGCTCAAACCCACTCTAAAAAGGAATTTCAAAAACAGAACAAAGAAACAGGGAAATTCTTTACAATTCCTTCAGGGTCTCTGATGCAACCTGGAATGACCCTATCTACAATGACAGCTGGATGTGGCATAAGGCTGGACACTTGGGACTGAGAGGATTGGTGAGATTGGGTGAGCAAATGCACACCCTTTAAAGCAATAACGCATGGCACCCATTCCATGGGTCCCAGCTCTCCAGGTTGAAGGGAACATTACTACAGCTATAACATGTACGGGAAACCTAGAGAATGGACACACTGTGAATACCAAAGGTTTCTAAAACTCAACGAAGAGCCCCTCTCCTGGTGCTCCGGTTTGACTTTCCAACTGCTTTCCTATCAATCTCCCAACTTGGAGAGACAGCCCCTTCAAGCTCCTGGTTCTCACAGGTTGCCAATTTGGCAGAGGATGAAAGGGAAGAGGGAGAACCAATGAGAGAGTAGCTGTTAGGCATTTGGATGGGCACATGTCACTCTAATTTCCCGGCAGGAAGAAGAATTGAACAAAGTCTCAGCCACCCACCGGGAACCAGTAGAGGTCCTGAACCAAAAGTTTGGACTTGCGTTCAGCTCACAAAAAACGAGTTCAATAATGGAGCTCAGGGGCACAGCAATTCACAAACTGGCAGAGTAATCAAGGCCAACTATCGTCCAAAAATCTGTTGAGGGAAGGCAACGAGGCGGACTTGAAAGCGAGGCAGAATAGCAGGAAACAGATTTCAAGAGGTACGTTGGAATCGCCTGTAAAGCACAGGAAGAGGGGCACAACTTCGACAATGATGCACTTGGCCAAAAAGGGCGTATGCGTTTTCTCCTGAATATATTCAGGAGAAAACGCATACACACTTTTTGGCCAAGCAAGCAAGCGGGCAATGCAAATCTGCACTACAAAGAAGTATCACTTCCCACCGGTCAAAAGGGACATCCACAAAATGTGTAAAAACCAGAAAGGCAAGACAGGCCCTGGAGAACAGGGAGCCTTGTTATGCTGATGGGCGGGATGTAAGTTGCCAACTGCCTCACTGGAGGAGTGCATTGTGTTCCCTAAAACAAGTAAACAACAGAGCTACAGAGCCAAGGGCACGTCCAGTCTAGGGAATATACCCTGGGAAAACTGAAAATCCATAAGACAGAGCCACCCCCAAATTGAGGGCTGCACTGCTTACAGGAACCTCAACCTGGGTACACCTGAAATATCCCAGGAAATATAAAAATGGTTCCAAACATCGTGGAACTTACGTACGATGGAATATCCCTCAGCCATGAAATCAATGTCATAAGACCAGTAGCAGCAAAATGAGTGGATTCAGGTACGATGATTCTAAGTGAAAGAAGTCACACAGAAAAAGAAACTTATCATAAGATATCACTTAGGAAGATCCTGTAAACATGGCTACACATGAACTGAGTTAGGCAAGAGAACAGAGTCTCACATTTAGAAAACACTCTTATGCCTGCTTAAGGGGGAAGGAGAGGTGGGGTGATGCATCAAACCAGAGTTTGATATAAGCACAGGTACCGTTCCAAAAACCAACTATGGAATAGACAAGACCTACACCTTCCTCAGTGAAAGGGACTCAAAACCCCATATTTCCCGCAGAGGAATAGATCTGACTAGTAAGAATCTTAAAACCTATGTATTGATATGTCTCCGTAAGGGAATCAAGTGTGTCTAGACTGGCATAAACATGGCAGCGAGAATCAGCTCAAACCCACTCTAAAAAGGAACTTCAAAAACAGAACAAAGAAACAGGGAAATTCTTTACAATTCCTTCAGGGTCTCTGATGCAACCTGGAATGACCCTATCTACAATGACAGCTGGATGTGGCATAAGGCTGGGCACTTGGGACTGAGAGGATTGGTGAGATTGGGTGAGCAAATGCAGACCATTTAAAGCAATAACGCATGGCACCCATTCCATGGGTCCCAGCTCTCCAGGTTGAAGGGAATATTACTACAGCTATAACGTGTACGGGAAACCTAGAGAATGGACACACTGTGAATACGAAAGGTTTCTAAAACTCAACGAAGTGTCCCTCTCCTGGTGCTCTGGTTTGACTTTCCAACTGCTTTCCTATCAATCTCCCAACTTGGAGAGACAGCCCCTTTAAGCTCCTGGTTCGCACAGGTTGCCAATTTGGCAGAGGATGAAAGGGAAGAGGGAGAACCAATGAGAGAGTAGCTGTTAGGCATTTGGATGGGCACATGTCACTCTAATTTCCCGGCAGGAAGAAGAATTAACCAAAGTCTCAGCCACACAACGGTATCCAGTATAGGTCCTGAACCAAAAGTTTGAACTTGCGTTCAGCTCACAAAAACAAGTTGAAAAATGGAGCTCAGGGGCACAGCAATTCACAAACTGGCAGAGTAATCAAGGCCAACTATCGTCCAAAAATCTGTTGAGGGAAGGCAACGAGGCGGACTTCAAAGCGAGGCAGAATAGCAGGAAACAGATTTCAAGAGGTACGTTGGAATTGCCTGTAAAGCACAGGAAGAGGGGCACAACTTCGACAATGATGCACTTGGCCAAAAAGGGCATATGCGTTTTCTCCTGAATATATTCAGGAGAAAACTCATACGCCCTTTTTGGCCAAGCAAGCAAGCGGGCAATGCAAATCTGCACTACAAAGAAGTATCACTTCCCACCGGTCAAAAGGGACATCCACAAAATGTGTAAAAACAAGAAAGGCAAGGCAGGCCCTGGAGAACAGGGAGCCTTGTTATGCTGATGGGCGGGATGTAAGTTGCCAACTGCCTCACTGGAGGAGTGCATTGTGTTCCCTAAAACAAGTAAACAACAGAGCTACACAGCCAAGGGCACTTCCAGTCTAGGGAATATACCTTGGGAAAATTGAAAATCCATAAGACAGAGCCACCCCCAAATTGAGGGCTGCACTGCTTACAGGAACCTCAACCTGGGTACACCTGAAATATCCCAGGAAATATAAAAATGGTTCCAAACATCGTGGAACTTACGTACGATGGAATATCCCTCAGCCACGAAATCAATGTCATAAGACCAGTAGCAGCAAAATGAGTGGATTCAGGTACGATGATTCAAAGTGAAAGAAGTCACACAGAAAAAGAAACTTATCCTAAGATATCACTTAGGAAGATCCTGTAAACATGGCTACACATGAACTGAGTTAGGCAAGAGAACAGAGTCTCACATTTAGAAAACACTCTTATGCCTGCTTAAGGGGGAAGGAGAGGTGGGGTGATGCATCAAACCAGAGTTTGATATAAGCAGAGGTACCGTTCCAAAAACCAACTATGGAATAGACAAGACCTACACCTTCCTCAGTGAAAGGGACTCAAAACCCCATATTTCCCGCAGAGGAATAGATCTGACTAGTAAGAATCTTAAAACCTATGTATTGATATGTCTCCGTAAGGGAATCAAGTGTGTCTAGACTGGCATAAACATGGCAGCGAGAATCAGCTCAAACCCACTCTAAAAAGGAATTTCAAAAACAGAACAAAGAAACAGGGAAATTCTTTACAATTCCTTCAGGGTCTCTGATGCAACCTGGAATGACCCTATCTACAATGACAGCTGGATGTGGCATAAGGCTGGACACTTGGGACTGAGAGGATTGGTGAGATTGGGTGAGCAAATGCACACCCTTTAAAGCAATAACGCATGGCACCCATTCCATGGGTCCCAGCTCTCCAGGTTGAAGGGAACATTACTACAGCTATAACATGTACGGGAAACCTAGAGAATGGACACACTGTGAATACCAAAGGTTTCTAAAACTCAACGAAGAGCCCCTCTCCTGGTGCTCCGGTTTGACTTTCCAACTGCTTTCCTATCAATCTCCCAACTTGGAGAGACAGCCCCTTCAAGCTCCTGGTTCTCACAGGTTGCCAATTTGGCAGAGGATGAAAGGGAAGAGGGAGAACCAATGAGAGAGTAGCTGTTAGGCATTTGGATGGGCACATGTCACTCTAATTTCCCGGCAGGAAGAAGAATTGAACAAAGTCTCAGCCACCCACCGGGAACCAGTAGAGGTCCTGAACCAAAAGTTTGGACTTGCGTTCAGCTCACAAAAAACGAGTTCAATAATGGAGCTCAGGGGCACAGCAATTCACAAACTGGCAGAGTAATCAAGGCCAACTATCGTCCAAAAATCTGTTGAGGGAAGGCAACGAGGCGGACTTGAAAGCGAGGCAGAATAGCAGGAAACAGATTTCAAGAGGTACGTTGGAATCGCCTGTAAAGCACAGGAAGAGGGGCACAACTTCGACAATGATGCACTTGGCCAAAAAGGGCGTATGCGTTTTCTCCTGAATATATTCAGGAGAAAACGCATACACACTTTTTGGCCAAGCAAGCAAGCGGGCAATGCAAATCTGCACTACAAAGAAGTATCACTTCCCACCGGTCAAAAGGGACATCCACAAAATGTGTAAAAACCAGAAAGGCAAGACAGGCCCTGGAGAACAGGGAGCCTTGTTATGCTGATGGGCGGGATGTAAGTTGCCAACTGCCTCACTGGAGGAGTGCATTGTGTTCCCTAAAACAAGTAAACAACAGAGCTACAGAGCCAAGGGCACGTCCAGTCTAGGGAATATACCCTGGGAAAACTGAAAATCCATAAGACAGAGCCACCCCCAAATTGAGGGCTGCACTGCTTACAGGAACCTCAACCTGGGTACACCTGAAATATCCCAGGAAATATAAAAATGGTTCCAAACATCGTGGAACTTACGTACGATGGAATATCCCTCAGCCATGAAATCAATGTCATAAGACCAGTAGCAGCAAAATGAGTGGATTCAGGTACGATGATTCTAAGTGAAAGAAGTCACACAGAAAAAGAAACTTATCATAAGATATCACTTAGGAAGATCCTGTAAACATGGCTACACATGAACTGAGTTAGGCAAGAGAACAGAGTCTCACATTTAGAAAACACTCTTATGCCTGCTTAAGGGGGAAGGAGAGGTGGGGTGATGCATCAAACCAGAGTTTGATATAAGCACAGGTACCGTTCCAAAAACCAACTATGGAATAGACAAGACCTACACCTTCCTCAGTGAAAGGGACTCAAAACCCCATATTTCCCGCAGAGGAATAGATCTGACTAGTAAGAATCTTAAAACCTATGTATTGATATGTCTCCGTAAGGGAATCAAGTGTGTCTAGACTGGCATAAACATGGCAGCGAGAATCAGCTCAAACCCACTCTAAAAAGGAACTTCAAAAACAGAACAAAGAAACAGGGAAATTCTTTACAATTCCTTCAGGGTCTCTGATGCAACCTGGAATGACCCTATCTACAATGACAGCTGGATGTGGCATAAGGCTGGGCACTTGGGACTGAGAGGATTGGTGAGATTGGGTGAGCAAATGCAGACCATTTAAAGCAATAACGCATGGCACCCATTCCATGGGTCCCAGCTCTCCAGGTTGAAGGGAATATTACTTCATCTATAACGTGTACGGGAAACCTAGAGAATGGACACACTGTGAATACGAAAGGTTTCTAAAACTCAACGAAGAGCCCCTCTCCTGGTGCTCCGGTTTGACTTTCCAACTGCTTTCCTATCAATCTCCCAACTTGGAGAGACAGCCCCTTTAAGCTCCTGGTTCGCACAGGTTGCCAATTTGGCAGAGAATGAAAGGGAAGAGGGAGAACCAATGAGAGAGTAGCTGTTAGGCATTTGGATGGGCACATGTCACTCTAATTTCCCGGCAGGAAGAAGAATTAACCAAAGTCTCAGCCACCCACCGGGAACCAGTAGAGGTCCTGAACCAAAAGTTTGGACTTGCGTTCAGCTCACAAAAAACGAGTTGAAAAATGGAGCTCAGGGGCACAGCAATTCACAAACTGGCAGAGTAATCAAGGCCAACTATCGTCCAAAAATCTGTTGAGGGAAGGCAACGAGGCGGACTTGAAAGCGAGGCAGAATAGCAGGAAAGAGATTTCAAGAGGTACGTTGGAATCGCCTGTAAAGCACAGGAAGAGGGGCACAACTTCGACAATGATGCACTTGGCCAAAAAGGGCGTATGCGTTTTCTCCTGAATATATTCAGGAGAAAACGCATACGCCCTTTTTGGCCAAGCAAGCAAGAGGGCAATGCAAATCTGCACTACAAAGAAGTATCACTTCCCACCGGTCAAAAGGGACATCCACAGAATGTGTAAAATCTAGAAAGGCAAGGCAGGCCCTGGAGAACAGGGAGCCTTGTTATGCTGATGGGCGGGATGTAAGTTGCCAACTGCCTCACTGGATGAGTGCATTGTGTTCCCTAAAACAAGTAAACAACAGAGCTACAGAGCCAAGGGCACGTCCAGTCTAGGGAATAAACCTTGGGAAAACTGAAAATCCATAAGACAGAGCCACCCCCAAATTGAGGGCTGAACTGCTTACAGGAACCTCAACCTGGGTACACCTGAAATATCCCAGGAAATATAAAAATGGTTCCAAACATCGTGGAACATACGTATGATGGAATATCCCTCAGCCATGAAATCAATGTCATAAGACCAGTAGCAGCAAAATGAGTGGATTCAGGTACGATGATTCTAAGTGAAAGAAGTCACACAGAAAAAGAAACTTATCATAAGATATCACTTAAGAAGATCCTGTAAACATGGCTACACATGAACTGAGTTAGGCAAGAGAACAGAGTCTCACATTTAGAAAACACTCTTATGCCTGCTTAAGGGGGAAGGAGAGGTGGGGTGATGCATCAAACCAGAGTTTGATATAAGCACAGGTACCGTTCCAAAAACCAACTATGGAATAGACAAGACCTACACCTTCCTCAGTGAAAGGGACTCAAAACCCCATATTTCCCACAGAGGAATAGATCTGACTAGTAAGAATCTTAAAACCTATGTATTGATATGTCTCCGTAAGGGAATCAAGTGTGTCTAGACTGGCATAAACTTGGCAGCGAGAATCAGCTCAAACCCACTCTAAAAAGGAATTTCAAAAACAGAACAAAGAAACAGGGAAATTCTTTACAATTCCTTCAGGGTCTCTGATGCAACCTGGAATGACCCTATCTACAATGACAGCTGGATGTGGCATAAGGCTGGACACTTGGGACTGAGAGGATTGGTGAGATTGGGTGAGCAAATGCAGACCCTTTAAAGCAATAATGCATGGCACCCATTCCATGTGTCCCAGCTCTGCAGGTTGAAGGGAATATTACTACAGCTATAACGTGTACGGGAAACCTAGAGAATGGACACACTGTGAATACGAAAGGTTTCTAAAACTCAACGAAGAGCCCCTCTCCTGGTGCTCCGGTTTGACTTTCCAACTACTTTCCTATCAATCTCCCAACTTGGAGAGACAGCCCCTTTAAGCTCCTGGTTCGCACATGTTGCCAATTTGGCAGAGGATGAAAGGGAAGAGGGAGAACCAATGAGAGAGTAGCTGTTAGGCATTTGGATGGGCACATGTCACTCTAATTTCCCGGCAGGAAGAAGAATTAACCAAAGTCTCAGCCACCCACCGGGAAACAGTATAGGTCCTGAACCAAAAGTTTGGACTTGCGTTCAGCTCACAAAAAACGAGTTGAAAAATGGAGCTCAGGGGCACAGCAATTCACAAACTGGCAGAGTAATCAAGGCCAACTATCGTCCAAAAATCTGTTGAGGGAAGGCAACGAGGCGGACTTGAAAGCGAGGCAGAATAGCAGGAAACAGATTTCAAGAGGTACATTGGAATCGCCTGTAAAGCACAGGAAGAGGGGCACAACTTCGACAATGATGGACTTGGCCAAAAAGGGCGTATGCGTTTTCTCCTGAATATATTCAGGAGAAAACGCATACGCCCTTTTTGGCCAAGCAAGCAAGCGGGCAATGCAAATCTGCACTACAAAGAAGTATCACTTCCCACCGGTCAAAAGGGACATCCACAAAATGTGTAAAAACCAGAAAGGCAAGACAGGCCCTGGAGAACAGGGAGCCTTGTTATGCTGATGGGCGGGATGTAAGTTGCCAACTGCCTCACTGGAGGAGTGCATTGTGTTCCCTAAAACAAGTAAACAACAGAGCTACAGAGCCAAGGGCACGTCCAGACTAGGGAATATACCATGGGCAAACTGAAAATCCATAAGACAGAGCCACCCCCAAATTGAGGCCTGCACTGCTTACAGGAACCTCAACCTGGGTACACCTGAAATATCCCAGGAAATATAAAAATGGTTCCAAACATCGTGGAACTTACGTATGATGGAATATCCCTCAGCCATGAAATCAATGTCATAAGACCAGTAGCAGCAAAATGAGTGGATTCAGGTACGATGATTCTAAGTGAAAGAAGTCACACAGAAAAAGAAACTTATCATAAGATATCACTTAGGAAGATCCTGTAAACATGGCTACACATGAACTGAGTTAGGCAAGAGAACAGAGTTTCACATTTAGAAAACAATCTTATGCCTGCTTAAGAGGGAAGGAGAGGTGGGGTGACGCATCAAACCAGAGTTTGATATAAGCACAGGTACCGTTCCAAAACCAACTATGGAATAGACAAGACCTACACCTTCCTCAGTGAAAGGGACTCAAAACCCCATATTTCCCGCAGAGGAATAGATCTGACTAGTAAGAATCTTAAAACCTATGTATTGATATGTCTCCATAAGGGAATCAAGTGTTTCTAGACTGGCATAAACTTGGCAGCGAGAATCAGCTCAAACCCACTCTAAAAAGGAATTTCAAAAACAGAACAAAGAAACAGGGAAATTCTTTACAATTCCTTCAGGGTCTCTGATGCAACCTGGAATGACCCTATCTACAATGACAGCTGGATGTGGCATAAGGCTGGACACTTGGGACTGAGAGGATTGGTGAGATTGGGTGAGCAAATGCAGACCCTTTAAAGCAATAACGCATGGCACCCATTCCATGGGTCCCAGCTCTCCAGGTTGAAGGGAATATTACTACAGCTATAACGTGTACGGGAAACCTAGAGAATGGACACACTGTGAATACGAAAGGTTTCTAAAACTCAACGAAGAGCCCCTCTCCTGGTGCTCCGGTTTGACTTTCCAACTGCTTTCCTATCAATCTCCCAACTTGGAGAGACAGCCCCTTTAAGTTCCTGGTTCGCACAGGTTGCCAATTTGGCAGAGGATGAAAGGGAAGAGGGAGAACCAATGAGAGAGTAGCTGTTAGGCATTTGGATGGGCACATGTCACTCTAATTTCCCGGCAGGAAGAAGAAGTAACCAAAGTCTCAGCCACCCACCGGGAACCAGTACAGGTCCTGAACCAAAAGTTTGGACTTGCGTTCAGCTCATACGAAACGAGTTGAAAAATGGAGCTCAGGGGCACAGCAATTCACAAACTGGCAGAGTAATCAAGGTCAACTATCGTCCAAAAATCTGTTGAGGGAAGGCAACGAGGCGGACTTGAAAGCGAGGCAGAATAGCAGGAAACAGATTTCAAGAGGTACGTTGGAAACGCCTGTAAAGCACAGGAAGAGGGGCACAAATTCGACAATGATGCACTTGGCCAAAAAGAGTGTATGCGTTTTCTCCTGAATATATTCAGGAGAAAACTACAATGAGGTATCACCTCACACCTGTTAGAATCGGCATCATCAGAAAATCTACAAACAACCAATTCTGGGGAGGGTGTGGACAAAAGGAGCCCTCTTCCACTATTGGTGGGAATGTAAATTGATACAGTCTATATGGAGAACAGTATGGAGTTTCCTTAAAAAAACTGGAAATAGAATTACCATCTGATCCAGCAATCCCACTTCTGGGCATATACCCAGAGGAAACCGTATTTCAAAAAGGCACATTCACCACAATGTTCGCTGCAGCACTATTTACAATAGCAAAGTAATGGAAGCAACCTAAATGCCCACAGACAGATGAATGGATAAAGATGTGGTACATATATGAAATGGAATATTACTCGGCCATAAAAAGGAATGAAACTGGGTCATTTGTAGAGACATCGATGGATCGAGAGACTGTCATACAGAATGAAGTAAGTCAGAAAGAGGAAAACAAATATTGTATATTAATGCATATATGTGGAACCTAAAAAAATGGTACGGATGAACTGGTTTGCAGGGAAGAAATAGAGACACAGAGGTAGAGAACAAACGTATGGACACCAATTGTGGGAAGCCATGGGGTGCTGTTGGTGGGATGAGTTTGGAGATTGGGATTGACCTGTATACATGTATATGCATAAAATACATAACTAATAATAACCTGCTGTATAAAAACATAAATAAAATGAAATTTCAAAATTTTAAAAAATAAAATTTAAAAATAAAACAGAAAAAATTCTTCCCGTCACACAGATGTATTTATAGGAATGAATTATTTCCATGCTTATATTTATAAATACATAAAAGAGGAATAAAATCTAACTTGAAAGATAAAAGAAAAAAAAAAGAGAACCCACGAGTTATACAGAGGTCAACCCTATCAGGGCACTTGCACCAGTGGTAAACAATTCTGAAATTGGTAAGAGGTGGGGAACCATCGCCCTTACAGCCAGCAACCCACCCCACACGCAAAGAGCGTCCTCATTGCAAAGCTGGGGGACAGTGCCGAGGCATCTATGAGTAAACGTGAGCTGAGCCCCAGGCCAGCTGCTGCTGAACTGTTCCCACCCTTTCCAGGTAAATCACCTGAATATGTACAAGGGCTTGAAAGCCTAGAGGAAGGACCGTGGAGCCACACCAGCGACAGCACGCAGGCCAACTTGGTGCCTGCAGGCCAGCCAGGGTTGTCCTGGACCCTGGCGCTCTTCCAGAAGCTTTCCATTGCCCTGCCTGAGATACCCCTCCTGTCCCGGCCCCCACTGCTTTTTTCCTTCCTCACCTCTGTCCAGAGAGAAATTCCAGCGGAAGGTATGGGTGACACATCCTCTTCTTTACAGGCGGCAGCCTGGCAACTCCTGCAGAAAGTACAGAAGAACCCCACTCACACCGGGCCACCCACAAATCTGTGGCCCCTCCCTCCCTCCCACCAGCACAGCCCCGAGACTGCTGACGGGTCAGAGAATATGGAGTCAGGCACAGCTTCAGGGGCTATTGCTGCCTGGAGCTCTGTTTATATTGACCTCAACGAGGCACACCTGGGGAGGGCGGGCCGGCAGGGTAAGGCTGCCCAGGTCAGCTAATCCACAACCCTCAGGGAATCACATTGTTGAAAATGGACCCCACTAAGCCAGAAGAGAAGCCAAGGGAAAAAAGGACACAATGTCATTTGCAGCACCGTAGATGTGTCTAGAAGTATTCACGTGACTTGTAGTAAGTCAGAAAGTGAAAGACACATATCATATCATATCACTTATAGGTGTTACCTAAAAATGGATACCAGGGCAGATATTTCCACGGAGAAGGGCAATCACAGATTCATTAAACAAACTTATGGTTCACCAATGGAAAGGTGTGAGGATTGGTTTCATTACGATATCGGGGTTAACAGACATATACAAACACAAGTGACATATATAATCACCAAAGACCTACAGAATACCAAGACAGGTCTACTCAACATTCTGTCATAACGTACCTGGGAAAAGGATCCCAGGAAGAACAGACATCTGTATATGTGTAAAAGAACCACATCTTCCACACCTACAACAAGCCAAACATTGTAATCAAACTTGCTGTAATAAAAAATAAAAAATTAAATTAAAAACACGAACAAGAAGTAGTGAGACAAACTTGATTGGCTTTCTCCTGGCACATTCCATTCTAAACTCCAATCTAGAACACCACTTCCACTGAGGCTCTCTTGCCCTAGTAACCAGATTTGGTAAGGGTGAACTGCTGCCACCTTGTGGCCGTTTCACACAACAGCAGCTTTAATCCCAACGCTAATGGTCAGTTGATATTCAAAATCATTGCAGGCCTGGAAATGACACCTGCCCTGAAAACAAATCCTGGGGTCACATATCGACCAAAAAATTCAAAGGACGTCCATATTTCAAAACGAACGCTTCAAAAGGCATATTTTACGCACATTAGTGTTCTGCTTCTTTTCCTTTCTTTCCTTTTTTGTTAAAAAACACGGGAATGGAAAAGGAATCCCTCAGAATGGGCGAAAATCGTTGCAGACGAATCAATGGACAGAGGTTTAATCTCCAATATATATAAACAGCTCATGCAGCTTAATATTAAAAAAACAAGCAACCCAATACAAAAATGGGCAGAAGATCTAAAGAGACGTTTCTTCAAATAAGACACAGAGATGGCCAAGACACACATGAAAAGCTGCTCAACAGCACTAATTATTAGAGAAATGCAAATCAAAACTACAATGAGGTATCACCTCACACCTGTTAGAATCGGCATCATCAGAAAATCTACAAACAACCAATTCTGGGGAGGGTGTGGACAAAAGGAGCCCTCTTCCACTATTGGTGGGAATGTAAATTGATACAGTCACTATGGAGAACAGTATGGAGTTTCCTTAAAAAAACTAGAAATAGAATTACCATCTGATCCAGCAATCCCACTTCTGGGCATATACCCAGAGAAAACCGTATTTCAAAAAGGCACATTCACCACAATGTTCGTTGCAGCACTATTTACAATAGCCAGGTAATGGAAGCAACCTAAATGCCCACAGACAGATGAATGGATAAAGATGTGGTACATATATAAAATGGAATATTACTCGGCCATAAAAAGGAATGAAACTGGGTCATTTGTAGAGACATTGTTGGATTGACAGACTGTCATACAGAATGAAGTAAGTCAGAAAGAGGAAAACAAATATTGTATATTAATGCATATATGTGGAGCCTAAAAATGGTACAGATGAACTGGTTTGCAGGGAAGTAATAGAGACATAGAGGTAGAGAACAAACATATGGACACCAAGTGTGGGAAGTCATGGGGTGGTGGTGGTGGGATGAGTTGGGAGTTTGGGATTGACCTGTATACATGTATATGCATAAAATACATAACTAATAATAACGTGCTGTATAAAAAAATAAATAAAATTAAATTTCAAAATTTTAAAAAATAAAATTTAAAAATAAAACAGAAAAAAGTTCTTCCCGTCACACAGATGTATTTATAGGAATGAATTATTTCCATGCTTATATCTATAAATACATAAAAGAGGAATAAAATCTAACTTGAACGATAAAAGAAGAAAAAAGTGAACCCACGAGTTATACAGAGGAAAACCCTATCACGGCACTTGCTCCAGCGGTAAACAATTCTGAAATTGGTCAGAAGTGGGGAACCCTCTCCCATACAGCCAGCAACCCACCCCCCACGCAAGGAGCGTCCTCATTGCAAAGCTGGGGGACCGTGCCGAGGCATCTGTGAGTAAACGTGAGTTGAGCCCCAGGCCAGCTGCTGCTGAACTGTCCCCACCCTTTCCAGGTAAAACACCTGAATATGTACAAGGGCTTGAAACCCTAGAGGAAGGACTGTGGAGCCACACCAGCGACAGCACGCAGGCCAACTTGGTGCCTGCAGGCCAGCCAGGGTGGTCCTGGACCCTGGCGCTCTTCCAGAAGCTTTCCATTGCCCTGCCTGAGATACCCCTCCTGTCCCGGCCCCCACTGCTTTTTTCCTTCCTCACCTCTGTCCGGAGAGAAATTCCAGCGGAAGGTATGTGTGACACATCCTCTTCTTTACAGGCGGCAGCCTGGCAACTCCTGCAGAAAGGCCAGCAGAACCCCACTCACACCGGGCCACCCACAAAGCTGTGGCTCCTCACTCCCTCCCACCAGCACAGCCCCGAGACTGCTGACGGGGCAGAGAATATGGAGTCAGGCACAGCTTCAGGGGCTATTGCTGCCTGGAGCTCTGTTTATATTGACCTCAACGAGGCACACCTGGGGAGGGCGGGCCGGCAGGGTAAGGCTGCCCAGGTCAGCTAATCCACAACCCTCAGGGAATCACATTGTTGAAAATGGACCCCACTAAGGCAGAAGAGATGCCAAGGAAAAAAAGGACACAATGTCATTTGCAGCACCGTAGATGTGTCTAGAAGTATTCACGTGACTTGTAGTAAGTCAGAAAGTGAAAGACACATATCATATCATATCACTTATAGGTGTTACCTAAAAATGGATACCAGGGCAGATATTTCCACGGAGAAGGGCAATCACAGATTCATTAAACAAACTTATCGTTCACCAATGGAAAGGTGTGAGGATTGGTTTCATTACGATATCGGGGTTAACAGACATATACAAACACAGGTGACATATATAATCACCAAAGACCTACAGAATACCAAGAGAGGACTACTCAACATTCTGTCATAACGTACATGGGAAAAGGATCCCAGGAAAAACAGTCATCTGTATATGTGTAAAAGAACCACATCTTCCACACCTACAAGAAGCCAAACATTGTAATCAAACTTGCTGTAATAAAAAATAAAAAATTAAATTAGAAACACGAACAAGAAGTAGTGAGACAAACGTGAGGGGCTTTCTCCTGGCACATTCCATTCTAAACTCCAATCTAGAACACCACTTCCACTGAGGCTCTCTTGCCCTAGTAAAAAGATTTGTTAAGGGTGAAATGCTGCCACCTTGTGGCCGTTTCACACAACAGCAGCTTTAATCCCAGCGCTAATGGTCAGTTGATATTCAAAATCATTGCAGGCCTGTAAATGACACCTGCCCTGAAAACAAATCCTGGGGTCACATATCGACCAAAAAATTCAAAGGACGTCCATATTTCAAAACGACCGTTTCAAAAGGCATATTTTACGCACATTAGTGTTCTGCTTCTTTTCCTTTCTTTCCTTTTTTGTTAAAAAACACGGGAATGGAAAAAGGCATCCCTCAGAATGGGCGAAAATCGTTGCAGACGAATCAATGGACAGAGGTTTAATCTCCAATATATATAAACAGCTCATGCAGCTTAATATTAAAAAAACAAACAACCCAAAAAAAAATGGGCAGAAGATCTAAAGAGACGTTTCTTCAAAGGAGACACAGAGATGGCCAAGACGCACGTGAAAAGCTGCTCAACAGCACTAATTATTAGAGAAATGCAAATCAAAACTACAATGAGGTATCACCTCACACCTGTTAGAATCGGCATCATCAGGAAATCTACAAACAACGAATTCTGGGGAGGGTGTGGACAAAAGGAGCCCTCTTCCACTATTGGTGGGAATGTAAATTGATACAGTCACTATGGAGAACAGTATGGAGTTTCCTTAAAAAAATTAGAAATAGAATTACCATCTGATCCAGCAATCCCACTTCTGTGCATATACCCAGAGAAAACCGTATTTCAAAAAGGCACATTCACCACAATGTTTGTTGCAGCACTATTTACAATAGCCAGGTAATGGAAGCAACCTAAATGCCCACAGACAGATGAATGGATAAAGATGTGGTACATATATAAAATGGAATATTACTCGGCCATAAAAAGGAATGAAACTGGGTCATTTGTAGAGACATCGATGGATCGAGAGACTGTCATACAGAATGAAGTAAGTCAGAAAGAGGAAAACAAATATTGTATATTAATGCATATATGTGGAGCCTAAAAATGGTACAGATGAACTGGTTTGCAGGGAAGAAATAGAGACACAGAGGTAGAGAACAAACGTATGGACACCAAGTGTGGGAAGCCATGGGGTGGTGGTGGTGGGATGAGTTGGGAGTTTGGGATTGATCTGTATACATGTATATGCATAAAATACATAACTAATAATAACGTGCTGTATAAAAAAAATAAAATTAAATTTCAAAATTTTAAAAAATAAAATTTAAAAATAAAACAGAAAAAAGTTCTTCCCATCACACAGATGTATTTATAGGAATGAATTATTTCCATGCTTATATCTATAAATACATAAAAGAGGAATAAAATCTAACTTGAACGATAAAAGAAAAAAAAAGTGAACCCACGAGTTATACAGAGGAAAACCCTACCACGGCACTTGCTCCAGTGGTAAACAATTCTGAAATTGGTCAGAGGTGGGGAACCATCTCCCATACAGCCAGCAACCCACCCCACACGCAAGGAGCGTCCTCATTGCAAAGCTGGGGGTCCGTGCCGAGGCATCTGTGAGTAAACGTGAGATGAGCCCCAGGCCAGCTGCTGCTGAACTGTCCCCACCCTTTCCAGGTAAAACACCTGAATATGTACAAGGGCTTGAAAGCCTAGAGGAAGGACCGTGGAGCCACACCAGCGACAGCACGCAGGCCAACTTGGTTCCTGCAGGCCAGCCAGGGTGGTCCTGTCCCCAGGCGCTCTTCCAGAAGCTTTCCATTGCCCTGCCTGAGATACCCCTCCTGTCCCGGCCCTCACTGCTTTTTTCCTTCCTCACCTCTGTCCGGAGAGAAATTCCAGCGGAAGGTATGTGTGACACATCCTCTTCTTTACAGGCGGCAGCCTGGCAACTCCTGCAGAAAGGCCAGCAGAACCCCACTCACACCGGGCCACCCACAAAGCTGTGGCTCCTCACTCCCTCCCACCAGCACAGCCCCGAGACTGCTGACGGGGCAGAGAATATGGAGTCAGGCACAGCTTCAGGGGCTATTGCTGCCTGGAGCTCTGTTTATATTGACCTCAACGAGGCACACCTGGGGAGGGCGGGCCGGCAGGGTAAGGCTGCCCAGGTCAGCTAATCCACAACCCTCAGGGAATCACATTGTTGAAAATGGACCCCACTAAGGCAGAAGAGATGCCAAGGAAAAAAAGGACACAATGTCATTTGCAGCACCGTAGATGTGTCTAGAAGTATTCACGTGACTTGTAGTAAGTCAGAAAGTGAAAGACACATATCATATCATATCACTTATAGGTGTTACCTAAAAATGGATACCAGGGCAGATATTTCCACGGAGAAGGGCAATCACAGATTCATTAAACAAACTTATCGTTCACCAATGGAAAGGTGTGAGGATTGGTTTCATTACGATATCGGGGTTAACAGACATATACAAACACAGGTGACATATATAATCACCAAAGACCTACAGAATACCAAGAGAGGACTACTCAACATTCTGTCATAACGTACATGGGAAAAGGATCCCAGGAAAAACAGTCATCTGCATATGTGTAAAAGAACCACATCTTCCACACCTACAAGAAGCCAAACATTGTAATCAAACTTGCTGTAATAAAAAATAAAAATTAAATTAGAAACACGAACAAGAAGTAGTGAGACAAACGTGAGGGGCTTTCTCCTGGCACATTCCATTCTAAACTCCAATCTAGAACACCACTTCCACTGAGGCTCTCTTGCCCTAGTAACCAGATTTGGTAAGGGTGAACTGCTGCCACCTTGTGGCCGTTTCACACAACAGCAGCTTTAATCCCAGCGCTAATGGTCAGTTGATATTCAAAATCATTGCAGGCCTGTAAATGACACCTGCCCTGAAAACAAATCCTGGGGTCACATATCGACCAAAAAATTCAAAGGACGTCCATATTTCAAAACGACCGTTTCAAAAGGCATATTTTACGCACATTAGTGTTCTGCTTCTTTTCCTTTCTTTCCTTTTTTGTTAAAAAACACGGGAATGGAAAAAGGCATCCCTCAGAATGGGCGAAAATCATTGCAGACGAATCAATGCACAGAGGTTTAATCTCCAATATATATAAACAGCTCATGCAGCTTAATATTAAAAAAACAAACAACCCAAAAAAAAAATGGGCAGAAGATCTAAAGAGACGTTTCTTCAAAGGAGACACAGAGATGGCCAAGACGCACGTGAAAAGCTGCTCAACAGCACTAATTATTAGAGAAATGCAAATCAAAACTTCAATGAGGTATCACCTCACACCTGTTAGAATCGGCATCATCAGGAAATCTACAAACAACCAATTCTGGGGAGGGTGTGGACAAAAGGAGCCCTCTTCCACTATTGGTGGGAATGTAAATTGATACAGTCACTATGGAGAACAGTATGGAGTTTCCTTAAAAAAATTAGAAATAGAATTACCATCTGATCCAGCAATCCCACTTCTGTGCATATACCCAGAGAAAACCGTATTTCAAAAAGGCACATTCACCACAATGTTTGTTGCAGCACTATTTACAATAGCCAGGTAATGGAAGCAACCTAAATGCCCACAGACAGATGAATGGATAAAGATGTGGTACATATATAAAATGGAATATTACTCGGCCATAAAAAGGAATGAAACTGGGTCATTTGTAGAGACATCGATGGATCGAGAGACTGTCATACAGAATGAAGTAAGTCAGAAAGAGGAAAACAAATATTGTATATTAATGCATATATGTGGAGCCTAAAAATGGTACAGATGAACTGGTTTGCAGGGAAGAAATAGAGACACAGAGGTAGAGAACAAACGTATGGACACCAAGTGTGGGAAGCCATGGGGTGGTGGTGGTGGGATGAGTTGGGAGTTTGGGATTGACCTGTATACATGTATATGCATGAAATACATAACTAATAATAACGTGCTGTATAAAAAAATAAATAAAATTAAATTTCAAAATTTTAAAAAATAAAATTTAAAAATAAAACAGAAAAAAGTTCTTCCCGTCACACAGATGTATTTATAGGAATGAATTATTTCCATGCTTATATCTATAAATACATAAACGAGGAATAAAATCTAACTTGAACGATAAAAGAAGAAAAAAGTGAACCCACGAGTTATACAGAGGAAAACCCTATCACGGCACTTGCTCCAGCGGTAAACAATTCTGAAATTGGTCAGAGGTGGGGAACCCTCTCCCATACAGCCAGCAACCCACCCCCCACGCAAGGAGCGTCCTCATTGCAAAGCTGGGGGTCCGGGCCGAGGCATCTGTGAGTAAACGTGAGCTGAGCCCCAGGCCAGCTGCTGCTGAACTGTCCCCACCCTTTCCATGTAAAACACCTGAATATGTACAAGGGCTTGAAAGCCTAGAGGAAGGACCGTGGAGCCACACCAGCGACAGCACGCAGGCCAACTTGGTGCCTGCAGGCCAGCCAGGGTGGTCCTGTCCCCAGGCGCTCTTCCAGAAGCTTTCCATTGCCCTGCCTGAGATACCCCTCCTGTCCCGGCCCCCACTCCTTTGTTCCTTCCTCACCTCTGTCCGGAGAGAAATTCCAGCGGAAGGTATGTGTGACACAAACTCTTCTTTACAGGCGGCAGCCTGGCAACTCCTGAAGAAAGGCCAGCAGAACCCCACTCACACCGGGCCACCCACAAAGCTGTGGCCCCTCACCCCCTTCCACCAGCATAGCCCCGAGACTGCTGACGGGGCAGAGAATATGGAGTCAGGCACAGCTTCAGGGGCTATTGCTGCCTGGAGCGCTGTTTATATTGACCTCAACGAGGCACACCTGGGGAGGGCGGGCCGGCAGGGTAAGGCTGCCCAGGTCAGCTAATCCACAACCCTCAGGGAATCACATTGTTGATAATGGACCCCGCTAAGGCAGAAGAGAAGCCAAGGGAAAAAAGGACACAATGCCATTTGCAGCACCGTAGATGAGTTTAGAAGTAATCACGTGACTTCTAGTAAGTCAGAAAGTGGAAGACACATATCATATCATATCACTTATAGGTGTTACCTAAAAATGGATACCAGGGCAGATATTTCCACGGAGAAGGGCAATCACAGATTCATTAAACAAACTTATGG
Source organism: Mesoplodon mirus (assembly GCF_964341445.2). Classification (NCBI taxonomy): domain Eukaryota; kingdom Metazoa; phylum Chordata; class Mammalia; order Artiodactyla; family Ziphiidae; genus Mesoplodon; species Mesoplodon mirus. Next base: position 108,912,796 of record NC_138987.1, on the reverse strand, counting down.
TTCACCAATGGAAAGGTGTGAGGATTGGTTTCATTACGATATTGGGGTTAACAGACATATACAAACACAGGTGACATATATAATCACCAAAGACCTACAGAATACCAAGACAGGACTACTCAACATTCTGTCATAACGTACCTGGGAAAAGGATCCCAGGAAGAACAGACATCTGTATATGTGTAAAAGAACCACATCTTCCACACCTACAACAAGCCAAACATTGTAATCAAACTTGCTGTAATAAAAAATAAAAAATTAAATTAAAAACACGAACAAGAAGTAGTGAGACAAACGTGAGGGGCTTTCTCCTGGCACATTCCATTCTAAACTCCAATCTAGAACACCACTTCCACTGAGGCTCTCTTGCCCTAGTAACCAGATTTGGTAAGGGTGAACTGCTGCCACCTTGTGGCCGTTTCACACAACAGCAGCTTTAATCCCAACGCTAATGGTCAGTTGATATTCAAAATCATTGCAGGCCTGTAAATGACACCTGCCCTGAAAACAAATCCTGGGGTCACATATCGACCAAAAAATTCAAAGGACGTCCTTATGTCAAAACGACCATTTCAAAAGGCATATTTTAGGCACATTAGTGTTCTGCTTCTTTTCCTTTCTTTCCTTTTTTGTTAAAAAACACGGGAATGGAAAAAGGCATCCCTCAGAATGGGCGAAAATCGTTGCAGACGAATCAATGGACAGAGGTTTAATCTCCAATATATATAAACAGCTCATGCAGCTTAATATTAAAAAAACAAACAACCCCCAAGAAAATGGGCAAAAGATCTAAAGAGACGTTTCTTCAAAGGAGACACAGAGATGGCCAAGACGCACATGAAAAGCTGCTCAACAGCACTAATTATTAGAGAAATGCAAATCAAAACTACAATGAGGTTTCACCTCACACCTGTTAGAATCGGCATCATCAGAGAATCTACAAACAACCAATTCTGGGGAGGGTGTGGACAAAAGGAGCCCTCTTCCACTATTGGTGGGAATGTAAATTGATACAGTCACTATGGAGAACAGTATGGAGTTTCCTTAAAAAATCTTGAAATAGAATTACCATCTGATCCAGCAATCCCACTTCTGGGCATATACCCAGAGAAAACCGTATTTCAAAAAGGCACATTCACCACAATGTTCGTTGCAGCACTATTTACAATAGCCAGGTAATGGAAGCAACCTAAATGCCCACAGACAGATGAATGGATAAAGATGTGGTACATATATAAAATGGAATATGACTCGGCCATAAAAAGGAATGAAACTGGGTCATTTGTAGAGACATCGATGGATCGAGAGACTGTCATACAGAATGAAGTAAGTCAGAAAGAGGAAAACAAATATTGTATATTAATGCATATATGTGGAGCCTAAAAATAGTACAGATGAACTGGTTTGCTGGGAAGAAATAGAGACACAGAGGTAGAGAACAAACGTATGGACACCAAGTGTGGGAAGCCATGGGGTGGTGGTGGTGGGATGAGTTGGGAGTTTGGGATTGACCTGTATACATGTATATGCATAAAATACATAACTAACAATAACGTGTTGTATAAAAAAAATAAATAAAATTAAATTTCAAAATTTTAAAAAATAAAATTTAAAAATAAAACAGAAAAAAGTTCTTCCCGTCACACAGATGTATTTATAGGAATGAATTATTTCCATGCTTATATCTATAAATACATAAAAGAGGAATAAAATCTAACTTGAAACATAAAAGAAAAAAAAACCTGAACCCACGAGTTATACAGAGGAAAACCCTATCAGGGCACTTGCTCCAGCGGTAAACAATTCTGAAATTGGGCAGAGGTTGGGAACCATCTCCCATACAGCCAGCAACTGACCCCCACACAAGGAGCATCCTCATTGCAAAGCTGGGGAACAGTGCCGAGGCATCTGTGAGTAAACGTGAGCTGAGCCCCAGGCCAGCTGCTGCTGAACTGTTCCCACCCTTTCCATGTAAAACACCTGAATATGTACAAGGGCTTGAAAGCCTAGAGGAAGGACCCTGGAGCCACACCAGCGACAGCACGCAGGCCAACTTGGTGCCTGCAGGCCAGCCAGGGTGGTCCTGGCCCCGGGCGCTCTTCCAGAAGCTTTCCATTGCCCTGCCTGAGATACCCCTCCTGTCCCGGCCCCCACTCCTTTTTTCCTTCCTCACCTCTGTCCGGAGAGAAATTCCATCGGAAGGTATGGGTGACACATCCTCTTCTTTACAGACGGCAGCCTGGCAACTCCTGCAGAAAGGCCAGCAGAGCCCCACTCACACCGGGCCACCCACAAAGCTGTGGCCCCTCACTCCCTCCCACCAGCACAGCCCCGAACCTGCTGACGGGGCAGAGAATATGGAGTCAGGCACAGCTTCAGGGGCTATTGCTGCCTGGAGCTCTGTTTATATTGACCTCAACGAGGCACACCTGGGGAGGGCGGGCCGGCAGGGTAAGGCTGCCCAGGTCAGCTAATCCACAACCCTCAGGGAATCACATTGTTGAAAATGGACCCCGCTAAGGCAGAAGAGGAGCCAAGGGAAAAAAGGACACAATGCCATTTGCAGCACCGTACATGAGTCTAGAAGTAATCACGTGACTTGTAGTAAGTGAGAAATTGAAAGACACATATCATATCATATCACTTATAGGTGTTAACTAAAAATGGATACCAGGGCAGATATTTCCACGGAGAAGGGCAATCACAGATTCATTAAACAAACTTATGTTTCACCAATGGAAAGGTGTGAGTATTGGTTTCATTATGATATCGGGGTTAACACACATATACAAACACAGGTGACATATATAATCACCAAAGACCTACAGAATACCAAGAGAGGACTACTCAACATTCTGTCATAACGTACATGGGAAAAGGATCCCAGGAAGAACAGACATCTGTATATGTGTAAAAGAACCACATCTTCCACACCTACAACAAGCCAAACATTGTAATCAAACTGGCTGTAATAAAAAATATAAAAAATTAAATTAAAAACACGAACAAGAATTAGTGAGACAAACTTGAGGGGCTTTCTCCTGGCACATTCCATTCTAAATTCCAATCTAGAACATCACTTCCACTGAGGCTCTGTTGCCCTAGTAACCACATTTGGTAAGGGAGAACTGCTGCCACCTTGTGGCCGTTTCACACAACAGCAGCTTTAATCCCAGCACTAATGGTCAGTTGATATTCAAAATCATTGCAGGCCTCTAAATGACACGTGCCCTGAAAACAAATCCTGGGGTCACATATCGACCAAAAAATTCAAAGGACGTCCATATTTCAAAACGACCGTTTCAAAAGGCATATTTTACGCACATTAGTGTTCTGCTTCTTTTCCTTTCTTTCCTTTTTTGTTAAAAAACACGGGAATGGAAAAAGGCAAACCTCAGAATGGGCGAAAATCTTTGCAAACGTATCAATGGACACAGGTTCAATCTCCAATATATATAAACAGCTCATGCAGCTTAATATTAAAAAAACAAACATCCAAAAAAAAAATGGGCAGAAGATCTAAAGAGACGTTTCTTCAAAGGAGACACAGAGATGGCCAAGACGCACATGAAAAGCTGCTCAACAGCACTAATTATTAGAGAAATGCAAACCAAAACTACAATGAGGTATCACCTCACACCCGTTAGAATCGGCATCATCAGAAAATCTACAAGCAACAAATTCTGTGGAGTGTGTGGACAAAAGGAGCCCTCTTCCACTATTGGTGGGAATGTAAATTGATACAGTCACTATGGAGAACAGTATGGAGTTTCCTTAAAAAAACTAGAAATAGAATTACCATCTGATCCAGCAATCCCACTTCTGGGTATATACCCAGAGAAAACCGTAAATCTAAAAGGCATATTCACCACAATGTTCATTGCAGCACTATTTACAATAGCCAGGTAATGGAAGCAACCTAAATGCCCACAGACAGATGAATGGATAAAGATGTGGTACATATATAAAATGGAATATTACTCGGCCATAAAAAGGAATGAAACTGGGTCATTTTTAGAGACATCGATGGATCGAGAGACTGTCATACAGAATGAAGTAAGTCAGAAAGAGGAAAACAAATATTGTCTATTAATGCATATATGTGGAGCCTAAAAAATGGTACAGATGAACTGGTTTGCAGGGAAGAAATAGAGACACAGAGGTAGAGAACAAACGTATGGACACCAAGTGTGGGAACCCATGGGGTGGTGGTGGTGGGATGAGTTGGGAGTTTGGGATTGACCTGAATACATATATATGCATGAAGTACATAACTAATAATAACGTGCTGTATAAAAAAATAAATAAAATTAAATTTCAAATTTTAAAAAATAAAATTTAAAAATAAAACAGAAAAAAAGTTCTTCCCGTGACACAGATGTATTTATAGGAATGAATTATTTCCATGCTTATATCTATAAATACATAAAAGAGGAATAAAATCTAACTTGAAACATAAAAGAAAAAAAAAAGTGAACCCACGAGTTATACAGAGGAAAACCCTATCACGGCACTTGCTCCAGCGGTAAACAATTCTGAAATTGGTCAGAGGTGGGGAACCATCTCCCATACAGCCAGCAACCCACACCCCACGCAAGGAGCGTCCTCATTGCAAAGCTGGGGGACCGTGCCGAGGCATCTGTGAGTAAACGTGAGCTGAGCCCCAGGCCAGCTGCTGCTGAACTGTCCCTACCCTTCCCAGGTAAAACACCTGAATATATACAAGGGCTTGAAAGCCTAGAGGAAGGAGCGTGGAGCCACACAAGCGACAGCACGCAGGCCAACATGGTGCCTGCAGGACAGCCAGGGTGGTCCTGGGTCCTGGCGCTCTTCCAGAAGCTTTCCATTGCCCTGCCTGAGATACCCCTCATGTCCCGGCCCCCACTGCTTTTTTCCTTCCTCACCTCTGTCCGGAGAGAAATTCCAGCGGAAGGTATGTGTGACATCCTCTTCTTTACAGGCGGCAGCCTGGCAACTCCTGCAGAAAGGCCAGCAGAACCCCACTCACACCGGGCCACCCACAAAGCTGTGGCTCCTCACTCCCTCCCACCAGCACAGCCCCGAGACTGCTGACGGGGCAGAGAATATGGAGTCAGGGACAGCTTCAGGGGCTATTGCTGCCTGGAGCTCTGTTTATATTGACCTCAACGAGGCACACCTGGGGAGGGCGGGCCGGCAGGGTAAGGCTGCCCAGGTCAGCTAATCCACAACCCTCAGGTAATCACATTGTTGAAAATGGACCCCACTAAGGCAGAAGAGAAGCCAAGGAAAAAAAGGACACAATGCCATTTGCAGCACCGTAGATGTGTCTAGAACTATTCACGTGACTTGTAGTAAGTCAGAAAGTGAAAGACACATATCATATCATATCACTTATAGGTGTTACCTAAAAACGGATACCAGGGCAGATATTTCCACGGAGAAGGGCAATCACAGATTCATTAAACAAACTTATGGTTCACCAATGGAAAGGTGTGAGGATTGGTTTCATTACGATATCGGGGTTAACAGACATATACAAACACAGGTGACATATATAATCACCAAAGACCTACAGAATACCAAGAGAGGACTACTCAACATTCTCTCATAACGTACATGGGAAAAGGCTCCCAGGAAGAACAGTCATCTGTATATGTGTAAAAGAACCACATCTTCCACACCTACAACAAGCCAAACATTGTAATCAAACTTGCTGTAATAAAAAATAAAAAATTAAATTAAAAACACGAACAAGAAGTAGTGAGACAAACGTGAGGGGCTTTCTCCTGGCACATTCCATTCTAAACTCCAATCTAGAACACCACTTCCACTGAGGCTCTCTTGCCCTAGTAACCAGATTTGGTAAGGGTGAACTGCTGCCACCTTGTGGCCGTTTCACACAACAGCAGCTTTAATCCCAGCGCTAATGGTCAGTTGATATTCAAAATCATTGCAGGCCTGTAAATGACACCTGCCCTGAAAACAAATCCTGGGGTCACATATCGACCAAAAAATTCAAAGGACGTCCATATTTCAAAACGACCGTTTCAAAAGGCATATTTTACGCACATTAGTGTTCTGCTTCTTTTCCTTTCTTTCCTTTTTTGTTAAAAAAACACGGGAATGGAAAAAGGCATCCCTCAGAATGGGCGAAAATCGATGCAGACGAATCAATGGACAGAGGTTTAATCTCCAATATATATAAACAGCTCATGCAGCTTAATATTAAAAAAACAAACAACGCAATACAAAAATGGGCAGAAGATCTAAAGAGACGTTTCTTCAAATAAGACACAGAGATGGCCAAGACACACATGAAAAGCTGCTCAACAGCACTAATTATTAGAGAAATGCTAATCAAAACTACAATGAGGTATCACCTCACACCTGTTAGAATCGGCATCATCAGAAAATCTACAAACAACCAATTCTGGGGAGGGTGTGGACAAAAGGAGCCCTCTTCCACTATTGGTGGGAATGTAAATTGATACAGTCACTATGGAGAACAGTATGGAGTTTCCTTAAAAAAACTAGAAATAGAATTACCATCTGATCCAGCAATCCCACTTCTGGGCATATACCCAGAGAAAACCGTATTTCAAAAAGGCACATTCACCACAATGTTCGTTGCAGCACTATTTACAATAGCCAGGTAATGGAAGCAACCTAAATGCCCACAGACAGATGAATGGATAAAGATGTGGTACATATATAAAATGGAATATAACTCGGCCATAAAAAGGAATGAAACTGGGTCATTTGTAGAGACATTGTTGGATCGACAGACTGTCATACAGAATGAAGTAAGTCAGAAAGAGGAAAACAAATATTGTATATTAATGCATATATGTGGAGCCTAAAAATGGTACAGATGAACTGGTTTGCAGGGAAGTAATAGAGACATAGAGGTAGAGAACAAATGTGTGGACACCAAGTGTGGGAAGTCATGGGGTGGTGGTGGTGGGATGAGTTGGGAGTTTGGGATTGACCTGTATACATGTATATGCATAAAATACATAACTAATAATAACGTGCTGTATAAAAAAAATAAATAAAATTAAATTTCAAAATTTTAAAAAATAAAATTTAAAAATAAAACAGAAAAAAGTTCTTCCCGTCACACAGATGTATTTATAGGAATGAATTATTTCCATGCTTATATCTATAAATACATAAAAGAGGAATAAAATCTAACTTGAACCATAAAAGAAAAAAAAAAAAACCTGAACCCACGAGTTATACAGAGGAAAACCCTATCAGGGCACTTGCTCCAGCGGTAAACAATTCTGAAATTGGTCAGAGGTTGGGAACCATCTCCCATACAGCCAGCAACTGACCCCCACGCAAGGAGCATCCTCATTGCAAAGCTGGAGGACCGTGCCGAGGCATCTGTGAGTAAACATGAGCTGAACCCCAGGCCAGCTGCTGCTGAACTGTTCCCACCCTTTCCAGGTAAAACACCTGAATATGTGCAAGGGCTTGAAAGCCTAGAGGAAGGACCGTGGAGCCACACCAGCGACAGCACGCAGGCCAAATTGGTGCCTGCAGGCCAGCCAGGGTGGTCCTGGCCCCGGGCGCTCTTCCAGAAGCTTTCCATTGCCCTGCCTGAGATACCCCTCCTGTCCCGGCCCCCACTCCTTTGTTCCTTCCTCACCTCTGTCCGGAGAGAAATTCCAGCGGAAGGTATGTGTGACACAAACTCTTCTTTACAGGCGGCAGCCTGGCAACTCCTGAAGAAAGGCCAGCAGAACCCCACTCACACCGGGCCACCCACAAAGCTGTGGCCCCTCACCCCCTTCCACCAGCACAGCCCCGAGACTGCTGACGGGGCAGAGAATATGGAGTCAGGCACAGCTTCAGGGGCTATTGCTGCCTGGAGCGCTGTTTATATTGACCTCAACGAGGCACACCTGGGGAGGGCGGGCCGGCAGGGTAAGGCTGCCCAGGTCAGCTAATCCACAACCCTCAGGGAATCACATTGTTGATAATGGACCCCGCTAAGGCAGAAGAGAAGCCAAGGGAAAAAAGGACACAATGCCATTTGCAGCACCGTAGATGAGTTTAGAAGTAATCACGTGACTTCTAGTAAGTCAGAAAGTGGAAGACACATATCATATCATATCACTTATAGGTGTTACCTAAAAATGGATACCAGGGCAGATATTTCCACGGAGAAGGGCAATCACAGATTCATTAAACAAACTTATGGTTCACCAATGGAAAGGTGTGAGGATTGGTTTCATTACGATATTGGGGTTAACAGACATATACAAACACAGGTGACATATATAATCACCAAAGACCTACAGAATACCAAGACAGGACTACTCAACATTCTGTCATAACGTACCTGGGAAAAGGATCCCAGGAAGAACAGACATCTGTATATGTGTAAAAGAACCACATCTTCCACACCTACAACAAGCCAAACATTGTAATCAAACTTGCTGTAATAAAAAATAAAAAATTAAATTAAAAACACGAACAAGAAGTAGTGAGACAAACGTGAGGGGCTTTCTCCTGGCACATTCCATTCTAAACTCCAATCTAGAACACCACTTCCACTGAGGCTCTCTTGCCCTAGTAACCAGATTTGGTAAGGGTGAACTGCTGCCACCTTGTGGCCGTTTCACACAACAGCAGCTTTAATCCCAACGCTAATGGTCAGTTGATATTCAAAATCATTGCAGGCCTGTAAATGACACCTGCCCTGAAAACAAATCCTGGGGTCACATATCGACCAAAAAATTCAAAGGACGTCCTTATGTCAAAACGACCATTTCAAAAGGCATATTTTAGGCACATTAGTGTTCTGCTTCTTTTCCTTTCTTTCCTTTTTTGTTAAAAAACACGGGAATGGAAAAAGGCATCCCTCAGAATGGGCGAAAATCGTTGCAGACGAATCAATAGACAGAGGTTTAATCTCCAATATATATAAACAGCTCATGCAGCTTAATATTAAAAAAACAAACAACCCCCAAGAAAATGGGCAAAAGATCTAAAGAGACGTTTCTTCAAAGGAGACACAGAGATGGCCAAGACGCACATGAAAAGCTGCTCAACAGCACTAATTATTAGAGAAATGCAAATCAAAACTACAATGAGGTTTCACCTCACACCTGTTAGAATCGGCATCATCAGAGAATCTACAAACAACCAATTCTGGGGAGGGTGTGGACAAAAGGAGCCCTCTTCCACTATTGGTGGGAATGTAAATTGATACAGTCACTATGGAGAACAGTATGGAGTTTCCTTAAAAAATCTTGAAATAGAATTACCATCTGATCCAGCAATCCCACTTCTGGGCATATACCCAGAGAAAACCGTATTTCAAAAAGGCACATTCACCACAATGTTCGTTGCAGCACTATTTACAATAGCCAGGTAATGGAAGCAACCTAAATGCCCACAGACAGATGAATGGATAAAGATGTGGTACATATATAAAATGGAATATGACTCGGCCATAAAAAGGAATGAAACTGGGTCATTTGTAGAGACATCAATGGATCGAGAGACTGTCATACAGAATGAAGTAAGTCAGAAAGAGGAAAACAAATATTGTATATTAATGCATATATGTGGAGCCTAAAAATAGTACAGATGAACTGGTTTGCTGGGAAGAAATAGAGACACAGAGGTAGAGAACAAACGTATGGACACCAAGTGTGGGAAGCCATGGGGTGGTGGTGGTGGGATGAGTTGGGAGTTTGGGATTGACCTGTATACATGTATATGCATAAAATACATAACTAACAATAACGTGTTGTATAAAAAAAATAAATAAAATTAAATTTCAAAATTTTAAAAAATAAAATTTAAAAATAAAACAGAAAAAAGATCTTCCCGTCACACAGATGTATTTATAGGAATGAATTATTTCCATGCTTATATCTATAAATACATAAAAGAGGAATAAAATCTAACTTGAAACATAAAAGAAAAAAAAACCTGAACCCACGAGTTATACAGAGGAAAACCCTATCAGGGCACTTGCTCCAGCGGTAAACAATTCTGAAATTGGGCAGAGGTTGGGAACCATCTCCCATACAGCCAGCAACTGACCCCCACACAAGGAGCATCCTCATTGCAAAGCTGGGGAACAGTGCCGAGGCATCTGTGAGTAAACGTGAGCTGAGCCCCAGGCCAGCTGCTGCTGAACTGTTCCCACCCTTTCCATGTAAAACACCTGAATATGTACAAGGGCTTGAAAGCCTAGAGGAAGGACCCTGGAGCCACACCAGCGACAGCACGCAGGCCAACTTGGTGCCTGCAGGCCAGCCAGGGTGGTCCTGGCCCCGGGCGCTCTTCCAGAAGCTTTCCATTGCCCTGCCTGAGATACCCCTCCTGTCCCGGCCCCCACTCCTTTTTTCCTTCCTCACCTCTGTCCGGAGAGAAATTCCATCGGAAGGTATGGGTGACACATCCTCTTCTTTACAGACGGCAGCCTGGCAACTCCTGCAGAAAGGCCAGCAGAGCCCCACTCACACCGGGCCACCCACAAAGCTGTGGCCCCTCACTCCCTCCCACCAGCACAGCCCCGAACCTGCTGACGGGGCAGAGAATATGGAGTCAGGCACAGCTTCAGGGGCTATTGCTGCCTGGAGCTCTGTTTATATTGACCTCAACGAGGCACACCTGGGGAGGGCGGGCCGGCAGGGTAAGGCTGCCCAGGTCAGCTAATCCACAACCCTCAGGGAATCACATTGTTGAAAATGGACCCCGCTAAGGCAGAAGAGGAGCCAAGGGAAAAAAGGACACAATGCCATTTGCAGCACCGTACATGAGTCTAGAAGTAATCACGTGACTTGTAGTAAGTGAGAAATTGAAAGACACATATCATATCATATCACTTATAGGTGTTAACTAAAAATGGATACCAGGGCAGATATTTCCACGGAGAAGGGCAATCACAGATTCATTAAACAAACTTATGTTTCACCAATGGAAAGGTGTGAGGATTGGTTTCATTATGATATCGGGGTTAACACACATATACAAACACAGGTGACATATATAATCACCAAAGACCTACAGAATACCAAGAGAGGACTACTCAACATTCTGTCATAACGTACATGGGAAAAGGATCCCAGGAAGAACAGACATCTGTATATGTGTAAAAGAACCACATCTTCCACACCTACAACAAGCCAAACATTGTAATCAAACTGGCTGTAATAAAAAATATAAAAAATTAAATTAAAAACACGAACAAGAATTAGTGAGACAAACTTGAGGGGCTTTCTCCTGGCACATTCCATTCTAAATTCCAATCTAGAACATCACTTCCACTGAGGCTCTGTTGCCCTAGTAACCACATTTGGTAAGGGAGAACTGCTGCCACCTTGTGGCCGTTTCACACAACAGCAGCTTTAATCCCAGCACTAATGGTCAGTTGATATTCAAAATCATTGCAGGCCTCTAAATGACACGTGCCCTGAAAACAAATCCTGGGGTCACATATCGACCAAAAAATTCAAAGGACGTCCATATTTCAAAACGACCGTTTCAAAAGGCATATTTTACGCACATTAGTGTTCTGCTTCTTTTCCTTTCTTTCCTTTTTTGTTAAAAAACACGGGAATGGAAAAAGGCAAACCTCAGAATGGGCGAAAATCTTTGCAAACGTATCAATGGACACAGGTTCAATCTCCAATATATATAAACAGCTCATGCAGCTTAATATTAAAAAAACAAACATCCAAAAAAAAATGGGCAGAAGATCTAAAGAGACGTTTCTTCAAAGGAGACACAGAGATGGCCAAGACGCACATGAAAAGCTGCTCAACAGCACTAATTATTAGAGAAATGCAAATCAAAACTACAATGAGGTATCACCTCACACCCGTTAGAATCGGCATCATCAGAAAATCTACAAGCAACAAATTCTGTGGAGTGTGTGGACAAAAGGAGCCCTCTTCCACTATTGGTGGGAATGTAAATTGATACAGTCACTATGGAGAACAGTATGGAGTTTCCTTAAAAAAACTAGAAATAGAATTACCATCTGATCCAGCAATACCACTTCTGGGTATATACCCAGAGAAAACCGTAAATCTAAAAGGCATATTCACCACAATGTTCATTGCAGCACTATTTACAATAGCCAGGTAATGGAAGCAACCTAAATGCCCACAGACAGATGAATGGATAAAGATGTGGTACATATATAAAATGGAATATTACTCGGCCATAAAAAGGAATGAAACTGGGTCATTTGTAGAGACATCGATGGATCGAGAGACTGTCATACAGAATGAAGTAAGTCAGAAAGAGGAAAACAAATATTGTCTATTAATGCATATATGTGGAGCCTAAAAAATGGTACAGATGAACTGGTTTGCAGGGAAGAAATAGAGACACAGAGGTAGAGAACAAACGTATGGACACCAAGTGTGGGAACCCATGGGGTGGTGGTGGTGGGATGAGTTGGGAGTTTGGGATTGACCTGAATACATATATATGCATGAAGTACATAACTAATAATAACGTGCTGTATAAAAAAATAAATAAAATTAAATTTCAAATTTTAAAAAATAAAATTTAAAAATAAAACAGAAAAAAAGTTCTTCCCGTGACACAGATGTATTTATAGGAATGAATTATTTCCATGCTTATATCTATAAATACATAAAAGAGGAATAAAATCTAACTTGAAACATAAAAGAAAAAAAAAAGTGAACCCACGAGTTATACAGAGGAAAACCCTATCACGGCACTTGCTCCAGCGGTAAACAATTCTGAAATTGGTCAGAGGTGGGGAACCATCTCCCATACAGCCAGCAACCCACACCCCACGCAAGGAGCGTCCTCATTGCAAAGCTGGGGGACCGTGCCGAGGCATCTGTGAGTAAACGTGAGCTGAGCCCCAGGCCAGCTGCTGCTGAACTGTCCCTACCCTTCCCAGGTAAAACACCTGAATATGTACAAGGGCTTGAAAGCCTAGAGGAAGGAGCGTGGAGCCACACAAGCGACAGCACGCAGGCCAACATGGTGCCTGCAGGACAGCCAGGGTGGTCCTGGGTCCTGGCGCTCTTCCAGAAGCTTTCCATTGCCCTGCCTGAGATACCCCTCATGTCCCGGCCCCCACTGCTTTTTTCCTTCCTCACCTCTGTCCGGAGAGAAATTCCAGCGGAAGGTATGTGTGACATCCTCTTCTTTACAGGCGGCAGCCTGGCAACTCCTGCAGAAAGGCCAGCAGAACCCCACTCACACCGGGCCACCCACAAAGCTGTGGCTCCTCACTCCCTCCCACCAGCACAGCCCCGAGACTGCTGACGGGGCAGAGAATATGGAGTCAGGGACAGCTTCAGGGGCTATTGCTGCCTGGAGCTCTGTTTATATTGACCTCAACGAGGCACACCTGGGGAGGGCGGGCCGGCAGGGTAAGGCTGCCCAGGTCAGCTAATCCACAACCCTCAGGTAATCACATTGTTGAAAATGGACCCCACTAAGGCAGAAGAGAAGCCAAGGAAAAAAAGGACACAATGCCATTTGCAGCACCGTAGATGTGTCTAGAACTATTCACGTGACTTGTAGTAAGTCAGAAAGTGAAAGACACATATCATATCATATCACTTATAGGTGTTACCTAAAAACGGATACCAGGGCAGATATTTCCACGGAGAAGGGCAATCACAGATTCATTAAACAAACTTATGGTTCACCAATGGAAAGGTGTGAGGATTGGTTTCATTACAATATCGGGGTTAACAGACATATACAAACACAGGTGACATATATAATCACCAAAGACCTACAGAATACCAAGAGAGGACTACTCAACATTCTGTCATAACGTACATGGGAAAAGGATCCCAGGAAGAACAGTCATCTGTATATGAGTAAAAGAACCACATCTTCCACACCTACAAGAAGCCAAACATTGTAATCAAACTTGCTGTAATAAAAAATAAAAAATTAAATTAAAAACACGAACAAGAATTAGTGAGACAAACGTGAGGGGCTTTCTCCTGGCACATTCCATTCTAAACTCCAATCTAGAACACCACTTCCACTGAGGCTCTCTTGCCCTAGTAACCACATTTGGTAAGGGAGAACTGCTGCCACCTTGTGGCCGTTTCACACAACAGCAGCTTTAATCCCAGCGCTAATGGTCAGTTGATATTCAAAATCATTGCAGGCCTGTAAATGACACGTGCCCTGAAAACAATTCCTGGGGTCACATATCGACCAAAAATTTCAAAGGACGTCCATATTTCAAAACGACCGTTTCAAAAGGCATATTTTACGCACATTAGTGTTCTGCTTCTTTCCCTTTCTTTCCTTTTTTGTTAAAAAACACGGGAATGGAAAAAGGCATCCCTCAGAATGGGCGAAAATCGTTGCAGACGAATCAAAGGTCAGAGGTTTAATCTCCAATATATATAAACAGCTCATGCAGCTTAATATTAAAAAAACAAACAACCCAAAAAAATGGGCAGAAGATCTAAAGAGACTTTTCTTCAAAGGAGACACAGAGATGGCCAAGACGCACGTGAAAAGCTGCTCAACAGCACTAATTATTAGAGAAATGCAAATCAAAACTACAATGAGGTATCACCTCACACCTGTTAGAATCGGCATCATCAGGAAATCTACAAACAACCAATTCTGGTGAGGGTGTGGACAAAAGGAGCCCTCTTCCACTATTGGTGGGAATGTAAATTGATACAGTCACTATGGAGAACAGTATGGAGTTTCCTTAAAAAAATTAGAAATAGAATTACCATCTGATCCAGCAATCCCACTTCTGGGCATATACCCAGAGAAAACCGTATTTCAAAAAGGCACATTCACCACAATGTTTGTTGCAGCACTATTTACAATAGCCAGGTAATTGAAGCAACCTAAATGCCCACAGACAGATGAATGGATAAAGATGTGGTACATATATAAAATGGAATATTACTCGGCCATAAAAAGGAATGAAACTGGGTCATTTGTAGAGACATCGATGGATCGAGAGACTGTCATACAGAATGAAGTAAGTCAGAAAGAGGAAAACAAATATTGTATATTAATGCATATATGTGGAGCCTAAAAATTGTACAGATGAACTGGTTTGCAGGGAAGAAATAGAGACACAGAGGTAGAGAACAAACGTATGGACACCAAGTGTGGGAAACCATGGGGTGGTGGTGGTGGGATGAGTTGGGAGATTGGGATTGACCTGTATACATGTATATGCATAAAATACATAACTAATAAATACCTGCTGTATAAAAACATAAATAAAATTATCTTTCAAATTTTAAAAAAAATAGAATTTAAAAATAAAACAGAAAAAAGTTCTTCTGTCACACAGATGTATTTATAGGAATGAATTATTTCAATGCTTATATCTATAAATACATAAAAGAGGAATAAAATCTAACTTGAACCATAAAAGAAAAAAAAAACCTGAACTCACGAGTTTTACAGAGGAAAACCCTATCTGGGCACTTGCTCCAGCGGTAAACAATTCTGAAATTGGTCAGAGGTGGGGAACCATCTCCCATACAGCCAGCAACCCAACCCCCACGCAAGGAGTGTCCTCATTGCAAAGCTGGGGGATCGTGCCGAGGCATCTGTGAGTAAACATGAGCTGAGCCCCAGGCCAGCTGCTGCTGAACTGTTCCCACCCTTTCCAGGTAAAACACCTGAATATGTACAAGGGCTTGAAAGCCTAGAGGAAGGGCCGTGGAGCCACACCAGCGACAGCACGCAGTCCAACTTGCTGCCTGCAGGCCAGCCAGGGTGGTCATGGCCCCGGGATCTCTTCCAGAAGATTTCCATTGCCCTGCCTGTGATACCCCTCCTGTCCCGGCCCCCACTGCTTTTTTCCTTCCTCACCTCTGTCCGGAGAGATATTCCAGCGGAAGGTATGGGTGACACATCCTCTTCTTTACAGACGGCAGCCTGGCAACTCCTGCAGAAAGGCCAGCAGAGCCCCACTCACACCGGGCCACCCACAAAGCTGTGGCCCCTCACTCCCTCCCACCAGCACAGCCCCGAACCTGCTGACGGGGCAGAGAATATGGAGTCAGGCACAGCTTCAGGGGCTATTGCTGCCTGGAGCTCTGTTTATATTGACCTCAACGAGGCACATCTGGGGAGGGCGGGCCGGCAGGGTAAGGCTGCCCAGGTCAGCTAATCCACAACCCTCAGGGAATCACATTGTTGAAAATGGACCTCGCTAAGGCAGAAGAGAAGCCAAGGGAAAAAAGGACACAATGCCATTTGCAGCACCGTAGATGAGTCTAGAAGTAATCACGTGACTTGTAGTATGTGAGAAATTGAAAGACACATATCATATCATATCACTTATAGGTGTTACCTAAAAATGGATACCAGGGCAGATATTTCCACGGAGAAGGGCAATCACAGATTCATTAAACAAACTTATGGTTCACCAATGGAAAGGTGTGAGGATTGGTTTCATTTCGATATCGGGGTTAACACACATATACAAACATAGGTGACATATATAATCACCAAAGACCTACAGAATACCAAGAGAGGACTACTCAACTCTGTCATAACGTACATGGGAAAAGGATCCCAGGAAGAACAGACATCTGTATATGTGTAAAAGAACCACATCTTCCACACCTACAACAAGCCAAACATTGTAATCAAACTGGCTGTAATAAAAAATATAAAAAATTAAATTAAAAAAACGAACAAGAATTAGTGAGACAAACATGAGGGGCTTTCTACTGGCACATTCCATTCTAAATTCCAATCTAGAACATCACTTCCACTGAGGCTCTGTTGCCCTAGTAACCACATTTGGTAAGGGAGAACTGCTGCCACCTTGTGGCCGTTTCACACAACAGCAGCTTTAATCCCAGCACTAATGGTCAGTTGATATTCAAAATCATTGCAGGCCTGTAAATGACACCTGCCCTGAAAACAAATCCTGGGGTCACATATCGACCAAAAAATTCAAAGGACGTCCATATTTCAAAACGACCGTTTCAAAAGGCATATTTTACGCACATTAGTGTTCTGCTTCTTTTCCTTTCTTTCCTTTTTTGTTAAAAAAAACGGGAATGGAAAAAAGCATCCCTCAGAATGGGCGAAAATCGTTGCAAACGAATCAATGGACAGAGGTTTAATCTCCAATATATATAAACAGCTCATGCAGCTTAATATTAAAAAACAAACAACCCAATACAAAAATGGGCAGAAGATCTAAAGAGACGTTTCTTCAAAGGAGAGACAGAAATGGCCAAGACGCACATGAAAAGCTGCTCAACAGCACTAATTATTAGAGAAATGCAAATCAAAACTACAATGAGGTATCACCTCACACCCGTTAGAATCGGCATCATCAGAAAATCTACAAGCAACAAATTCTGTGGAGTGTGTGGACAAAAGGAGCCCTCTTCCACTATTGGTGGGAATGTAAATTGATACAGTCACTATGGAGAACAGTATGGAGTTTCCTTAAAAAAACTAGAAATAGAATTACCATCTGATCCAGCAATACCACTTCTGGGTATATACCCAGAGAAAACCGTAAATCTAAAAGGCATATTCACCACAATGTTCATTGCAGCACTATTTACAATAGCCAGGTAATGGAAGCAACCTAAATGCCCACAGACAGATGAATGGATAAAGATGTGGTACATATATAAAATGGAATATGACTCGGCCATAAAAAGGAATGAAACTGGGTCATTTGTAGAGACATCGATGGATCGAGAGACTGTCATACAGAATGAAGTAAGTCAGAAAGAGGAAAACAAATATTGTATATTAATGCATATATGTGGAGCCTAAAAAATGGTACAGATGAACTGGTTTGCAGGGAAGAAATAGAGACACAGAGGTAGAGAACAAACGTATGGACACCAAGTGTGGGAAGCCATGGGGTGGTGGTGGTGGGATGAGTTGGGAGTTTGGGATTGATCTGTATACATGTATATGCATAAAATACATAACTAATAATAACGTGCTGTATAAAAAAATAAATAAAATTTCAAAATTTTAAAAAATAAAATTTAAAAATAAAACAGAAAAAAGTTCTTCCCGTCACACAGATGTATTTATAGGAATGAATTATTTCCATGCTTATATCTATAAATACATAAAAGAGGAATAAAATCTAACTTGAACCATAAAAGAAAAACAAATCCTGAACCCACGAGTTATACAGAGGAAAACCCTATCAGGGCACTTGCTCCAGTGGTAAACAATTCTGAAATTGGTCAGAGGTGGGGAATCATCTCCCATACAGCCAGCAACCCACCCCCCACGCAAGGAGCATCCTCATTGCAAAGCTGGGGGACCGTGCCGAGGCATCTGTGAGTAAACGTGAGCTGATCCCCAGGCCAGCTGCTGCTGAACTGTTCCCACCCTTTCCAGGTAAAACACCTGAATATGTACAAGGGCTTGAAAGCCTAGAGGAAGGACCGTGGAGCCACACCAGCGACAGCACGCAGGCCAACTTCGTGCCTGCAGGCCAGCTAGGGTGGTCCTGGCCCCGGGCGCTCTTCCAGAAGCTTACCATTGCTCTGCCTGAAAAACCCCTCCTTCCCGGACCCCACTGCTTTTTTCGTTCCTCACCTCTGTCCGGAGAGAAATTCCAGCGGAAGGTATGGGTGACACATCCTCTTCTTTACAGGCGGCAGCCTGGCAACTCCTGCAGAAAGGCCAGCAGAACCCCACTCACACCGGGCCACCCACAAAGCTGTGGCCCCTCACTCCCTCCCACCAGCACAGCCCCGAGACTGCTGACGGGGCAGAGAATATGGAGTCAGGCACAGCTTCAGGGGCTATTGCTGCCTGGAGCTCTGTTTATATTGACTTCAACGAGGCAAACCTGGGGAGGGCGGGCCGGCAGGGTAAGGCTGCCCAGGTCAGCTAATCCACAACCCTCAGGGAATCACATTGTTGAAAATGGACCTCGCTAAGGCAGAAGAGAAGCCAAGGGAAAAAAGGACACAATGCCATTTGCAGCACCGTAGATGAGTCTAGAAGTAATCACGTGACTTGTAGTAAGTCAGAAAGTGAAAGACACATACCATATCATATCACTTATAGGTGTTACCTAAAAATGGATACCAGGGCAGATATTTCCACGGAGAAGGGCAATCACAGATTCATTAAACAAACTTATGGTTCACCAATGGAAAGGTGTGAGGTTTGGTTTCATTACGATATCGGGGTTAACAGACATATACAAACACAGGTGACATATATAATCACCAAAGACCTACAGAATACCAAGAGAGGACTACTCAACATTCTGTCATAACGTATATGGGAAACGGATCCCAGGAAGAACAGACATCTGTATATGTGTAAAAGAACCACATCTTCCACACCTACAACAAGCCAAACATTGTAATCAAACTTGCTGTAATAAAAAATAAAAAACTTAAATTAAAAACACGAACAAGAAGTAGTGAGACAAACGTGAGGGGCTTTCTCCTGGCACATTCCATTCTAAACTCCAATCTAGAACACCACTTCCACTGAGGCTCTCTTGCCCTAGTAACCAGATTTGGTAAGGGTGAACTGCTGCCACCTTGTGGCCGTTTCACACAACAGCAGCTTTAATCCCAACGCTAATGGTCAGTTGATATTCAAAATCATTGCAGGCCTGTAAATGACACCTGCCCTGAAAACAAATCCTGGGGTCACATATCGACCAAAAAATTCAAAGGACGTCCATATTTCAAAACGACCGTTTCAAAAGGCATATTTTACGCACATTAGTGTTCTGCTTCTTTTCCTTTCTTTCCTTTTTTGTTAAAAAACACGGGAATGGAAAAAGGCAAACCTCAGAATGGGCGAAAATCGTTGCAAACGAATCAATGGACACAGGTTCAATCTCCAATATATATAAACAGCTCATGCAGCTTAATATTAAAAAAACAAACATCCCCCCAAAAAAATGGGCAGAAGATCTAAAGAGACGTTTCTTCAAAGGAGACACAGAGATGGCCAAGACGCACATGAAAAGCTGCTCAACAGCACTAATTATTAGAGAAATGCAAATCAAAACTACAATGAGGTATCACCTCACACCTGTTAGAATCGGCATCATCAGAAAATCTACAAACAACCAATTCTGGGGAGGGTGTGGACAAAAGGAGCCCTCTTCCACTATTGGTGGGAATGTAAATTGATACAGTCACTATGGAGAACAGTATGGAGTTTCCTTAAAAAAACTAGAAATAGAATTACCATCTGATCCAGCAATCCCACTTCTGGGCATATACCCAGAGAAAACCGTATTTCAAAAAGGCACATTCACCACAATGTTCGTTGCAGCACTATTTACAATAGCCAGGTAATGGAAGCAACCTAAATGCCCACAGACAGATGAATGGATAGAGATGTGGTACATATATAAAATGGAATATGACTCGGCCATAAAAAGGAATGAAACTGGGTCATTTGTAGAGACATCGATGGATCGAGAGACTGTCATACAGAATGAAGTAAGTCAGAAAGAGGAAAACAAATATTGTCTATTAACGCATATATGTGGAGCCTAAAAATGGTACAGATGAACTGGTTTTCAGGGAAGAAATAGAGACACAGAGGTAGAGAACAAACGTATGGACACCAAGTGTGGGAAGCCATGGGGTGGTGGTGGTGGGATGAGTTGGGAGTTTGGGATTGATCTGTATACATGTATATGCATAAAATACATAACTAATAATAACGTGCTGTATAAAAAAATAAATAAAATTTCAAAATTTTAAAAAATAAAATTTAAAAATAAAACAGAAAAAAGTTCTTCCCGTCACACAGATGTATTTATAGGAATGAATTATTTCCATGCTTATATCTATAAATACATAAAAGAGGAATAAAATCTAACTTGAACCATAAAAGAAAAACAAATCCTGAACCCACGAGTTATACAGAGGAAAACCCTATCAGGGCACTTGCTCCAGTGGTAAACAATTCTGAAATTGGTCAGAGGTGGGGAATCATCTCCCATACAGCCAGCAACCCACCCCCCACGCAAGGAGCATCCTCATTGCAAAGCTGGGGGACCGTGCTGAGGCATCTGTGAGTAAATGTGAGCTGAGCCCCAGGCCAGATGCTGCTGAACTGTTCCCACCCTTTCCAGGTAAAACACCTGAATATGTACAAGGGCTTGAAAGCCTAGAGGAAGGACCGTGGAGCCACACCAGCGACAGCACGCAGGCCAACTTCGTGCCTGCAGGCCAGCTAGGGTGGTCCTGGCCCCGGGCGCTCTTCCAGAAGCTTTCCATTGCCCTGCCTGAAAAACCCCTCCTTCCCGGACCCCACTGCTTTTTTCGTTCCTCACCTCTGTCCGGAGAGAAATTCCAGCGGAAGGTATGGGTGACACATCCTCTTCTTTACAGGCGGCAGCCTGGCAACTCCTGCAGAAAGGCCAGCAGAACCCCACTCACACCGGGCCACCCACAAAGCTGTGGCCCCTCACTCCCTCCCACCAGCACAGCCCCGAGACTGCTGACGGGGCAGAGAATATGGAGTCAGGCACAGCTTCAGGGGCTATTGCTGCCTGGAGCTCTGTTTATATTGACTTCAACGAGGCACACCTGGGGAGGGCGGGCCGGCAGGGTAAGGCTGCCCAGGTCAGCTAATCCACAACCCTCAGGGAATCACATTGTTGAAAATGGACCTCGCTAAGGCAGAAGAGAAGCCAAGGGAAAAAAGGACACAATGCCATTGGCAGCACCGTAGATGAGTCTAGAAGTAATCACGTGACTTGTAGTAAGTCAGAAAGTGAAAGACACATACCATATCATATCACTTATAGGTGTTACCTAAAAATGGATACCAGGGCAGATATTTCCACGGAGAAGGGCAATCACAGATTCATTAAACAAACTTATGGTTCACCAATGGAAAGGTGTGAGGATTGGTTTCATTACGATATCGGGGTTAACAGACATATACAAACACAGGTGACATATATAATCACCAAAGACCTACAGAATACCAAGAGAGGACTACTCAACATTCTGTCATAACGTACATGGGAAACGGATCCCAGGAAGAACAGTCATCTGCATATGTGTAAAAGAACCACATCTTCCACACCTACAAGAAGCCAAACATTGTAATCAAACTTGCTGTAATAAAAAATAAAAATTAAATTAGAAACACGAACAAGAAGTAGTGAGACAAACGTGAGGGGCTTTCTCCTGGCACATTCCATTCTAAACTCCAATCTAGAACACCACTTCCACTGAGGCTCTCTTGCCCTAGTAAAAAGATTTGTTAAGGGTGAACTGCTGCCACCTTGTGGCCGTTTCACACAACAGCAGCTTTAATCCCAGCGCTAATGGTCAGTTGATATTCAAAATCATTGCAGGCCTGTAAATGACACCTGCCCTGAAAACAAATCCTGGGGTCACATATCGACCAAAAAATTCAAAGGACGTCCATATTTCAAAACGACCGTTTCAAAAGGCATATTTTACGCACATTAGTGTTCTGCTTCTTTTCCTTTCTTTCCTTTTTTGTTAAAAAACACGGGAATGGAAAAAGGCATCCCTCAGAATGGGCGAAAATCTTTGCAGACGAATCAATGGACAGAGGTTTAATCTCCAATATATATAAACAGCTCATGCAGCTTAATATTAAAAAAACAAACAACCCCAAAAAAATGGGCAGAAGATCTAAAGAGACGTTTCTTCAAAGGAGACACAGAGATGGCCAAGACGCACGTGAAAAGCTGCTCAACAGCACTAATTATTAGAGAAATGCAAATCAAAACTACAATGAGGTATCACCTCACACCTTTTAGAATCGGCATCATCAGGAAATCTACAAACAACCAATTCTGGGGAGGGTGTGGACAAAAGGAGCCCTCTTCCACTATTGGTGGGAATGTAAATTGATACAGTCACTATGGAGAACAGTATGGAGTTTCCTTAAAAAAATTAGAAATAGAATTACCATCTGATCCAGCAATCCCACTTCTGTGCATATACCCAGAGAAAACCGTATTTCAAAAAGGCACATTCACCACAATGTTTGTTGCAGCACTATTTACAATAGCCAGGTAATGGAAGCAACCTAAATGCCCACAGACAGATGAATGGATAAAGATGTGGTACATATATAAAATGGAATATTACTCGGCCATAAAAAGGAATGAAACTGGGTCATTTGTAGAGACATCGATGGATCGAGAGACTGTCATACAGAATGAAGTAAGTCAGAAAGAGGAAAACAAATATTGTATATTAATGCATATATGTGGAGCCTAAAAATGGTACAGATGAACTGGTTTGCAGGGAAGAAATAGAGACACAGAGGTAGAGAACAAACGTATGGACACCAAGTGTGGGAAGCCATGGGGTGGTGGTGGTGGGATGAGTTGGGAGTTTGGGATTGACCTGTATACATGTATATGCATAAAATACATAACTAATAATAACGTGCTGTATAAAAAAATAAATAAAATTAAATTTCAAAATTTTAAAAAATAAAATTTAAAAATAAAACAGAAAAAAGTTCTTCCCGTCACACAGATGTATTTATAGGAATGAATTATTTCCATGCTTATATCTATAAATACATAAAAGAGGAATAAAATCTAACTTGAACGATAAAAGAAGAAAAAAGTGAACCCACGAGTTATACAGAGGAAAACCCTATCACGGCACTTGCTCCAGCGGTAAACAATTCTGAAATTGGTCAGAGGTGGGGAACCCTCTCCCATACAGCCAGCAACCCACCCCCCACGCAAGGAGCGTCCTCATTGCAAAGCTGGGGGACCGTGCCGAGGCATCTGTGAGTAAACGTGAGTTGAGCCCCAGGCCAGCTGCTGCTGAACTGTCCCCACCCTTTCCAGGTAAAACACTTGAATATGTACAAGGGCTTGAAACCCTAGAGGAAGGACTGTGGAGCCACACCAGCGACAGCACGCAGGCCAACTTGGTGCCTGCAGGCCAGCCAGGGTGGTCCTGGACCCTGGCGCTCTTCCAGAAGCTTTCCATTGCCCTGCCTGAGATACCCCTCCTGTCCCGGCCCCCACTGCTTTTTTCCTTCCTCACCTCTGTCCGGAGAGAAATTCCAGCGGAAGGTATGTGTGACACATCCTCTTCTTTACAGGCGGCAGCCTGGCAACTCCTGCAGAAAGGCCAGCAGAACCCCACTCACACCGGGCCACCCACAAAGCTGTGGCTCCTCACTCCCTCCCACCAGCACAGCCCCGAGACTGCTGACGGGGCAGAGAATATGGAGTCAGGCACAGCTTCAGGGGCTATTGCTGCCTGGAGCTCTGTTTATATTGACCTCAACGAGGCACACCTGGGGAGGGCGGGCCGGCAGGTTAAGGCTGCCCAGGTCAGCTAATCCACAACCCTCAGGGAATCACATTGTTGAAAATGGACCCCACTAAGGCAGAAGAGAAGCCAAGGAAAAAAGGACACAATGTCATTTGCAGCACCGTAGATGTGTCTAGAAGTATTCACGTGACTTGTAGTAAGTCAGAAAGTGAAAGACACATATCATATCATATCACTTATAGGTGTTACCTAAAAATGGATACCAGGGCAGATATTTCCACGGAGAAGGGCAATCACAGATTCATTAAACAAACTTATCGTTCACCAATGGAAAGGTGTGAGGATTGGTTTCATTACGATATCGGGGTTAACAGACATATACAAACACAGGTGACATATATAATCACCAAAGACCTACAGAATACCAAGAGAGGACTACTCAACATTCTGTCATAACGTACATGGGAAAAGGATCCCAGGAAAAACAGTCATCTGTATATGTGTAAAAGAACCACATCTTCCACACCTACAAGAAGCCAAACATTGTAATCAAACTTGCTGTAATAAAAAATAAAAATTAAATTAGAAACACGAACAAGAAGTAGTGAGACAAACGTGAGGGGCTTTCTCCTGGCACATTCCATTCTAAACTCCAATCTAGAACACCACTTCCACTGAGGCTCTCTTGCCCTAGTAACCAGATTTGGTAAGGGTGAACTGCTGCCACCTTGTGGCCGTTTCACACAACAGCAGCTTTAATCCCAGCGCTAATGGTCAGTTGATATTCAAAATCATTGCAGGCCTGTAAATGACACCTGGCCTGAAAACAAATCCTGGGGTCACATATCGACCAAAAAATTCAAAGGACGTCCATATTTCAAAACGACCGTTTCAAAAGGCATATTTTACGCACATTAGTGTTCTGCTTCTTTTCCTTTCTTTCCTTTTTTGTTAAAAAACACGGGAATGGAAAAAGGCATCCCTCAGAATGGGCGAAAATCGTTGCAGACGAATCAATGGACAGAGGTTTAATCTCCAATATATATAAACAGCTCATGCAGCTTAATATTAAAAAAACAAACAACCCAAAAAAAATGGGCAGAAGATCTAAAGAGAAGTTTCTTCAAAGGAGACACAGAGATGGCCAAGACGCACGTGAAAAGCTGCTCAACAGCACTAATTATTAGAGAAATGCAAATCAAAACTACAATGAGGTATCACCTCACACCTGTTAGAATCGGCATCATCAGGAAATCTACAAACAACCAATTCTGGGGAGGGTGTGGACAAAAGGAGCCCTCTTCCACTATTGGTGGGAATGTAAATTGATACAGTCACTATGGAGAACAGTATGGAGTTTCCTTAAAAAAATTAGAAATAGAATTACCATCTGATCCAGCAATCCCACTTCTGGGCATATACCCAGAGAAAACCGTATTTCAAAAAGGCACATTCACCACAATGTTTGTTGCAGCACTATTTACAATAGCCAGGTAATGGAAGCAACCTAAATGCCCACAGACAGATGAATGGATAAAGATGTGGTACATATATAAAATGGAATATGACTCGGCCATAAAAAGGAATGAAACTGGGTCATTTGTAGAGACATCGATGGATCGAGAGACTGTCATACAGAATGAAGTAAGTCAGAAAGAGGAAAACAAATATTGTATATTAATGCATATATGTGGAGCCTAAAAAATGGTACAGATGAACTGGTTTGCAGGGAAGAAATAGAGACACAGAGGTAGAGAACAAACGTATGGACACCAAGTGTGGGAAGCCATGGGGTGGTGGTTGTGGGATGAGTTGGGAGTTTGGGATTGACCTGTATACATGTATATGCATAAAATACATAACTAATAATAACGTGCTGTATAAAAAAAAATAAAATTAAATTTCAAAATTTAAAAAAATAAAATTTAAAAATAAAAGAGAAAAAAGTTCTTCCCATCACACAGATGTATTTATAGGAATGAATTATTTCCATGCTTATATCTATAAATACATAAAAGAGGAATAAAATCTAACTTGAACCATAAAAGAAAAAAAAAACCTGAACCCACGAGTTATACAGAGGAAAACCCTATCAGGGCACTTGCTCCAGCGGTAAACAATTCTGAAATTGGTCAGAGGTTGGGAACCATCTCCCATACAGCCAGCAACTGACCCCCACGCAAGGAGCATCCTCATTGCAAAGCTGGGGGACCGTGCCGAGGCATCTGTGAGTAAACATGAGCTGAGCCCCAGGCCAGCTGCTGCTGAACTGTTCCCACCCTTTCCAGGTAAAACACCTGAATATGTGCAAGGGCTTGAAAGCCTAGAGGAAGGACCGTGGAGCCACACCAGCGACAGCACGCAGGCCAACTTGGTGCCTGCAGGCCAGCCAGGGTGGTCCTGGCCCCGGGCGCTCTTCCAGAAGCTTTCCATTGCCCTGCCTGAGATACCCCTCCTGTCCCGGCCCCCACTCCTTTGTTCCTTCCTCACCTCTGTCCGGAGAGAAATTCCAGCGGAAGGTATGTGTGACACAAACTCTTCTTTACAGGCGGCAGCCTGGCAACTCCTGAAGAAAGGCCAGCAGAACCCCACTCACACCGGGCCACCCACAAAGCTGTGGCCCCTCACCCCCTTCCACCAGCATAGCCCCGAGACTGCTGACGGGGCAGAGAATATGGAGTCAGGCACAGCTTCAGGGGCTATTGCTGCCTGGAGCGCTGTTTATATTGACCTCAACGAGGCACACCTGGGGAGGGCGGGCCGGCAGGGTAAGGCTGCCCAGGTCAGCTAATCCACAACCCTCAGGGAATCACATTGTTGATAATGGACCCCGCTAAGGCAGAAGAGAAGCCAAGGGAAAAAAGGACACAATGCCATTTGCAGCACCGTAGATGAGTTTAGAAGTAATCACGTGACTTCTAGTAAGTCAGAAAGTGGAAGACACATATCATATCATATCACTTATAGGTGTTACCTAAAAATGGATACCAGGGCAGATATTTCCACGGAGAAGGGCAATCACAGATTCATTAAACAAACTTATGGTTCACCAATGGAAAGGTGTGAGGATTGGTTTCATTACGATATTGGGGTTAACAGACATATACAAACACAGGTGACATATATAATCACCAAAGACCTACAGAATACCAAGACAGGACTACTCAACATTCTGTCATAACGTACCTGGGAAAAGGATCCCAGGAAGAACAGACATCTGTATATGTGTAAAAGAACCACATCTTCCACACCTACAACAAGCCAAACATTGTAATCAAACTTGCTGTAATAAAAAATAAAAAATTAAATTAAAAACACGAACAAGAAGTAGTGAGACAAACGTGAGGGGCTTTCTCCTGGCACATTCCATTCTAAACTCCAATCTAGAACACCACTTCCACTGAGGCTCTCTTGCCCTAGTAACCAGATTTGGTAAGGGTGAACTGCTGCCACCTTGTGGCCGTTTCACACAACAGCAGCTTTAATCCCAACGCTAATGGTCAGTTGATATTCAAAATCATTGCAGGCCTGTAAATGACACCTGCCCTGAAAACAAATCCTGGGGTCACATATCGACCAAAAAATTCAAAGGACGTCCTTATGTCAAAACGACCATTTCAAAAGGCATATTTTAGGCACATTAGTGTTCTGCTTCTTTTCCTTTCTTTCCTTTTTTGTTAAAAAACACGGGAATGGAAAAAGGCATCCCTCAGAATGGGCGAAAATCGTTGCAGACGAATCAATGGACAGAGGTTTAATCTCCAATATATATAAACAGCTCATGCAGCTTAATATTAAAAAAACAAACAACCCCCAAGAAAATGGGCAAAAGATCTAAAGAGACGTTTCTTCAAAGGAGACACAGAGATGGCGAAGACGCACATGAAAAGCTGCTCAACAGCACTAATTATTAGAGAAATGCAAATCAAAACTACAATGAGGTTTCACCTCACACCTGTTAGAATCGGCATCATCAGAGAATCTACAAACAACCAATTCTGGGGAGGGTGTGGACAAAAGGAGCCCTCTTCCACTATTGGTGGGAATGTAAATTGATACAGTCACTATGGAGAACAGTATGGAGTTTCCTTAAAAAATCTTGAAATAGAATTACCATCTGATCCAGCAATCCCACTTCTGGGCATATACCCAGAGAAAACCGTATTTCAAAAAGGCACATTCACCACAATGTTCGTTGCAGCACTATTTACAATAGCCAGGTAATGGAAGCAACCTAAATGCCCACAGACAGATGAATGGATAAAGATGTGGTACATATATAAAATGGAATATGACTCGGCCATAAAAAGGAATGAAACTGGGTCATTTGTAGAGACATCGATGGATCGAGAGACTGTCATACAGAATGAAGTAAGTCAGAAAGAGGAAAACAAATATTGTATATTAATGCATATATGTGGAGCCTAAAAATAGTACAGATGAACTGGTTTGCTGGGAAGAAATAGAGACACAGAGGTAGAGAACAAACGTATGGACACCAAGTGTGGGAAGCCATGGGGTGGTGGTGGTGGGATGAGTTGGGAGTTTGGGATTGACCTGTATACATGTATATGCATAAAATACATAACTAACAATAACGTGTTGTATAAAAAAAATAAATAAAATTAAATTTCAAAATTTTAAAAAATAAAATTTAAAAATAAAACAGAAAAAAGTTCTTCCCGTCACACAGATGTATTTATAGGAATGAATTATTTCCATGCTTATATCTATAAATACATAAAAGAGGAATAAAATCTAACTTGAAACATAAAAGAAAAAAAAACCTGAACCCACGAGTTATACAGAGGAAAACCCTATCAGGGCACTTGCTCCAGCGGTAAACAATTCTGAAATTGGGCAGAGGTTGGGAACCATCTCCCATACAGCCAGCAACTGACCCCCACACAAGGAGCATCCTCATTGCAAAGCTGGGGAACAGTGCCGAGGCATCTGTGAGTAAACGTGAGCTGAGCCCCAGGCCAGCTGCTGCTGAACTGTTCCCACCCTTTCCATGTAAAACACCTGAATATGTACAAGGGCTTGAAAGCCTAGAGGAAGGACCCTGGAGCCACACCAGCGACAGCACGCAGGCCAACTTGGTGCCTGCAGGCCAGCCAGGGTGGTCCTGGCCCCGGGCGCTCTTCCAGAAGCTTTCCATTGCCCTGCCTGAGATACCCCTCCTGTCCCGGCCCCCACTCCTTTTTTCCTTCCTCACCTCTGTCCGGAGAGAAATTCCATCGTAAGGTATGGGTGACACATCCTCTTCTTTACAGACGGCAGCCTGGCAACTCCTGCAGAAAGGCCAGCAGAGCCCCACTCACACCGGGCCACCCACAAAGCTGTGGCCCCTCACTCCCTCCCACCAGCACAGCCCCGAACCTGCTGACGGGGCAGAGAATATGGAGTCAGGCACAGCTTCAGGGGCTATTGCTGCCTGGAGCTCTGTTTATATTGACCTCAACGAGGCACACCTGGGGAGGGCGGGCCGGCAGGGTAAGGCTGCCCAGGTCAGCTAATCCACAACCCTCAGGGAATCACATTGTTGAAAATGGACCCCGCTAAGGCAGAAGAGGAGCCAAGGGAAAAAAGGACACAATGCCATTTGCAGCACCGTACATGAGTCTAGAAGTAATCACGTGACTTGTAGTAAGTGAGAAATTGAAAGACACATATCATATCATATCACTTATAGGTGTTAACTAAAAATGGATACCAGGGCAGATATTTCCACGGAGAAGGGCAATCACAGATTCATTAAACAAACTTATGTTTCACCAATGGAAAGGTGTGAGGATTGGTTTCATTATGATATCGGGGTTAACACACATATACAAACACAGGTGACATATATAATCACCAAAGACCTACAGAATACCAAGAGAGGACTACTCAACATTCTGTCATAACGTACATGGGAAAAGGATCCCAGGAAGAACAGACATCTGTATATGTGTAAAAGAACCACATCTTCCACACCTACAACAAGCCAAACATTGTAATCAAACTGGCTGTAATAAAAAATATAAAAAATTAAATTAAAAACACGAACAAGAATTAGTGAGACAAACTTGAGGGGCTTTCTCCTGGCACATTCCATTCTAAATTCCAATCTAGAACATCACTTCCACTGAGGCTCTGTTGCCCTAGTAACCACATTTGGTAAGGGAGAACTGCTGCCACCTTGTGGCCGTTTCACACAACAGCAGCTTTAATCCCAGCACTAATGGTCAGTTGATATTCAAAATCATTGCAGGCCTCTAAATGACACGTGCCCTGAAAACAAATCCTGGGGTCACATATCGACCAAAAAATTCAAAGGACGTCCATATTTCAAAACGACCGTTTCAAAAGGCATATTTTACGCACATTAGTGTTCTGCTTCTTTTCCTTTCTTTCCTTTTTTGTTAAAAAACACGGGAATGGAAAAAGGCAAACCTCAGAATGGGCGAAAATCTTTGCAAACGAATCAATGGACACAGGTTCAATCTCCAATATATATAAACAGCTCATGCAGCTTAATATTAAAAAAACAAACATCCCCCCAAAAAAATGGGCAGAAGATCTAAAGAGACGTTTCTTCAAAGGAGACACAGAGATGGCCAAGACGCACGTGAAAAGCTGCTCAACAGCACTAATTATTAGAGAAATGCAAATCAAAACTACAATGAGGTATCACCTCACACCCGTTAGAATCGGCATCATCAGAAAATCTACAAGCAACAAATTCTGTGGAGTGTGTGGACAAAAGGAGCCCTCTTCCACTATTGGTGGGAATGTAAATTGATACAGTCACTATGGAGAACAGTATGGAGTTTCCTTAAAAAAACTAGAAATAGAATTACCATCTGATCCAGCAATCCCACTTCTGGGTATATACCCAGAGAAAACCGTAAATCTAAAAGGCATATTCACCACAATGTTCATTGCAGCACTATTTACAATAGCCAGGTAATGGAAGCAACCTAAATGCCCACAGACAGATGAATGGATAAAGATGTGGTACATATATAAAATGGAATATTACTCGGCCATAAAAAGGAATGAAACTGGGTCATTTGTAGAGACATCGATGGATCGAGAGACTGTCATACAGAATGAAGTAAGTCAGAAAGAGGAAAACAAATATTGTCTATTAATGCATATATGTGGAGCCTAAAAAATGGTACAGATGAACTGGTTTGCAGGGAAGAAATAGAGACACAGAGGTAGAGAACAAACGTATGGACACCAAGTGTGGGAACCCATGGGGTGGTGGTGGTGGGATGAGTTGGGAGTTTGGGATTGACCTGAATACATATATATGCATGAAGTACATAACTAATAATAACGTGCTGTATAAAAAAATAAATAAAATTAAATTTCAAATTTTAAAAAATAAAATTTAAAAATAAAACAGAAAAAAAGTTCTTCCCGTGACACAGATGTATTTATAGGAATGAATTATTTCCATGCTTATATCTATAAATACATAAAAGAGGAATAAAATCTAACTTGAAACATAAAAGAAAAAAAAAAGTGAACCCACGAGTTATACAGAGGAAAACCCTATCACGGCACTTGCTCCAGCGGTAAACAATTCTGAAATTGGTCAGAGGTGGGGAACCATCTCCCATACAGCCAGCAACCCACACCCCACGCAAGGAGCGTCCTCATTGCAAAGCTGGGGGACCGTGCCGAGGCATCTGTGAGTAAACGTGAGCTGAGCCCCAGGCCAGCTGCTGCTGAACTGTCCCTACCCTTCCCAGGTAAAACACCTGAATATGTACAAGGGCTTGAAAGCCTAGAGGAAGGAGCGTGGAGCCACACAAGCGACAGCACGCAGGCCAACATGGTGCCTGCAGGACAGCCAGGGTGGTCCTGGGTCCTGGCGCTCTTCCAGAAGCTTTCCATTGCCCTGCCTGAGATACCCCTCATGTCCCGGCCCCCACTGCTTTTTTCCTTCCTCACCTCTGTCCGGAGAGAAATTCCAGCGGAAGGTATGTGTGACATCCTCTTCTTTACAGGCGGCAGCCTGGCAACTCCTGCAGAAAGGCCAGCAGAACCCCACTCACACCGGGCCACCCACAAAGCTGTGGCTCCTCACTCCCTCCCACCAGCACAGCCCCGAGACTGCTGACGGGGCAGAGAATATGGAGTCAGGGACAGCTTCAGGGGCTATTGCTGCCTGGAGCTCTGTTTATATTGAACTCAACGAGGCACACCTGGGGAGGGCGGGCTGGCAGGGTAAGGCTGCCCAGGTCAGCTAATCCACAACCCTCAGGTAATCACATTGTTGAAAATGGACCCCACTAAGGCAGAAGAGAAGCCAAGGAAAAAAAGGACACAATGCCATTTGCAGCACCGTAGATGTGTCTAGAACTATTCACGTGACTTGTAGTAAGTCAGAAAGTGAAAGACACATATCATATCATATCACTTATAGGTGTTACCTAAAAACGGATACCAGGGCAGATATTTCCACGGAGAAGGGCAATCACAGATTCATTAAACAAACTTATGGTTCACCAATGGAAAGGTGTGAGGATTGGTTTCATTACAATATCGGGGTTAACAGACATATACAAACACAGGTGACATATATAATCACCAAAGACCTACAGAATACCAAGAGAGGACTACTCAACATTCTGTCATAACGTACATGGGAAAAGGATCCCAGGAAGAACAGTCATCTGTATATGTGTAAAAGAACCACATCTTCCACACCTACAAGAAGCCAAACATTGTAATCAAACTTGCTGTAATAAAAAATAAAAAATTAAATTAAAAACACGAACAAGAATTAGTGAGACAAACGTGAGGGGCTTTCTCCTGGCACATTCCATTCTAAACTCCAATCTAGAACACCACTTCCACTGAGGCTCTCTTGCCCTAGTAACCAGATTTGGTAAGGGTGAACTGCTGCCACCTTGTGGCCGTTTCACACAACAGCAGCTTTAATCCCAGCGCTAATGGTCAGTTGATATTCAAAATCATTGCAGGCCTGTAAATGACACGTGCCCTGAAAACAATTCCTGGGGTCACATATCGACCAAAAAATTCAAAGGACGTCCATATTTCAAAACGACCGTTTCAAAAGGCATATTTTACGCACATTAGTGTTCTGCTTCTTTCCCTTTCTTTCCTTTTTTGTTAAAAAACACGGGAATGGAAAAAGGCATCCCTCAGAATGGGCGAAAATCGTTGCAGACGAATCAAAGGTCAGAGGTTTAATCTCCAATATATATAAACAGCTCATGCAGCTTAATATTAAAAAAACAAACAACCCAAAAAAATGGGCAGCAGATCTAAAGAGACTTTTCTTCAAAGGAGACACAGAGATGGCCAAGACGCACGTGAAAAGCTGCTCAACAGCACTAATTATTAGAGAAATGCAAATCAAAACTACAATGAGTTATCACCTCACACCTGTTAGAATCGGCATCATCAGGAAATCTACAAACAACCAATTCTGGTGAGGGTGTGGACAAAAGGAGCCCTCTTCCACTATTGGTGGGAATGTAAATTGATACAGTCACTATGGAGAACAGTATGGAGTTTCCTTAAAAAAATTAGAAATAGAATTACCATCTGATCCAGCAATCCCACTTCTGGGCATATACCCAGAGAAAACCGTATTTCAAAAAGGCACATTCACCACAATGTTTGTTGCAGCACTATTTACAATAGCCAGGTAATTGAAGCAACCTAAATGCCCACAGACAGATGAATGGATAAAGATGTGGTACATATATAAAATGGAATATTACTCGGCCATAAAAAGGAATGAAACTGGGTCATTTGTAGAGACATCGATGGATCGAGAGACTGTCATACAGAATGAAGTAAGTCAGAAAGAGGAAAACAAATATTGTATATTAATGCATATATGTGGAGCCTAAAAATTGTACAGATGAACTGGTTTGCAGGGAAGAAATAGAGACACAGAGGTAGAGAACAAACGTATGGACACCAAGTGTGGGAAACCATGGGGTGGTGGTGGTGGGATGAGTTGGGAGATTGGGATTGACCTGTATACATGTATATGCATAAAATACATAACTAATAAATACCTGCTGTATAAAAACATAAATAAAATTATCTTTCAAATTTTAAAAAAAATAGAATTTAAAAATAAAACAGAAAAAAGTTCTTCTGTCACACAGATGTATTTATAGGAATGAATTATTTCAATGCTTATATCTATAAATACATAAAAGAGGAATAAAATCTAACTTGAACCATAAAAGAAAAAAAAAACCTGAACTCACGAGTTTTACAGAGGAAAACCCTATCTGGGCACTTGCTCCAGCGGTAAACAATTCTGAAATTGGTCAGAGGTGGGGAACCATCTCCCATACAGCCAGCAACCCAACCCCCACGCAAGGAGTGTCCTCATTGCAAAGCTGGGGGATCGTGCCGAGGCATCTGTGAGTAAACATGAGCTGAGCCCCAGGCCAGCTGCTGCTGAACTGTTCCCACCCTTTCCAGGTAAAACACCTGAATATGTACAAGGGCTTGAAAGCCTAGAGGAAGGACCGTGGAGCCACACCAGCGACAGCACGCAGTCCAACTTGCTGCCTGCAGGCCAGCCAGGGTGGTCATGGCCCCGGGATCTCTTCCAGAAGATTTCCATTGCCCTGCCTGTGATACCCCTCCTGTCCCGGCCCCCACTGCTTTTTTCCTTCCTCACCTCTGTCCGGAGAGAAATTCCAGCGGAAGGTATGGGTGACACATCCTCTTCTTTACAGACGGCAGCCTGGCAACTCCTGCAGAAAGGCCAGCAGAGCCCCACTCACACCGGGCCACCCACAAAGCTGTGGCCCCTCACTCCCTCCCACCAGCACAGCCCCGAACCTGCTGACGGGGCAGAGAATATGGAGTCAGGCACAGCTTCAGGGGCTATTGCTGCCTGGAGCTCTGTTTATATTGACCTCAACGAGGCACACCTGGGGAGGGCGGGCCGGCAGGGTAAGGCTGCCCAGGTCAGCTAATCCACAACCCTCAGGGAATCACATTGTTGAAAATGGACCTCGCTAAGGCAGAAGAGAAGCCAAGGGAAAAAAGGACACAATGCCATTTGCAGCACCGTAGATGAGTCTAGAAGTAATCACGTGACTTGTAGTAAGTGAGAAATTGAAAGACACATATCATATCATATCACTTATAGGTGTTACCTAAAAATGGATACCAGGGCAGATATTTCCACGGAGAAGGGCAATCACAGATTCATTAAACAAACTTATGGTTCACCAATGGAAAGGTGTGAGGATTGGTTTCATTTCGATATCGGGGTTAACACACATATACAAACATAGGTGACATATATAATCACCAAAGACCTACAGAATACCAAGAGAGGACTACTCAACTCTGTCATAACGTACATGGGAAAAGGATCCCAGGAAGAACAGACATCTGTATATGTGTAAAAGAACCACATCTTCCACACCTACAACAAGCCAAACATTGTAATCAAACTGGCTGTAATAAAAAATATAAAAAATTAAATTAAAAAAACGAACAAGAATTAGTGAGACAAACTTGAGGGGCTTTCTACTGGCACATTCCATTCTAAATTCCAATCTAGAACATCACTTCCACTGAGGCTCTGTTGCCCTAGTAACCACATTTGGTAAGGGAGAACTGCTGCCACCTTGTGGCCGTTTCACACAACAGCAGCTTTAATCCCAGCACTAATGGTCAGTTGATATTCAAAATCATTGCAGGCCTGTAAATGACACCTGCCCTGAAAACAAATCCTGGGGTCACATATCGACCAAAAAATTCAAAGGACGTCCATATTTCAAAACGACCGTTTCAAAAGGCATATTTTACGCACATTAGTGTTCTGCTTCTTTTCCTTTCTTTCCTTTTTTGTTAAAAAAAACGGGAATGGAAAAAAGCATCCCTCAGAATGGGCGAAAATCGTTGCAAACGAATCAATGGACAGAGGTTTAATCTCCAATATATATAAACAGCTCATGCAGCTTAATATTAAAAAACAAACAACCCAATACAAAAATGGGCAGAAGATCTAAAGAGACGTTTCTTCAAAGGAGAGACAGAAATGGCCAAGACGCACATGAAAAGCTGCTCAACAGCACTAATTATTAGAGAAATGCAAATCAAAACTACAATGAGGTATCACCTCACACCCGTTAGAATCGGCATCATCAGAAAATCTACAAGCAACAAATTCTGTGGAGTGTGTGGACAAAAGGAGCCCTCTTCCACTATTGGTGGGAATGTAAATTGATACAGTCACTATGGAGAACAGTATGGAGTTTCCTTAAAAAAACTAGAAATAGAATTACCATCTGATCCAGCAATACCACTTCTGGGTATATACCCAGAGAAAACCGTAAATCTAAAAGGCATATTCACCACAATGTTCATTGCAGCACTATTTACAATAGCCAGGTAATGGAAGCAACCTAAATGCCCACAGACAGATGAATGGATAAAGATGTGGTACATATATAAAATGGAATATTACTCGGCCATAAAAAGGAATGAAACTGGGTCATTTGTAGAGACATCGATGGATCGAGAGACTGTCATACAGAATGAAGTAAGTCAGAAAGAGGAAAACAAATATTGTATATTAATGCATATATGTGGAGCCTAAAAAATGGTACAGATGAACTGGTTTGCAGGGAAGAAATAGAGACACAGAGGTAGAGAACAAACGTATGGACACCAAGTGTGGGAACCCATGGGGTGGTGGTGGTGGGATGAGTTGGGAGTTTGGGATTGACCTGAATACATATATATGCATAAAGTACATAACTAATAATAACGTGCTGTATAAAAAAAATAAATAAAATTAAATTTCAAATTTTAAAAAATAAAATTTAAAAATAAAACAGAAAAAAGTTCTTCCCGTGACACAGATGTATTTATAGGAATGAATTATTTCCATGCTTATATCTATAAATACATAAAAGAGGAATAAAATCTAACTTGAACGATAAAAGAAAAAAAAAGTGAACCCACTAGTTATACAGAGGAAAACCCTATCACGGCACTTGCTCCAGCGGTAAACAATTCTGAAATTGGTCAGAGGTGGGGAACCATCTCCCATACAGCCAGAAACCCACACCCCACGCAAGGAGCATCCTCATTGCAAAGCTGGGGGACCGTGCTGAGGCATCTGTGAGTAAACGTGAGCTGAGCCCCAGGCCAGCTGCTGCTGAACTGTCCCCACCCTTTCCAGGTAAAACACCTGAATATGTACAAGGGCTTGAAAGCCTAGAGGAAGGACCGTGGAGCCACACCAGCGACAGCACGCAGGCCAACTTGGTGCCTGCAGGCCAGCTAGGGTGGTCCTGGCCCCGGGCGCTCTTCCAGAAGCTTTCCATTGCCCTGCCTGAAAAACCCCTCCTTCCCGGACCCCACTGATTTTTCCTTCCTCACCTCTGTCCGGAGAGAAATTCCAGCGGAAGGTATGGGTGACACATCCTCTTCTTTACAGGCGGCAGCCTGGCAACTCCTGCAGAAAGGCCAGCAGAACCCCACTCACACCGGGCCACCCACAAAGCTGTGGCCCCTCACTCCCTCCCACCAGCACAGCCCCGAGACTGCTGACGGGGCAGAGAATATGGAGTCAGGCACAGCTTCAGGGGCTATTGCTGCCTGGAGCTCTGTTTATATTGACTTCAACGAGGCACACCTGGGGAGGGCGGGCCGGCAGGGTAAGGCTGCCCAGGTCAGCTAATCCACAACCCTCAGGGAATCACATTGTTGAAAATGGACCTCGCTAAGGCAGAAGAGAAGCCAAGGGAAAAAAGGACACAATGCCATTGGCAGCACCGTAGATGAGTCTAGAAGTAATCACGTGACTTGTAGTAAGTCAGAAAGTGAAAGACACATACCATATCATATCACTTATAGGTGTTACCTAAAAATGGATACCAGGGCAGATATTTCCACGGAGAAGGGCAATCACAGATTCATTAAACAAACTTATGGTTCACCAATGGAAAGGTGTGAGGATTGGTTTCATTACGATATCGGGGTTAACAGACATATACAAACACAGGTGACATATATAATCACCAAAGACCTACAGAATACCAAGAGAGGACTACTCAACATTCTGTCATAACGTACATGGGAAACGGATCCCAGGAAGAACAGACATCTGTATATGTGTAAAAGAACCACATCTTCCACACCTACAACAAGCCAAACATTGTAATCAAACTTGCTGTAATAAAAAATAAAAAACTTAAATTAAAAACACGAACAAGAAGTAGTGAGACAAACGTGAGGGGCTTTCTCCTGGCACATTCCATTCTAAACTCCAATCTAGAACACCACTTCCACTGAGGCTCTCTTGCCCTAGTAACCAGATTTGGTAAGGGTGAACTGCTGCCACCTTGTGGCCGTTTCACACAACAGCAGCTTTAATCCCAACGCTAATGGTCAGTTGATATTCAAAATCATTGCAGGCCTGTAAATGACACCTGCCCTGAAAACAAATCCTGGGGTCACATATCGACCAAAAAATTCAAAGGACGTCCATATTTCAAAACGACCGTTTCAAAAGGCATATTTTACGCACATTAGTGTTCTGCTTCTTTTCCTTTCTTTCCTTTTTTGTTAAAAAACACGGGAATGGAAAAAGGCAAACCTCAGAATGGGCGAAAATCGTTGCAAACGAATCAATGGACACAGGTTCAATCTCCAATATATATAAACAGCTCATGCAGCTTAATATTAAAAAAACAAACATCCAAAAAAAAATGGGCAGAAGATCTAAAGAGACGTTTCTTCAAAGGAGACACAGAGATGGCCAAGACGCACATGAAAAGCTGCTCAACAGCACTAATTATTAGAGAAATGCAAATCAAAACTACAATGAGGTATCACCTCACACCTGTTAGAATCGGCATCATCAGGAAATCTACAAACAACCAATTCTGGGGAGGGTGTGGACAAAAGGAGCCCTCTTCCACTATTGGTGGGAATGTAAATTGATACAGTCACTATGGAGAACAGTATGGAGTTTCCTTAAAAAAACTAGAAATAGAATTACCATCTGATCCAGCAATCCCACTTCTGGGCATATACCCAGAGAAAACCGTATTTCAAAAAGGCACATTCACCACAATGTTCGTTGCAGCACTATTTACAATAGCCAGGTAATGGAAGCAACCTAAATGCCCACAGACAGATGAATGGATAAAGATGTGGTACATATATAAAATGGAATATGACTCGGCCATAAAAAGGAATGAAACTGGGTCATTTGTAGAGACATCGATGGATCGAGAGACTGTCATACAGAATGAAGTAAGTCAGAAAGAGGAAAACAAATATTGTCTATTAACGCATATATGTGGAGCCTAAAAATGGTACAGATGAACTGGTTTTCAGGGAAGAAATAGAGACACAGAGGTAGAGAACAAACGTATGGACACCAAGTGTGGGAAGCCATGGGGTGGTGGTGGTGGGATGAGTTGGGAGTTTGGGATTGATCTGTATACATGTATATGCATAAAATACATAACTAATAATAACGTGCTGTATAAAAAAATAAATAAAATTTCAAAATTTTAAAAAATAAAATTTAAAAATAAAACAGAAAAAAGTTCTTCCCGTCACACAGATGTATTTATAGGAATGAATTATTTCCATGCTTATATCTATAAATACATAAAAGAGGAATAAAATCTAACTTGAACCATAAAAGAAAAACAAATCCTGAACCCACGAGTTATACAGAGGAAAACCCTATCAGGGCACTTGCTCCAGTGGTAAACAATTCTGAAATTGGTCAGAGGTGGGGAATCATCTCCCATACAGCCAGCAACCCACCCCCCACGCAAGGAGCATCCTCATTGCAAAGCTGGGGGACCGTGCCGAGGCATCTGTGAGTAAACGTGAGCTGATCCCCAGGCCAGCTGCTGCTGAACTGTTCCCACCCTTTCCAGGTAAAACACCTGAATATGTACAAGGGCTTGAAAGCCTAGAGGAAGGACCGTGGAGCCACACCAGCGACAGCACGCAGGCCAACTTCGTGCCTGCAGGCCAGCTAGGGTGGTCCTGGCCCCGGGCGCTCTTCCAGAAGCTTTCCATTGCCCTGCCTGAAAAACCCCTCCTTCCCGGACCCCACTGCTTTTTTCGTTCCTCACCTCTGTCCGGAGAGAAATTCCAGCGGAAGGTATGGGTGACACATCCTCTTCTTTACAGGCGGCAGCCTGGCAACTCCTGCAGAAAGGCCAGCAGAACCCCACTCACACCGGGCCACCCACAAAGCTGTGGCCCCTCACTCCCTCCCACCAGCACAGCCCCGAGACTGCTGACGGGGCAGAGAATATGGAGTCAGGCACAGCTTCAGGGGCTATTGCTGCCTGGAGCTCTGTTTATATTGACTTCAACGAGGCAAACCTGGGGAGGGCGGGCCGGCAGGGTAAGGCTGCCCAGGTCAGCTAATCCACAACCCTCAGGGAATCACATTGTTGAAAATGGACCTCGCTAAGGCAGAAGAGAAGCCAAGGGAAAAAAGGACACAATGCCATTTGCAGCACCGTAGATGAGTCTAGAAGTAATCACGTGACTTGTAGTAAGTCAGAAAGTGAAAGACACATACCATATCATATCACTTATAGGTGTTACCTAAAAATGGATACCAGGGCAGATATTTCCACGGAGAAGGGCAATCACAGATTCATTAAACAAACTTATGGTTCACCAATGGAAAGGTGTGAGGTTTGGTTTCATTACGATATCGGGGTTAACAGACATATACAAACACAGGTGACATATATAATCACCAAAGACCTACAGAATACCAAGAGAGGACTACTCAACATTCTGTCATAACGTACATGGGAAACGGATCCCAGGAAGAACAGACATCTGTATATGTGTAAAAGAACCACATCTTCCACACCTACAACAAGCCAAACATTGTAATCAAACTTGCTGTAATAAAAAATAAAAAACTTAAATTAAAAACACGAACAAGAAGTAGTGAGACAAACGTGAGGGGCTTTCTCCTGGCACATTCCATTCTA
This sequence comes from Mesoplodon mirus, assembly GCF_964341445.2. NCBI lineage: Eukaryota > Metazoa > Chordata > Mammalia > Artiodactyla > Ziphiidae > Mesoplodon > Mesoplodon mirus. Next base: position 108,871,560 of record NC_138987.1, on the reverse strand, counting down.
AACTCCAATCTAGAACACCACTTCCACTGAGGCTCTCTTGCCCTAGTAACCAGATTTGGTAAGGGTGAACTGCTGCCACCTTGTGGCCGTTTCACACAACAGCAGCTTTAATCCCAACGCTAATGGTCAGTTGATATTCAAAATCATTGCAGGCCTGTAAATGACACCTGCCCTGAAAACAAATCCTGGGGTCACATATCGACCAAAAAATTCAAAGGACGTCCATATTTCAAAACGACCGTTTCAAAAGGCATATTTTACGCACATTAGTGTTCTGCTTCTTTTCCTTTCTTTCCTTTTTTGTTAAAAAACACGGGAATGGAAAAAGGCAAACCTCAGAATGGGCGAAAATCGTTGCAAACGAATCAATGGACACAGGTTCAATCTCCAATATATATAAACAGCTCATGCAGCTTAATATTAAAAAAACAAACATCCCCCCAAAAAAATGGGCAGAAGATCTAAAGAGACGTTTCTTCAAAGGAGACACAGAGATGGCCAAGACGCACATGAAAAGCTGCTCAACAGCACTAATTATTAGAGAAATGCAAATCAAAACTACAATGAGGTATCACCTCACACCTGTTAGAATCGGCATCATCAGAAAATCTACAAACAACCAATTCTGGGGAGGGTGTGGACAAAAGGAGCCCTCTTCCACTATTGGTGGGAATGTAAATTGATACAGTCACTATGGAGAACAGTATGGAGTTTCCTTAAAAAAACTAGAAATAGAATTACCATCTGATCCAGCAATCCCACTTCTGGGCATATACCCAGAGAAAACCGTATTTCAAAAAGGCACATTCACCACAATGTTCGTTGCAGCACTATTTACAATAGCCAGGTAATGGAAGCAACCTAAATGCCCACAGACAGATGAATGGATAGAGATGTGGTACATATATAAAATGGAATATGACTCGGCCATAAAAAGGAATGAAACTGGGTCATTTGTAGAGACATCGATGGATCGAGAGACTGTCATACAGAATGAAGTAAGTCAGAAAGAGGAAAACAAATATTGTCTATTAACGCATATATGTGGAGCCTAAAAATGGTACAGATGAACTGGTTTTCAGGGAAGAAATAGAGACACAGAGGTAGAGAACAAACGTATGGACACCAAGTGTGGGAAGCCATGGGGTGGTGGTGGTGGGATGAGTTGGGAGTTTGGGATTGATCTGTATACATGTATATGCATAAAATACATAACTAATAATAACGTGCTGTATAAAAAAATAAATAAAATTTCAAAATTTTAAAAAATAAAATTTAAAAATAAAACAGAAAAAAGTTCTTCCCGTCACACAGATGTATTTATAGGAATGAATTATTTCCATGCTTATATCTATAAATACATAAAAGAGGAATAAAATCTAACTTGAACCATAAAAGAAAAACAAATCCTGAACCCACGAGTTATACAGAGGAAAACCCTATCAGGGCACTTGCTCCAGTGGTAAACAATTCTGAAATTGGTCAGAGGTGGGGAATCATCTCCCATACAGCCAGCAACCCACCCCCCACGCAAGGAGCATCCTCATTGCAAAGCTGGGGGACCGTGCTGAGGCATCTGTGAGTAAACGTGAGCTGAGCCCCAGGCCAGATGCTGCTGAACTGTTCCCACCCTTTCCAGGTAAAACACCTGAATATGTACAAGGGCTTGAAAGCCTAGAGGAAGGACCGTGGAGCCACACCAGCGACAGCACGCAGGCCAACTTGGTGCCTGCAGGCCAGCTAGGGTGGTCCTGGCCCCGGGCGCTCTTCCAGAAGCTTTCCATTGCCCTGCCTGAAAAACCCCTCCTTCACGGACCCCACTGCTTTTTTCGTTCCTCACCTCTGTCCGGAGAGAAATTCCAGCGGAAGGTATGGGTGACACATCCTCTTCTTTACAGGCGGCAGCCTGGCAACTCCTGCAGAAAGGCCAGCAGAACCCCACTCACACCGGGCCACCCACAAAGCTGTGGCCCCTCACTCCCTCCCACCAGCACAGCCCCGAGACTGCTGACGGGGCAGAGAATATGGAGTCAGGCACAGCTTCAGGGGCTATTGCTGCCTGGAGCTCTGTTTATATTGACTTCAACGAGGCACACCTGGGGAGGGCGGGCCGGCAGGGTAAGGCTGCCCAGGTCAGCTAATCCACAACCCTCAGGGAATCACATTGTTGAAAATGGACCTCGCTAAGGCAGAAGAGAAGCCAAGGGAAAAAAGGACACAATGCCATTGGCAGCACCGTAGATGAGTCTAGAAGTAATCACGTGACTTGTAGTAAGTCAGAAAGTGAAAGACACATACCATATCATATCACTTATAGGTGTTACCTAAAAATGGATACCAGGGCAGATATTTCCACGGAGAAGGGCAATCACAGATTCATTAAACAAACTTATGGTTCACCAATGGAAAGGTGTGAGGATTGGTTTCATTACGATATCGGGGTTAACAGACATATACAAACACAGGTGACATATATAATCACCAAAGACCTACAGAATACCAAGAGAGGACTACTCAACATTCTGTCATAACGTACATGGGAAACGGATCCCAGGAAGAACAGACATCTGTATATGTGTAAAAGAACCACATCTTCCACACCTACAACAAGCCAAACATTGTAATCAAACTTGCTGTAATAAAAAATAAAAAACTTAAATTAAAAACACGAACAAGAAGTAGTGAGACAAACGTGAGGGGCTTTCTCCTGGCACATTCCATTCTAAACTCCAATCTAGAACACCACTTCCACTGAGGCTCTCTTGCCCTAGTAACCAGATTTGGTAAGGGTGAACTGCTGCCACCTTGTGGCCGTTTCACACAACAGCAGCTTTAATCCCAACGCTAATGGTCAGTTGATATTCAAAATCATTGCAGGCCTGTAAATGACACCTGCCCTGAAAACAAATCCTGGGGTCACATATCGACCAAAAAATTCAAAGGACGTCCATATTTCAAAACGACCGTTTCAAAAGGCATATTTTACGCACATTAGTGTTCTGCTTCTTTTCCTTTCTTTCCTTTTTTGTTAAAAAACACGGGAATGGAAAAAGGCATCCCTCAGAATGGGCGAAAATCGTTGCAAACGAATCAATGGACACAGGTTCAATCTCCAATATATATAAACAGCTCATGCAGCTTAATATTAAAAAAACAAACATCCCCCCAAAAAAATGGGCAGAAGATCTAAAGAGACGTTTCTTCAAAGGAGACACAGAGATGGCCAAGACGCACATGAAAAGCTGCTCAACAGCACTAATTATTAGAGAAATGCAAATCAAAACTACAATGAGGTATCACCTCACACCTGTTAGAATCGGCATCATCAGGAAATCTACAAACAACCAATTCTGGGGAGGGTGTGGACAAAAGGAGCCCTCTTCCACTATTGGTGGGAATGTAAATTGATACAGTCACTATGGAGAACAGTATGGAGTTTCCTTAAAAAAACTAGAAATAGAATTACCATCTGATCCAGCAATCCCACTTCTGGGCATATACCCAGAGAAAACCGTATTTCAAAAAGGCACATTCACCACAATGTTCGTTGCAGCACTATTTACAATAGCCAGGTAATGGAAGCAACCTAAATGCCCACAGACAGATGAATGGATAAAGATGTGGTACATATATAAAATGGAATATGACTCGGCCATAAAAAGGAATGAAACTGGGTCATTTGTAGAGACATCGATGGATCGAGAGACTGTCATACAGAATGAAGTAAGTCAGAAAGAGGAAAACAAATATTGTCTATTAACGCATATATGTGGAGCCTAAAAATGGTACAGATGAACTGGTTTTCAGGGAAGAAATAGAGACACAGAGGTAGAGAACAAACGTATGGACACCAAGTGTGGGAAGCCATGGGGTGGTGGTGGTGGGATGAGTTGGGAGTTTGGGATTGATCTGTATACATGTATATGCATAAAATACATAACTAATAATAACGTGCTGTATAAAAAAATAAATAAAATTTCAAAATTTTAAAAAATAAAATTTAAAAATAAAACAGAAAAAAGTTCTTCCCGTCACACAGATGTATTTATAGGAATGAATTATTTCCATGCTTATATCTATAAATACATAAAAGAGGAATAAAATCTAACTTGAACCATAAAAGAAAAACAAATCCTGAACCCACGAGTTATACAGAGGAAAACCCTATCAGGGCACTTGCTCCAGTGGTAAACAATTCTGAAATTGGTCAGAGGTGGGGAATCATCTCCCATACAGCCAGCAACCCACCCCCCACGCAAGGAGCATCCTCATTGCAAAGCTGGGGGACCGTGCCGAGGCATCTGTGAGTAAACGTGAGCTGATCCCCAGGCCAGCTGCTGCTGAACTGTTCCCACCCTTTCCAGGTAAAACACCTGAATATGTACAAGGGCTTGAAAGCCTAGAGGAAGGACCGTGGAGCCACACCAGCGACAGCACGCAGGCCAACTTCGTGCCTGCAGGCCAGCTAGGGTGGTCCTGGCCCCGGGCGCTCTTCCAGAAGCTTTCCATTGCCCTGCCTGAAAAACCCCTCCTTCCCGGACCCCACTGCTTTTTTCGTTCCTCACCTCTGTCCGGAGAGAAATTCCAGCGGAAGGTATGGGTGACACATCCTCTTCTTTACAGGCGGCAGCCTGGCAACTCCTGCAGAAAGGCCAGCAGAACCCCACTCACACCGGGCCACCCACAAAGCTGTGGCCCCTCACTCCCTCCCACCAGCACAGCCCCGAGACTGCTGACGGGGCAGAGAATATGGAGTCAGGCACAGCTTCAGGGGCTATTGCTGCCTGGAGCTCTGTTTATATTGACTTCAACGAGGCAAACCTGGGGAGGGCGGGCCGGCAGGGTAAGGCTGCCCAGGTCAGCTAATCCACAACCCTCAGGGAATCACATTGTTGAAAATGGACCTCGCTAAGGCAGAAGAGAAGCCAAGGGAAAAAAGGACACAATGCCATTTGCAGCACCGTAGATGAGTCTAGAAGTAATCACGTGACTTGTAGTAAGTCAGAAAGTGAAAGACACATACCATATCATATCACTTATAGGTGTTACCTAAAAATGGATACCAGGGCAGATATTTCCACGGAGAAGGGCAATCACAGATTCATTAAACAAACTTATGGTTCACCAATGGAAAGGTGTGAGGTTTGGTTTCATTAGGATATCGGGGTTAACAGACATATACAAACACAGGTGACATATATAATCACCAAAGACCTACAGAATACCAAGAGAGGACTACTCAACATTCTGTCATAACGTACATGGGAAACGGATCCCAGGAAGAACAGACATCTGTATATGTGTAAAAGAACCACATCTTCCACACCTACAACAAGCCAAACATTGTAATCAAACTTGCTGTAATAAAAAATAAAAAATTAAATTAAAAACACGAACAAGAAGTAGTGAGACAAACTTGATTGGCTTTCTCCTGGCACATTCCATTCTAAACTCCAATCTAGAACACCACTTCCACTGAGGCTCTCTTGCCCTAGTAACCAGATTTGGTAAGGGTGAACTGCTGCCACCTTGTGGCCGTTTCACACAACAGCAGCTTTAATCCCAACGCTAATGGTCAGTTGATATTCAAAATCATTGCAGGCCTGGAAATGACACCTGCCCTGAAAACAAATCCTGGGGTCACATATCGACCAAAAAATTCAAAGGACGTCCATATTTCAAAACGACCGTTTCAAAAGGCATATTTTACGCACATTAGTGTTCTGCTTCTTTTCCTTTCTTTCCTTTTTTGTTAAAAAACACGGGAATGGAAAAAGGCAAACCTCAGAATGGGCGAAAATCGTTGCAAACGAATCAATGGACACAGGTTCAATCTCCAATATATATAAACAGCTCATGCAGCTTAATATTAAAAAAACAAACATCCCCCCAAAAAAATGGGCAGAAGATCTAAAGAGACGTTTCTTCAAAGGAGACACAGAGATGGCCAAGACGCACATGAAAAGCTGCTCAACAGCACTAATTATTAGAGAAATGCAAATCAAAACTACAATGAGGTATCACCTCACACCTGTTAGAATCGGCATCATCAGGAAATCTACAAACAACCAATTCTGGGGAGGGTGTGGACAAAAGGAGCCCTCTTCCACTATTGGTGGGAATGTAAATTGATACAGTCACTATGGAGAACAGTATGGAGTTTCCTTAAAAAAACTAGAAATAGAATTACCATCTGATCCAGCAATCCCACTTCTGGGCATATACCCAGAGAAAACCGTATTTCAAAAAGGCACATTCACCACAATGTTCGTTGCAGCACTATTTACAATAGCCAGGTAATGGAAGCAACCTAAATGCCCACAGACAGATGAATGGATAAAGATGTGGTACATATATAAAATGGAATATGACTCGGCCATAAAAAGGAATGAAACTGGGTCATTTGTAGAGACATCGATGGATCGAGAGACTGTCATACAGAATGAAGTAAGTCAGAAAGAGGAAAACAAATATTGTCTATTAACGCATATATGTGGAGCCTAAAAATGGTACAGATGAACTGGTTTTCAGGGAAGAAATAGAGACACAGAGGTAGAGAACAAACGTATGGACACCAAGTGTGGGAAGCCATGGGGTGGTGGTGGTGGGATGAGTTGGGAGTTTGGGATTGATCTGTATACATGTATATGCATAAAATACATAACTAATAATAACGTGCTGTATAAAAAAATAAATAAAATTTCAAAATTTTAAAAAATAAAATTTAAAAATAAAACAGAAAAAAGTTCTTCCCGTCACACAGATGTATTTATAGGAATGAATTATTTCCATGCTTATATCTATAAATACATAAAAGAGGAATAAAATCTAACTTGAACCATAAAAGAAAAACAAATCCTGAACCCACGAGTTATACAGAGGAAAACCCTATCAGGGCACTTGCTCCAGTGGTAAACAATTCTGAAATTGGTCAGAGGTGGGGAATCATCTCCCATACAGCCAGCAACCCACCCCCCACGCAAGGAGCATCCTCATTGCAAAGCTGGGGGACCGTGCCGAGGCATCTGTGAGTAAACGTGAGCTGATCCCCAGGCCAGCTGCTGCTGAACTGTTCCCACCCTTTCCAGGTAAAACACCTGAATATGTACAAGGGCTTGAAAGCCTAGAGGAAGGACCGTGGAGCCACACCAGCGACAGCACGCAGGCCAACTTCGTGCCTGCAGGCCAGCTAGGGTGGTCCTGGCCCCGGGCGCTCTTCCAGAAGCTTTCCATTGCCCTGCCTGAAAAACCCCTCCTTCCCGGACCCCACTGCTTTTTTCGTTCCTCACCTCTGTCCGGAGAGAAATTCCAGCGGAAGGTATGGGTGACACATCCTCTTCTTTACAGGCGGCAGCCTGGCAACTCCTGCAGAAAGGCCAGCAGAACCCCACTCACACCGGGCCACCCACAAAGCTGTGGCCCCTCACTCCCTCCCACCAGCACAGCCCCGAGACTGCTGACGGGGCAGAGAATATGGAGTCAGGCACAGCTTCAGGGGCTATTGCTGCCTGGAGCTCTGTTTATATTGACTTCAACGAGGCAAACCTGGGGAGGGCGGGCCGGCAGGGTAAGGCTGCCCAGGTCAGCTAATCCACAACCCTCAGGGAATCACATTGTTGAAAATGGACCTCGCTAAGGCAGAAGAGAAGCCAAGGGAAAAAAGGACACAATGCCATTTGCAGCACCGTAGATGAGTCTAGAAGTAATCACGTGACTTGTAGTAAGTCAGAAAGTGAAAGACACATACCATATCATATCACTTATAGGTGTTACCTAAAAATGGATACCAGGGCAGATATTTCCACGGAGAAGGGCAATCACAGATTCATTAAACAAACTTATGGTTCACCAATGGAAAGGTGTGAGGTTTGGTTTCATTACGATATCGGGGTTAACAGACATATACAAACACAGGTGACATATATAATCACCAAAGACCTACAGAATACCAAGAGAGGACTACTCAACATTCTGTCATAACGTACATGGGAAACGGATCCCAGGAAGAACAGACATCTGTATATGTGTAAAAGAACCACATCTTCCACACCTACAACAAGCCAAACATTGTAATCAAACTTGCTGTAATAAAAAATAAAAAATTAAATTAAAAACACGAACAAGAAGTAGTGAGACAAACTTGATTGGCTTTCTCCTGGCACATTCCATTCTAAACTCCAATCTAGAACACCACTTCCACTGAGGCTCTCTTGCCCTAGTAACCAGATTTGGTAAGGGTGAACTGCTGCCACCTTGTGGCCGTTTCACACAACAGCAGCTTTAATCCCAACGCTAATGGTCAGTTGATATTCAAAATCATTGCAGGCCTGGAAATGACACCTGCCCTGAAAACAAATCCTGGGGTCACATATCGACCAAAAAATTCAAAGGACGTCCATATTTCAAAACGACCGTTTCAAAAGGCATATTTTACGCACATTAGTGTTCTGCTTCTTTTCCTTTCTTTCCTTTTTTGTTAAAAAACACGGGAATGGAAAAAGGCAAACCTCAGAATGGGCGAAAATCGTTGCAAACGAATCAATGGACACAGGTTCAATCTCCAATATATATAAACAGCTCATGCAGCTTAATATTAAAAAAACAAACATCCCCCCAAAAAAATGGGCAGAAGATCTAAAGAGACGTTTCTTCAAAGGAGACACAGAGATGGCCAAGACGCACATGAAAAGCTGCTCAACAGCACTAATTATTAGAGAAATGCAAATCAAAACTACAATGAGGTATCACCTCACACCTGTTAGAATCGGCATCATCAGGAAATCTACAAACAACCAATTCTGGGGAGGGTGTGGACAAAAGGAGCCCTCTTCCACTATTGGTGGGAATGTAAATTGATACAGTCACTATGGAGAACAGTATGGAGTTTCCTTAAAAAAACTAGAAATAGAATTACCATCTGATCCAGCAATCCCACTTCTGGGCATATACCCAGAGAAAACCGTATTTCAAAAAGGCACATTCACCACAATGTTCGTTGCAGCACTATTTACAATAGCCAGGTAATGGAAGCAACCTAAATGCCCACAGACAGATGAATGGATAAAGATGTGGTACATATATAAAATGGAATATGACTCGGCCATAAAAAGGAATGAAACTGGGTCATTTGTAGAGACATCGATGGATCGAGAGACTGTCATACAGAATGAAGTAAGTCAGAAAGAGGAAAACAAATATTGTCTATTAACGCATATATGTGGAGCCTAAAAATGGTACAGATGAACTGGTTTTCAGGGAAGAAATAGAGACACAGAGGTAGAGAACAAACGTATGGACACCAAGTGTGGGAAGCCATGGGGTGGTGGTGGTGGGATGAGTTGGGAGTTTGGGATTGATCTGTATACATGTATATGCATAAAATACATAACTAATAATAACGTGCTGTATAAAAAAATAAATAAAATTTCAAAATTTTAAAAAATAAAATTTAAAAATAAAACAGAAAAAAGTTCTTCCCGTCACACAGATGTATTTATAGGAATGAATTATTTCCATGCTTATATCTATAAATACATAAAAGAGGAATAAAATCTAACTTGAACCATAAAAGAAAAACAAATCCTGAACCCACGAGTTATACAGAGGAAAACCCTATCAGGGCACTTGCTCCAGTGGTAAACAATTCTGAAATTGGTCAGAGGTGGGGAATCATCTCCCATACAGCCAGCAACCCACCCCCCACGCAAGGAGCATCCTCATTGCAAAGCTGGGGGACCGTGCCGAGGCATCTGTGAGTAAACGTGAGCTGATCCCCAGGCCAGCTGCTGCTGAACTGTTCCCACCCTTTCCAGGTAAAACACCTGAATATGTACAAGGGCTTGAAAGCCTAGAGGAAGGACCGTGGAGCCACACCAGCGACAGCACGCAGGCCAACTTCGTGCCTGCAGGCCAGCTAGGGTGGTCCTGGCCCCGGGCGCTCTTCCAGAAGCTTTCCATTGCCCTGCCTGAAAAACCCCTCCTTCCCGGACCCCACTGCTTTTTTCGTTCCTCACCTCTGTCCGGAGAGAAATTCCAGCGGAAGGTATGGGTGACACATCCTCTTCTTTACAGGCGGCAGCCTGGCAACTCCTGCAGAAAGGCCAGCAGAACCCCACTCACACCGGGCCACCCACAAAGCTGTGGCCCCTCACTCCCTCCCACCAGCACAGCCCCGAGACTGCTGACGGGGCAGAGAATATGGAGTCAGGCACAGCTTCAGGGGCTATTGCTGCCTGGAGCTCTGTTTATATTGACTTCAACGAGGCAAACCTGGGGAGGGCGGGCCGGCAGGGTAAGGCTGCCCAGGTCAGCTAATCCACAACCCTCAGGGAATCACATTGTTGAAAATGGACCTCGCTAAGGCAGAAGAGAAGCCAAGGGAAAAAAGGACACAATGCCATTGGCAGCACCGTAGATGAGTCTAGAAGTAATCACGTGACTTGTAGTAAGTCAGAAAGTGAAAGACACATACCATATCATATCACTTATAGGTGTTACCTAAAAATGGATACCAGGGCAGATATTTCCACGGAGAAGGGCAATCACAGATTCATTAAACAAACTTATGGTTCACCAATGGAAAGGTGTGAGGTTTGGTTTCATTACGATATCGGGGTTAACAGACATATACAAACACAGGTGACATATATAATCACCAAAGACCTACAGAATACCAAGAGAGGACTACTCAACATTCTGTCATAACGTACATGGGAAACGGATCCCAGGAAGAACAGACATCTGTATATGTGTAAAAGAACCACATCTTCCACACCTACAACAAGCCAAACATTGTAATCAAACTTGCTGTAATAAAAAATAAAAAATTAAATTAAAAACACGAACAAGAAGTAGTGAGACAAACGTGATTGGCTTTCTCCTGGCACATTCCATTCTAAACTCCAATCTAGAACACCACTTCCACTGAGGCTCTCTTGCCCTAGTAACCAGATTTGGTAAGGGTGAACTGCTGCCACCTTGTGGCCGTTTCACACAACAGCAGCTTTAATCCCAACGCTAATGGTCAGTTGATATTCAAAATCATTGCAGGCCTGGAAATGACACCTGCCCTGAAAACAAATCCTGGGGTCACATATCGACCAAAAAATTCAAAGGACGTCCATATTTCAAAACGACCGTTTCAAAAGGCATATTTTACGCACATTAGTGTTCTGCTTCTTTTCCTTTCTTTCCTTTTTTGTTAAAAAACACGGGAATGGAAAAAGGCAAACCTCAGAATGGGCGAAAATCGTTGCAAACGAATCAATGGACACAGGTTCAATCTCCAATATATATAAACAGCTCATGCAGCTTAATATTAAAAAAACAAACATCCCCCCAAAAAAATGGGCAGAAGATCTAAAGAGACGTTTCTTCAAAGGAGACACAGAGATGGCCAAGACGCACATGAAAAGCTGCTCAACAGCACTAATTATTAGAGAAATGCAAATCAAAACTACAATGAGGTATCACCTCACACCTGTTAGAATCGGCATCATCAGGAAATCTACAAACAACCAATTCTGGGGAGGGTGTGGACAAAAGGAGCCCTCTTCCACTATTGGTGGGAATGTAAATTGATACAGTCACTATGGAGAACAGTATGGAGTTTCCTTAAAAAAACTAGAAATAGAATTACCATCTGATCCAGCAATCCCACTTCTGGGCATATACCCAGAGAAAACCGTATTTCAAAAAGGCACATTCACCACAATGTTCGTTGCAGCACTATTTACAATAGCCAGGTAATGGAAGCAACCTAAATGCCCACAGACAGATGAATGGATAAAGATGTGGTACATATATAAAATGGAATATGACTCGGCCATAAAAAGGAATGAAACTGGGTCATTTGTAGAGACATCGATGGATCGAGAGACTGTCATACAGAATGAAGTAAGTCAGAAAGAGGAAAACAAATATTGTCTATTAACGCATATATGTGGAGCCTAAAAATGGTACAGATGAACTGGTTTTCAGGGAAGAAATAGAGACACAGAGGTAGAGAACAAACGTATGGACACCAAGTGTGGGAAGCCATGGGGTGGTGGTGGTGGGATGAGTTGGGAGTTTGGGATTGATCTGTATACATGTATATGCATAAAATACATAACTAATAATAACGTGCTGTATAAAAAAATAAATAAAATTTCAAAATTTTAAAAAATAAAATTTAAAAATAAAACAGAAAAAAGTTCTTCCCGTCACACAGATGTATTTATAGGAATGAATTATTTCCATGCTTATATCTATAAATACATAAAAGAGGAATAAAATCTAACTTGAACCATAAAAGAAAAACAAATCCTGAACCCACGAGTTATACAGAGGAAAACCCTATCAGGGCACTTGCTCCAGTGGTAAACAATTCTGAAATTGGTCAGAGGTGGGGAATCATCTCCCATACAGCCAGCAACCCACCCCCCACGCAAGGAGCATCCTCATTGCAAAGCTGGGGGACCGTGCCGAGGCATCTGTGAGTAAACGTGAGCTGATCCCCAGGCCAGCTGCTGCTGAACTGTTCCCACCCTTTCCAGGTAAAACACCTGAATATGTACAAGGGCTTGAAAGCCTAGAGGAAGGACCGTGGAGCCACACCAGCGACAGCACGCAGGCCAACTTCGTGCCTGCAGGCCAGCTAGGGTGGTCCTGGCCCCGGGCGCTCTTCCAGAAGCTTTCCATTGCCCTGCCTGAAAAACCCCTCCTTCCCGGACCCCACTGCTTTTTTCGTTCCTCACCTCTGTCCGGAGAGAAATTCCAGCGGAAGGTATGGGTGACACATCCTCTTCTTTACAGGCGGCAGCCTGGCAACTCCTGCAGAAAGGCCAGCAGAACCCCACTCACACCGGGCCACCCACAAAGCTGTGGCCCCTCACTCCCTCCCACCAGCACAGCCCCGAGACTGCTGACGGGGCAGAGAATATGGAGTCAGGCACAGCTTCAGGGGCTATTGCTGCCTGGAGCTCTGTTTATATTGACTTCAACGAGGCAAACCTGGGGAGGGCGGGCCGGCAGGGTAAGGCTGCCCAGGTCAGCTAATCCACAACCCTCAGGGAATCACATTGTTGAAAATGGACCTCGCTAAGGCAGAAGAGAAGCCAAGGGAAAAAAGGACACAATGCCATTGGCAGCACCGTAGATGAGTCTAGAAGTAATCACGTGACTTGTAGTAAGTCAGAAAGTGAAAGACACATACCATATCATATCACTTATAGGTGTTACCTAAAAATGGATACCAGGGCAGATATTTCCACGGAGAAGGGCAATCACAGATTCATTAAACAAACTTATGGTTCACCAATGGAAAGGTGTGAGGATTGGTTTCATTACGATATCGGGGTTAACAGACATATACAAACACAGGTGACATATATAATCACCAAAGACCTACAGAATACCAAGAGAGGACTACTCAACATTCTGTCATAACGTACATGGGAAACGGATCCCAGGAAGAACAGACATCTGTATATGTGTAAAAGAACCACATCTTCCACACCTACAACAAGCCAAACATTGTAATCAAACTTGCTGTAATAAAAAATAAAAAACTTAAATTAAAAACACGAACAAGAAGTAGTGAGACAAACGTGAGGGGCTTTCTCCTGGCACATTCCATTCTAAACTCCAATCTAGAACACCACTTCCACTGAGGCTCTCTTGCCCTAGTAACCAGATTTGGTAAGGGTGAACTGCTGCCACCTTGTGGCCGTTTCACACAACAGCAGCTTTAATCCCAACGCTAATGGTCAGTTGATATTCAAAATCATTGCAGGCCTGTAAATGACACCTGCCCTGAAAACAAATCCTGGGGTCACATATCGACCAAAAAATTCAAAGGACGTCCATATTTCAAAACGACCGTTTCAAAAGGCATATTTTACGCACATTAGTGTTCTGCTTCTTTCCCTTTCTTTCCTTTTTTGTTAAAAAACACGGGAATGGAAAAAGGCAAACCTCAGAATGGGCGAAAATCGTTGCAAACGAATCAATGGACACAGGTTCAATCTCCAATATATATAAACAGCTCATGCAGCTTAATATTAAAAAAACAAACATCCCCCCAAAAAAATGGGCAGAAGATCTAAAGAGACGTTTCTTCAAAGGAGACACAGAGATGGCCAAGACGCACATGAAAAGCTGCTCAACAGCACTAATTATTAGAGAAATGCAAATCAAAACTACAATGAGGTATCACCTCACACCTGTTAGAATCGGCATCATCAGAAAATCTACAAACAACCAATTCTGGGGAGGGTGTGGACAAAAGGAGCCCTCTTCCACTATTGGTGGGAATGTAAATTGATACAGTCACTATGGAGAACAGTATGGAGTTTCCTTAAAAAAACTAGAAATAGAATTACCATCTGATCCAGCAATCCCACTTCTGGGCATATACCCAGAGAAAACCGTATTTCAAAAAGGCACATTCACCACAATGTTCGTTGCAGCACTATTTACAATAGCCAGGTAATGGAAGCAACCTAAATGCCCACAGACAGATGAATGGATAAAGATGTGGTACATATATAAAATGGAATATGACTCGGCCATAAAAAGGAATGAAACTGGGTCATTTGTAGAGACATCGATGGATCGAGAGACTGTCATACAGAATGAAGTAAGTCAGAAAGAGGAAAACAAATATTGTCTATTAACGCATATATGTGGAGCCTAAAAATGGTACAGATGAACTGGTTTTCAGGGAAGAAATAGAGACACAGAGGTAGAGAACAAACGTATGGACACCAAGTGTGGGAAGCCATGGGGTGGTGGTGGTGGGATGAGTTGGGAGTTTGGGATTGATCTGTATACATGTATATGCATAAAATACATAACTAATAATAACGTGCTGTATAAAAAAATAAATAAAATTTCAAAATTTTAAAAAATAAAATTTAAAAATAAAACAGAAAAAAGTTCTTCCCGTCACACAGATGTATTTATAGGAATGAATTATTTCCATGCTTATATCTATAAATACATAAAAGAGGAATAAAATCTAACTTGAACCATAAAAGAAAAACAAATCCTGAACCCACGAGTTATACAGAGGAAAACCCTATCAGGGCACTTGCTCCAGTGGTAAACAATTCTGAAATTGGTCAGAGGTGGGGAATCATCTCCCATACAGCCAGCAACCCACCCCCCACGCAAGGAGCATCCTCATTGCAAAGCTGGGGGACCGTGCCGAGGCATCTGTGAGTAAACGTGAGCTGATCCCCAGGCCAGCTGCTGCTGAACTGTTCCCACCCTTTCCAGGTAAAACACCTGAATATGTACAAGGGCTTGAAAGCCTAGAGGAAGGACCGTGGAGCCACACCAGCGACAGCACGCAGGCCAACTTCGTGCCTGCAGGCCAGCTAGGGTGGTCCTGGCCCCGGGCGCTCTTCCAGAAGCTTTCCATTGCCCTGCCTGAAAAACCCCTCCTTCCCGGACCCCACTGCTTTTTTCGTTCCTCACCTCTGTCCGGAGAGAAATTCCAGCGGAAGGTATGGGTGACACATCCTCTTCTTTACAGGCGGCAGCCTGGCAACTCCTGCAGAAAGGCCAGCAGAACCCCACTCACACCGGGCCACCCACAAAGCTGTGGCCCCTCACTCCCTCCCACCAGCACAGCCCCGAGACTGCTGACGGGGCAGAGAATATGGAGTCAGGCACAGCTTCAGGGGCTATTGCTGCCTGGAGCTCTGTTTATATTGACTTCAACGAGGCAAACCTGGGGAGGGCGGGCCGGCAGGGTAAGGCTGCCCAGGTCAGCTAATCCACAACCCTCAGGGAATCACATTGTTGAAAATGGACCTCGCTAAGGCAGAAGAGAAGCCAAGGGAAAAAAGGACACAATGCCATTTGCAGCACCGTAGATGAGTCTAGAAGTAATCACGTGACTTGTAGTAAGTCAGAAAGTGAAAGACACATACCATATCATATCACTTATAGGTGTTACCTAAAAATGGATACCAGGGCAGATATTTCCACGGAGAAGGGCAATCACAGATTCATTAAACAAACTTATGGTTCACCAATGGAAAGGTGTGAGGTTTGGTTTCATTACGATATCGGGGTTAACAGACATATACAAACACAGGTGACATATATAATCACCAAAGACCTACAGAATACCAAGAGAGGACTACTCAACATTCTGTCATAACGTACATGGGAAACGGATCCCAGGAAGAACAGACATCTGTATATGTGTAAAAGAACCACATCTTCCACACCTACAACAAGCCAAACATTGTAATCAAACTTGCTGTAATAAAAAATAAAAAACTTAAATTAAAAACACGAACAAGAAGTAGTGAGACAAACGTGAGGGGCTTTCTCCTGGCACATTCCATTCTAAACTCCAATCTAGAACACCACTTCCACTGAGGCTCTCTTGCCCTAGTAACCAGATTTGGTAAGGGTGAACTGCTGCCACCTTGTGGCCGTTTCACACAACAGCAGCTTTAATCCCAACGCTAATGGTCAGTTGATATTCAAAATCATTGCAGGCCTGTAAATGACACCTGCCCTGAAAACAAATCCTGGGGTCACATATCGACCAAAAACTTCAAAGGACGTCCATATTTCAAAACGACCGTTTCAAAAGGCATATTTTACGCACATTAGTGTTCTGCTTCTTTTCCTTTCTTTCCTTTTTTGTTAAAAAACACGGGAATGGAAAAAGGCATCCCTCAGAATGGGCGAAAATCGTTGCAAACGAATCAATGGACACAGGTTCAATCTCCAATATATATAAACAGCTCATGCAGCTTAATATTAAAAAAACAAACATCCCCCCAAAAAAATGGGCAGAAGATCTAAAGAGACGTTTCTTCAAAGGAGACACAGAGATGGCCAAGACGCACATGAAAAGCTGCTCAACAGCACTAATTATTAGAGAAATGCAAATCAAAACTACAATGAGGTATCACCTCACACCTGTTAGAATCGGCATCATCAGAAAATCTACAAACAACCAATTCTGGGGAGGGTGTGGACAAAAGGAGCCCTCTTCCACTATTGGTGGGAATGTAAATTGATACAGTCACTATGGAGAACAGTATGGAGTTTCCTTAAAAAAACTAGAAATAGAATTACCATCTGATCCAGCAATCCCACTTCTGGGCATATACCCAGAGAAAACCGTATTTCAAAAAGGCACATTCACCACAATGTTCGTTGCAGCACTATTTACAATAGCCAGGTAATGGAAGCAACCTAAATGCCCACAGACAGATGAATGGATAAAGATGTGGTACATATATAAAATGGAATATGACTCGGCCATAAAAAGGAATGAAACTGGGTCATTTGTAGAGACATCGATGGATCGAGAGACTGTCATACAGAATGAAGTAAGTCAGAAAGAGGAAAACAAATATTGTCTATTAACGCATATATGTGGAGCCTAAAAATGGTACAGATGAACTGGTTTTCAGGGAAGAAATAGAGACACAGAGGTAGAGAACAAACGTATGGACACCAAGTGTGGGAAGCCATGGGGTGGTGGTGGTGGGATGAGTTGGGAGTTTGGGATTGATCTGTATACATGTATATGCATAAAATACATAACTAATAATAACGTGCTGTATAAAAAAATAAATAAAATTTCAAAATTTTAAAAAATAAAATTTAAAAATAAAACAGAAAAAAGTTCTTCCCGTCACACAGATGTATTTATAGGAATGAATTATTTCCATGCTTATATCTATAAATACATAAAAGAGGAATAAAATCTAACTTGAACCATAAAAGAAAAACAAATCCTGAACCCACGAGTTATACAGAGGAAAACCCTATCAGGGCACTTGCTCCAGTGGTAAACAATTCTGAAATTGGTCAGAGGTGGGGAATCATCTCCCATACAGCCAGCAACCCACCCCCCACGCAAGGAGCATCCTCATTGCAAAGCTGGGGGACCGTGCCGAGGCATCTGTGAGTAAACGTGAGCTGATCCCCAGGCCAGCTGCTGCTGAACTGTTCCCACCCTTTCCAGGTAAAACACCTGAATATGTACAAGGGCTTGAAAGCCTAGAGGAAGGACCGTGGAGCCACACCAGCGACAGCACGCAGGCCAACTTCGTGCCTGCAGGCCAGCTAGGGTGGTCCTGGCCCCGGGCGCTCTTCCAGAAGCTTTCCATTGCCCTGCCTGAAAAACCCCTCCTTCCCGGACCCCACTGCTTTTTTCGTTCCTCACCTCTGTCCGGAGAGAAATTCCAGCGGAAGGTATGGGTGACACATCCTCTTCTTTACAGGCGGCAGCCTGGCAACTCCTGCAGAAAGGCCAGCAGAACCCCACTCACACCGGGCCACCCACAAAGCTGTGGCCCCTCACTCCCTCCCACCAGCACAGCCCCGAGACTGCTGACGGGGCAGAGAATATGGAGTCAGGCACAGCTTCAGGGGCTATTGCTGCCTGGAGCTCTGTTTATATTGACTTCAACGAGGCAAACCTGGGGAGGGCGGGCCGGCAGGGTAAGGCTGCCCAGGTCAGCTAATCCACAACCCTCAGGGAATCACATTGTTGAAAATGGACCTCGCTAAGGCAGAAGAGAAGCCAAGGGAAAAAAGGACACAATGCCATTTGCAGCACCGTAGATGAGTCTAGAAGTAATCACGTGACTTGTAGTAAGTCAGAAAGTGAAAGACACATACCATATCATATCACTTATAGGTGTTACCTAAAAATGGATACCAGGGCAGATATTTCCACGGAGAAGGGCAATCACAGATTCATTAAACAAACTTATGGTTCACCAATGGAAAGGTGTGAGGTTTGGTTTCATTACGATATCGGGGTTAACAGACATATACAAACACAGGTGACATATATAATCACCAAAGACCTACAGAATACCAAGAGAGGACTACTCAACATTCTGTCATAACGTACATGGGAAACGGATCCCAGGAAGAACAGACATCTGTATATGTGTAAAAGAACCACATCTTCCACACCTACAACAAGCCAAACATTGTAATCAAACTTGCTGTAATAAAAAATAAAAAACTTAAATTAAAAACACGAACAAGAAGTAGTGAGACAAACGTGAGGGGCTTTCTCCTGGCACATTCCATTCTAAACTCCAATCTAGAACACCACTTCCACTGAGGCTCTCTTGCCCTAGTAACCAGATTTGGTAAGGGTGAACTGCTGCCACCTTGTGGCCGTTTCACACAACAGCAGCTTTAATCCCAACGCTAATGGTCAGTTGATATTCAAAATCATTGCAGGCCTGTAAATGACACCTGCCCTGAAAACAAATCCTGGGGTCACATATCGACCAAAAAATTCAAAGGACGTCCATATTTCAAAACGACCGTTTCAAAAGGCATATTTTACGCACATTAGTGTTCTGCTTCTTTTCCTTTCTTTCCTTTTTTGTTAAAAAACACGGGAATGGAAAAAGGCAAACCTCAGAATGGGCGAAAATCGTTGCAAACGAATCAATGGACACAGGTTCAATCTCCAATATATATAAACAGCTCATGCAGCTTAATATTAAAAAAACAAACATCCCCCCAAAAAAATGGGCAGAAGATCTAAAGAGACGTTTCTTCAAAGGAGACACAGAGATGGCCAAGACGCACATGAAAAGCTGCTCAACAGCACTAATTATTAGAGAAATGCAAATCAAAACTACAATGAGGTATCACCTCACACCTGTTAGAATCGGCATCATCAGAAAATCTACAAACAACCAATTCTGGGGAGGGTGTGGACAAAAGGAGCCCTCTTCCACTATTGGTGGGAATGTAAATTGATACAGTCACTATGGAGAACAGTATGGAGTTTCCTTAAAAAAACTAGAAATAGAATTACCATCTGATCCAGCAATCCCACTTCTGGGCATATACCCAGAGAAAACCGTATTTCAAAAAGGCACATTCACCACAATGTTCGTTGCAGCACTATTTACAATAGCCAGGTAATGGAAGCAACCTAAATGCCCACAGACAGATGAATGGATAAAGATGTGGTACATATATAAAATGGAATATGACTCGGCCATAAAAAGGAATGAAACTGGGTCATTTGTAGAGACATCGATGGATCGAGAGACTGTCATACAGAATGAAGTAAGTCAGAAAGAGGAAAACAAATATTGTCTATTAACGCATATATGTGGAGCCTAAAAATGGTACAGATGAACTGGTTTTCAGGGAAGAAATAGAGACACAGAGGTAGAGAACAAACGTATGGACACCAAGTGTGGGAAGCCATGGGGTGGTGGTGGTGGGATGAGTTGGGAGTTTGGGATTGATCTGTATACATGTATATGCATAAAATACATAACTAATAATAACGTGCCGTATAAAAAAATAAATAAAATTTCAAAATTTTAAAAAATAAAATTTAAAAATAAAACAGAAAAAAGTTCTTCCCGTCACACAGATGTATTTATAGGAATGAATTATTTCCATGCTTATATCTATAAATACATAAAAGAGGAATAAAATCTAACTTGAACCATAAAAGAAAAACAAATCCTGAACCCACGAGTTATACAGAGGAAAACCCTATCAGGGCACTTGCTCCAGTGGTAAACAATTCTGAAATTGGTCAGAGGTGGGGAATCATCTCCCATACAGCCAGCAACCCACCCCCCACGCAAGGAGCATCCTCATTGCAAAGCTGGGGGACCGTGCTGAGGCATCTGTGAGTAAACGTGAGCTGAGCCCCAGGCCAGATGCTGCTGAACTGTTCCCACCCTTTCCAGGTAAAACACCTGAATATGTACAAGGGCTTGAAAGCCTAGAGGAAGGACCGTGGAGCCACACCAGCGACAGCACGCAGGCCAACTTGGTGCCTGCAGGCCAGCTAGGGTGGTCCTGGCCCCGGGCGCTCTTCCAGAAGCTTTCCATTGCCCTGCCTGAAAAACCCCTCCTTCCCGGACCCCACTGCTTTTTTCGTTCCTCACCTCTGTCCGGAGAGAAATTCCAGCGGAAGGTATGGGTGACACATCCTCTTCTTTACAGGCGGCAGCCTGGCAACTCCTGCAGAAAGGCCAGCAGAACCCCACTCACACCGGGCCACCCACAAAGCTGTGGCCCCTCACTCCCTCCCACCAGCACAGCCCCGAGACTGCTGACGGGGCAGAGAATATGGAGTCAGGCACAGCTTCAGGGGCTATTGCTGCCTGGAGCTCTGTTTATATTGACTTCAACGAGGCACACCTGGGGAGGGCGGGCCGGCAGGGTAAGGCTGCCCAGGTCAGCTAATCCACAACCCTCAGGGAATCACATTGTTGAAAATGGACCTCGCTAAGGCAGAAGAGAAGCCAAGGGAAAAAAGGACACAATGCCATTGGCAGCACCGTAGATGAGTCTAGAAGTAATCACGTGACTTGTAGTAAGTCAGAAAGTGAAAGACACATACCATATCATATCACTTATAGGTGTTACCTAAAAATGGATACCAGGGCAGATATTTCCACGGAGAAGGGCAATCACAGATTCATTAAACAAACTTATGGTTCACCAATGGAAAGGTGTGAGGATTGGTTTCATTACGATATCGGGGTTAACAGACATATACAAACACAGGTGACATATATAATCACCAAAGACCTACAGAATACCAAGAGAGGACTACTCAACATTCTGTCATAACGTACATGGGAAACGGATCCCAGGAAGAACAGACATCTGTATATGTGTAAAAGAACCACATCTTCCACACCTACAACAAGCCAAACATTGTAATCAAACTTGCTGTAATAAAAAATAAAAAACTTAAATTAAAAACACGAACAAGAAGTAGTGAGACAAACGTGAGGGGCTTTCTCCTGGCACATTCCATTCTAAACTCCAATCTAGAACACCACTTCCACTGAGGCTCTCTTGCCCTAGTAACCAGATTTGGTAAGGGTGAACTGCTGCCACCTTGTGGCCGTTTCACACAACAGCAGCTTTAATCCCAACGCTAATGGTCAGTTGATATTCAAAATCATTGCAGGCCTGTAAATGACACCTGCCCTGAAAACAAATCCTGGGGTCACATATCGACCAAAAAATTCAAAGGACGTCCATATTTCAAAACGACCGTTTCAAAAGGCATATTTTACGCACATTAGTGTTCTGCTTCTTTTCCTTTCTTTCCTTTTTTGTTAAAAAACACGGGAATGGAAAAAGGCAAACCTCAGAATGGGCGAAAATCGTTGCAAACGAATCAATGGACACAGGTTCAATCTCCAATATATATAAACAGCTCATGCAGCTTAATATTAAAAAAACAAACATCCCCCCAAAAAAATGGGCAGAAGATCTAAAGAGACGTTTCTTCAAAGGAGACACAGAGATGGCCAAGACGCACATGAAAAGCTGCTCAACAGCACTAATTATTAGAGAAATGCAAATCAAAACTACAATGAGGTATCACCTCACACCTGTTAGAATCGGCATCATCAGGAAATCTACAAACAACCAATTCTGGGGAGGGTGTGGACAAAAGGAGCCCTCTTCCACTATTGGTGGGAATGTAAATTGATACAGTCACTATGGAGAACAGTATGGAGTTTCCTTAAAAAAACTAGAAATAGAATTACCATCTGATCCAGCAATCCCACTTCTGGGCATATACCCAGAGAAAACCGTATTTCAAAAAGGCACATTCACCACAATGTTCGTTGCAGCACTATTTACAATAGCCAGGTAATGGAAGCAACCTAAATGCCCACAGACAGATGAATGGATAAAGATGTGGTACATATATAAAATGGAATATGACTCGGCCATAAAAAGGAATGAAACTGGGTCATTTGTAGAGACATCGATGGATCGAGAGACTGTCATACAGAATGAAGTAAGTCAGAAAGAGGAAAACAAATATTGTCTATTAACGCATATATGTGGAGCCTAAAAATGGTACAGATGAACTGGTTTTCAGGGAAGAAATAGAGACACAGAGGTAGAGAACAAACGTATGGACACCAAGTGTGGGAAGCCATGGGGTGGTGGTGGTGGGATGAGTTGGGAGTTTGGGATTGATCTGTATACATGTATATGCATAAAATACATAACTAATAATAACGTGCTGTATAAAAAAATAAATAAAATTTCAAAATTTTAAAAAATAAAATTTAAAAATAAAACAGAAAAAAGTTCTTCCCGTCACACAGATGTATTTATAGGAATGAATTATTTCCATGCTTATATCTATAAATACATAAAAGAGGAATAAAATCTAACTTGAACCATAAAAGAAAAACAAATCCTGAACCCACGAGTTATACAGAGGAAAACCCTATCAGGGCACTTGCTCCAGTGGTAAACAATTCTGAAATTGGTCAGAGGTGGGGAATCATCTCCCATACAGCCAGCAACCCACCCCCCACGCAAGGAGCATCCTCATTGCAAAGCTGGGGGACCGTGCCGAGGCATCTGTGAGTAAACGTGAGCTGAGCCCCAGGCCAGCTGCTGCTGAACTGTTCCCACCCTTTCCAGGTAAAACACCTGAATATGTACAAGGGCTTGAAAGCCTAGAGGAAGGACCGTGGAGCCACACCAGCGACAGCACGCAGGCCAACTTCGTGCCTGCAGGCCAGCTAGGGTGGTCCTGGCCCCGGGCGCTCTTCCAGAAGCTTTCCATTGCCCTGCCTGAAAAACCCCTCCTTCCCGGACCCCACTGCTTTTTTCGTTCCTCACCTCTGTCCGGAGAGAAATTCCAGCGGAAGGTATGGGTGACACATCCTCTTCTTTACAGGCGGCAGCCTGGCAACTCCTGCAGAAAGGCCAGCAGAACCCCACTCACACCGGGCCACCCACAAAGCTGTGGCCCCTCACTCCCTCCCACCAGCACAGCCCCGAGACTGCTGACGGGGCAGAGAATATGGAGTCAGGCACAGCTTCAGGGGCTATTGCTGCCTGGAGCTCTGTTTATATTGACTTCAACGAGGCAAACCTGGGGAGGGCGGGCCGGCAGGGTAAGGCTGCCCAGGTCAGCTAATCCACAACCCTCAGGG
Source organism: Mesoplodon mirus (assembly GCF_964341445.2). Classification (NCBI taxonomy): domain Eukaryota; kingdom Metazoa; phylum Chordata; class Mammalia; order Artiodactyla; family Ziphiidae; genus Mesoplodon; species Mesoplodon mirus. The sequence goes on along the minus strand of NC_138987.1, from coordinate 108,847,606 downwards.
AATCACATTGTTGAAAATGGACCTCGCTAAGGCAGAAGAGAAGCCAAGGGAAAAAAGGACACAATGCCATTTGCAGCACCGTAGATGAGTCTAGAAGTAATCACGTGACTTGTAGTAAGTCAGAAAGTGAAAGACACATACCATATCATATCACTTATAGGTGTTACCTAAAAATGGATACCAGGGCAGATATTTCCACGGAGAAGGGCAATCACAGATTCATTAAACAAACTTATGGTTCACCAATGGAAAGGTGTGAGGTTTGGTTTCATTACGATATCGGGGTTAACAGACATATACAAACACAGGTGACATATATAATCACCAAAGACCTACAGAATACCAAGAGAGGACTACTCAACATTCTGTCATAACGTACATGGGAAACGGATCCCAGGAAGAACAGACATCTGTATATGTGTAAAAGAACCACATCTTCCACACCTACAACAAGCCAAACATTGTAATCAAACTTGCTGTAATAAAAAATAAAAAACTTAAATTAAAAACACGAACAAGAAGTAGTGAGACAAACGTGAGGGGCTTTCTCCTGGCACATTCCATTCTAAACTCCAATCTAGAACACCACTTCCACTGAGGCTCTCTTGCCCTAGTAACCAGATTTGGTAAGGGTGAACTGCTGCCACCTTGTGGCCGTTTCACACAACAGCAGCTTTAATCCCAACGCTAATGGTCAGTTGATATTCAAAATCATTGCAGGCCTGTAAATGACACCTGCCCTGAAAACAAATCCTGGGGTCACATATCGACCAAAAAATTCAAAGGACGTCCATATTTCAAAACGACCGTTTCAAAAGGCATATTTTACGCACATTAGTGTTCTGCTTCTTTTCCTTTCTTTCCTTTTTTGTTAAAAAACACGGGAATGGAAAAAGGCAAACCTCAGAATGGGCGAAAATCGTTGCAAACGAATCAATGGACACAGGTTCAATCTCCAATATATATAAACAGCTCATGCAGCTTAATATTAAAAAAACAAACATCCCCCCAAAAAAATGGGCAGAAGATCTAAAGAGACGTTTCTTCAAAGGAGACACAGAGATGGCCAAGACGCACATGAAAAGCTGCTCAACAGCACTAATTATTAGAGAAATGCAAATCAAAACTACAATGAGGTATCACCTCACACCTGTTAGAATCGGCATCATCAGAAAATCTACAAACAACCAATTCTGGGGAGGGTGTGGACAAAAGGAGCCCTCTTCCACTATTGGTGGGAATGTAAATTGATACAGTCACTATGGAGAACAGTATGGAGTTTCCTTAAAAAAACTAGAAATAGAATTACCATCTGATCCAGCAATCCCACTTCTGGGCATATACCCAGAGAAAACCGTATTTCAAAAAGGCACATTCACCACAATGTTCGTTGCAGCACTATTTACAATAGCCAGGTAATGGAAGCAACCTAAATGCCCACAGACAGATGAATGGATAAAGATGTGGTACATATATAAAATGGAATATGACTCGGCCATAAAAAGGAATGAAACTGGGTCATTTGTAGAGACATCGATGGATCGAGAGACTGTCATACAGAATGAAGTAAGTCAGAAAGAGGAAAACAAATATTGTCTATTAACGCATATATGTGGAGCCTAAAAATGGTACAGATGAACTGGTTTTCAGGGAAGAAATAGAGACACAGAGGTAGAGAACAAACGTATGGACACCAAGTGTGGGAAGCCATGGGGTGGTGGTGGTGGGATGAGTTGGGAGTTTGGGATTGATCTGTATACATGTATATGCATAAAATACATAACTAATAATAACGTGCCGTATAAAAAAATAAATAAAATTTCAAAATTTTAAAAAATAAAATTTAAAAATAAAACAGAAAAAAGTTCTTCCCGTCACACAGATGTATTTATAGGAATGAATTATTTCCATGCTTATATCTATAAATACATAAAAGAGGAATAAAATCTAACTTGAACCATAAAAGAAAAACAAATCCTGAACCCACGAGTTATACAGAGGAAAACCCTATCAGGGCACTTGCTCCAGTGGTAAACAATTCTGAAATTGGTCAGAGGTGGGGAATCATCTCCCATACAGCCAGCAACCCACCCCCCACGCAAGGAGCATCCTCATTGCAAAGCTGGGGGACCGTGCTGAGGCATCTGTGAGTAAACGTGAGCTGAGCCCCAGGCCAGATGCTGCTGAACTGTTCCCACCCTTTCCAGGTAAAACACCTGAATATGTACAAGGGCTTGAAAGCCTAGAGGAAGGACCGTGGAGCCACACCAGCGACAGCACGCAGGCCAACTTGGTGCCTGCAGGCCAGCTAGGGTGGTCCTGGCCCCGGGCGCTCTTCCAGAAGCTTTCCATTGCCCTGCCTGAAAAACCCCTCCTTCCCGGACCCCACTGCTTTTTTCGTTCCTCACCTCTGTCCGGAGAGAAATTCCAGCGGAAGGTATGGGTGACACATCCTCTTCTTTACAGGCGGCAGCCTGGCAACTCCTGCAGAAAGGCCAGCAGAACCCCACTCACACCGGGCCACCCACAAAGCTGTGGCCCCTCACTCCCTCCCACCAGCACAGCCCCGAGACTGCTGACGGGGCAGAGAATATGGAGTCAGGCACAGCTTCAGGGGCTATTGCTGCCTGGAGCTCTGTTTATATTGACTTCAACGAGGCACACCTGGGGAGGGCGGGCCGGCAGGGTAAGGCTGCCCAGGTCAGCTAATCCACAACCCTCAGGGAATCACATTGTTGAAAATGGACCTCGCTAAGGCAGAAGAGAAGCCAAGGGAAAAAAGGACACAATGCCATTGGCAGCACCGTAGATGAGTCTAGAAGTAATCACGTGACTTGTAGTAAGTCAGAAAGTGAAAGACACATACCATATCATATCACTTATAGGTGTTACCTAAAAATGGATACCAGGGCAGATATTTCCACGGAGAAGGGCAATCACAGATTCATTAAACAAACTTATGGTTCACCAATGGAAAGGTGTGAGGATTGGTTTCATTACGATATCGGGGTTAACAGACATATACAAACACAGGTGACATATATAATCACCAAAGACCTACAGAATACCAAGAGAGGACTACTCAACATTCTGTCATAACGTACATGGGAAACGGATCCCAGGAAGAACAGACATCTGTATATGTGTAAAAGAACCACATCTTCCACACCTACAACAAGCCAAACATTGTAATCAAACTTGCTGTAATAAAAAATAAAAAACTTAAATTAAAAACACGAACAAGAAGTAGTGAGACAAACGTGAGGGGCTTTCTCCTGGCACATTCCATTCTAAACTCCAATCTAGAACACCACTTCCACTGAGGCTCTCTTGCCCTAGTAACCAGATTTGGTAAGGGTGAACTGCTGCCACCTTGTGGCCGTTTCACACAACAGCAGCTTTAATCCCAACGCTAATGGTCAGTTGATATTCAAAATCATTGCAGGCCTGTAAATGACACCTGCCCTGAAAACAAATCCTGGGGTCACATATCGACCAAAAAATTCAAAGGACGTCCATATTTCAAAACGACCGTTTCAAAAGGCATATTTTACGCACATTAGTGTTCTGCTTCTTTTCCTTTCTTTCCTTTTTTGTTAAAAAACACGGGAATGGAAAAAGGCAAACCTCAGAATGGGCGAAAATCGTTGCAAACGAATCAATGGACACAGGTTCAATCTCCAATATATATAAACAGCTCATGCAGCTTAATATTAAAAAAACAAACATCCCCCCAAAAAAATGGGCAGAAGATCTAAAGAGACGTTTCTTCAAAGGAGACACAGAGATGGCCAAGACGCACATGAAAAGCTGCTCAACAGCACTAATTATTAGAGAAATGCAAATCAAAACTACAATGAGGTATCACCTCACACCTGTTAGAATCGGCATCATCAGGAAATCTACAAACAACCAATTCTGGGGAGGGTGTGGACAAAAGGAGCCCTCTTCCACTATTGGTGGGAATGTAAATTGATACAGTCACTATGGAGAACAGTATGGAGTTTCCTTAAAAAAACTAGAAATAGAATTACCATCTGATCCAGCAATCCCACTTCTGGGCATATACCCAGAGAAAACCGTATTTCAAAAAGGCACATTCACCACAATGTTCGTTGCAGCACTATTTACAATAGCCAGGTAATGGAAGCAACCTAAATGCCCACAGACAGATGAATGGATAAAGATGTGGTACATATATAAAATGGAATATGACTCGGCCATAAAAAGGAATGAAACTGGGTCATTTGTAGAGACATCGATGGATCGAGAGACTGTCATACAGAATGAAGTAAGTCAGAAAGAGGAAAACAAATATTGTCTATTAACGCATATATGTGGAGCCTAAAAATGGTACAGATGAACTGGTTTTCAGGGAAGAAATAGAGACACAGAGGTAGAGAACAAACGTATGGACACCAAGTGTGGGAAGCCATGGGGTGGTGGTGGTGGGATGAGTTGGGAGTTTGGGATTGATCTGTATACATGTATATGCATAAAATACATAACTAATAATAACGTGCTGTATAAAAAAATAAATAAAATTTCAAAATTTTAAAAAATAAAATTTAAAAATAAAACAGAAAAAAGTTCTTCCCGTCACACAGATGTATTTATAGGAATGAATTATTTCCATGCTTATATCTATAAATACATAAAAGAGGAATAAAATCTAACTTGAACCATAAAAGAAAAACAAATCCTGAACCCACGAGTTATACAGAGGAAAACCCTATCAGGGCACTTGCTCCAGTGGTAAACAATTCTGAAATTGGTCAGAGGTGGGGAATCATCTCCCATACAGCCAGCAACCCACCCCCCACGCAAGGAGCATCCTCATTGCAAAGCTGGGGGACCGTGCCGAGGCATCTGTGAGTAAACGTGAGCTGAGCCCCAGGCCAGCTGCTGCTGAACTGTTCCCACCCTTTCCAGGTAAAACACCTGAATATGTACAAGGGCTTGAAAGCCTAGAGGAAGGACCGTGGAGCCACACCAGCGACAGCACGCAGGCCAACTTCGTGCCTGCAGGCCAGCTAGGGTGGTCCTGGCCCCGGGCGCTCTTCCAGAAGCTTTCCATTGCCCTGCCTGAAAAACCCCTCCTTCCCGGACCCCACTGCTTTTTTCGTTCCTCACCTCTGTCCGGAGAGAAATTCCAGCGGAAGGTATGGGTGACACATCCTCTTCTTTACAGGCGGCAGCCTGGCAACTCCTGCAGAAAGGCCAGCAGAACCCCACTCACACCGGGCCACCCACAAAGCTGTGGCCCCTCACTCCCTCCCACCAGCACAGCCCCGAGACTGCTGACGGGGCAGAGAATATGGAGTCAGGCACAGCTTCAGGGGCTATTGCTGCCTGGAGCTCTGTTTATATTGACTTCAACGAGGCACACCTGGGGAGGGCGGGCCGGCAGGGTAAGGCTGCCCAGGTCAGCTAATCCACAACCCTCAGGGAATCACATTGTTGAAAATGGACCTCGCTAAGGCAGAAGAGAAGCCAAGGGAAAAAAGGACACAATGCCATTTGCAGCACCGTAGATGAGTCTAGAAGTAATCACGTGACTTGTAGTAAGTCAGAAAGTGAAAGACACATACCATATCATATCACTTATAGGTGTTACCTAAAAATGGATACCAGGGCAGATATTTCCACGGAGAAGGGCAATCACAGATTCATTAAACAAACTTATGGTTCACCAATGGAAAGGTGTGAGGATTGGTTTCATTACGATATCGGGGTTAACAGACATATACAAACACAGGTGACATATATAATCACCAAAGACCTACAGAATACCAAGAGAGGACTACTCAACATTCTGTCATAACGTACATGGGAAACGGATCCCAGGAAGAACAGACATCTGTATATGTGTAAAAGAACCACATCTTCCACACCTACAACAAGCCAAACATTGTAATCAAACTTGCTGTAATAAAAAATAAAAAACTTAAATTAAAAACACGAACAAGAAGTAGTGAGACAAACGTGAGGGGCTTTCTCCTGGCACATTCCATTCTAAACTCCAATCTAGAACACCACTTCCACTGAGGCTCTCTTGCCCTAGTAACCAGATTTGGTAAGGGTGAACTGCTGCCACCTTGTGGCCGTTTCACACAACAGCAGCTTTAATCCCAACGCTAATGGTCAGTTGATATTCAAAATCATTGCAGGCCTGTAAATGACACCTGCCCTGAAAACAAATCCTGGGGTCACATATCGACCAAAAAATTCAAAGGACGTCCATATTTCAAAACGACCGTTTCAAAAGGCATATTTTACGCACATTAGTGTTCTGCTTCTTTTCCTTTCTTTCCTTTTTTGTTAAAAAACACGGGAATGGAAAAAGGCATCCCTCAGAATGGGCGAAAATCGTTGCAAACGAATCAATGGACACAGGTTCAATCTCCAATATATATAAACAGCTCATGCAGCTTAATATTAAAAAAACAAACATCCCCCCAAAAAAATGGGCAGAAGATCTAAAGAGACGTTTCTTCAAAGGAGACACAGAAATGGCCAAGACGCACATGAAAAGCTGCTCAACAGCACTAATTATTAGAGAAATGCAAATCAAAACTACAATGAGGTATCACCTCACACCTGTTAGAATCGGCATCATCAGGAAATCTACAAACAACCAATTCTGGGGAGGGTGTGGACAAAAGGAGCCCTCTTCCACTATTGGTGGGAATGTAAATTGATACAGTCACTATGGAGAACAGTATGGAGTTTCCTTAAAAAAAATAGAAATAGAATTACCATCTGATCCAGCAATCCCACTTCTGGGCATATACCCAGAGAAAACCGTATTTCAAAAAGGCACATTCACCACAATGTTCGTTGCAGCACTATTTACAATAGCCAGGTAATGGAAGCAACCTAAATGCCCACAGACAGATGAATGGATAAAGATGTGGTAGATATATAAAATGGAATATGACTCGGCCATAAAAAGGAATGAAACTGGGTCATTTGTAGAGACATCGATGGATCGAGAGACTGTCATACAGAATGAAGTAAGTCAGAAAGAGGAAAACAAATATTGTCTATTAACGCATATATGTGGAGCCTAAAAATGGTACAGATGAACTGGTTTCAGGGAAGAAATAGAGACACAGAGGTAGAGAACAAACGTATGGACACCAAGTGTGGGAAGCCATGGGGTGGTGGTGGTGGGATGAGTTGGGAGTTTGGGATTGATCTGTATACATGTATATGCATAAAATACATAACTAATAATAACGTGCCGTATAAAAAAATAAATAAAATTTCAAAATTTTAAAAAATAAAATTTAAAAATAAAACAGAAAAAAGTTCTTCCCGTCACACAGATGTATTTATAGGAATGAATTATTTCCATGCTTATATCTATAAATACATAAAAGAGGAATAAAATCTAACTTGAACCATAAAAGAAAAACAAATCCTGAACCCACGAGTTATACAGAGGAAAACCCTATCAGGGCACTTGCTCCAGTGGTAAACAATTCTGAAATTGGTCAGAGGTGGGGAATCATCTCCCATACAGCCAGCAACCCACCCCCCACGCAAGGAGCATCCTCATTGCAAAGCTGGGGGACCGTGCTGAGGCATCTGTGAGTAAACGTGAGCTGAGCCCCAGGCCAGCTGCTGCTGAACTGTTCCCACCCTTTCCAGGTAAAACACCTGAATATGTACAAGGGCTTGAAAGCCTAGAGGAAGGACCGTGGAGCCACACCAGCGACAGCACGCAGGCCAACTTCGTGCCTGCAGGCCAGCTAGGGTGGTCCTGGCCCCGGGCGCTCTTCCAGAAGCTTTCCATTGCCCTGCCTGAAAAACCCCTCCTTCCCGGACCCCACTGCTTTTTTAGTTCCTCACCTCTGTCCGGAGAGAAATTCCAGCGGAAGGTATGGGTGACACATCCTCTTCTTTACAGGCGGCAGCCTGGCAACTCCTGCAGAAAGGCCAGCAGAACCCCACTCACACCGGGCCACCCACAAAGCTGTGGCCCCTCACTCCCTCCCACCAGCACAGCCCCGAGACTGCTGACGGGGCAGAGAATATGGAGTCAGGCACAGCTTCAGGGGCTATTGCTGCCTGGAGCTCTGTTTATATTGACTTCAACGAGGCAAACCTGGGGAGGGCGGGCCGGCAGGGTAAGGCTGCCCAGGTCAGCTAATCCACAACCCTCAGGGAATCACATTGTTGAAAATGGACCTCGCTAAGGCAGAAGAGAAGCCAAGGGAAAAAAGGACACAATGCCATTGGCAGCACCGTAGATGAGTCTAGAAGTAATCACGTGACTTGTAGTAAGTCAGAAAGTGAAAGACACATACCATATCATATCACTTATAGGTGTTACCTAAAAATGGATACCAGGGCAGATATTTCCACGGAGAAGGGCAATCACAGATTCATTAAACAAACTTATGGTTCACCAATGGAAAGGTGTGAGGATTGGTTTCATTACGATATCGGGGTTAACAGACATATACAAACACAGGTGACATATATAATCACCAAAGACCTACAGAATACCAAGAGAGGACTACTCAACATTCTGTCATAACGTACATGGGAAACGGATCCCAGGAAGAACAGACATCTGTATATGTGTAAAAGAACCACATCTTCCACACCTACAACAAGCCAAACATTGTAATCAAACTTGCTGTAATAAAAAATAAAAAACTTAAATTAAAAACACGAACAAGAAGTAGTGAGACAAACGTGAGGGGCTTTCTCCTGGCACATTCCATTCTAAACTCCAATCTAGAACACCACTTCCACTGAGGCTCTCTTGCCCTAGTAACCAGATTTGGTAAGGGTGAACTGCTGCCACCTTGTGGCCGTTTCACACAACAGCAGCTTTAATCCCAACGCTAATGGTCAGTTGATATTCAAAATCATTGCAGGCCTGTAAATGACACCTGCCCTGAAAACAAATCCTGGGGTCACATATCGACCAAAAAATTCAAAGGACGTCCATATTTCAAAACGACCGTTTCAAAAGGCATATTTTACGCACATTAGTGTTCTGCTTCTTTTCCTTTCTTTCCTTTTTTGTTAAAAAACACGGGAATGGAAAAAGGCAAACCTCAGAATGGGCGAAAATCGTTGCAAACGAATCAATGGACACAGGTTCAATCTCCAATATATATAAACAGCTCATGCAGCTTAATATTAAAAAAACAAACATCCCCCCAAAAAAATGGGCAGAAGATCTAAAGAGACGTTTCTTCAAAGGAGACACAGAGATGGCCAAGACGCACATGAAAAGCTGCTCAACAGCACTAATTATTAGAGAAATGCAAATCAAAACTACAATGAGGTATCACCTCACACCTGTTAGAATCGGCATCATCAGGAAATCTACAAACAACCAATTCTGGGGAGGGTGTGGACAAAAGGAGCCCTCTTCCACTATTGGTGGGAATGTAAATTGATACAGTCACTATGGAGAACAGTATGGAGTTTCCTTAAAAAAACTAGAAATAGAATTACCATCTGATCCAGCAATCCCACTTCTGGGCATATACCCAGAGAAAACCGTATTTCAAAAAGGCACATTCACCACAATGTTCGTTGCAGCACTATTTACAATAGCCAGGTAATGGAAGCAACCTAAATGCCCACAGACAGATGAATGGATAAAGATGTGGTACATATATAAAATGGAATATGACTCGGCCATAAAAAGGAATGAAACTGGGTCATTTGTAGAGACATCGATGGATCGAGAGACTGTCATACAGAATGAAGTAAGTCAGAAAGAGGAAAACAAATATTGTCTATTAACGCATATATGTGGAGCCTAAAAATGGTACAGATGAACTGGTTTTCAGGGAAGAAATAGAGACACAGAGGTAGAGAACAAACGTATGGACACCAAGTGTGGGAAGCCATGGGGTGGTGGTGGTGGGATGAGTTGGGAGTTTGGGATTGATCTGTATACATGTATATGCATAAAATACATAACTAATAATAACGTGCCGTATAAAAAAATAAATAAAATTTCAAAATTTTAAAAAATAAAATTTAAAAATAAAACAGAAAAAAGTTCTTCCCGTCACACAGATGTATTTATAGGAATGAATTATTTCCATGCTTATATCTATAAATACATAAAAGAGGAATAAAATCTAACTTGAACCATAAAAGAAAAACAAATCCTGAACCCACGAGTTATACAGAGGAAAACCCTATCAGGGCACTTGCTCCAGTGGTAAACAATTCTGAAATTGGTCAGAGGTGGGGAATCATCTCCCATACAGCCAGCAACCCACCCCCCACGCAAGGAGCATCCTCATTGCAAAGCTGGGGGACCGTGCTGAGGCATCTGTGAGTAAACGTGAGCTGAGCCCCAGGCCAGATGCTGCTGAACTGTTCCCACCCTTTCCAGGTAAAACACCTGAATATGTACAAGGGCTTGAAAGCCTAGAGGAAGGACCGTGGAGCCACACCAGCGACAGCACGCAGGCCAACTTGGTGCCTGCAGGCCAGCTAGGGTGGTCCTGGCCCCGGGCGCTCTTCCAGAAGCTTTCCATTGCCCTGCCTGAAAAACCCCTCCTTCCCGGACCCCACTGCTTTTTTCGTTCCTCACCTCTGTCCGGAGAGAAATTCCAGCGGAAGGTATGGGTGACACATCCTCTTCTTTACAGGCGGCAGCCTGGCAACTCCTGCAGAAAGGCCAGCAGAACCCCACTCACACCGGGCCACCCACAAAGCTGTGGCCCCTCACTCCCTCCCACCAGCACAGCCCCGAGACTGCTGACGGGGCAGAGAATATGGAGTCAGGCACAGCTTCAGGGGCTATTGCTGCCTGGAGCTCTGTTTATATTGACTTCAACGAGGCACACCTGGGGAGGGCGGGCCGGCAGGGTAAGGCTGCCCAGGTCAGCTAATCCACAACCCTCAGGGAATCACATTGTTGAAAATGGACCTCGCTAAGGCAGAAGAGAAGCCAAGGGAAAAAAGGACACAATGCCATTGGCAGCACCGTAGATGAGTCTAGAAGTAATCACGTGACTTGTAGTAAGTCAGAAAGTGAAAGACACATACCATATCATATCACTTATAGGTGTTACCTAAAAATGGATACCAGGGCAGATATTTCCACGGAGAAGGGCAATCACAGATTCATTAAACAAACTTATGGTTCACCAATGGAAAGGTGTGAGGATTGGTTTCATTACGATATCGGGGTTAACAGACATATACAAACACAGGTGACATATATAATCACCAAAGACCTACAGAATACCAAGAGAGGACTACTCAACATTCTGTCATAACGTACATGGGAAACGGATCCCAGGAAGAACAGACATCTGTATATGTGTAAAAGAACCACATCTTCCACACCTACAACAAGCCAAACATTGTAATCAAACTTGCTGTAATAAAAAATAAAAAACTTAAATTAAAAACACGAACAAGAAGTAGTGAGACAAACGTGAGGGGCTTTCTCCTGGCACATTCCATTCTAAACTCCAATCTAGAACACCACTTCCACTGAGGCTCTCTTGCCCTAGTAACCAGATTTGGTAAGGGTGAACTGCTGCCACCTTGTGGCCGTTTCACACAACAGCAGCTTTAATCCCAACGCTAATGGTCAGTTGATATTCAAAATCATTGCAGGCCTGTAAATGACACCTGCCCTGAAAACAAATCCTGGGGTCACATATCGACCAAAAAATTCAAAGGACGTCCATATTTCAAAACGACCGTTTCAAAAGGCATATTTTACGCACATTAGTGTTCTGCTTCTTTTCCTTTCTTTCCTTTTTTGTTAAAAAACACGGGAATGGAAAAAGGCAAACCTCAGAATGGGCGAAAATCGTTGCAAACGAATCAATGGACACAGGTTCAATCTCCAATATATATAAACAGCTCATGCAGCTTAATATTAAAAAAACAAACATCCCCCCAAAAAAATGGGCAGAAGATCTAAAGAGACGTTTCTTCAAAGGAGACACAGAGATGGCCAAGACGCACATGAAAAGCTGCTCAACAGCACTAATTATTAGAGAAATGCAAATCAAAACTACAATGAGGTATCACCTCACACCTGTTAGAATCGGCATCATCAGGAAATCTACAAACAACCAATTCTGGGGAGGGTGTGGACAAAAGGAGCCCTCTTCCACTATTGGTGGGAATGTAAATTGATACAGTCACTATGGAGAACAGTATGGAGTTTCCTTAAAAAAACTAGAAATAGAATTACCATCTGATCCAGCAATCCCACTTCTGGGCATATACCCAGAGAAAACCGTATTTCAAAAAGGCACATTCACCACAATGTTCGTTGCAGCACTATTTACAATAGCCAGGTAATGGAAGCAACCTAAATGCCCACAGACAGATGAATGGATAAAGATGTGGTACATATATAAAATGGAATATGACTCGGCCATAAAAAGGAATGAAACTGGGTCATTTGTAGAGACATCGATGGATCGAGAGACTGTCATACAGAATGAAGTAAGTCAGAAAGAGGAAAACAAATATTGTCTATTAACGCATATATGTGGAGCCTAAAAATGGTACAGATGAACTGGTTTTCAGGGAAGAAATAGAGACACAGAGGTAGAGAACAAACGTATGGACACCAAGTGTGGGAAGCCATGGGGTGGTGGTGGTGGGATGAGTTGGGAGTTTGGGATTGATCTGTATACATGTATATGCATAAAATACATAACTAATAATAACGTGCTGTATAAAAAAATAAATAAAATTTCAAAATTTTAAAAAATAAAATTTAAAAATAAAACAGAAAAAAGTTCTTCCCGTCACACAGATGTATTTATAGGAATGAATTATTTCCATGCTTATATCTATAAATACATAAAAGAGGAATAAAATCTAACTTGAACCATAGAAGAAAAACAAATCCTGAACCCACGAGTTATACAGAGGAAAACCCTATCACGGCACTTGCTCCAGTGGTAAACAATTCTGAAATTGGTCAGAGGTGGGGAATCATCTCCCATACAGCCAGCAACCCACCCCCCACGCAAGGAGCATCCTCATTGCAAAGCTGGGGGACCGTGCTGAGGCATCTGTGAGTAAACGTGAGCTGAGCCCCAGGCCAGATGCTGCTGAACTGTTCCCACCCTTTCCAGGTAAAACACCTGAATATGTACAAGGGCTTGAAAGCCTAGAGGAAGGACCGTGGAGCCACACCAGCGACAGCACGCAGGCCAACTTCGTGCCTGCAGGCCAGCTAGGGTGGTCCTGGCCCCGGGCGCTCTTCCAGAAGCTTTCCATTGCCCTGCCTGAAAAACCCCTCCTTCACGGACCCCACTGCTTTTTTCGTTCCTCACCTCTGTCCGGAGAGAAATTCCAGCGGAAGGTATGGGTGACACATCCTCTTCTTTACAGGCGGCAGCCTGGCAACTCCTGCAGAAAGGCCAGCAGAACCCCACTCACACCGGGCCACCCACAAAGCTGTGGCCCCTCACTCCCTCCCACCAGCACAGCCCCGAGACTGCTGACGGGGCAGAGAATATGGAGTCAGGCACAGCTTCAGGGGCTATTGCTGCCTGGAGCTCTGTTTATATTGACTTCAACGAGGCACACCTGGGGAGGGCGGGCCGGCAGGGTAAGGCTGCCCAGGTCAGCTAATCCACAACCCTCAGGGAATCACATTGTTGAAAATGGACCTCGCTAAGGCAGAAGAGAAGCCAAGGGAAAAAAGGACACAATGCCATTGGCAGCACCGTAGATGAGTCTAGAAGTAATCACGTGACTTGTAGTAAGTCAGAAAGTGAAAGACACATACCATATCATATCACTTATAGGTGTTACCTAAAAATGGATACCAGGGCAGATATTTCCACGGAGAAGGGCAATCACAGATTCATTAAACAAACTTATGGTTCACCAATGGAAAGGTGTGAGGATTGGTTTCATTACGATATCGGGGTTAACAGACATATACAAACACAGGTGACATATATAATCACCAAAGACCTACAGAATACCAAGAGAGGACTACTCAACATTCTGTCATAACGTACATGGGAAACGGATCCCAGGAAGAACAGACATCTGTATATGTGTAAAAGAACCACATCTTCCACACCTACAACAAGCCAAACATTGTAATCAAACTTGCTGTAATAAAAAATAAAAAACTTAAATTAAAAACACGAACAAGAAGTAGTGAGACAAACGTGAGGGGCTTTCTCCTGGCACATTCCATTCTAAACTCCAATCTAGAACACCACTTCCACTGAGGCTCTCTTGCCCTAGTAACCAGATTTGGTAAGGGTGAACTGCTGCCACCTTGTGGCCGTTTCACACAACAGCAGCTTTAATCCCAACGCTAATGGTCAGTTGATATTCAAAATCATTGCAGGCCTGTAAATGACACCTGCCCTGAAAACAAATCCTGGGGTCACATATCGACCAAAAAATTCAAAGGACGTCCATATTTCAAAACGACCGTTTCAAAAGGCATATTTTACGCACATTAGTGTTCTGCTTCTTTTCCTTTCTTTCCTTTTTTGTTAAAAAACACGGGAATGGAAAAAGGCATCCCTCAGAATGGGCGAAAATCGTTGCAAACGAATCAATGGACACAGGTTCAATCTCCAATATATATAAACAGCTCATGCAGCTTAATATTAAAAAAACAAACATCCCCCCAAAAAAATGGGCAGAAGATCTAAAGAGACGTTTCTTCAAAGGAGACACAGAGATGGCCAAGACGCACATGAAAAGCTGCTCAACAGCACTAATTATTAGAGAAATGCAAATCAAAACTACAATGAGGTATCACCTCACACCTGTTAGAATCGGCATCATCAGGAAATCTACAAACAACCAATTCTGGGGAGGGTGTGGACAAAAGGAGCCCTCTTCCACTATTGGTGGGAATGTAAATTGATACAGTCACTATGGAGAACAGTATGGAGTTTCCTTAAAAAAACTAGAAATAGAATTACCATCTGATCCAGCAATCCCACTTCTGGGCATATACCCAGAGAAAACCGTATTTCAAAAAGGCACATTCACCACAATGTTCGTTGCAGCACTATTTACAATAGCCAGGTAATGGAAGCAACCTAAATGCCCACAGACAGATGAATGGATAAAGATGTGGTACATATATAAAATGGAATATGACTCGGCCATAAAAAGGAATGAAACTGGGTCATTTGTAGAGACATCGATGGATCGAGAGACTGTCATACAGAATGAAGTAAGTCAGAAAGAGGAAAACAAATATTGTCTATTAACGCATATATGTGGAGCCTAAAAATGGTACAGATGAACTGGTTTTCAGGGAAGAAATAGAGACACAGAGGTAGAGAACAAACGTATGGACACCAAGTGTGGGAAGCCATGGGGTGGTGGTGGTGGGATGAGTTGGGAGTTTGGGATTGATCTGTATACATGTATATGCATAAAATACATAACTAATAATAACGTGCTGTATAAAAAAATAAATAAAATTTCAAAATTTTAAAAAATAAAATTTAAAAATAAAACAGAAAAAAGTTCTTCCCGTCACACAGATGTATTTATAGGAATGAATTATTTCCATGCTTATATCTATAAATACATAAAAGAGGAATAAAATCTAACTTGAACCATAAAAGAAAAACAAATCCTGAACCCACGAGTTATACAGAGGAAAACCCTATCACGGCACTTGCTCCAGTGGTAAACAATTCTGAAATTGGTCAGAGGTGGGGAATCATCTCCCATACAGCCAGCAACCCACCCCCCACGCAAGGAGCATCCTCATTGCAAAGCTGGGGGACCGTGCCGAGGCATCTGTGAGTAAACGTGAGCTGAGCCCCAGGCCAGCTGCTGCTGAACTGTTCCCACCCTTTCCAGGTAAAACACCTGAATATGTACAAGGGCTTGAAAGCCTAGAGGAAGGACCGTGGAGCCACACCAGCGACAGCACGCAGGCCAACTTCGTGCCTGCAGGCCAGCTAGGGTGGTCCTGGCCCCGGGCGCTCTTCCAGAAGCTTTCCATTGCCCTGCCTGAAAAACCCCTCCTTCCCGGACCCCACTGCTTTTTTCGTTCCTCACCTCTGTCCGGAGAGAAATTCCAGCGGAAGGTATGGGTGACACATCCTCTTCTTTACAGGCGGCAGCCTGGCAACTCCTGCAGAAAGGCCAGCAGAACCCCACTCACACCGGGCCACCCACAAAGCTGTGGCCCCTCACTCCCTCCCACCAGCACAGCCCCGAGACTGCTGACGGGGCAGAGAATATGGAGTCAGGCACAGCTTCAGGGGCTATTGCTGCCTGGAGCTCTGTTTATATTGACTTCAACGAGGCACACCTGGGGAGGGCGGGCCGGCAGGGTAAGGCTGCCCAGGTCAGCTAATCCACAACCCTCAGGGAATCACATTGTTGAAAATGGACCTCGCTAAGGCAGAAGAGAAGCCAAGGGAAAAAAGGACACAATGCCATTGGCAGCACCGTAGATGAGTCTAGAAGTAATCACGTGACTTGTAGTAAGTCAGAAAGTGAAAGACACATACCATATCATATCACTTATAGGTGTTACCTAAAAATGGATACCAGGGCAGATATTTCCACGGAGAAGGGCAATCACAGATTCATTAAACAAACTTATGGTTCACCAATGGAAAGGTGTGAGGATTGGTTTCATTACGATATCGGGGTTAACAGACATATACAAACACAGGTGACATATATAATCACCAAAGACCTACAGAATACCAAGAGAGGACTACTCAACATTCTGTCATAACGTACATGGGAAACGGATCCCAGGAAGAACAGACATCTGTATATGTGTAAAAGAACCACATCTTCCACACCTACAACAAGCCAAACATTGTAATCAAACTTGCTGTAATAAAAAATAAAAAACTTAAATTAAAAACACGAACAAGAAGTAGTGAGACAAACGTGAGGGGCTTTCTCCTGGCACATTCCATTCTAAACTCCAATCTAGAACACCACTTCCACTGAGGCTCTCTTGCCCTAGTAACCAGATTTGGTAAGGGTGAACTGCTGCCACCTTGTGGCCGTTTCACACAACAGCAGCTTTAATCCCAACGCTAATGGTCAGTTGATATTCAAAATCATTGCAGGCCTGTAAATGACACCTGCCCTGAAAACAAATCCTGGGGTCACATATCGACCAAAAAATTCAAAGGACGTCCATATTTCAAAACGACCGTTTCAAAAGGCATATTTTACGCACATTAGTGTTCTGCTTCTTTTCCTTTCTTTCCTTTTTTGTTAAAAAACACGGGAATGGAAAAAGGCAAACCTCAGAATGGGCGAAAATCGTTGCAAACGAATCAATGGACACAGGTTCAATCTCCAATATATATAAACAGCTCATGCAGCTTAATATTAAAAAAACAAACATCCCCCCAAAAAAATGGGCAGAAGATCTAAAGAGACGTTTCTTCAAAGGAGACACAGAGATGGCCAAGACGCACATGAAAAGCTGCTCAACAGCACTAATTATTAGAGAAATGCAAATCAAAACTACAATGAGGTATCACCTCACACCTGTTAGAATCGGCATCATCAGGAAATCTACAAACAACCAATTCTGGGGAGGGTGTGGACAAAAGGAGCCCTCTTCCACTATTGGTGGGAATGTAAATTGATACAGTCACTATGGAGAACAGTATGGAGTTTCCTTAAAAAAACTAGAAATAGAATTACCATCTGATCCAGCAATCCCACTTCTGGGCATATACCCAGAGAAAACCGTATTTCAAAAAGGCACATTCACCACAATGTTCGTTGCAGCACTATTTACAATAGCCAGGTAATGGAAGCAACCTAAATGCCCACAGACAGATGAATGGATAAAGATGTGGTACATATATAAAATGGAATATGACTCGGCCATAAAAAGGAATGAAACTGGGTCATTTGTAGAGACATCGATGGATCGAGAGACTGTCATACAGAATGAAGTAAGTCAGAAAGAGGAAAACAAATATTGTCTATTAACGCATATATGTGGAGCCTAAAAATGGTACAGATGAACTGGTTTTCAGGGAAGAAATAGAGACACAGAGGTAGAGAACAAACGTATGGACACCAAGTGTGGGAAGCCATGGGGTGGTGGTGGTGGGATGAGTTGGGAGTTTGGGATTGATCTGTATACATGTATATGCATAAAATACATAACTAATAATAACGTGCCGTATAAAAAAATAAATAAAATTTCAAAATTTTAAAAAATAAAATTTAAAAATAAAACAGAAAAAAGTTCTTCCCGTCACACAGATGTATTTATAGGAATGAATTATTTCCATGCTTATATCTATAAATACATAAAAGAGGAATAAAATCTAACTTGAACCATAAAAGAAAAACAAATCCTGAACCCACGAGTTATACAGAGGAAAACCCTATCAGGGCACTTGCTCCAGTGGTAAACAATTCTGAAATTGGTCAGAGGTGGGGAATCATCTCCCATACAGCCAGCAACCCACCCCCCACGCAAGGAGCATCCTCATTGCAAAGCTGGGGGACCGTGCTGAGGCATCTGTGAGTAAACGTGAGCTGAGCCCCAGGCCAGATGCTGCTGAACTGTTCCCACCCTTTCCAGGTAAAACACCTGAATATGTACAAGGGCTTGAAAGCCTAGAGGAAGGACCGTGGAGCCACACCAGCGACAGCACGCAGGCCAACTTGGTGCCTGCAGGCCAGCTAGGGTGGTCCTGGCCCCGGGCGCTCTTCCAGAAGCTTTCCATTGCCCTGCCTGAAAAACCCCTCCTTCCCGGACCCCACTGCTTTTTTCGTTCCTCACCTCTGTCCGGAGAGAAATTCCAGCGGAAGGTATGGGTGACACATCCTCTTCTTTACAGGCGGCAGCCTGGCAACTCCTGCAGAAAGGCCAGCAGAACCCCACTCACACCGGGCCACCCACAAAGCTGTGGCCCCTCACTCCCTCCCACCAGCACAGCCCCGAGACTGCTGACGGGGCAGAGAATATGGAGTCAGGCACAGCTTCAGGGGCTATTGCTGCCTGGAGCTCTGTTTATATTGACTTCAACGAGGCACACCTGGGGAGGGCGGGCCGGCAGGGTAAGGCTGCCCAGGTCAGCTAATCCACAACCCTCAGGGAATCACATTGTTGAAAATGGACCTCGCTAAGGCAGAAGAGAAGCCAAGGGAAAAAAGGACACAATGCCATTGGCAGCACCGTAGATGAGTCTAGAAGTAATCACGTGACTTGTAGTAAGTCAGAAAGTGAAAGACACATACCATATCATATCACTTATAGGTGTTACCTAAAAATGGATACCAGGGCAGATATTTCCACGGAGAAGGGCAATCACAGATTCATTAAACAAACTTATGGTTCACCAATGGAAAGGTGTGAGGATTGGTTTCATTACGATATCGGGGTTAACAGACATATACAAACACAGGTGACATATATAATCACCAAAGACCTACAGAATACCAAGAGAGGACTACTCAACATTCTGTCATAACGTACATGGGAAACGGATCCCAGGAAGAACAGACATCTGTATATGTGTAAAAGAACCACATCTTCCACACCTACAACAAGCCAAACATTGTAATCAAACTTGCTGTAATAAAAAATAAAAAACTTAAATTAAAAACACGAACAAGAAGTAGTGAGACAAACGTGAGGGGCTTTCTCCTGGCACATTCCATTCTAAACTCCAATCTAGAACACCACTTCCACTGAGGCTCTCTTGCCCTAGTAACCAGATTTGGTAAGGGTGAACTGCTGCCACCTTGTGGCCGTTTCACACAACAGCAGCTTTAATCCCAACGCTAATGGTCAGTTGATATTCAAAATCATTGCAGGCCTGTAAATGACACCTGCCCTGAAAACAAATCCTGGGGTCACATATCGACCAAAAAATTCAAAGGACGTCCATATTTCAAAACGACCGTTTCAAAAGGCATATTTTACGCACATTAGTGTTCTGCTTCTTTTCCTTTCTTTCCTTTTTTGTTAAAAAACACGGGAATGGAAAAAGGCAAACCTCAGAATGGGCGAAAATCGTTGCAAACGAATCAATGGACACAGGTTCAATCTCCAATATATATAAACAGCTCATGCAGCTTAATATTAAAAAAACAAACATCCCCCCAAAAAAATGGGCAGAAGATCTAAAGAGACGTTTCTTCAAAGGAGACACAGAGATGGCCAAGACGCACATGAAAAGCTGCTCAACAGCACTAATTATTAGAGAAATGCAAATCAAAACTACAATGAGGTATCACCTCACACCTGTTAGAATCGGCATCATCAGGAAATCTACAAACAACCAATTCTGGGGAGGGTGTGGACAAAAGGAGCCCTCTTCCACTATTGGTGGGAATGTAAATTGATACAGTCACTATGGAGAACAGTATGGAGTTTCCTTAAAAAAACTAGAAATAGAATTACCATCTGATCCAGCAATCCCACTTCTGGGCATATACCCAGAGAAAACCGTATTTCAAAAAGGCACATTCACCACAATGTTCGTTGCAGCACTATTTACAATAGCCAGGTAATGGAAGCAACCTAAATGCCCACAGACAGATGAATGGATAAAGATGTGGTACATATATAAAATGGAATATGACTCGGCCATAAAAAGGAATGAAACTGGGTCATTTGTAGAGACATCGATGGATCGAGAGACTGTCATACAGAATGAAGTAAGTCAGAAAGAGGAAAACAAATATTGTCTATTAACGCATATATGTGGAGCCTAAAAATGGTACAGATGAACTGGTTTTCAGGGAAGAAATAGAGACACAGAGGTAGAGAACAAACGTATGGACACCAAGTGTGGGAAGCCATGGGGTGGTGGTGGTGGGATGAGTTGGGAGTTTGGGATTGATCTGTATACATGTATATGCATAAAATACATAACTAATAATAACGTGCTGTATAAAAAAATAAATAAAATTTCAAAATTTTAAAAAATAAAATTTAAAAATAAAACAGAAAAAAGTTCTTCCCGTCACACAGATGTATTTATAGGAATGAATTATTTCCATGCTTATATCTATAAATACATAAAAGAGGAATAAAATCTAACTTGAACCATAGAAGAAAAACAAATCCTGAACCCACGAGTTATACAGAGGAAAACCCTATCACGGCACTTGCTCCAGTGGTAAACAATTCTGAAATTGGTCAGAGGTGGGGAATCATCTCCCATACAGCCAGCAACCCACCCCCCACGCAAGGAGCATCCTCATTGCAAAGCTGGGGGACCGTGCTGAGGCATCTGTGAGTAAACGTGAGCTGAGCCCCAGGCCAGATGCTGCTGAACTGTTCCCACCCTTTCCAGGTAAAACACCTGAATATGTACAAGGGCTTGAAAGCCTAGAGGAAGGACCGTGGAGCCACACCAGCGACAGCACGCAGGCCAACTTCGTGCCTGCAGGCCAGCTAGGGTGGTCCTGGCCCCGGGCGCTCTTCCAGAAGCTTTCCATTGCCCTGCCTGAAAAACCCCTCCTTCACGGACCCCACTGCTTTTTTCGTTCCTCACCTCTGTCCGGAGAGAAATTCCAGCGGAAGGTATGGGTGACACATCCTCTTCTTTACAGGCGGCAGCCTGGCAACTCCTGCAGAAAGGCCAGCAGAACCCCACTCACACCGGGCCACCCACAAAGCTGTGGCCCCTCACTCCCTCCCACCAGCACAGCCCCG
This sequence comes from Mesoplodon mirus, assembly GCF_964341445.2. NCBI lineage: Eukaryota > Metazoa > Chordata > Mammalia > Artiodactyla > Ziphiidae > Mesoplodon > Mesoplodon mirus. The sequence continues at coordinate 108,825,963 of NC_138987.1, read as the reverse complement.
AGACTGCTGACGGGGCAGAGAATATGGAGTCAGGCACAGCTTCAGGGGCTATTGCTGCCTGGAGCTCTGTTTATATTGACTTCAACGAGGCACACCTGGGGAGGGCGGGCCGGCAGGGTAAGGCTGCCCAGGTCAGCTAATCCACAACCCTCAGGGAATCACATTGTTGAAAATGGACCTCGCTAAGGCAGAAGAGAAGCCAAGGGAAAAAAGGACACAATGCCATTGGCAGCACCGTAGATGAGTCTAGAAGTAATCACGTGACTTGTAGTAAGTCAGAAAGTGAAAGACACATACCATATCATATCACTTATAGGTGTTACCTAAAAATGGATACCAGGGCAGATATTTCCACGGAGAAGGGCAATCACAGATTCATTAAACAAACTTATGGTTCACCAATGGAAAGGTGTGAGGATTGGTTTCATTACGATATCGGGGTTAACAGACATATACAAACACAGGTGACATATATAATCACCAAAGACCTACAGAATACCAAGAGAGGACTACTCAACATTCTGTCATAACGTACATGGGAAACGGATCCCAGGAAGAACAGACATCTGTATATGTGTAAAAGAACCACATCTTCCACACCTACAACAAGCCAAACATTGTAATCAAACTTGCTGTAATAAAAAATAAAAAACTTAAATTAAAAACACGAACAAGAAGTAGTGAGACAAACGTGAGGGGCTTTCTCCTGGCACATTCCATTCTAAACTCCAATCTAGAACACCACTTCCACTGAGGCTCTCTTGCCCTAGTAACCAGATTTGGTAAGGGTGAACTGCTGCCACCTTGTGGCCGTTTCACACAACAGCAGCTTTAATCCCAACGCTAATGGTCAGTTGATATTCAAAATCATTGCAGGCCTGTAAATGACACCTGCCCTGAAAACAAATCCTGGGGTCACATATCGACCAAAAAATTCAAAGGACGTCCATATTTCAAAACGACCGTTTCAAAAGGCATATTTTACGCACATTAGTGTTCTGCTTCTTTTCCTTTCTTTCCTTTTTTGTTAAAAAACACGGGAATGGAAAAAGGCATCCCTCAGAATGGGCGAAAATCGTTGCAAACGAATCAATGGACACAGGTTCAATCTCCAATATATATAAACAGCTCATGCAGCTTAATATTAAAAAAACAAACATCCCCCCAAAAAAATGGGCAGAAGATCTAAAGAGACGTTTCTTCAAAGGAGACACAGAGATGGCCAAGACGCACATGAAAAGCTGCTCAACAGCACTAATTATTAGAGAAATGCAAATCAAAACTACAATGAGGTATCACCTCACACCTGTTAGAATCGGCATCATCAGGAAATCTACAAACAACCAATTCTGGGGAGGGTGTGGACAAAAGGAGCCCTCTTCCACTATTGGTGGGAATGTAAATTGATACAGTCACTATGGAGAACAGTATGGAGTTTCCTTAAAAAAACTAGAAATAGAATTACCATCTGATCCAGCAATCCCACTTCTGGGCATATACCCAGAGAAAACCGTATTTCAAAAAGGCACATTCACCACAATGTTCGTTGCAGCACTATTTACAATAGCCAGGTAATGGAAGCAACCTAAATGCCCACAGACAGATGAATGGATAAAGATGTGGTACATATATAAAATGGAATATGACTCGGCCATAAAAAGGAATGAAACTGGGTCATTTGTAGAGACATCGATGGATCGAGAGACTGTCATACAGAATGAAGTAAGTCAGAAAGAGGAAAACAAATATTGTCTATTAACGCATATATGTGGAGCCTAAAAATGGTACAGATGAACTGGTTTTCAGGGAAGAAATAGAGACACAGAGGTAGAGAACAAACGTATGGACACCAAGTGTGGGAAGCCATGGGGTGGTGGTGGTGGGATGAGTTGGGAGTTTGGGATTGATCTGTATACATGTATATGCATAAAATACATAACTAATAATAACGTGCTGTATAAAAAAATAAATAAAATTTCAAAATTTTAAAAAATAAAATTTAAAAATAAAACAGAAAAAAGTTCTTCCCGTCACACAGATGTATTTATAGGAATGAATTATTTCCATGCTTATATCTATAAATACATAAAAGAGGAATAAAATCTAACTTGAACCATAAAAGAAAAACAAATCCTGAACCCACGAGTTATACAGAGGAAAACCCTATCACGGCACTTGCTCCAGTGGTAAACAATTCTGAAATTGGTCAGAGGTGGGGAATCATCTCCCATACAGCCAGCAACCCACCCCCCACGCAAGGAGCATCCTCATTGCAAAGCTGGGGGACCGTGCCGAGGCATCTGTGAGTAAACGTGAGCTGAGCCCCAGGCCAGCTGCTGCTGAACTGTTCCCACCCTTTCCAGGTAAAACACCTGAATATGTACAAGGGCTTGAAAGCCTAGAGGAAGGACCGTGGAGCCACACCAGCGACAGCACGCAGGCCAACTTCGTGCCTGCAGGCCAGCTAGGGTGGTCCTGGCCCCGGGCGCTCTTCCAGAAGCTTTCCATTGCCCTGCCTGAAAAACCCCTCCTTCCCGGACCCCACTGCTTTTTTCGTTCCTCACCTCTGTCCGGAGAGAAATTCCAGCGGAAGGTATGGGTGACACATCCTCTTCTTTACAGGCGGCAGCCTGGCAACTCCTGCAGAAAGGCCAGCAGAACCCCACTCACACCGGGCCACCCACAAAGCTGTGGCCCCTCACTCCCTCCCACCAGCACAGCCCCGAGACTGCTGACGGGGCAGAGAATATGGAGTCAGGCACAGCTTCAGGGGCTATTGCTGCCTGGAGCTCTGTTTATATTGACTTCAACGAGGCACACCTGGGGAGGGCGGGCCGGCAGGGTAAGGCTGCCCAGGTCAGCTAATCCACAACCCTCAGGGAATCACATTGTTGAAAATGGACCTCGCTAAGGCAGAAGAGAAGCCAAGGGAAAAAAGGACACAATGCCATTGGCAGCACCGTAGATGAGTCTAGAAGTAATCACGTGACTTGTAGTAAGTCAGAAAGTGAAAGACACATACCATATCATATCACTTATAGGTGTTACCTAAAAATGGATACCAGGGCAGATATTTCCACGGAGAAGGGCAATCACAGATTCATTAAACAAACTTATGGTTCACCAATGGAAAGGTGTGAGGATTGGTTTCATTACGATATCGGGGTTAACAGACATATACAAACACAGGTGACATATATAATCACCAAAGACCTACAGAATACCAAGAGAGGACTACTCAACATTGTCATAACGTACATGGGAAACGGATCCCAGGAAGAACAGACATCTGTATATGTGTAAAAGAACCACATCTTCCACACCTACAACAAGCCAAACATTGTAATCAAACTTGCTGTAATAAAAAATAAAAAACTTAAATTAAAAACACGAACAAGAAGTAGTGAGACAAACGTGAGGGGCTTTCTCCTGGCACATTCCATTCTAAACTCCAATCTAGAACACCACTTCCACTGAGGCTCTCTTGCCCTAGTAACCAGATTTGGTAAGGGTGAACTGCTGCCACCTTGTGGCCGTTTCACACAACAGCAGCTTTAATCCCAACGCTAATGGTCAGTTGATATTCAAAATCATTGCAGGCCTGTAAATGACACCTGCCCTGAAAACAAATCCTGGGGTCACATATCGACCAAAAAATTCAAAGGACGTCCATATTTCAAAACGACCGTTTCAAAAGGCATATTTTACGCACATTAGTGTTCTGCTTCTTTTCCTTTCTTTCCTTTTTTGTTAAAAAACACGGGAATGGAAAAAGGCATCCCTCAGAATGGGCGAAAATCGTTGCAAACGAATCAATGGACACAGGTTCAATCTCCAATATATATAAACAGCTCATGCAGCTTAATATTAAAAAAACAAACATCCCCCCAAAAAAATGGGCAGAAGATCTAAAGAGACGTTTCTTCAAAGGAGACACAGAGATGGCCAAGACGCACATGAAAAGCTGCTCAACAGCACTAATTATTAGAGAAATGCAAATCAAAACTACAATGAGGTATCACCTCACACCTGTTAGAATCGGCATCATCAGGAAATCTACAAACAACCAATTCTGGGGAGGGTGTGGACAAAAGGAGCCCTCTTCCACTATTGGTGGGAATGTAAATTGATACAGTCACTATGGAGAACAGTATGGAGTTTCCTTAAAAAAACTAGAAATAGAATTACCATCTGATCCAGCAATCCCACTTCTGGGCATATACCCAGAGAAAACCGTATTTCAAAAAGGCACATTCACCACAATGTTCGTTGCAGCACTATTTACAATAGCCAGGTAATGGAAGCAACCTAAATGCCCACAGACAGATGAATGGATAAAGATGTGGTACATATATAAAATGGAATATGACTCGGCCATAAAAAGGAATGAAACTGGGTCATTTGTAGAGACATCGATGGATCGAGAGACTGTCATACAGAATGAAGTAAGTCAGAAAGAGGAAAACAAATATTGTCTATTAACGCATATATGTGGAGCCTAAAAATGGTACAGATGAACTGGTTTTCAGGGAAGAAATAGAGACACAGAGGTAGAGAACAAACGTATGGACACCAAGTGTGGGAAGCCATGGGGTGGTGGTGGTGGGATGAGTTGGGAGTTTGGGATTGATCTGTATACATGTATATGCATAAAATACATAACTAATAATAACGTGCTGTATAAAAAAATAAATAAAATTTCAAAATTTTAAAAAATAAAATTTAAAAATAAAACAGAAAAAAGTTCTTCCCGTCACACAGATGTATTTATAGGAATGAATTATTTCCATGCTTATATCTATAAATACATAAAAGAGGAATAAAATCTAACTTGAACCATAAAAGAAAAACAAATCCTGAACCCACGAGTTATACAGAGGAAAACCCTATCAGGGCACTTGCTCCAGTGGTAAACAATTCTGAAATTGGTCAGAGGTGGGGAATCATCTCCCATACAGCCAGCAACCCACCCCCCACGCAAGGAGCATCCTCATTGCAAAGCTGGGGGACCGTGCCGAGGCATCTGTGAGTAAACGTGAGCTGAGCCCCAGGCCAGCTGCTGCTGAACTGTTCCCACCCTTTCCAGGTAAAACACCTGAATATGTACAAGGGCTTGAAAGCCTAGAGGAAGGACCGTGGAGCCACACCAGCGACAGCACGCAGGCCAACTTGGTGCCTGCAGGCCAGCTAGGGTGGTCCTGGCCCCGGGCGCTCTTCCAGAAGCTTTCCATTGCCCTGCCTGAAAAACCCCTCCTTCCCGGACCCCACTGCTTTTTTCGTTCCTCACCTCTGTCCGGAGAGAAATTCCAGCGGAAGGTATGGGTGACACATCCTCTTCTTTACAGGCGGCAGCCTGGCAACTCCTGCAGAAAGGCCAGCAGAACCCCACTCACACCGGGCCACCCACAAAGCTGTGGCCCCTCACTCCCTCCCACCAGCACAGCCCCGAGACTGCTGACGGGGCAGAGAATATGGAGTCAGGCACAGCTTCAGGGGCTATTGCTGCCTGGAGCTCTGTTTATATTGACTTCAATGAGGCACACCTGGGGAGGGCGGGCCGGCAGGGTAAGGCTGCCCAGGTCAGCTAATCCACAACCCTCAGGGAATCACATTGTTGAAAATGGACCTCGCTAAGGCAGAAGAGAAGCCAAGGGAAAAAAGGACACAATGCCATTGGCAGCACCGTAGATGAGTCTAGAAGTAATCACGTGACTTGTAGTAAGTCAGAAAGTGAAAGACACATACCATATCATATCACTTATAGGTGTTACCTAAAAATGGATACCAGGGCAGATATTTCCACGGAGAAGGGCAATCACAGATTCATTAAACAAACTTATGGTTCACCAATGGAAAGGTGTGAGGTTTGGTTTCATTACGATATCGGGGTTAACAGACATATACAAACACAGGTGACATATATAATCACCAAAGACCTACAGAATACCAAGAGAGGACTACTCAACATTCTGTCATAACGTACATGGGAAACGGATCCCAGGAAGAACAGACATCTGTATATGTGTAAAAGAACCACATCTTCCACACCTACAACAAGCCAAACATTGTAATCAAACTTGCTGTAATAAAAAATAAAAAACTTAAATTAAAAACACGAACAAGAAGTAGTGAGACAAACGTGAGGGGCTTTCTCCTGGCACATTCCATTCTAAACTCCAATCTAGAACACCACTTCCACTGAGGCTCTCTTGCCCTAGTAACCAGATTTGGTAAGGGTGAACTGCTGCCACCTTGTGGCCGTTTCACACAACAGCAGCTTTAATCCCAACGCTAATGGTCAGTTGATATTCAAAATCATTGCAGGCCTGTAAATGACACCTGCCCTGAAAACAAATCCTGGGGTCACATATCGACCAAAAAATTCAAAGGACGTCCATATTTCAAAACGACCGTTTCAAAAGGCATATTTTACGCACATTAGTGTTCTGCTTCTTTTCCTTTCTTTCCTTTTTTGTTAAAAAACACGGGAATGGAAAAAGGCAAACCTCAGAATGGGCGAAAATCGTTGCAAACGAATCAATGGACACAGGTTCAATCTCCAATATATATAAACAGCTCATGCAGCTTAATATTAAAAAAACAAACATCCCCCCAAAAAAATGGGCAGAAGATCTAAAGAGACGTTTCTTCAAAGGAGACACAGAGATGGCCAAGACACACATGAAAAGCTGCTCAACAGCACTAATTATTAGAGAAATGCAAATCAAAACTACAATGAGGTATCACCTCACACCTGTTAGAATCGGCATCATCAGAAAATCTACAAACAACCAATTCTGGGGAGGGTGTGGACAAAAGGAGCCCTCTTCCACTATTGGTGGGAATGTAAATTGATACAGTCACTATGGAGAACAGTATGGAGTTTCCTTAAAAAAACTAGAAATAGAATTACCATCTGATCCAGCAATCCCACTTCTGGGCATATACCCAGAGAAAACCGTATTTCAAAAAGGCACATTCACCACAATGTTCGTTGCAGCACTATTTACAATAGCCAGGTAATGGAAGCAACCTAAATGCCCACAGACAGATGAATGGATAAAGATGTGGTACATATATAAAATGGAATATGACTCGGCCAAAAAAAGGAATGAAACTGGGTCATTTGTAGAGACATCGATGGATCGAGAGACTGTCATACAGAATGAAGTAAGTCAGAAAGAGGAAAACAAATATTGTCTATTAACGCATATATGTGGAGCCTAAAAATGGTACAGATGAACTGGTTTTCAGGGAAGAAATAGAGACACAGAGGTAGAGAACAAACGTATGGACACCAAGTGTGGGAAGCCATGGGGTGGTGGCGGTGGGATGAGTTGGGAGTTTGGGATTGATCTGTATACATGTATATGCATAAAATACATAACTAATAATAACGTGCTGTATAAAAAAATAAATAAAATTTCAAAATTTTAAAAAATAAAATTTAAAAATAAAACAGAAAAAAGTTCTTCCCGTCACACAGATGTATTTATAGGAATGAATTATTTCCATGCTTATATCTATAAATACATAAAAGAGGAATAAAATCTAACTTGAACCATAAAAGAAAAAAAAAGTGAACCCACGACTTATACAGAGGAAAACCCTATCACGGCACTTGCTCCAGTGGTAAACAATTCTGAAATTGGTCAGAGGTGGGGAACCATCTCCCATACAGCCAGCAACCCAACCCCCACGCAAGGAGCATCCTCATTGCAAAGCTGGGGGACCGTGCCGAGGCATCTGTGAGTAAACGTGAGCTGAGCCCCAGGCCAGCTGCTGCTGAACTGTTCCCACCCTTTCCAGGTAAAACACCTGAATATGTACAAGGGCTTGAAAGCCTAGAGGAAGGACCGTGGAGCCACACCAGCGACAGCACGCAGGCCAACTTGGTGCCTGCAGGCCAGCTAGGGTGGTCCTGGCCCCGGGCGCTCTTCCAGAAGCTTTCCATTGCCCTGCCTGAAAAACCCCTCCTTCCCGGACCCCACTGCTTTTTTCGTTCCTCACCTCTGTCCGGAGAGAAATTCCAGCGGAAGGTATGGGTGACACATCCTCTTCTTTACAGGCGGCAGCCTGGCAACTCCTGCAGAAAGGCCAGCAGAACCCCACTCACACCGGGCCACCCACAAAGCTGTGGCCCCTCACTCCCTCCCACCAGCACAGCCCCGAGACTGCTGACGGGGCAGAGAATATGGAGTCAGGCACAGCTTCAGGGGCTATTGCTGCCTGGAGCTCTGTTTATATTGACTTCAACGAGGCACACCTGGGGAGGGCGGGCCGGCAGGGTAAGGCTGCCCAGGTCAGCTAATCCACAACCCTCAGGGAATCACATTGTTGAAAATGGACCTCGCTAAGGCAGAAGAGAAGCCAAGGGAAAAAAGGACACAATGCCATTGGCAGCACCGTAGATGAGTCTAGAAGTAATCACGTGACATGTAGTAAGTCAGAAAGTGAAAGACACATACCATATCATATCACTTATAGGTGTTACCTAAAAATGGATACCAGGGCAGATATTTCCACGGAGAAGGGCAATCACAGATTCATTAAACAAACTTATGGTTCACCAATGGAAAGGTGTGAGGATTGGTTTCATTACGATATCGGGGTTAACAGACATATACAAACACAGGTGACATATATAATCACCAAAGACCTACAGAATACCAAGAGAGGACTACTCAACATTCTGTCATAACGTACATGGGAAAAGGATCCCAGGAAGAACAGACATCTGTATATGTGTAAAAGAACCACATCTTCCACACCTACAACAAGCCAAACATTGTAATCAAACTTGCTGTAATAAAAAATAAAAAACTTAAATTAAAAACACGAACAAGAAGTAGTGAGACAAACGTGAGGGGCTTTCTCCTGGCACATTCCATTCTAAACTCCAATCTAGAACACCACTTCCACTGAGGCTCTCTTGCCCTAGTAACCAGATTTGGTAAGGGTGAACTGCTGCCACCTTGTGGCCGTTTCACACAACAGCAGCTTTAATCCCAACGCTAATGGTCAGTTGATATTCAAAATCATTGCAGGCCTGTAAATGACACCTGCCCTGAAAACAAATCCTGGGGTCACATATCGACCAAAAAATTCAAAGGACGTCCATATTTCAAAACGACCGTTTCAAAAGGCATATTTTACGCACATTAGTGTTCTGCTTCTTTTCCTTTCTTTCCTTTTTTGTTAAAAAACACGGGAATGGAAAAAGGCATCCCTCAGAATGGGCGAAAATCGTTGCAAACGAATCAATGGACACAGGTTCAATCTCCAATATATATAAACAGCTCATGCAGCTTAATATTAAAAAAACAAACATCCCAAAAAAAATGGGCAGAAGATCTAAAGAGACGTTTCTTCAAAGGAGACACAGAGATGGCCAAGACACACATGAAAAGCTGCTCAACAGCACTAATTATTAGAGAAATGCAAATCAAAACTACAATGAGGTATCACCTCACACCTGTTAGAATCGGCATCATCAGAAAATCTACAAACAACCAATTCTGGGGAGGGTGTGGACAAAAGGAGCCCTCTTCCACTATTGGTGGGAATGTAAATTGATACAGTCACTATGGAGAACAGTATGGAGTTTCCTTAAAAAAACTAGAAATAGAATTACCATCTGATCCAGCAATCCCACTTCTGGGCATATACCCAGAGAAAACCGTATTTCAAAAAGGCACATTCACCACAATGTTCGTTGCAGCACTATTTACAATAGCCAGGTAATGGAAGCAACCTAAATGCCCACAGACAGATGAATGGATAAAGATGTGGTACATATATAAAATGGAATATGACTCGGCCATAAAAAGGAATGAAACTGGGTCATTTGTAGAGACATCGATGGATCGAGAGACTGTCATACAGAATGAAGTAAGTCAGAAAGAGGAAAACAAATATTGTCTATTAACGCATATATGTGGAGCCTAAAAATGGTACAGATGAACTGGTTTTCAGGGAAGAAATAGAGACACAGAGGTAGAGAACAAACGTATGGACACCAAGTGTGGGAAGCCATGGGGTGGTGGCGGTGGGATGAGTTGGGAGTTTGGGATTGATCTGTATACATGTACATGCATAAAATACATAACTAATAATAACGTGCTGTATAAAAAAATAAATAAAATTTCAAAATTTTAAAAAATAAAATTTAAAAATAAAACAGAAAAAAGTTCTTCCCGTCACACAGATGTATTTATAGGAATGAATTATTTCCATGCTTATATCTATAAATACATAAAAGAGGAATAAAATCTAACTTGAACCATAAAAGAAAAACAAATCCTGAACCCACGAGTTATACAGAGGAAAACCCTATCAGGGCACTTGCTCCAGTGGTAAACAATTGTGAAATTGGTCAGAGGTGGGGAATCATCTCCCATACAGCCAGCAACCCACCCCCCACGCAAGGAGCATCCTCATTGCAAAGCTGGGGGACCGTGCCGAGGCATCTGTGAGTAAACGTGAGCTGAGCCCCAGGCCAGCTGCTGCTGAACTGTTCCCACCCTTTCCAGGTAAAACACCTGAATATGTACAAGGGCTTGAAAGCCTAGAGGAAGGACCGTGGAGCCACACCAGCGACAGCACGCAGGCCAACTTGGTGCCTGCAGGCCAGCTAGGGTGGTCCTGGCCCCGGGCGCTCTTCCAGAAGCTTTCCATTGCCCTGCCTGAAAAACCCCTCCTTCCCGGACCCCACTGCTTTTTTCGTTCCTCACCTCTGTCCGGAGAGAAATTCCAGCAGAAGGTATGGGTGACACATCCTCTTCTTTACAGGCGGCAGCCTGGCAACTCCTGCAGAAAGGCCAGCAGAACCCCACTCACACCGGGCCACCCACAAAGCTGTGGCCCCTCACTCCCTCCCACCAGCACAGCCCCGAGACTGCTGACGGGGCAGAGAATATGGAGTCAGGCACAGCTTCAGGGGCTATTGCTGCCTGGAGCTCTGTTTATATTGACTTCAACGAGGCACACCTGGGGAGGGCGGGCCGGCAGGGTAAGGCTGCCCAGGTCAGCTAATCCACAACCCTCAGGGAATCACATTGTTGAAAATGGACCTCGCTAAGGCAGAAGAGAAGCCAAGGGAAAAAAGGACACAATGCCATTTGCAGCACCGTAGATGAGTCTAGAAGTAATCACGTGACTTGTAGTAAGTCAGAAAGTGAAAGACACATACCATATCATATCACTTATAGGTGTTACCTAAAAATGGATACCAGGGCAGATATTTCCACGGAGAAAGGCAATCACAGATTCATTAAACAAACTTATGGTTCACCAATGGAAAGGTGTGAGGATTGGTTTCATTACGATATCGGGGTTAACAGACATATACAAACACAGGTGACATATATAATCACCAAAGACCTACAGAATACCAAGAGAGGACTACTCAACATTCTGTCATAACGTACATGGGAAACGGATCCCAGGAAGAACAGACATCTGTATATGTGTAAAAGAACCACATCTTCCACACCTACAACAAGCCAAACATTGTAATCAAACTTGCTGTAATAAAAAATAAAAAACTTAAATTAAAAACACGAACAAGAAGTAGTGAGACAAACGTGAGGGGCTTTCTCCTGGCACATTCCATTCTAAACTCCAATCTAGAACACCACTTCCACTGAGGCTCTCTTGCCCTAGTAACCAGATTTGGTAAGGGTGAACTGCTGCCACCTTGTGGCCGTTTCACACAACAGCAGCTTTAATCCCAACGCTAATGGTCAGTTGATATTCAAAATCATTGCAGGCCTGTAAATGACACCTGCCCTGAAAACAAATCCTGGGGTCACATATCGACCAAAAAATTCAAAGGACGTCCATATTTCAAAACGACCGTTTCAAAAGGCATATTTTACGCACATTAGTGTTCTGCTTCTTTTCCTTTCTTTCCTTTTTTGTTAAAAAACACGGGAATGGAAAAAGGCAAACCTCAGAATGGGCGAAAATCGTTGCAAACGAATCAATGGACACAGGTTCAATCTCCAATATATATAAACAGCTCATGCAGCTTAATATTAAAAAAACAAACATCCCAAAAAAAAATGGGCAGAAGATCTAAAGAGACGTTTCTTCAAAGGAGACACAGAGATGGCCAAGACGCACATGAAAAGCTGCTCAACAGCACTAATTATTAGAGAAATGCAAATCAAAACTACAATGAGGTATCACCTCACACCTGTTAGAATCGGCATCATCAGAAAATCTACAAACAACCAATTCTGGGGAGGGTGTGGACAAAAGGAGCCCTCTTCCACTATTGGTGGGAATGTAAATTGATACAGTCACTATGGAGAACAGTATGGAGTTTCCTTAAAAAAACTAGAAATAGAATTACCATCTGATCCAGCAATCCCACTTCTGGGCATATACCCAGAGAAAACCGTATTTCAAAAAGGCACATTCACCACAATGTTCGTTGCAGCACTATTTACAATAGCCAGGTAATGGAAGCAACCTAAATGCCCACAGACAGATGAATGGATAAAGATGTGGTACATATATAAAATGGAATATGACTCGGCCAAAAAAAGGAATGAAACTGGGTCATTTGTAGAGACATCGATGGATCGAGAGACTGTCATACAGAATGAAGTAAGTCAGAAAGAGGAAAACAAATATTGTCTATTAACGCATATATGTGGAGCCTAAAAATGGTACAGATGAACTGGTTTTCAGGGAAGAAATAGAGACACAGAGGTAGAGAACAAACGTATGGACACCAAGTGTGGGAAGCCATGGGGTGGTGGTGGTGGGATGAGTTGGGAGTTTGGGATTGATCTGTATACATGTATATGCATAAAATACATAACTAATAATAACGTGCTGTATAAAAAAATAAATAAAATTTCAAAATTTTAAAAAATAAAATTTAAAAATAAAACAGAAAAAAGTTCTTCCCGTCACACAGATATATTTATAGGAATGAATTATTTCCATGCTTATATCTATAAATACATAAAAGAGGAAAAACATCTAACTTGAAACATAAAAGAAAAAAAAAGTGAACCCACGACTTATACAGAGGAAAACCCTATCACGGCACTTGCTCCAGTGGTAAACAATTCTGAAATTGGTCAGAGGTGGGGAACCATCTCCCATACAGCCAGCAACCCAACCCCCACGCAAGGAGCATCCTCATTGCAAAGCTGGGGGACCGTGCCGAGGCATCTGTGAGTAAACGTGAGCTGAGCCCCAGGCCAGCTGCTGCTGAACTGTTCCCACCCTTTCCAGGTAAAACACCTGAATATGTACAAGGGCTTGAAAGCCTAGAGGAAGGACCGTGGAGCCACACCAGCGACAGCACGCAGGCCAACTTGGTGCCTGCAGGCCAGCTAGGGTGGTCCTGGCCCCGGGCGCTCTTCCAGAAGCTTTCCATTGCCCTGCCTGAAAAACCCCTCCTTCACGGACCCCACTGCTTTTTTCGTTCCTCACCTCTGTCCGGAGAGAAATTCCAGCGGAAGGTATGGGTGACACATCCTCTTCTTTACAGGCGGCAGCCTGGCAACTCCTGCAGAAAGGCCAGCAGAACCCCACTCACACCGGGCCACCCACAAAGCTGTGGCCCCTCACTCCCTCCCACCAGCACAGCCCCGAGACTGCTGACGGGGCAGAGAATATGGAGTCAGGCACAGCTTCAGGGGCTATTGCTGCCTGGAGCTCTGTTTATATTGACTTCAACGAGGCACACCTGGGGAGGGCGGGCCGGCAGGGTAAGGCTGCCCAGGTCAGCTAATCCACAACCCTCAGGGAATCACATTGTTGAAAATGGACCTCGCTAAGGCAGAAGAGAAGCCAAGGGAAAAAAGGACACAATGCCATTGGCAGCACCGTAGATGAGTCTAGAAGTAATCACGTGACTTGTAGTAAGTCAGAAAGTGAAAGACACATACCATATCATATCACTTATAGGTGTTACCTAAAAATGGATACCAGGGCAGATATTTCCACGGAGAAGGGCAATCACAGATTCATTAAACAAACTTATGGTTCACCAAAGGAAAGGTGTGAGGATTGGTTTCATTACGATATCGGGGTTAACAGACATATACAAACACAGGTGACATATATAATCACCAAAGACCTACAGAATACCAAGAGAGGACTACTCAACATTCTGTCATAACGTACATGGGTAAAGGATCCCAGGAAGAACAGACATCTGTATATGTGTAAAAGAACCACATCTTCCACACCTACAACAAGCCAAACATTGTAATCAAACTTGCTGTAATAAAAAATAAAAAAATTAAATTAAAAACACGAACAAGAAGTAGTGAGACAAACGTAAGGGGCTTTCTCCTGGCACATTCCATTCTAAACTCCAATCTAGAACACCACTTCCACTGAGGCTCTCTTGCCCTAGTAACCAGATTTGGTAAGGGTGAATTGCTGCCACCTTGTGGCCGTTTGACACAACAGCAGCTTTAATCCCAACGCTAATGGTCAGTTGATATTCAAAATCATTGCAGGCCTGTAAATGACACCTGCCCTGAAAACAAATCCTGGGGTCACATATCGACCAAAAAATTCAAAGGACGTCCATATTTCAAAACGACCGTTTCAAAAGGCATATTTTACGCACATTAGTGTTCTGCTTCTTTTCCTTTATTTCCTTTTTTGTTAAAAAACACGGGAATGGAAAAAGGCAAACCTCAGAATGGGCGAAAATCGTTGCAAACGAATCAATGGACACAGGTTCAATCTCCAATATATATAAACAGCTCATGCAGCTTAATATTAAAAAAACAAACATCCCAAAAAAAAATGGGCAGAAGATCTAAAGAGACGTTTCTTCAAAGGAGACACAGAGATGGCCAAGACGCACATGAAAAGCTGCTCAACAGCACTAATTATTAGAGAAATGCAAATCAAAACTACAATGAGGTATCACCTCACACCTCTTAGAATCGGCATCATCAGAAAATCTACAAACAACCAATTCTGGGGAGGGTGTGGACAAAAGGAGCCCTCTTCCACTATTGGTGGGAATGTAAATTGATACAGTCACTATGGAGAACAGTATGGAGTTTCCTTAAAAAAACTAGAAATAGAATTACCATCTGATCCAGCAATCCCACTTCTGGGCATATACCCAGAGAAAACCGTATTTCAAAAAGGCACATTCACCACAATGTTCGTTGCAGCACTATTTACAATAGCCAGGTAATGGAAGCAACCTAAATGCCCACAGACAGATGAATGGATAAAGATGTGGTACATATATAAAATGGAATATGACTCGGCCAAAAAAAGCAATGAAACTGGGTCATTTGTAGAGACATCGATGGATCGAGAGACTGTCATACAGAATGAAGTAAGTCAGAAAGAGGAAAACAAATATTGTCTATTAACGCATATATGTGGAGCCTAAAAATGGTACAGATGAACTGGTTTTCAGGGAAGAAATAGAGACACAGAGGTAGAGAACAAACGTATGGACACCAAGTGTGGGAAGCCATGGGGTGGTGGTGGTGGGATGAGTTGGGAGTTTGGGATTGATCTGTATACATGTACATGCATAAAATACATAACTAATAATAACGTGCTGTATAAAAAAATAAATAAAATTTCAAAATTTTAAAAAATAAAATTTAAAAATAAAACAGAAAAAAGTTCTTCCCGTCACACAGATGTATTTATAGGAATGAATTATTTCCATGCTTATATCTATAAATACATAAAAGAGGAATAACATCTAACTTGAAACATAAAAGAAAAAAAAAGTGAACCCACGACTTATACAGAGGAAAACCCTATCACGGCACTTGCTCCAGTGGTAAACAATTCTGAAATTGGTCAGAGGTGGGGAACCATCTCCCATACAGCCAGCAACCCAAACCCCACGCAAGGAGCATCCTCATTGCAAAGCTGGGGGACCGTGCCGAGGCATCTGTGAGTAAACGTGAGCTGAGCCCCAGGCCAGCTGCTGCTGAACTGTTCCCACCCTTTCCAGGTAAAACACCTGAATATGTACAAGGGCTTGAAAGCCTAGAGGAAGGACCGTGGAGCCACACCAGCGACAGCACGCAGGCCAACTTGGTGCCTGCAGGCCAGCTAGGGTGGTCCTGGCCCCGGGCGCTCTTCCAGAAGCTTTCCATTGCCCTGCCTGAAAAACCCCTCCTTCCCGGACCCCACTGCTTTTTTCGTTCCTCACCTCTGTCCGGAGAGAAATTCCAGCGGAAGGTATGGGTGACACATCCTCTTCTTTACAGGCGGCAGCCTGGCAACTCCTGCAGAAAGGCCAGCAGAACCCCACTCACACCGGGCCACCCACAAAGCTGTGGCCCCTCACTCCCTCCCACCAGCACAGCCCCGAGACTGCTGACGGGGCAGAGAATATGGAGTCAGGCACAGCTTCAGGGGCTATTGCTGCCTGGAGCTCTGTTTATATTGACTTCAACGAGGCACACCTGGGGAGGGCGGGCCGGCAGGGTAAGGCTGCCCAGGTCAGCTAATCCACAACCCTCAGGGAATCACATTGTTGAAAATGGACCTCGCTAAGGCAGAAGAGAAGCCAAGGGAAAAAAGGACACAATGCCATTGGCAGCACCGTAGATGAGTCTAGAAGTAATCACGTGACTTGTAGTAAGTCAGAAAGTGAAAGACACATACCATATCATATCACTTATAGGTGTTACCTAAAAATGGATACCAGGGCAGATATTTCCACGGAGAAGGGCAATCACAGATTCATTAAACAAACTTATGGTTCACCAATGGAAAGGTGTGAGGATTGGTTTCATTACGATATCGGGGTTAACAGACATATACAAACACAGGTGACATATATAATCACCAAAGACCTACAGAATACCAAGAGAGGACTACTCAACATTCTGTCATAACGTACATGGGAAACGGATCCCAGGAAGAACAGACATCTGTATATGTGTAAAAGAACCACATCTTCCACACCTACAACAAGCCAAACATTGTAATCAAACTTGCTGTAATAAAAAATAAAAAACTTAAATTAAAAACACGAACAAGAAGTAGTGAGACAAACGTGAGGGGCTTTCTCCTGGCACATTCCATTCTAAACTCCAATCTAGAACACCACTTCCACTGAGGCTCTCTTGCCCTAGTAACCAGATTTGGTAAGGGTGAACTGCTGCCACCTTGTGGCCGTTTCACACAACAGCAGCTTTAATCCCAACGCTAATGGTCAGTTGATATTCAAAATCATTGCAGGCCTGTAAATGACACCTGCCCTGAAAACAAATCCTGGGGTCACATATCGACCAAAAAATTCAAAGGACGTCCATATTTCAAAACGACCGTTTCAAAAGGCATATTTTACGCACATTAGTGTTCTGCTTCTTTTCCTTTATTTCCTTTTTTGTTAAAAAACACGGGAATGGAAAAAGGCAAACCTCAGAATGGGCGAAAATCGTTGCAAACGAATCAATGGACACAGGTTCAATCTCCAATATATATAAACAGCTCATGCAGCTTAATATTAAAAAAACAAACATCCCAAAAAAAAAATGGGCAGAAGATCTAAAGAGACGTTTCTTCAAAGGAGACACAGAGATGGCCAAGACGCACATGAAAAGCTGCTCAACAGCACTAATTATTAGAGAAATGCAAATCAAAACTACAATGAGGTATCACCTCACACCTGTTAGAATCGGCATCATCAGAAAATCTACAAACAACCAATTCTGGGGAGGGTGTGGACAAAAGGAGCCCTCTTCCACTATTGGTGGGAATGTAAATTGATACAGTCACTATGGAGAACAGTATGGAGTTTCCTTAAAAAAACTAGAAATAGAATTACCATCTGATCCAGCAATCCCACTTCTGGGCATATACCCAGAGAAAACCGTATTTCAAAAAGGCACATTCACCACAATGTTCGTTGCAGCACTATTTACAATAGCCAGGTAATGGAAGCAACCTAAATGCCCACAGACAGATGAATGGATAAAGATGTGGTAGATATATAAAATGGAATATGACTCGGCCATAAAAAGGAATGAAACTGGGTCATTTGTAGAGACATCGATGGATCGAGAGACTGTCATACAGAATGAAGTAAGTCAGAAAGAGGAAAACAAATATTGTCTATTAACGCATATATGTGGAGCCTAAAAATGGTACAGATGAACTGGTTTTCAGGGAAGAAATAGAGACACAGAGGTAGAGAACAAACGTATGGACACCAAGTGTGGGAAGCCATGGGGTGGTGGTGGTGGGATGAGTTGGGAGTTTGGGATTGATCTGTATACATGTATATGCATAAAATACATAACTAATAATAACGTGCTGTATAAAAAAATAAATAAAATTTCAAAATTTTAAAAAATAAAATTTAAAAATAAAACAGAAAAAAGTTCTTCCCGTCACACAGATGTATTTATAGGAATGAATTATTTCCATGCTTATATCTATAAATACATAAAAGAGGAATAAAATCTAACTTGAACCATAAAAGAAAAACAAATCCTGAACCCACGAGTTATACAGAGGAAAACCCTATCAGGGCACTTGCTCCAGTGGTAAACAATTCTGAAATTGGTCAGAGGTGGGGAATCATCTCCCATACAGCCAGCAACCCACCCCCCACGCAAGGAGCATCCTCATTGCAAAGCTGGGGGACCGTGCCGAGGCATCTGTGAGTAAACGTGAGCTGAGCCCCAGGCCAGCTGCTGCTGAACTGTTCCCACCCTTTCCAGGTAAAACACCTGAATATGTACAAGGGCTTGAAAGCCTAGAGGAAGGACCGTGGAGCCACACCAGCGACAGCACGCAGGCCAACTTGGTGCCTGCAGGCCAGCTAGGGTGGTCCTGGCCCCGGGCGCTCTTCCAGAAGCTTTCCATTGCCCTGCCTGAAAAACCCCTCCTTCCCGGACCCCACTGCTTTTTTCGTTCCTCACCTCTGTCCGGAGAGAAATTCCAGCGGAAGGTATGGGTGACACATCCTCTTCTTTACAGGCGGCAGCCTGGCAACTCCTGCAGAAAGGCCAGCAGAACCCCACTCACACCGGGCCACCCACAAAGCTGTGGCCCCTCACTCCCTCCCACCAGCACAGCCCCGAGACTGCTGACGGGGCAGAGAATATGGAGTCAGGCACAGCTTCAGGGGCTATTGCTGCCTGGAGCTCTGTTTATATTGACTTCAACGAGGCACACCTGGGGAGGGCGGGCCGGCAGGGTAAGGCTGCCCAGGTCAGCTAATCCACAACCCTCAGGGAATCACATTGTTGAAAATGGACCTCGCTAAGGCAGAAGAGAAGCCAAGGGAAAAAAGGACACAATGCCATTGGCAGCACCGTAGATGAGTCTAGAAGTAATCACGTGACTTGTAGTAAGTCAGAAAGTGAAAGACACATACCATATCATATCACTTATAGGTGTTACCTAAAAATGGATACCAGGGCAGATATTTCCACGGAGAAGGGCAATCACAGATTCATTAAACAAACTTATGGTTCACCAATGGAAAGGTGTGAGGATTGGTTTCATTACGATATCGGGGTTAACAGACATATACAAACACAGGTGACATATATAATCACCAAAGACCTACAGAATACCAAGAGAGGACTACTCAACATTCTGTCATAACGTACATGGGAAACGGATCCCAGGAAGAACAGACATCTGTATATGTGTAAAAGAACCACATCTTCCACACCTACAACAAGCCAAACATTGTAATCAAACTTGCTGTAATAAAAAATAAAAAACTTAAATTAAAAACACGAACAAGAAGTAGTGAGACAAACGTGAGGGGCTTTCTCCTGGCACATTCCATTCTAAACTCCAATCTAGAACACCACTTCCACTGAGGCTCTCTTGCCCTAGTAACCAGATTTGGTAAGGGTGAACTGCTGCCACCTTGTGGCCGTTTCACACAACAGCAGCTTTAATCCCAACGCTAATGGTCAGTTGATATTCAAAATCATTGCAGGCCTGTAAATGACACCTGCCCTGAAAACAAATCCTGGGGTCACATATCGACCAAAAAATTCAAAGGACGTCCATATTTCAAAACGACCGTTTCAAAAGGCATATTTTACGCACATTAGTGTTCTGCTTCTTTTCCTTTCTTTCCTTTTTTGTTAAAAAACACGGGAATGGAAAAAGGCAAACCTCAGAATGGGCGAAAATCGTTGCAAACGAATCAATGGACACAGGTTCAATCTCCAATATATATAAACAGCTCATGCAGCTTAATATTAAAAAAACAAACATCCCAAAAAAAAAATGGGCAGAAGATCTAAAGAGACGTTTCTTCAAAGGAGACACAGAGATGGCCAAGACGCACATGAAAAGCTGCTCAACAGCACTAATTATTAGAGAAATGCAAATCAAAACTACAATGAGGTATCACCTCACACCTGTTAGAATCGGCATCATCAGAAAATCTACAAACAACCAATTCTGGGGAGGGTGTGGACAAAAGGAGCCCTCTTCCACTATTGGTGGGAATGTAAATTGATACAGTCACTATGGAGAACAGTATGGAGTTTCCTTAAAAAAACTAGAAATAGAATTACCATCTGATCCAGCAATCCCACTTCTGGGCATATACCCAGAGAAAACCGTATTTCAAAAAGGCACATTCACCACAATGTTCGTTGCAGCACTATTTACAATAGCCAGGTAATGGAAGCAACCTAAATGCCCACAGACAGATGAATGGATAAAGATGTGGTAGATATATAAAATGGAATATGACTCGGCCATAAAAAGGAATGAAACTGGGTCATTTGTAGAGACATCGATGGATCGAGAGACTGTCATACAGAATGAAGTAAGTCAGAAAGAGGAAAACAAATATTGTCTATTAACGCATATATGTGGAGCCTAAAAATGGTACAGATGAACTGGTTTTCAGGGAAGAAATAGAGACACAGAGGTAGAGAACAAACGTATGGACACCAAGTGTGGGAAGCCATGGGGTGGTGGTGGTGGGATGAGTTGGGAGTTTGGGATTGATCTGTATACATGTATATGCATAAAATACATAACTAATAATAACGTGCTGTATAAAAAAATAAATAAAATTTCAAAATTTTAAAAAATAAAATTTAAAAATAAAACAGAAAAAAGTTCTTCCCGTCACACAGATGTATTTATAGGAATGAATTATTTCCATGCTTATATCTATAAATACATAAAAGAGGAATAAAATCTAACTTGAACCATAAAAGAAAAACAAATCCTGAACCCACGAGTTATACAGAGGAAAACCCTATCAGGGCACTTGCTCCAGTGGTAAACAATTCTGAAATTGGTCAGAGGTGGGGAATCATCTCCCATACAGCCAGCAACCCACCCCCCACGCAAGGAGCATCCTCATTGCAAAGCTGGGGGACCGTGCCGAGGCATCTGTGAGTAAAGGTGAGCTGAGCCCCAGGCCAGCTGCTGCTGAACTGTTCCCACCCTTTCCAGGTAAAACACCTGAATATGTACAAGGGCTTGAAAGCCTAGAGGAAGGACCGTGGAGCCACACCAGCGACAGCACGCAGGCCAACTTGGTGCCTGCAGGCCAGCTAGGGTGGTCCTGGCCCCGGGCGCTCTTCCAGAAGCTTTCCATTGCCCTGCCTGAAAAACCCCTCCTTCCCGGACCCCACTGCTTTTTTCGTTCCTCACCTCTGTCCGGAGAGAAATTCCAGCGGAAGGTATGGGTGACACATCCTCTTCTTTACAGGCGGCAGCCTGGCAACTCCTGCAGAAAGGCCAGCAGAACCCCACTCACACCGGGCCACCCACAAAGCTGTGGCCCCTCACTCCCTCCCACCAGCACAGCCCCGAGACTGCTGACGGGGCAGAGAATATGGAGTCAGGCACAGCTTCAGGGGCTATTGCTGCCTGGAGCTCTGTTTATATTGACTTCAACGAGGCACACCTGGGGAGGGCGGGCCGGCAGGGTAAGGCTGCCCAGGTCAGCTAATCCACAACCCTCAGGGAATCACATTGTTGAAAATGGACCTCGCTAAGGCAGAAGAGAAGCCAAGGGAAAAAAGGACACAATGCCATTTGCAGCACCGTAGATGAGTCTAGAAGTAATCACGTGACTTGTAGTAAGTCAGAAAGTGAAAGACACATACCATATCATATCACTTATAGGTGTTACCTAAAAATGGATACCAGGGCAGATATTTCCACGGAGAAGGGCAATCACAGATTCATTAAACAAACTTATGGTTCACCAATGGAAAGGTGTGAGGATTGGTTTCATTACGATATCGGGGTTAACAGACATATACAAACACAGGTGACATATATAATCACCAAAGACCTACAGAATACCAAGAGAGGACTACTCAACATTCTGTCATAACGTATATGGGAAACGGATCCCAGGAAGAACAGACATCTGTATATGTGTAAAAGAACCACATCTTCCACACCTACAACAAGCCAAACATTGTAATCAAACTTGCTGTAATAAAAAATAAAAAAATTAAATTAAAAACACGAACAAGAAGTAGTGAGACAAACGTGAGGGGCTTTCTCCTGGCACATTCCATTCTAAACTCCAATCTAGAACACCACTTCCACTGAGGCTCTCTTGCCCTAGTAACCAGATTTGGTAAGGGTGAACTGCTGCCACCTTGTGGCCGTTTCACACAACAGCAGCTTTAATCCCAACGCTAATGGTCAGTTGATATTCAAAATCATTGCAGGCCTGTAAATGACACCTGCCCTGAAAACAAATCCTGGGGTCACATATCGACCAAAAAATTCAAAGGACGTCCATATTTCAAAACGACCGTTTCAAAAGGCATATTTTACGCACATTAGTGTTCTGCTTCTTTTCCTTTCTTTCCTTTTTTGTTAAAAAACACGGGAATGGAAAAAGGCATCCCTCAGAATGGGCGAAAATCGTTGCAAACGAATCAATGGACACAGGTTCAATCTCCAATATATATAAACAGCTCATGCAGCTTAATATTAAAAAAACAAACATCCCAAAAAAAAATGGGCAGAAGATCTAAAGAGACGTTTCTTCAAAGGAGACACAGAGATGGCCAAGACACACATGAAAAGCTGCTCAACAGCACTAATTATTAGAGAAATGCAAATCAAAACTACAATGAGGTATCACCTCACACCTGTTAGAACCGGCATCATCAGAAAATCTACAAACAACCAATTCTGGGGAGGGTGTGGACAAAAGGAGCCCTCTTCCACTATTGGTGGGAATGTAAATTGATACAGTCACTATGGAGAACAGTATGGAGTTTCCTTAAAAAAACTAGAAATAGAATTACCATCTGATCCAGCAATCCCACTTCTGGGCATATACCCAGAGAAAACCGTATTTCAAAAAGGCACATTCACCACAATGTTCGTTGCAGCACTATTTACAATAGCCAGGTAATGGAAGCAACCTAAATGCCCACAGACAGATGAATGGATAAAGATGTGGTACATATATAAAATGGAATATGACTCGGCCAAAAAAAGCAATGAAACTGGGTCATTTGTAGAGACATCGATGGATCGAGAGACTGTCATACAGAATGAAGTAAGTCAGAAAGAGGAAAACAAATATTGTCTATTAACGCATATATGTGGAGCCTAAAAATGGTACAGATGAACTGGTTTTCAGGGAAGAAATAGAGACACAGAGGTAGAGAACAAACGTATGGACACCAAGTGTGGGAAGCCATGGGGTGGTGGTGGTGGGATGAGTTGGGAGTTTGGGATTGATCTGTATACATGTACATGCATAAAATACATAACTAATAATAACGTGCTGTATAAAAAAATAAATAAAATTTCAAAATTTTAAAAAATAAAATTTAAAAATAAAACAGAAAAAAGTTCTTCCCGTCACACAGATGTATTTATAGGAATGAATTATTTCCATGCTTATATCTATAAATACATAAAAGAGGAAAAACATCTAACTTGAAACATAAAAGAAAAAAAAAGTGAACCCACGACTTATACAGAGGAAAACCCTATCAGGGCACTTGCTCCAGTGGTAAACAATTCTGAAATTGGTCAGAGGTGGGGAACCATCTCCCATACAGCCAGCAACCCAACCCCCACGCAAGGAGCATCCTCATTGCAAAGCTGGGGGACCGTGCCGAGGCATCTGTGAGTAAACGTGAGCTGAGCCCCAGGCCAGCTGCTGCTGAACTGTTCCCACCCTTTCCAGGTAAAACACCTGAATATGTACAAGGGCTTGAAAGCCTAGAGGAAGGACCGTGGAGCCACACCAGTGACAGCACGCAGGCCAACTTGGTGCCTGCAGGCCAGCTAGGGTGGTCCTGGCCCCGGGCGCTCTTCCAGAAGCTTTCCATTGCCCTGCCTGAAAAACCCCTCCTTCCCGGACCCCACTGCTTTTTTCGTTCCTCACCTCTGTCCGGAGAGAAATTACAGCGGAAGGTATGGGTGACACATCCTCTTCTTTACAGGCGGCAGCCTGGCAACTCCTGCAGAAAGGCCAGCAGAACCCCACTCACACCGGGCCACCCACAAAGCTGTGGCCCCTCACTCCCTCCCACCAGCACAGCCCCGAGACTGCTGACGGGGCAGAGAATATGGAGTCAGGCACAGCTTCAGGGGCTATTGCTGCCTGGAGCTCTGTTTATATTGACTTCAACGAGGCACACCTGGGGAGGGCGGGCCGGCAGGGTAAGGCTGCCCAGGTCAGCTAATCCACAACCCTCAGGGAATCACATTGTTGAAAATGGACCTCGCTAAGGCAGAAGAGAAGCCAAGGGAAAAAAGGACACAATGCCATTTGCAGCACCGTAGATGAGTCTAGAAGTAATCACGTGACTTGTAGTAAGTCAGAAAGTGAAAGACACATACCATATCATATCACTTATAGGTGTTACCTAAAAATGGATACCAGGGCAGATATTTCCACGGAGAAGGGCAATCACAGATTCATTAAACAAACTTATGGTTCACCAATGGAAAGGTGTGAGGATTGGTTTCATTACGATATCGGGGTTAACAGACATATACAAACACAGGTGACATATATAATCACCAAAGACATACAGAATACCAAGAGAGGACTACTCAACATTCTGTCATAACGTACATGGGAAACGGATCCCAGGAAGAACAGACATCTGTATATGTGTAAAAGAACCACATCTTCCACACCTACAACAAGCCAAACATTGTAATCAAACTTGCTGTAATAAAAAATAAAAAACTTAAATTAAAAACACGAACAAGAAGTAGTGAGACAAACGTGAGGGGCTTTCTCCTGGCACATTCCATTCTAAACTCCAATCTAGAACACCACTTCCACTGAGGCTCTCTTGCCCTAGTAACCAGATTTGGTAAGGGTGAACTGCTGCCACCTTGTGGCCGTTTCACACAACAGCAGCTTTAATCCCAACGCTAATGGTCAGTTGATATTCAAAATCATTGCAGGCCTGTAAATGACACCTGCCCTGAAAACAAATCCTGGGGTCACATATCGACCAAAAAATTCAAAGGACGTCCATATTTCAAAACGACCGTTTCAAAAGGCATATTTTACGCACATTAGTGTTCTGCTTCTTTTCCTTTATTTCCTTTTTTGTTAAAAAACACGGGAATGGAAAAAGGCAAACCTCAGAATGGGCGAAAATCGTTGCAAACGAATCAATGGACACAGGTTCAATCTCCAATATATATAAACAGCTCATGCAGCTTAATATTAAAAAAACAAACATCCCAAAAAAAAATGGGCAGAAGATCTAAAGAGACGTTTCTTCAAAGGAGACACAGAGATGGCCAAGACGCACATGAAAAGCTGCTCAACAGCACTAATTATTAGAGAAATGCAAATCAAAACTACAATGAGGTATCACCTCACACCTCTTAGAATCGGCATCATCAGAAAATCTACAAACAACCAATTCTGGGGAGGGTGTGGACAAAAGGAGCCCTCTTCCACTATTGGTGGGAATGTAAATTGATACAGTCACTATGGAGAACAGTATGGAGTTTCCTTAAAAAAACTAGAAATAGAATTACCATCTGATCCAGCAATCCCACTTCTGGGCATATACCCAGAGAAAACCGTATTTCAAAAAGGCACATTCACCACAATGTTCGTTGCAGCACTATTTACAATAGCCAGGTAATGGAAGCAACCTAAATGCCCACAGACAGATGAATGGATAAAGATGTGGTACATATATAAAATGGAATATGACTCGGCCAAAAAAAGCAATGAAACTGGGTCATTTGTAGAGACATCGATGGATCGAGAGACTGTCATACAGAATGAAGTAAGTCAGAAAGAGGAAAACAAATATTGTCTATTAACGCATATATGTGGAGCCTAAAAATGGTACAGATGAACTGGTTTTCAGGGAAGAAATAGAGACACAGAGGTAGAGAACAAACGTATGGACACCAAGTGTGGGAAGCCATGGGGTGGTGGTGGTGGGATGAGTTGGGAGTTTGGGATTGAACTGTATATATGTATATGCATAAAATACATAACTAAAAATAACGTGCTGTATAAAAAAATAAATAAAATTTCAAAATTTTAAAAAATAAAATTTAAAAATAAAACAGAAAAAAGTTCGTCCCGTCACACAGATGTATTTATAGGAATGAATTATTTCCATGCTTATATCTATAAATACATAAAAGAGGAATAACATCTAACTTGAAACATAAAAGAAAAAAAAAGTGAACCCACGAGTTATACAGAGGAAAACCCTATCAGGGCACTTGCTCCAGTGGTAAACAATTCTGAAATTGGTCAGAGGTGGGGAACCATCTCCCATACAGCCAGCAACCCACCCCCCACGCAAGGAGCATCCTCATTGCAAAGCTGGGGGACCGTGCCGAGGCATCTGTGAGTAAACGTGAGCTGAGCCCCAGGCCAGCTGCTGCTGAACTGTTCCCACCCTTTCCAGGTAAAACACCTGAATATGTACAAGGGCTTGAAAGCCTAGAGGAAGGACCGTGGAGCCACACCAGCGACAGCACGCAGGCCAACTTGGTGCCTGCAGGCCAGCTAGGGTGGTCCTGGCCCCGGGCGCTCTTCCAGAAGCTTTCCATTGCCCTGCCTGAAAAACCCCTCCTTCCCGGACCCCACTGCTTTTTTCGTTCCTCACCTCTGTCCGGAGAGAAATTCCAGCGGAAGGTATGGGTGACACATCCTCTTCTTTACAGGCGGCAGCCTGGCAACTCCTGCAGAAAGGCCAGCAGAACCCCACTCACACCGGGCCACCCACAAAGCTGTGGCCCCTCACTCCCTCCCACCAGCACAGCCCCGAGACTGCTGACGGGGCAGAGAATATGGAGTCAGGCACAGCTTCAGGGGCTATTGCTGCCTGGAGCTCTGTTTATATTGACTTCAACGAGGCACACCTGGGGAGGGCGGGCCGGCAGGGTAAGGCTGCCCAGGTCAGCTAATCCACAACCCTCAGGGAATCACATTGTTGAAAATGGACCTCGCTAAGGCAGAAGAGAAGCCAAGGGAAAAAAGGACACAATGCCATTGGCAGCACCGTAGATGAGTCTAGAAGTAATCACGTGACTTGTAGTAAGTCAGAAAGTGAAAGACACATACCATATCATATCACTTATAGGTGTTACCTAAAAATGGATACCAGGGCAGATATTTCCACGGAGAAGGGCAATCACAGATTCATTAAACAAACTTATGGTTCACCAATGGAAAGGTGTGAGGATTGGTTTCATTACGATATCGGGGTTAACAGACATATACAAACACAGGTGACATATATAATCACCAAAGACCTACAGAATACCAAGAGAGGACTACTCAACATTCTGTCATAACGTACATGGGAAACGGATCCCAGGAAGAACAGACATCTGTATATGTGTAAAAGAACCACATCTTCCACACCTACAACAAGCCAAACATTGTAATCAAACTTGCTGTAATAAAAAATAAAAAACTTAAATTAAAAACACGAACAAGAAGTAGTGAGACAAACGTGAGGGGCTTTCTCCTGGCACATTCCATTCTAAACTCCAATCTAGAACACCACTTCCACTGAGGCTCTCTTGCCCTAGTAACCAGATTTGGTAAGGGTGAACTGCTGCCACCTTGTGGCCGTTTCACACAACAGCAGCTTTAATCCCAACGCTAATGGTCAGTTGATATTCAAAATCATTGCAGGCCTGTAAATGACACCTGCCCTGAAAACAAATCCTGGGGTCACATATCGACCAAAAAATTCAAAGGACGTCCATATTTCAAAACGACCGTTTCAAAAGGCATATTTTACGCACATTAGTGTTCTGCTTCTTTTCCTTTCTTTCCTTTTTTGTTAAAAAACACGGGAATGGAAAAAGGCAAACCTCAGAATGGGCGAAAATCGTTGCAAACGAATCAATGGACACAGGTTCAATCTCCAATATATATAAACAGCTCATGCAGCTTAATATTAAAAAAACAAACATCCCAAAAAAAAAAATGGGCAGAAGATCTAAAGAGACGTTTCTTCAAAGGAGACACAGAGATGGCCAAGACGCACATGAAAAGCTGCTCAACAGCACTAATTATTAGAGAAATGCAAATCAAAACTACAATGAGGTATCACCTCACACCTGTTAGAATCGGCATCATCAGAAAATCTACAAACAACCAATTCTGGGGAGGGTGTGGACAAAAGGAGCCCTCTTCCACTATTGGTGGGAATGTAAATTGATACAGCCACTATGGAGAACAGTATGGAGTTTCCTTAAAAAAACTAGAAATAGAATTACCATCTGATCCAGCAATCCCACTTCTGGGCATATACCCAGAGAAAACCGTATTTCAAAAAGGCACATTCACCACAATGTTCGTTGCAGCACTATTTACAATAGCCAGGTAATGGAAGCAACCTAAATGCCCACAGACAGATGAATGGATAAAGATGTGGTACATATATAAAATGGAATATGACTCGGCCAAAAAAAGGAATGAAACTGGGTCATTTGTAGAGACATCGATGGATCGAGAGACTGTCATACAGAATGAAGTAAGTCAGAAAGAGGAAAACAAATATTGTCTATTAACGCATATATGTGGAGCCTAAAAATGGTACAGATGAACTGGTTTTCAGGGAAGAAATAGAGACACAGAGGTAGAGAACAAACGTATGGACACCAAGTGTGGGAAGCCATGGGGTGGTGGTGGTGGGATGAGTTGGGAGTTTGGGATTGATCTGTATACATATATATGCATAAAATACATAACTAATAATAACGTGCTGTATAAAAAAATAAATAAAATTTCAAAATTTTAAAAAATAAAATTTAAAAGTAAAACAGAAAAGAGTTCTTCCCGTCACACAGATGTATTTATAGGAATGAATTATTTCCATGCTTATATCTATAAATACATAAAAGAGGAATAACATCTAACTTGAAACATAAAAGAAAAAAAAAGTGAACCCACGACTTATACAGAGGAAAACCCTATCACGTCACTTGCTCCAGTGGTAAACAATTCTGAAATTGGTCAGAGGTGGGGAACCATCTCCCATACAGCCAGCAACCCAACCCCCACGCAAGGAGCATCCTCATTGCAAAGCTGGGGGACCGTGCCGAGGCATCTGTGAGTAAACGTGAGCTGAGCCCCAGGCCAGCTGCTGCTGAACTGTTCCCACCCTTTCCAGGTAAAACACCTGAATATGTACAAGGGCTTGAAAGCCTAGAGGAAGGACCGTGGAGCCACACCAGCGACAGCACGCAGGCCAACTTGGTGCCTGCAGGCCAGCTAGGGTGGTCCTGGCCCCGGGCGCTCTTCCAGAAGCTTTCCATTGCCCTGCCTGAAAAACCCCTCCTTCCCGGACCCCACTGCTTTTTTCGTTCCTCACCTCTGTCCGGAGAGAAATTCCAGCGGAAGGTATGGGTGACACATCCTCTTCTTTACAGGCGGCAGCCTGGCAACTCCTGCAGAAAGGCCAGCAGAACCCCACTCACACCGGGCCACCCACAAAGCTGTGGCCCCTCACTCCCTCCCACCAGCACAGCCCCGAGACTGCTGACGGGGCAGAGAATATGGAGTCAGGCACAGCTTCAGGGGCTATTGCTGCCTGGAGCTCTGTTTATATTGACTTCAACGAGGCACACCTGGGGAGGGCTGGCCGGCAGGGTAAGGCTGCCCAGGTCAGCTAATCCACAACCCTCAGGGAATCACATTGTTGAAAATGGACCTCGCTAAGGCAGAAGAGAAGCCAAGGGAAAAAAGGACACAATGCCATTTGCAGCACCGTAGATGAGTCTAGAAGTAATCACGTGACTTGTAGTAAGTCAGAAAGTGAAAGACACATACCATATCATATCACTTATAGGTGTTACCTAAAAATGGATACCAGGGCAGATATTTCCACGGAGAAGGGCAATCACAGATTCATTAAACAAACTTATGGTTCACCAATGGAAAGGTGTGAGGATTGGTTTCATTACGATATCGGGGTTAACAGACATATACAAACACAGGTGACATATATAATCACCAAAGACCTACAGAATACCAAGAGAGGACTACTCAACATTCTGTCATAACGTACATGGGAAAAGGATCCCAGGAAGAACAGACATCTGTATATGTGTAAAAGAACCACATCTTCCACACCTACAACAAGCCAAACATTGTAATCAAACTTGCTGTAATAAAAAATAAAAAAATTAAATTAAAAACACGAACAAGAAGTAGTGAGACAAACGTGAGGGGCTTTCTCCTGGCACATTCCATTCTAAACTCCAATCTAGAACACCACTTCCACTGAGGCTCTCTTGCCCTAGTAACCCGATTTGGTAAGGGTGAACTGCTGCCACCTTGTGGCCGTTTCACACAACAGCAGCTTTAATCCCAACGCTAATGGTCAGTTGATATTCAAAATCATTGCAGGCCTGTAAATGACACCTGCCCTGAAAACAAATCCTGGGGTCACATATCGACCAAAAACTTCAAAGGACGTCCATATTTCAAAACGACCGTTTCAAAAGGCATATTTTACGCACATTAGTGTTCTGCTTCTTTTCCTTTCTTTCCTTTTTTGTTAAAAAACACGGGAATGGAAAAAGGCATCCCTCAGAATGGGCGAAAATCGTTGCAAACGAATCAATGGACACAGGTTCAATCTCCAATATATATAAACAGCTCATGCAGCTTAATATTAAAAAAACAAACATCCCAAAAAAAAATGGGCAGAAGATCTAAAGAGACGTTTCTTCAAAGGAGACACAGAGATGGCCAAGACACACATGAAAAGCTGCTCAACAGCACTAATTATTAGAGAAATGCAAATCAAAACTACAATGAGGTATCACCTCACACCTGTTAGAATCGGCATCATCAGAAAATCTACAAACAACCAATTCTGGGGAGGGTGTGGACAAAAGGAGCCCTCTTCCACTATTGGTGGGAATGTAAATTGATACAGTCACTATGGAGAACAGTATGGAGTTTCCTTAAAAAAACTAGAAATAGAATTACCATCTGATCCAGCAATCCCACTTCTGGGCATATACCCAGAGAAAACCGTATTTCAAAAAGGCACATTCACCACAATGTTCGTTGCAGCACTATTTACAATAGCCAGGTAATGGAAGCAACCTAAATGCCCACAGACAGATGAATGGATAAAGATGTGGTACATATATAAAATGGAATATGACTCGGCCAAAAAAAGGAATGAAACTGGGTCATTTGTAGAGACATCGATGGATCGAGAGACTGTCATACAGAATGAAGTAAGTCAGAAAGAGGAAAACAAATATTGTCTATTAACGCATATATGTGGAGCCTAAAAATGGTACAGATGAACTGGTTTTCAGGGAAGAAATAGAGACACAGAGGTAGAGAACAAACGTATGGACACCAAGTGTGGGAAGCCATGGGGTGGTGGTGGTGGGATGAGTTGGGAGTTTGGGATTGATCTGTATACATGTATATGCATAAAATACATAACTAATAATAACGTGCTGTATAAAAAAATAAATAAAATTTCAAAATTTTAAAAAATAAAATTTAAAAATAAAACAGAAAAAAGTTCTTCCCGTCACACAGATATATTTATAGGAATGAATTATTTCCATGCTTATATCTATAAATACATAAAAGAGGAATAACATCTAACTTGAAACATAAAAGAAAAAAAAAGTGAACCCACGACTTATACAGAGGAAAACCCTATCACGGCACTTGCTCCAGTGGTAAACAATTCTGAAATTGGTCAGAGGTGGGGAACCATCTCCCATACAGCCAGCAACCCAACCCCCACGCAAGGAGCATCCTCATTGCAAAGCTTGGGGACCGTGCCGAGGCATCTGTGAGTAAACGTGAGCTGAGCCCCAGGCCAGCTGCTGCTGAACTGTTCCCACCCTTTCCAGGTAAAACACCTGAATATGTACAAGGGCTTGAAAGCCTAGAGGAAGGACCGTGGAGCCACACCAGCGACCGCACGCAGGCCAACTTGGTGCCTGCAGGCCAGCTAGGGTGGTCCTGGCCCCGGGCGCTCTTCCAGAAGCTTTCCATTGCCCTGCCTGAAAAACCCCTCCTTCCCGGACCCCACTGCTTTTTTCGTTCCTCACCTCTGTCCGGAGAGAAATTCCAGCGGAAGGTATGGGTGACACATCCTCTTCTTTACAGGCGGCAGCCTGGCAACTCCTGCAGAAAGGCCAGCAGAACCCCACTCACAGCTTGCCACCCACAAAGCTGTGGCCCCTCACTCCCTCCCACCAGCACAGCCCCGAGACTGCTGACGGGGCAGAGAATATGGAGTCAGGCACAGCTTCAGGGGCTATTGCTGCCTGGAGCTCTGTTTATATTGACTTCAACGAGGCACACCTGGGGAGGGCGGGCCGGCAGGGTAAGGCTGCCCAGGTCAGCTAATCCACAACCCTCAGGGAATCACATTGTTGAAAATGGACCTCGCTAAGGCAGAAGAGAAGCCAAGGGAAAAAAGGACACAATGCCATTGGCAGCACCGTAGATGAGTCTAGAAGTAATCACGTGACTTGTAGTAAGTCAGAAAGTGAAAGACACATACCATATCATATCACTTATAGGTGTTACCTAAAAATGGATACCAGGGCAGATATTTCCACGGAGAAGGGCAATCACAGATTCATTAAACAAACTTATGGTTCACCAATGGAAAGGTGTGAGGATTGGTTTCATTACGATATCGGGGTTAACAGACATATACAAACACAGGTGACATATATAATCACCAAAGACCTACAGAATACCAAGAGAGGACTACTCAACATTCTGTCATAACGTACATGGGAAAAGGATCCCAGGAAGAACAGACATCTGTATATGTGTAAAAGAACCACATCTTCCACACCTACAACAAGCCAAACATTGTAATCAAACTTGCTGTAATAAAAAATAAAAAACTTAAATTAAAAACACGAACAAGAAGTAGTGAGACAAACGTGAGGGGCTTTCTCCTGGCACATTCCATTCTAAACTCCAATCTAGAACACCACTTCCACTGAGGCTCTCTTGCCCTAGTAACCAGATTTGGTAAGGGTGAACTGCTGCCACCTTGTGGCCGTTTCACACAACAGCAGCTTTAATCCCAACGCTAATGGTCAGTTGATATTCAAAATCATTGCAGGCCTGTAAATGACACCTGCCCTGAAAACAAATCCTGGGGTCACATATCGACCAAAAACTTCAAAGGACGTCCATATTTCAAAACGACCGTTTCAAAAGGCATATTTTACGCACATTAGTGTTCTGCTTCTTTTCCTTTCTTTCCTTTTTTGTTAAAAAACACGGGAATGGAAAAAGGCATCCCTCAGAATGGGCGAAAATCGTTGCAAACGAATCAATGGACACAGGTTCAATCTCCAATATATATAAACAGCTCATGCAGCTTAATATTAAAAAAACAAACATCCCAAAAAAAAATGGGCAGAAGATCTAAAGAGACGTTTCTTCAAAGGAGACACAGAGATGGCCAAGACACACATGAAAAGCTGCTCAACAGCACTAATTATTAGAGAAATGCAAATCAAAACTACAATGAGGTATCACCTCACACCTGTTAGAATCGGCATCATCAGAAAATCTACAAACAACCAATTCTGGGGAGGGTGTGGACAAAAGGAGCCCTCTTCCACTATTGGTGGGAATGTAAATTGATACAGTCACTATGGAGAACAGTATGGAGTTTCCTTAAAAAAACTAGAAATAGAATTACCATCTGATCCAGCAATCCCACTTCTGGGCATATACCCAGAGAAAACCGTATTTCAAAAAGGCACATTCACCACAATGTTCGTTGCAGCACTATTTACAATAGCCAGGTAATGGAAGCAACCTAAATGCCCACAGACAGATGAATGGATAAAGATGTGGTAGATATATAAAATGGAATATGACTCGGCCATAAAAAGGAATGAAACTGGGTCATTTGTAGAGACATCGATGGATCGAGAGACTGTCATACAGAATGAAGTAAGTCAGAAAGAGGAAAACAAATATTGTCTATTAACGCATATATGTGGAGCCTAAAAATGGTACAGATGAACTGGTTTTCAGGGAAGAAATAGAGACACAGAGGTAGAGAACAAACGTATGGACACCAAGTGTGGGAAGCCATGGGGTGGTGGTGGTGGGATGAGTTGGGAGTTTGGGATTGATCTGTATAAATGTATATGCATAAAATACATAACTAATAATAACGTGCTGTATAAAAAAATAAATAAAATTTCAAAATTTTAAAAAATAAAATTTAAAAATAAAACAGAAAAAAGTTCTTCCCGTCACACAGATGTATTTATAGGAATGAATTATTTCCATGCTTATATCTATAAATACATAAAAGAGGAATAAAATCTAACTTGAACCATAAAAGAAAAACAAATCCTGAACCCACGAGTTATACAGAGGAAAACCCTATCAGGGCACTTGCTCCAGTGGTAAACAATTCTGAAATTGGTCAGAGGTGGGGAATCATCTCCCATACAGCCAGCAACCCACCCCCCACGCAAGGAGCATCCTCATTGCAAAGCTGGGGGACCGTGCCGAGGCATCTGTGAGTAAACGTGAGCTGAGCCCCAGGCCAGCTGCTGCTGAACTGTTCCCACCCTTTCCAGGTAAAACACCTGAATATGTACAAGGGCTTGAAAGCCTAGAGGAAGGACCGTGGAGCCACACCAGCGACAGCACGCAGGCCAACTTGGTGCCTGCAGGCCAGCTAGGGTGGTCCTGGCCCCGGGCGCTCTTCCAGAAGCTTTCCATTGCCCTGCCTGAAAAACCCCTCCTTCCCGGACCCCACTGCTTTTTTCGTTCCTCACCTCTGTCCGGAGAGAAATTCCAGTGGAAGGTATGGGTGACACATCCTCTTCTTTACAGGCGGCAGCCTGGCAACTCCTGCAGAAAGGCCAGCAGAACCCCACTTACACCGGGCCACCCACAAAGCTGTGGCCCCTCACTCCCTCCCACCAGCACAGCCCCGAGACTGCTGACGGGGCAGAGAATATGGAGTCAGGCACAGCTTCAGGGGCTATTGCTGCCTGGAGCTCTGTTTATATTGACCTCAACGAGGCACACCTGTGGAGGGTGGGCCGGCAGGGTAAGGCTGCCCAGGTCAGCTAATCCACAACCCTCAGGGAATCACATTGTTGAAAATGGACCCCGCTAAGGCAGAAGAGAAGCCAAGGGAAAAAAGGACACAATGCAATTTGCAGCACCGTAGATGAGTCTAGAAGTAATCACGTGACTTGTAGTAAGTCAGAGAGTGAAAGACACATACCATATCATATCACTTATAGGTGTTACCTAAAAATGGATACCAGGGCAGATATTTCCACGGAGAAGGGCAATCACAGATTCATTAAAC
This sequence comes from Mesoplodon mirus, assembly GCF_964341445.2. Lineage (NCBI taxonomy): Eukaryota > Metazoa > Chordata > Mammalia > Artiodactyla > Ziphiidae > Mesoplodon > Mesoplodon mirus. Next base: position 108,790,177 of record NC_138987.1, on the reverse strand, counting down.
AAACTTATGGTTCACCAATGGAAAGGTGTGAGGATTGGTTTCATTACGATATCGGGGTTAACAGACATATACAAACACAGGTGACATATATAATCACCAAAGACCTACAGAATACCAAGAGAGGACTACTCAACATTCTGTCATAACGTACATGGGAAAAGGATCCCAAGAAGAACAGTCATCTGTATATGTGTAAAAGAACCACATCTTCCACACCTACAACAAGCCAAACATTGTAATCAAACTTGCTGTAATAAAAAATAAAAAATTAAATTAAAAACACGAACAAGAAGTAGTGAGACAAACGTGAGGGGCTTTCTCCTGGCACATTCCATTCTAAACTCCAATCTAGAACACCACTTCCACTGAGGCTCTCTTGCCCTAGTAACCAGATTTGGTAAGGGTGAACTGCTGCCACCTTGTGGCCGTTTCACACAACAGCAGCTTTAATCCCAACGCTAATGGTCAGTTGATATTCAAAATCATTGCAGGCCTGTAAATGACACCTGCCCTGAAAACAAATCCTGGGGTCACATATCGACCAAAAACTTCAAAGGACGTCCATATTTCAAAACGACCGTTTCAAAAGGCATATTTTACGCACATTAGTGTTCTGCTTCTTTTCCTTTCTTTCCTTTTTTGTTAAAAAACACGGGAATGGAAAAAGGCATCCCTCAGAATGGGCGAAAATCGTTGCAAACGAATCAATGGACACAGGTTTAATCTCCAATATATATAAACAGCTCATGCAGCTTAATATTAAAAAAACAAACAACCCAAAAAAAATGGGCAGAAGATCTAAAGAGACGTTTCTTCAAAGGAGACACAGAGATGGCCAAGACGCACATGAAAAGCTGCTCAACAGCACTAATTATTAGAGAAATGCAAATCAAAACTACAATGAGGTATCACCTCACACCTGTTAGAATCGGCATCATCAGAAAATCTACAAACAACCAATTCTGGCGAGGGTGTGGACAAAAGGAGCCCTCTTCCACTATTGGTGGGAATGTAAATTGATACAGTCACTATGGAGAACAGTATGGAGTTTCCTTAAAAAAACTAGAAATAGAATTACCATCTGATCCAGCAATCCCACTTCTGGGCATATACCCAGAGAAAACCGTATTTCAAAAAGGCACATTCACCACAATGTTCGTTGCAGCACTATTTACAATAGCCAGGTAATGGAAGCAACCTAAATGCCCACAGACAGATGAATGGATAAAGATGTGGTACATATATAAAATGGAATATGACTCGGCCATAAAAAGGAATGAAACTGGGTCATTTGTAGAGACATCGATGGATCGAGAGACTGTCATACAGAATGAAGTAAGTCAGAAAGAGGAAAACAAATATTGTATATTAATGCATATATGTGGAGCCTAAAAATGGTACAGATGAACTGGTTTTCAGGGAAGAAATAGAGACACAGAGGTAGAGAACAAACGTATGGACACCAAGTGTGGGAAGCCATGGGGTGGTGGTGGTGGGATGAGTTGGGAGTTTGGGATTGACCTGTATACATGTATATGCATAAAATACATAACTAATAATAACCTGCTGTATAAAAACATAAATAAAATTAAATTTCAAAATTTTAAAAAATAAAATTTAAAAATAAAACAGAAAAATTTCTTCCCGTCACACAGATGTATTTATAGGAATGAATTATTTCCATGCTTATATTTATAAATACATAAAAGAGGAATAAAATCTAACTTGAACCATAAAAGGAAAAAAAATTGAACCCACGAGTTATACAGAGGAAAACCGTATCACGGCACTTGCTCCAGCGGTAAACAGTTCTGAAATTGGTCAGAGGTGGGGAACCATCTCCCATACAGCCAGCCACTCACCCCCCACGCAAGGAGCGTCCTCATTGCAAAGCTGGGGGACCGTGCCGAGGCATCTGTGAGTAAAGGTGAGCTGAGCCCCAGGCCAGATGCTGCTGAACTGTTCCCACCCTTTCCAGGTAAAACACCTGAATATGTACAAGGGCTTGAAAGCCTAGAGGAAGGACCTTGGAGCCACACCAGCGACAGCACGCAGGCCAACTTGGTGCCTGCAGGCCAGCCAGCGGGATCCTGGACCCTGGCGCTCTTCCAGAAGCTTTCCATTGCCCTGCCTGAGATACCCCTCCTGTCCCGGCCCCCACTGCTTTTTTCCTTCCTCACCTCTGTCCGGAGAGAAATTCCAGCGGAAGGTATGGGTGACACATCCTCTTCTTTACAGGCGGCAGCCTGGCAACTCCTGCAGAAAGGCCAGCAGAACCCCACTCACACCGGGCCACCCACAAAGCTGTGGCCCCTCACTCCCTCCCACCAGCACAGCCCCGAGACTGCTGACGGGGCAGAGAATATGGAGTCAGGCACAGCTTCAGGGGCTATTGCTGCCTGGAGCTCTGTTTATATTGACCTCAACGAGGCACACCTGGGGAGGGCGGGCCGGCAGGGTAAGGCTGCCCAGGTCAGCTAATCCACAACCCTCAGGGAATCACATTGTTGAAAATGGACCCCGCTAAGGCAGAAGAGAAGCCAAGGGAAAAAAGGACACAATGCCATTGGCAGCACCGTAGATGAGTCTAGAAGTAATCACGTGACTTGTAGTAAGTCAGAAAGTGAAAGACACATACCATATCATATCACTTATAGGTGTTACCTAAAAATGGATACCAGGGCAGATATTTCCACGGAGAAGGGCAATCACAGATTCATTAAACAAACTTTTGGTTCACCAATGGAAAGGTGTGAGGATTGGTTTCATTACGATATCGGGGTTAACAGACATATACAAACACAGGTGACATATATAATCACCAAAGACCTACAGAATACCAAGAGAGGACTACTCAACATTCTGTCATAACGTACATGGGAAAAGGATCCCAAGAAGAACAGTCATCTGTATATGTGTAAAAGAACCACATCTTCCACACCTACAACAAGCCAAACATTGTAATCAAACTTGCTGTAATAAAAAATAAAAAATTAAATTAAAAACACGAACAAGAAGTAGTGAGCCAAACGTGAGGGGCTTTCTCCTGGCACATTCCATTCTAAACTCCAATCTAGAACACCACTTCCACTGAGGCTCTCTTGCCCTAGTAACCAGATTTGGTAAGGGTGAACTGCTGCCACCTTGTGGCCGTTTCACACAACAGCAGCTTTAATCCCAACGCTAATGGTCAGTTGATATTCAAAATCATTGCAGGCCTGTAAATGACACCTGCCCTGAAAACAAATCCTGGGGTCACATATCGACCAAAAAATTCAAAGGACGTCCATATTTCAAAACGACCGTTTCAAAAGGCATATTTTACGCACATTAGTGTTCTGCTTCTTTTCCTTTCTTTCCTTTTTTGTTAAAAAACACGGGAATGGAAAAAGGCATCCCTCAGAATGGGCGAAAATAGTTGCAAACGAATCAATGGACACAGGTTTAATCTCCAATATATATAAACAGCTCATGCAGCTTAATATTAAAAAAACAAACAACCCAAAAAAAATGGGCAGAAGATCTAAAGAGACGTTTCTTCAAAGGAGACACAGAGATGGCCAAGACGCACATGAAAAGCTGCTCAACAGCACTAATTATTAGAGAAATGCAAATCAAAACTACAATGAGGTATCACCTCACACCTGTTAGAATCGGCATCATCAGAAAATCTACAAACAACCAATTCTGGCGAGGGTGTGGACAAAAGGAGCCCTCTTCCACTATTGGTGGGAATGTAAATTGATACAGTCACTATGGAGAACAGTATGGAGTTTCCTTAAAAAAACTAGAAATAGAATTACCATCTGATCCAGCAATCCCACTTCTGGGCATATACCCAGAGAAAACCGTATTTCAAAAAGGCACATTCACCACAATGTTCGTTGCAGCACTATTTACAATAGCCAGGTAATGGAAGCAACCTAAATGCCCACAGACAGATGAATGGATAAAGATGTGGTACATATATAAAATGGAATATGACTCGGCCATAAAAAGGAATGAAACTGGGTCATTTGTAGAGACATCGATGGATCGAGAGACTGTCATACAGAATGAAGTAAGTCAGAAAGAGGAAAACAAATATTGTATATTAATGCTTATATGTGGAGCCTAAAAAGGTACAGATGAACTGGTTTGCAGGGAAGAAATAGAGACACAGAGGTAGAGAACAAACGTATGGACACCAAGTGTGGGAAGCCATGGGGTGGTGGTGGTGGGATGAGTTGGGAGATTGGGATTGACCTGTATACATGTATATGCATAAAATACATAACTAATAATAACGTGCTGTATAAAAACATAAATAAAATTAAATTTCAAAATTTTAAAAAATAAAATTTAAAAATAAAACAGAAAAAAGTTTTTCCCGTCACACAGATGTATTTATAGGAATGAATTATTTCCATGCTTATATTTATAAATACATAAAAGAGGAATAAAATCTAACTTGAACCATAAAAGGAAAAAAAATTGAACCCATGACTTATACAGAGGAAAACCGTATCACGGCACTTGCTCCAGCGGTAAACAGTTCTGAAATTGGTCAGAGGTGGGGAACCATCTCCCATACAGCCAGCCACTCACCCCCCACGCAAGGAGCGTCCTCATTGCAAAGCTGGGGGACCGTGCCGAGGCATCTGTGAGTAAAGGTGAGCTGAGCCCCAGGCCAGATGCTGCTGAACTGTTCCCACCCTTTCCAGGTAAAACACCTGAATATGTACAAGGGCTTGAAAGCCTAGAGGAAGGACCGTGGAGCCACACCAGCGACAGCACGCAGGCCAACTTGGTGCCTGCAGGCCAGCCAGCGGGATCCTGGACCCTGGCGCTCTTCCAGAAGCTTTCCATTGCCCTGCCTGAGATACCCCTCCTGTCCCGTCCCCCACTGCTTTTTTCCTTCCTCACCTCTGTCCGGAGAGAAATTCCAGCGGAAGGTATGGGTGACACATCCTCTTCTTTACAGGCGGCAGCCTGGCAACTCCTGCAGAAAGGCCAGCAGAACCCCACTCACACCGGGCCACCCACAAAGCTGTGGCCCCTCACTCCCTCCCACCAGCACAGCCCCGAGACTGCTGACGGGGCAGAGAATATGGAGTCAGGCACAGCTTCAGGGGCTATTGCTGCCTGGAGCTCTGTTTATATTGACCTCAACGAGGCACACCTGGGGAGGGCGGGCCGGCAGGGTAAGGCTGCCCAGGTCAGCTAATCCACAACCCTCAGGGAATCACATTGTTGAAAATGGACCCCGCTAAGGCAGAAGAGAAGCCAAGGGAAAAAAGGACACAATGCCATTGGCAGCACCGTAGATGAGTCTAGAAGTAATCACGTGACTTGTAGTAAGTCAGAAAGTGAAAGACACATACCATATCATATCACTTATAGGTGTTACCTAAAAATGGATACCAGGGCAGATATTTCCACGGAGAAGGGCAATCACAGATTCATTAAACAAACTTTTGGTTCACCAATGGAAAGGTGTGAGGATTGGTTTCATTACGATATCGGGGTTAACAGACATATACAAACACAGGTGACATATATAATCACCAAAGACCTACAGAATACCAAGAGAGGACTACTCAACATTCTGTCATAACGTACATGGGAAAAGGATCCCAAGAAGAACAGTCATCTGTATATGTGTAAAAGAACCACATCTTCCACACCTACAACAAGCCAAACATTGTAATCAAACTTGCTGTAATAAAAAATAAAAAATTAAATTAAAAACACGAACAAGAAGTAGTGAGCCAAACGTGAGGGGCTTTCTCCTGGCACATTCCATTCTAAACTCCAATCTAGAACACCACTTCCACTGAGGCTCTCTTGCCCTAGTAACCAGATTTGGTAAGGGTGAACTGCTGCCACCTTGTGGCCGTTTCACACAACAGCAGCTTTAATCCCAACGCTAATGGTCAGTTGATATTCAAAATCATTGCAGGCCTGTAAATGACACCTGCCCTGAAAACAAATCCTGGGGTCACATATCGACCAAAAAATTCAAAGGACGTCCATATTTCAAAACGACCGTTTCAAAAGGCATATTTTACGCACATTAGTGTTCTGCTTCTTTTCCTTTCTTTCCTTTTTTGTTAAAAAACACGGGAATGGAAAAAGGCATCCCTCAGAATGGGCGAAAATAGTTGCAAACGAATCAATGGACACAGGTTTAATCTCCAATATATATAAACAGCTCATGCAGCTTAATATTAAAAAAACAAACAACCCAAAAAAAATGGGCAGAAGATCTAAAGAGACGTTTCTTCAAAGGAGACACAGAGATGGCCAAGACGCACATGAAAAGCTGCTCAACAGCACTAATTATTAGAGAAATGCAAATCAAAACTACAATGAGGTATCACCTCACACCTGTTAGAATCGGCATCATCAGAAAATCTACAAACAACCAATTCTGGCGAGGGTGTGGACAAAAGGAGCCCTCTTCCACTATTGGTGGGAATGTAAATTGATACAGTCACTATGGAGAACAGTATGGAGTTTCCTTAAAAAAACTAGAAATAGAATTACCATCTGATCCAGCAATCCCACTTCTGGGCATATACCCAGAGAAAACCGTATTTCAAAAAGGCACATTCACCACAATGTTCGTTGCAGCACTATTTACAATAGCCAGGTAATGGAAGCAACCTAAATGCCCACAGACAGATGAATGGATAAAGATGTGGTACATATATAAAATGGAATATGACTCGGCCATAAAAAGGAATGAAACTGGGTCATTTGTAGAGACATCGATGGATCGAGAGACTGTCATACAGAATGAAGTAAGTCAGAAAGAGGAAAACAAATATTGTCTATTAACGCATATATGTGGAGCCTAAAAATGGTACAGATGAACTGGTTTGCAGGGAAGAAATAGAGACACAGAGGTAGAGAACAAACGTATGGACACCAAGTGTGGGAAGCCATGGGGTGGTGGTGGTGGGATGAGTTGGGAGTTTGGGATTGACCTGTATACATGTATATGCATAAAATACATAACTAATAATAACCTGCTGTATAAAAACATAAATAAAATTAAATTTCAAAATTTTAAAAAATAAAATTTAAAAATAAAACAGAAAAATTTCTTCCCGTCACACAGATGTATTTATAGGAATGAATTATTTCCATGCTTATATTTATAAATACATAAAAGAGGAATAAAATCTAACTTGAACCATAAAAGGAAAAAAAATTGAACCCACGAGTTATACAGAGGAAAACCGTGTCACGGCACTTGCTCCAGCGGTAAACAGTTCTGAAATTGGTCAGAGGTGGGGAACCATCTCCCATACAGCCAGCCACTCACCCCCCACGCAAGGAGCGTCCTCATTGCAAAGCTGGGGGACCGTGCCGAGGCATCTGTGAGTAAAGGTGAGCTGAGCCCCAGGCCAGATGCTGCTGAACTGTTCCCACCCTTTCCAGGTAAAACACCTGAATATGTACAAGGGCTTGAAAGCCTAGAGGAAGGACCTTGGAGCCACACCAGCGACAGCACGCAGGCCAACTTGGTGCCTGCAGGCCAGCCAGCGGGATCCTGGACCCTGGCGCTCTTCCAGAAGCTTTCCATTGCCCTGCCTGAGATACCCCTCCTGTCCCGGCCCCCACTGCTTTTTTCCTTCCTCACCTCTGTCCGGAGAGAAATTCCAGCGGAAGGTATGGGTGACACATCCTCTTCTTTACAGGCGGCAGCCTGGCAACTCCTGCAGAAAGGCCAGCAGAACCCCACTCACACCGGGCCACCCACAAAGCTGTGGCCCCTCACTCCCTCCCACCAGCACAGCCCCGAGACTGCTGACGGGGCAGAGAATATGGAGTCAGGCACAGCTTCAGGGGCTATTGCTGCCTGGAGCTCTGTTTATATTGACCTCAACGAGGCACACCTGGGGAGGGCGGGCCGGCAGGGTAAGGCTGCCCAGGTCAGCTAATCCACAACCCTCAGGGAATCACATTGTTGAAAATGGACCCCGCTAAGGCAGAAGAGAAGCCAAGGGAAAAAAGGACACAATGCCATTGGCAGCACCGTAGATGAGTCTAGAAGTAATCACGTGACTTGTAGTAAGTCAGAAAGTGAAAGACACATACCATATCATATCACTTATAGGTGTTACCTAAAAATGGATACCAGGGCAGATATTTCCACGGAGAAGGGCAATCACAGATTCATTAAACAAACTTTTGGTTCACCAATGGAAAGGTGTGAGGATTGGTTTCATTACGATATCGGGGTTAACAGACATATACAAACACAGGTGACATATATAATCACCAAAGACCTACAGAATACCAAGAGAGGACTACTCAACATTCTGTCATAACGTACATGGGAAAAGGATCCCAAGAAGAACAGTCATCTGTATATGTGTAAAAGAACCACATCTTCCACACCTACAACAAGCCAAACATTGTAATCAAACTTGCTGTAATAAAAAATAAAAAATTAAATTAAAAACACGAACAAGAAGTAGTGAGCCAAACGTGAGGGGCTTTCTCCTGGCACATTCCATTCTAAACTCCAATCTAGAACACCACTTCCACTGAGGCTCTCTTGCCCTAGTAACCAGATTTGGTAAGGGTGAACTGCTGCCACCTTGTGGCCGTTTCACACAACAGCAGCTTTAATCCCAACGCTAATGGTCAGTTGATATTCAAAATCATTGCAGGCCTGTAAATGACACCTGCCCTGAAAACAAATCCTGGGGTCACATATCGACCAAAAAATTCAAAGGACGTCCATATTTCAAAACGACCGTTTCAAAAGGCATATTTTACGCACATTAGTGTTCTGCTTCTTTTCCTTTCTTTCCTTTTTTGTTAAAAAACACGGGAATGGAAAAAGGCATCCCTCAGAATGGGCGAAAATAGTTGCAAACGAATCAATGGACACAGGTTTAATCTCCAATATATATAAACAGCTCATGCAGCTTAATATTAAAAAAACAAACAACCCCCAAAAAATGGGCAGAAGATCTAAAGAGACGTTTCTTCAAAGGAGACACAGAGATGGCCAAGACGCACATGAAAAGCTGCTCAACAGCACTAATTATTAGAGAAATGCAAATCAAAACTACAATGAGGTATCACCTCACACCTGTTAGAATCGGCATCATCAGAAAATCTACAAACAACCAATTCTGGGGAGGGTGTGGACAAAAGGAGCCCTCTTCCACTATTGGTGGGAATGTAAATTGATACAGTCACTATGGAGAACAGTATGGAGTTTCCTTAAAAAAACTAGAAATAGAATTACCATCTGATCCAGCAATCCCACTTCTGGGCATATACCCAGAGAAAACCGTATTTCAAAAAGGCACATTCACCACAATGTTCGTTGCAGCACTATTTACAATAGCCAGGTAATGGAAGCAACCTAAATGCCCACAGACAGATGAATGGATAAAGATGTGGTACATATATAAAATGGAATATGACTCGGCCATAAAAAGGAATGAAACTGGGTCATTTGTAGAGACATCGATGGATCGAGAGACTGTCATACAGAATGAAGTAAGTCAGAAAGAGGAAAACAAATATTGTCTATTAACGCATATATGTGGAGCCTAAAAATGGTACAGATGTACTGGTTTGCAGGGAAGAAATAGAGACACAGAGGTAGAGAACAAACGTATGGACACCAAGTGTGGGAAGCCATGGGGTGGTGGTGGTGGGATGAGTTGGGAGTTTGGGATTGACCTGTATACATGTATATGCATAAAATACATAACTAATAATAACGTGCTGTATAAAAACATAAATAAAATTAAATTTCAAAATTTTAAAAAATAAAATTTAAAAATAAAACAGAAAAATTTCTTCCCGTCACACAGATGTATTTATAGGAATGAATTATTTCCATGCTTATATTTATAAATACATAAAAGAGGAATAAAATCTAACTTGAACCACAAAAGGAAAAAAAATTGAACCCACGAGTTATACAGAGGAAAACCCTATCACGGCACTTGCTCCAGCGGTAAACAGTTCTGAAATTGGTCAGAGGTGGGGAATCATCTCCCATACAGCCAGCCACTCACCCCCCACGCAAGGAGCGTCCTCATTGCAAAGCTGGGGGACCGTGCCGAGGAATCTGTGAGTAAACGTGAGCTGAGCCCCAGGCCAGATGCTGCTGAACTGTTCCCTCCCTTTCCAGGTAAAACACCTGAATATGTACAAGGGCTTGAAAGCCTAGAGGAAGGACCGTGGAGCCACACCAGCGACAGCACGCAGGCCAACTTGGTGCCTGCAGGCCAGCCAGCGGGATCCTGGACCCTGGCGCTCTTCCAGAAGCTTTCCATTGCCCTGCCTGAGATACCCCTCCTGTCCCGGCCCCCACTGCTTTTTTCCTTCCTCACCTCTGTCCGGAGAGAAATTCCAGCGGAAGGTATGGGTGACACATCCTCTTCTTTACAGGCGGCAGCCTGGCAACTCCTGCAGAAAGGCCAGCAGAACCCCACTCACACCGGGCCACCCACAAAGCTGTGGCCCCTCACTCCCTCCCACCAGCACAGCCTCGAGACTGCTGACGGGGCAGAGAATATGGAGTCAGGCACAGCTTCAGGGGCTATTGCTGCCTGGAGCTCTGTTTATATTGACCTCAACGAGGCACACCTGGGGAGGGCGGGCCGGCAGGGTAAGGCTGCCCAGGTCAGCTAATCCACAACCCTCAGGGAATCACATTGTTGAAAATGGACCCCGCTAAGGCAGAAGAGAAGCCAAGGGAAAAAAGGACACAATGCCATTGGCAGCACCGTAGATGAGTCTAGAAGTAATCACGTGACTTGTAGTAAGTCAGAAAGTGAAAGACACATACCATATCATATCACTTATAGGTGTTACCTAAAAATGGATACCAGGGCAGATATTTCCACGGAGAAGGGCAATCACAGATTCATTAAACAAACTTATGGTTCACCAATGGAAAGGTGTGAGGATTGGTTTCATTACGATATCGGGGTTAACAGATATATACAAACACAGGTGACATATATAATCACCAAAGACCTACAGAATACCAAGAGAGGACTACTCAACATTCTGTCATAACGTACATGGGAAAAGGATCCCAAGAAGAACAGTCATCTGTATATGTGTAAAAGAACCACATCTTCCACACCTACAACAAGCCAAACATTGTAATCAAACTTGCTGTAATAAAAAATAAAAAATTAAATTAAAAACACGAACAAGAAGTAGTGAGACAAACGTGAGGGGCTTTCTCCTGGCACATTCCATTCTAAACTCCAATCTAGAACACCACTTCCACTGAGGCTCTCTTGCCCTAGTAACCAGATTTGGTAAGGGTGAACTGCTGCCACCTTGTGGCCGTTTCACACAACAGCAGCTTTAATCCCAACGCTAATGGTCAGTTGATATTCAAAATCATTGCAGGCCTGTAAATGACACCTGCCCTGATAACAAATCCTGGGGTCACATATCGACCAAAAATTTCAAAGGACGTCCATATTTCAAAACGACCGTTTCAAAAGGCATATTTTACGCACATTAGTGTTCTGCTTCTTTTCCTTTCTTTCCTTTTTTGTTAAAAAACACGGGAATGGAAAAAGGCATCCCTCAGAATGGGCGAAAATCGTTGCAGACGAATCAATGGACAGAGGTTTAATCTCCAATATATATAAACAGCTCATGCAGCTTAATATTAAAAAAACAAACAACCCCAAAAAAATGGACAGAAGATCTAAAGAGACGTTTCTTCAAAGGAGACACAGAGATGGCCAAGACGCACATGAAAAGCTGCTCAACAGCACTAATTATTAGAGAAATGCAAATCAAAACTACAATGAGGTATCACCTCACACCTGTTAGAATCGGCATCATCAGAAAATCTACAAACAACCAATTCTGGGGAGGGTGTGGACAAAAGGAGCCCTCTTCCACTATTGGTGGGAATGTAAATTGATACAGTCACTATGGAGAACAGTATGGAGTTTCCTTAAAAAAACTAGAAATAGAATTACCATCTGATCCAGCAATCCCACTTCTGGGCATATACCCAGAGAAAACCGTATTTCAAAAAGGCACATTCACCACAATGTTCGTTGCAGCACTATTTACAATAGCCAGGTAATGGAAGCAACCTAAATGCCCACAGACAGATGAATGGATAAAGATGTGGTACATATATAAAATGGAATATGACTCGGCCATAAAAAGGAATGAAACTGGGTCATTTGTAGAGACATCGATGGATCGAGAGACTGTCATACAGAATGAAGTAAGTCAGAAAGAGGAAAACAAATATTGTCTATTCACGCATATATGTGGAGCCTAAAAATGGTACAGATGAACTGGTTTGCAGGGAAGAAATAGAGACACAGAGGTAGAGAACAAACGTATGGACACCAAGTGTGGGAAGCCATGGGGTGGTGGTGGTGGGATGAGTTGGGAGTTTGGGATTGACCTGTATACATGTATATGCATAAAATACATAACTAATAATAACGTGCTGTATAAAAACATAAATAAAATTAAATTTCAAAATTTTAAAAAATAAAATTTAAAAATAAAACAGAAAAATTTCTTCCCGTCACACAGATGTATTTATAGGAATGAATTATTTCCATGCTTATATTTATAAATACATAAAAGAGGAATAAAATCTAACTTGAACCACAAAAGGAAAAAAAATTGAACCCACGAGTTATACAGAGGAAAACCCTATCACGGCACTTGCTCCATCGGTAAACAGTTCTGAAATTGGTCAGAGGTGGGGAATCATCTCCCATACAGCCAGCCACTCACCCCCCACGCAAGGAGCGTCCTCATTGCAAAGCTGGGGGACCGTGCCGAGGAATCTGTGAGTAAACGTGAGCTGAGCCCCAGGCCAGATGCTGCTGAACTGTTCCCTCCCTTTCCAGGTAAAACACCTGAATATGTACAAGGGCTTGAAAGCCTAGAGGAAGGACCGTGGAGCCACACCAGCGACAGCACGCAGGCCAACTTGGTGCCTGCAGGCCAGCCAGCGGGATCCTGGACCCTGGCGCTCTTCCAGAAGCTTTCCATTGCCCTGCCTGATATACCCCTCCTGTCCCGGCCCCCACTGCTTTTTTCCTTCCTCACCTCTGTCCGGAGAGAAATTCCAGCGGAAGGTATGGGTGACACATCCTCTTCTTTACAGGCGGCAGCCTGGCAACTCCTGCAGAAAGGCCAGCAGAACCCCACTCACACCGGGCCACCCACAAAGCTGTGGCCCCTCACTCCCTCCCACCAGCACAGCCCCGAGACTGCTGACGGGGCAGAGAATATGGAGTCAGGCACAGCTTCAGGGGCTATTGCTGCCTGGAGCTCTGTTTATATTGACCTCAACGAGGCACACCTGGGGAGGGCGGGCCGGCAGGGTAAGGCTGCCCAGGTCAGCTAATCCACAACCCTCAGGGAATCACATTGTTGAAAATGGACCCCGCTAAGGCAGAAGAGAAGCCAAGGGAAAAAAGGACACAATGCCATTGGCAGCACCGTAGATGAGTCTAGAAGTAATCACGTGACTTGTAGTAAGTCAGAAAGTGAAAGACACATACCATATCATATCACTTATAGGTGTTACCTAAAAATGGATACCAGGGCAGATATTTCCACGGAGAAGGGCAATCACAGATTCATTAAACAAACTTATGGTTCACCAATGGAAAGGTGTGAGGATTGGTTTCATTACGATATCGGGGTTAACAGACATATACAAACACAGGTGACATATATAATCACCAAAGACCTACAGAATACCAAGAGAGGACTACTCAACATTCTGTCATAACGTACATGGGAAAAGGATCCCAAGAAGAACAGTCATCTGTATATGTGTAAAAGAACCACATCTTCCACACCTACAACAAGCCAAACATTGTAATCAAACTTGCTGTAATAAAAAATAAAAAATTAAATTAAAAACACGAACAAGAAGTAGTGAGACAAACGTGAGGGGCTTTCTCCTGGCACATTCCATTCTAAACTCCAATCTAGAACACCACTTCCACTGAGGCGCTCTTGCCCTAGTAACCAGATTTGGTAAGGGTGAACTGCTGCCACCTTGTGGCCGTTTCACACAACAGCAGCTTTAATCCCAACGCTAATGGTCAGTTGATATTCAAAATCATTGCAGGCCTGTAAATGACACCTGCCCTGATAACAAATCCTGGGGTCACATATCGACCAAAAATTTCAAAGGACGTCCATATTTCAAAACGACCGTTTCAAAAGGCATATTTTACGCACATTAGTGTTCTGCTTCTTTTCCTTTCTTTCCTTTTTTGTTAAAAAACACGGGAATGGAAAAAGGCATCCCTCAGAATGGGCGAAAATCGTTGCAGACGAATCAATGGACAGAGGTTTAATCTCCAATATATATAAACAGCTCATGCAGCTTAATATTAAAAAAACAAACAACCCCAAAAAAATGGACAGAAGATCTAAAGAGACGTTTCTTCAAAGGAGACACAGAGATGGCCAAGACGCACATGAAAAGCTGCTCAACAGCACTAATTATTAGAGAAATGCAAATCAAAACTACAATGAGGTATCACCTCACACCTGTTAGAATCGGCATCATCAGAAAATCTACAAACAACCAATTCTGGGGAGGGTGTGGACAAAAGGAGCCCTCTTCCACTATTGGTGGGAATGCAAATTGATACAGTCACTATGGAGAACAGTATGGAGTTTCCTTAAAAAAACTAGAAATAGAATTACCATCTGATCCAGCAATCCCACTTCTGGGCATATACCCAGAGAAAACCGTATTTCAAAAAGGCACATTCACCACAATGTTCGTTGCAGCACTATTTACAATAGCCAGGTAATGGAAGCAACCTAAATGCCCACAGACAGATGAATGGATAAAGATGTGGTACATATATAAAATGGAATATTACTCGGCCATAAAAAGGAATGAAACTGGGTCATTTGTAGAGACATCGATGGATCGAGAGACTGTCATACAGAATGAAGTAAGTCAGAAAGAGGAAAACAAATATTGTCTATTCACGCATATATGTGGAGCCTAAAAATGGTACAGATGAACTGGTTTGCAGGGAAGAAATAGAGACACAGAGGTAGAGAACAAACGTATGGACACCAAGTGTGGGAAGCCATGGGGTGGTGGTGGTGGGATGAGTTGGGAGTTTGGGATTGACCTGTATACATGTATATGCATAAAATACATAACTAATAATAACGTGCTGTATAAAAACATAAATAAAATTAAATTTCAAAATTTTAAAAAATAAAATTTAAAAATAAAACAGAAAAATTTCTTCCCGTCACACAGATGTATTTATAGGAATGAATTATTTCCATGCTTATATTTATAAATACATAAAAGAGGAATAAAATCTAACTTGAACCACAAAAGGAAAAAAAATTGAACCCACGAGTTATACAGAGGAAAACCCTATCACGGCACTTGCTCCAGCGGTAAACAGTTCTGAAATTGGTCAGAGGTGGGGAATCATCTCCCATACAGCCAGCCACTCACCCCCCACGCAAGGAGCGTCCTCATTGCAAAGCTGGGGGACCGTGCCGAGGAATCTGTGAGTAAACGTGAGCTGAGCCCCAGGCCAGATGCTGCTGAACTGTTCCCTCCCTTTCCAGGTAAAACACCTGAATATGTACAAGGGCTTGAAAGCCTAGAGGAAGGACCGTGGAGCCACACCAGCGACAGCACGCAGGCCAACTTGGTGCCTGCAGGCCAGCCAGCGGGATCCTGGACCCTGGCGCTCTTCCAGAAGCTTTCCATTGCCCTGCCTGATATACCCCTCCTGTCCCGGCCCCCACTGCTTTTTTCCTTCCTCACCTCTGTCCGGAGAGAAATTCCAGCGGAAGGTATGGGTGACACATCCTCTTCTTTACAGGCGGCAGCCTGGCAACTCCTGCAGAAAGGCCAGCAGAACCCCACTCACACCGGGCCACCCACAAAGCTGTGGCCCCTCACTCCCTCCCACCAGCACAGCCCCGAGACTGCTGACGGGGCAGAGAATATGGAGTCAGGCACAGCTTCAGGGGCTATTGCTGCCTGGAGCTCTGTTTATATTGACCTCAACGAGGCACACCTGGGGAGGGCGGGCCGGCAGGGTAAGGCTGCCCAGGTCAGCTAATCCACAACCCTCAGGGAATCACATTGTTGAAAATGGACCCCGCTAAGGCAGAAGAGAAGCCAAGGGAAAAAAGGACACAATGCCATTGGCAGCACCGTAGATGAGTCTAGAAGTAATCACGTGACTTGTAGTAAGTCAGAAAGTGAAAGACACATACCATATCATATCACTTATAGGTGTTACCTAAAAATGGATACCAGGGCAGATATTTCCACGGAGAAGGGCAATCACAGATTCATTAAACAAACTTATGGTTCACCAATGGAAAGGTGTGAGGATTGGTTTCATTACGATATCGGGGTTAACAGACATATACAAACACAGGTGACATATATAATCACCAAAGACCTACAGAATACCAAGAGAGGACTACTCAACATTCTGTCATAACGTACATGGGAAAAGGATCCCAAGAAGAACAGTCATCTGTATATGTGTAAAAGAACCACATCTTCCACACCTACAACAAGCCAAACATTGTAATCAAACTTGCTGTAATAAAAAATAAAAAATTAAATTAAAAACACGAACAAGAAGTAGTGAGACAAAGGTGAGGGGCTTTCTCCTGGCACATTCCATTCTAAACTCCAATCTAGAACGCCACTTCCACTGAGGCTCTCTTGCCCTAGTAACCAGATTTGGTAAGGGTGAACTGCTGCCACCTTGTGGCCGTTTCACACAACAGCAGCTTTAATCCCAACGCTAATGGTCAGTTGATATTCAAAATCATTGCAGGCCTGTAAATGACACCTGCCCTGATAACAAATCCTGGGGTCACATATCGACCAAAAATTTCAAAGGACGTCCATATTTCAAAACGACCGTTTCAAAAGGCATATTTTACGCACATTAGTGTTCTGCTTCTTTTCCTTTCTTTCCTTTTTTGTTAAAAAACACGGGAATGGAAAAAGGCATCCCTCAGAATGGGCGAAAATCGTTGCAGACGAATCAATGGACAGAGGTTTAATCTCCAATATATATAAACAGCTCATGCAGCTTAATATTAAAAAAACAAACAACCCCAAAAAAATGGACAGAAGATCTAAAGAGACGTTTCTTCAAAGGAGACACAGAGATGGCCAAGACGCACATGAAAAGCTGCTCAACAGCACTAATTATTAGAGAAATGCAAATCAAAACTACAATGAGGTATCACCTCACACCTGTTAGAATCGGCATCATCAGAAAATCTACAAACAACCAATTCTGGGGAGGGTGTGGACAAAAGGAGCCCTCTTCCACTATTGGTGGGAATGTAAATTGATACAGTCACTATGGAGAACAGTATGGAGTTTCCTTAAAAAAACTAGAAATAGAATTACCATCTGATCCAGCAATCCCACTTCTGGGCATATACCCAGAGAAAACCGTATTTCAAAAAGGCACATTCACCACAATGTTCGTTGCAGCACTATTTACAATAGCCAGGTAATGGAAGCAACCTAAATGCCCACAGACAGATGAATGGATAAAGATGTGGTACATATATAAAATGGAATATGACTCGGCCATAAAAAGGAATGAAACTGGGTCATTTGTAGAGACATCGATGGATCGAGAGACTGTCATACAGAATGAAGTAAGTCAGAAAGAGGAAAACAAATATTGTCTATTCACGCATATATGTGGAGCCTAAAAATGGTACAGATGAACTGGTTTGCAGGGAAGAAATAGAGACACAGAGGTAGAGAACAAACGTATGGACACCAAGTGTGGGAAGCCATGGGGTGGTGGTGGTGGGATGAGTTGGGAGTTTGGGATTGACCTGTATACATGTATATGCATAAAATACATAACTAATAATAACGTGCTGTATAAAAACATAAATAAAATTAAATTTCAAAATTTTAAAAAATAAAATTTAAAAATAAAACAGAAAAATTTCTTCCCGTCACACAGATGTATTTATAGGAATGAATTATTTCCATGCTTATATTTATAAATACATAAAAGAGGAATAAAATCTAACTTGAACCACAAAAGGAAAAAAAATTGAACCCACGAGTTATACAGAGGAAAACCCTATCACGGCACTTGCTCCAGCGGTAAACAGTTCTGAAATTGGTCAGAGGTGGGGAATCATCTCCCATACAGCCAGCCACTCACCCCCCACGCAAGGAGCGTCCTCATTGCAAAGCTGGGGGACTGTGCCGAGGAATCTGTGAGTAAACGTGAGCTGAGCCCCAGGCCAGATGCTGCTGAACTGTTCCCTCCCTTTCCAGGTAAAACACCTGAATATGTACAAGGGCTTGAAAGCCTAGAGGAAGGACCGTGGAGCCACACCAGCGACAGCACGCAGGCCAACTTGGTGCCTGCAGGCCAGCCAGCGGGATCCTGGACCCTGGCGCTCTTCCAGAAGCTTTCCATTGCCCTGCCTGATATACCCCTCCTGTCCCGGCCCCCACTGCTTTTTTCCTTCCTCACCTCTGTCCGGAGAGAAATTCCAGCGGAAGGTATGGGTGACACATCCTCTTCTTTACAGGCGGCAGCCTGGCAACTCCTGCAGAAAGGCCAGCAGAACCCCACTCACACCGGGCCACCCACAAAGCTGTGGCCCCTCACTCCCTCCCACCAGCACAGCCCCGAGACTGCTGACGGGGCAGAGAATATGGAGTCAGGCACAGCTTCAGGGGCTATTGCTGCCTGGAGCTCTGTTTATATTGACCTCAACGAGGCACACCTGGGGAGGGCGGGCCGGCAGGGTAAGGCTGCCCAGGTCAGCTAATCCACAACCCTCAGGGAATCACATTGTTGAAAATGGACCCCGCTAAGGCAGAAGAGAAGCCAAGGGAAAAAAGGACACAATGCCATTGGCAGCACCGTAGATGAGTCTAGAAGTAATCACGTGACTTGTAGTAAGTCAGAAAGTGAAAGACACATACCATATCATATCACTTATAGGTGTTACCTAAAAATGGATACCAGGGCAGATATTTCCACGGAGAAGGGCAATCACAGATTCATTAAACAAACTTATGGTTCACCAATGGAAAGGTGTGAGGATTGGTTTCATTACGATATCGGGGTTAACAGACATATACAAACACAGGTGACATATATAATCACCAAAGACCTACAGAATACCAAGAGAGGACTACTCAACATTCTGTCATAACGTACATTGGAAAAGGATCCCAAGAAGAACAGTCATCTGTATATGTGTAAAAGAACCACATCTTCCACACCTACAACAAGCCAAACATTGTAATCAAACTTGCTGTAATAAAAAATAAAAAATTAAATTAAAAACACGAACAAGAAGTAGTGAGACAAACGTGAGGGGCTTTCTCCTGGCACATTCCATTCTAAACTCCAATCTAGAACGCCACTTCCACTGAGGCTCTCTTGCCCTAGTAACCAGATTTGGTAAGGGTGAACTGCTGCCACCTTGTGGCCGTTTCACACAACAGCAGCTTTAATCCCAACGCTAATGGTCAGTTGATATTCAAAATCATTGCAGGCCTGTAAATGACACCTGCCCTGATAACAAATCCTGGGGTCACATATCGACCAAAAATTTCAAAGGACGTCCATATTTCAAAACGACCGTTTCAAAAGGCATATTTTACGCACATTAGTGTTCTGCTTCTTTTCCTTTCTTTCCTTTTTTGTTAAAAAACACGGGAATGGAAAAAGGCATCCCTCAGAATGGGCGAAAATCGTTGCAGACGAATCAATGGACAGAGGTTTAATCTCCAATATATATAAACAGCTCATGCAGCTTAATATTAAAAAAACAAACAACCCCAAAAAAATGGACAGAAGATCTAAAGAGACGTTTCTTCAAAGGAGACACAGAGATGGCCAAGACGCACATGAAAAGCTGCTCAACAGCACTAATTATTAGAGAAATGCAAATCAAAACTACAATGAGGTATCACCTCACACCTGTTAGAATCGGCATCATCAGAAAATCTACAAACAACCAATTCTGGGGAGGGTGTGGACAAAAGGAGCCCTCTTCCACTATTGGTGGGAATGCAAATTGATACAGTCACTATGGAGAACAGTATGGAGTTTCCTTAAAAAAACTAGAAATAGAATTACCATCTGATCCAGCAATCCCACTTCTGGGCATATACCCAGAGAAAACCGTATTTCAAAAAGGCACATTCACCACAATGTTCGTTGCAGCACTATTTACAATAGCCAGGTAATGGAAGCAACCTAAATGCCCACAGACAGATGAATGGATAAAGATGTGGTACATATATAAAATGGAATATGACTCGGCCATAAAAAGGAATGAAACTGGGTCATTTGTAGAGACATCGATGGATCGAGAGACTGTCATACAGAATGAAGTAAGTCAGAAAGAGGAAAACAAATATTGTCTATTCACGCATATATGTGGAGCCTAAAAATGGTACAGATGAACTGGTTTGCAGGGAAGAAATAGAGACACAGAGGTAGAGAACAAACGTATGGACACCAAGTGTGGGAATCCATGGGGTGGTGGTGGTGGGATTAGTTGGGAGTTTGGGATTGACCTGTATACATGTATATGCATAAAATACATAACTAATAATAACCTGCTGTATAAAAACATAAATAAAATTAAATTTCAAAATTTTAAAAAATAAAATTTAAAAATAAAACAGAAAAATTTCTTCCCGTCACACAGATGTATTTATAGGAATGAATTATTTCCAGCTTATATTTATAAATACATAAAAGAGGAATAAAATCTAACTTGAACCACAAAAGGAAAAAAAATTGAACCCACGAGTTATACAGAGGAAAACCCTATCACGGCACTTGCTCCAGCGGTAAACAGTTCTGAAATTGGTCAGAGGTGGGGAACCATCTCCCATACAGCCAGCCACTCACCCCCCACGCAAGGAGCGTCCTCATTGCAAAGCTGGGGGACCGTGCCGAGGCATCTGTGAGTAAACGTGAGCTGAGCCCCAGGCCAGCTGCTGCTGAACTGTTCCCACCCTTTCCAGGTAAAACACCTGAATATGTACAAGGGCTTGAAAGCCTAGAGGAAGGACCGTGGAGCCACACCAGCGACAGCACGCAGGCCAACTTGGTGCCTGCAGGCCAGCCAGCGGGATCCTGGACCCTGGCGCTCTTCCAGAAGCTTTCCATTGCCCTGCCTGAGATACCCCTCCTGTCCCGGCCCCCACTGCTTTTTTCCTTCCTCACCTCTGTCCGGAGAGAAATTCCAGCGGAAGGTATGGGTGACACATCCTCTTCTTTACAGGCGGCAGCCTGGCAACTCCTGCAGAAAGGCCAGCAGAACCCCACTCACACCGGGCCACCCACAAAGCTGTGGCCCCTCACTCCCTCCCACCAGCACAGCCCCGAGACTGCTGACGGGGCAGAGAATATGGAGTCAGGCACAGCTTCAGGGGCTATTGCTGCCTGGAGCTCTGTTTATATTGACCTCAACGAGGCACACCTGGGGAGGGCGGGCCGGCAGGGTAAGGCTGCCCAGGTCAGCTAATCCACAACCCTCAGGGAATCACATTGTTGAAAATGGACCCCGCTAAGGCAGAAGAGAAGCCAAGGGAAAAAAGGACACAATGCCATTGGCAGCACCGTAGATGAGTCTAGAAGTAATCACGTGACTTGTAGTAAGTCAGAAAGTGAAAGACACATACCATATCATATCACTTATAGGTGTTACCTAAAAATGGATACCAGGGCAGATATTTCCACGGAGAAGGGCAATCACAGATTCATTAAACAAACTTATGGTTCACCAATGGAAAGGTGTGAGGATTGGTTTCATTACGATATCGGGGTTAACAGATATATACAAACACAGGTGACATATATAATCACCAAAGACCTACAGAATACCAAGAGAGGACTACTCAACATTCTGTCATAACGTACATGGGAAAAGGATCCCAAGAAGAACAGTCATCTGTATATGTGTAAAAGAACCACATCTTCCACACCTACAAGAAGCCAAACATTGTAATCAAACTTGCTGTAATAAAAAATAAAAAAATAAATTAAAAACACGAACAAGAAGTAGTGAGCCAAACGTGAGGGGCTTTCTCCTGGCACATTCCATTCTAAACTCCAATCTAGAACACCACTTCCACTGAGGCTCTCTTGCCCTAGTAACCAGATTTGGTAAGGGTGAACTGCTGCCACCTTGTGGCCGTTTCACACAACAGCAGCTTTAATCCCAACGCTAATGGTCAGTTGATATTCAAAATCATTGCAGGCCTGTAAATGACACCTGCCCTGAAAACAAATCCTGGGGTCACATATCGACCAAAAATTTCAAAGGACGTCCATATTTCAAAACGACCGTTTCAAAAGGCATATTTTACGCACATTAGTGTTCTGCTTCTTTTCCTTTCTTTCCTTTTTTGTTAAAAAACACGGGAATGGAAAAAGGCATCCCTCAGAATGGGCGAAAATCGTTGCAGACGAATCAATGGACAGAGGTTTAATCTCCAATATATATAAACAGCTCATGCAGCTTAATATTAAAAAAACAAACAACCCCAAAAAAATGGACAGAAGATCTAAAGAGACGTTTCTTCAAAGGAGACACAGAGATGGCCAAGACGCACATGAAAAGCTGCTCAACAGCACTAATTATTAGAGAAATGCAAATCAAAACTACAATGAGGTATCACCTCACACCTGTTAGAATCGGCATCATCAGAAAATCTACAAACAACCAATTCTGGGGAGGGTGTGGACAAAAGGAGCCCTCTTCCACTATTGGTGGGAATGTAAATTGATACAGTCACTATGGAGAACAGTATGGAGTTTCCTTAAAAAAACTAGAAATAGAATTACCATCTGATCCAGCAATCCCACTTCTGGGCATATACCCAGAGAAAACCGTATTTCAAAAAGGCACATTCACCACAATGTTCGTTGCAGCACTCTTTACAATAGCCAGGTAATGGAAGCAACCTAAATGCCCACAGACAGATGAATGGATAAAGATGTGGTACATATATAAAATGGAATATGACTCGGCCATAAAAAGGAATGAAACTGGGTCATTTGTAGAGACATCGATGGATCGAGAGACTGTCATACAGAATGAAGTAAGTCAGAAAGAGGAAAACAAATATTGTCTATTAACGCATATATGTGGAGCCTAAAAATGGTACAGATGAACTGGTTTGCAGGGAAGAAATAGAGACACAGAGGTAGAGAACAAACGTATGGACACCAAGTGTGGGAATCCATGGGGTGGTGGTGGTGGGATTAGTTGGGAGTTTGGGATTGACCTGTATACATGTATATGCATAAAATACATAACTAATAATAACCTGCTGTATAAAAACATAAATAAAATTAAATTTCAAAATTTTAAAAAATAAAATTTAAAAATAAAACAGAAAAATTTCTTCCCGTCACACAGATGTATTTATAGGAATGAATTATTTCCAGCTTATATTTATAAATACATAAAAGAGGAATAAAATCTAACTTGAACCACAAAAGGAAAAAAAATTGAACCCACGAGTTATACAGAGGAAAACCCTATCACGGCACTTGCTCCAGCGGTAAACAGTTCTGAAATTGGTCAGAGGTGGGGAACCATCTCCCATACAGCCAGCCACTCACCCCCCACGCAAGGAGCGTCCTCATTGCAAAGCTGGGGGACCGTGCCGAGGCATCTGTGAGTAAACGTGAGCTGAGCCCCAGGCCAGCTGCTGCTGAACTGTTCCCACCCTTTCCAGGTAAAACACCTGAATATGTACAAGGGCTTGAAAGCCTAGAGGAAGGACCGTGGAGCCACACCAGCGACAGCACGCAGGCCAACTTGGTGCCTGCAGGCCAGCCAGCGGGATCCTGGACCCTGGCGCTCTTCCAGAAGCTTTCCATTGCCCTGCCTGAGATACCCCTCCTGTCCCGGCCCCCACTGCTTTTTTCCTTCCTCACCTCTGTCCGGAGAGAAATTCCAGCGGAAGGTATGGGTGACACATCCTCTTCTTTACAGGCGGCAGCCTGGCAACTCCTGCAGAAAGGCCAGCAGAACCCCACTCACACCGGGCCACCCACAAAGCTGTGGCCCCTCACTCCCTCCCACCAGCACAGCCCCGAGACTGCTGACGGGGCAGAGAATATGGAGTCAGGCACAGCTTCAGGGGCTATTGCTGCCTGGAGCTCTGTTTATATTGACCTCAACGAGGCACACCTGGGGAGGGCGGGCCGGCAGGGTAAGGCTGCCCAGGTCAGCTAATCCACAACCCTCAGGGAATCACATTGTTGAAAATGGACCCCGCTAAGGCAGAAGAGAAGCCAAGGGAAAAAAGGACACAATGCCATTGGCAGCACCGTAGATGAGTCTAGAAGTAATCACGTGACTTGTAGTAAGTCAGAAAGTGAAAGACACATACCATATCATATCACTTATAGGTGTTACCTAAAAATGGATACCAGGGCAGATATTTCCACGGAGAAGGGCAATCACAGATTCATTAAACAAACTTATGGTTCACCAATGGAAAGGTGTGAGGATTGGTTTCATTACGATATCGGGGTTAACAGATATATACAAACACAGGTGACATATATAATCACCAAAGACCTACAGAATACCAAGAGAGGACTACTCAACATTCTGTCATAACGTACATGGGAAAAGGATCCCAAGAAGAACAGTCATCTGTATATGTGTAAAAGAACCACATCTTCCACACCTACAAGAAGCCAAACATTGTAATCAAACTTGCTGTAATAAAAAATAAAAAAATAAATTAAAAACACGAACAAGAAGTAGTGAGCCAAACGTGAGGGGCTTTCTCCTGGCACATTCCATTCTAAACTCCAATCTAGAACACCACTTCCACTGAGGCTCTCTTGCCCTAGTAACCAGATTTGGTAAGGGTGAACTGCTGCCACCTTGTGGCCGTTTCACACAACAGCAGCTTTAATCCCAACGCTAATGGTCAGTTGATATTCAAAATCATTGCAGGCCTGTAAATGACACCTGCCCTGAAAACAAATCCTGGGGTCACATATCGACCAAAAATTTCAAAGGACGTCCATATTTCAAAACGACCGTTTCAAAAGGCATATTTTACGCACATTAGTGTTCTGCTTCTTTTCCTTTCTTTCCTTTTTTGTTAAAAAACACGGGAATGGAAAAAGGCATCCCTCAGAATGGGCGAAAATCGTTGCAGACGAATCAATGGACAGAGGTTTAATCTCCAATATATATAAACAGCTCATGCAGCTTAATATTAAAAAAACAAACAACCCCAAAAAAATGGACAGAAGATCTAAAGAGACGTTTCTTCAAAGGAGACACAGAGATGGCCAAGACGCACATGAAAAGCTGCTCAACAGCACTAATTATTAGAGAAATGCAAATCAAAACTACAATGAGGTATCACCTCACACCTGTTAGAATCGGCATCATCAGAAAATCTACAAACAACCAATTCTGGGGAGGGTGTGGACAAAAGGAGCCCTCTTCCACTATTGGTGGGAATGTAAATTGATACAGTCACTATGGAGAACAGTATGGAGTTTCCTTAAAAAAACTAGAAATAGAATTACCATCTGATCCAGCAATCCCACTTCTGGGCATATACCCAGAGAAAACCGTATTTCAAAAAGGCACATTCACCACAATGTTCGTTGCAGCACTCTTTACAATAGCCAGGTAATGGAAGCAACCTAAATGCCCACAGACAGATGAATGGATAAAGATGTGGTACATATATAAAATGGAATATGACTCGGCCATAAAAAGGAATGAAACTGGGTCATTTGTAGAGACATCGATGGATCGAGAGACTGTCATACAGAATGAAGTAAGTCAGAAAGAGGAAAACAAATATTGTCTATTCACGCATATATGTGGAGCCTAAAAATGGTACAGATGAACTGGTTTGCAGGGAAGAAATAGAGACACAGAGGTAGAGAACAAACGTATGGACACCAAGTGTGGGAAGCCATGGGGTGGTGGTGGTGGGATGAGTTGGGAGTTTGGGATTGACCTGTATACATGTATATGCATAAAATACATAACTAATAATAACCTGCTGTATAAAAACATAAATAAAATTAAATTTCAAAATTTTAAAAAATAAAATTTAAAAATAAAACAGAAAAATTTCTTCCCGTCACACAGATGTATTTATAGGAATGAATTATTTCCATGCTTATATTTATAAATACATAAAAGAGGAATAAAATCTAACTTGAACCACAAAAGGAAAAAAAATTGAACCCACGAGTTATACAGAGGGAAAACCTATCACGGCACTTGCTCCAGCGGTAAACAGTTCTGAAATTGGTCAGAGGTGGGGAACCATCTCCCATACAGCCAGCCACTCACCCCCCACGCAAGGAGCGTCCTCATTGCAAAGCTGGGGGACCGTGCCGAGGCATCTGTGAGTAAACGTGAGCTGAGCCCCAGGCCAGATGCTGCTGAACTGTTCCCACCCTTTCCAGGTAAAACACCTGAATATGTACAAGGGCTTGAAAGCCTAGAGGAAGGACCTTGGAGCCACACCAGCGACAGCACGCAGGCCAACTTGGTGCCTGCAGGCCAGCCAGCGGGATCCTGGACCCTGGCGCTCTTCCAGAAGCTTTCCATTGCCCTGCCTGAGATACCCCTCCTGTCCCGGCCCCCACTGCTTTTTTCCTTCCTCACCTCTGTCCGGAGAGAAATTCCAGCGGAAGGTATGGGTGACACATCCTCTTCTTTACAGGCGGCAGCCTGGCAACTCCTGCAGAAAGGCCAGCAGAACCCCACTCACACCGGGCCACCCACAAAGCTGTGGCCCCTCACTCCCTCCCACCAGCACAGCCCCGAGACTGCTGACGGGGCAGAGAATATGGAGTCAGGCACAGCTTCAGGGGCTATTGCTGCCTGGAGCTCTGTTTATATTGACCTCAACGAGGCACACCTGGGGAGGGCGGGCCGGCAGGGTAAGGCTGCCCAGGTCAGCTAATCCACAACCCTCAGGGAATCACATTGTTGAAAATGGACCCCGCTAAGGCAGAAGAGAAGCCAAGGGAAAAAAGGACACAATGCCATTGGCAGCACCGTAGATGAGTCTAGAAGTAATCACGTGACTTGTAGTAAGTCAGAAAGTGAAAGACACATACCATATCATATCACTTATAGGTGTTACCTAAAAATGGATACCAGGGCAGATATTTCCACGGAGAAGGGCAATCACAGATTCATTAAACAAACTTATGGTTCACCAATGGAAAGGTGTGAGGATTGGTTTCATTACGATATCGGGGTTAACAGACATATACAAACACAGGTGACATATATAATCACCAAAGACCTACAGAATACCAAGAGAGGACTACTCAACATTCTGTCATAACGTACATGGGAAAAGGATCCCAAGAAGAACAGTCATCTGTATATGTGTAAAAGAACCACATCTTCCACACCTACAACAAGCCAAACATTGTAATCAAACTTGCTGTAATAAAAAATAAAAAATTAAATTAAAAACACGAACAAGAAGTAGTGAGACAAACGTGAGGGGCTTTCTCCTGGCACATTCCATTCTAAACTCCAATCTAGAACACCACTTCCACTGAGGCTCTCTTGCCCTAGTAACCAGATTTGGTAAGGGTGAACTGCTGCCACCTTGTGGCCGTTTCACACAACAGCAGCTTTAATCCCAACGCTAATGGTCAGTTGATATTCAAAATCATTGCAGGCCTGTAAATGACACCTGCCCTGAAAACAAATCCTGGGGTCACATATCGACCAAAAAATTCAAAGGACGTCCATATTTCAAAACGACCGTTTCAAAAGGCATATTTTACGCACATTAGTGTTCTGCTTCTTTTCCTTTCTTTCCTTTTTTGTTAAAAAACACGGGAATGGAAAAAGGCATCCCTCAGAATGGGCGAAAATCGTTGCAGACGAATCAATGTACAGAGGTTTAATCTCCAATATATATAAACAGCTCATGCAGCTTAATATTAAAAAAACAAACAACCCAAAAAAAAATGGGCAGAAGATCTAAAGAGACGTTTCTTCAAAGGAGACACAGAGATGGCCAAGACGCACATGAAAAGCTGCTCAACAGCACTAATTATTAGAGAAATGCAAATCAAAACTACAATGAGGTATCACCTCACACCTGTTAGAATCGGCATCATCAGGAAATCTACAAACAACCAATTCTGGGGAGGGTGTGGACAAAAGGAGCCCTCTTCCACTATTGGTGGGAATGTAAATTGATACAGTCACTATGGAGAACAGTATGGAGTTTCCTTAAATAAACTAGAAATAGAACTACCATCTGATCCAGCAATCCCACTTCTGGGCATATACCCAGGGAAAACCGTATTTCATAAAGGCACATTCACCACAATGTTCGTTGCAGCACTATTTACAATAGCCAGGTAATGGAAGCAACCTAAATGCCCACAGACAGATGAATGGATAAAGATGTGGTACATATATAAAATGGAATATGACTCGGCCATAAAAAGGAATGAAACTGGGTCATTTGTAGAGACATCGATGGATCGAGAGACTGTCATACAGAATGAAGTAAGTCAGAAAGAGGAAAACAAATATTGTCTATTAACGCATATATGTGGAGCCTAAAAATGGTACAGATGAACTGGTTTGCAGGGAAGAAATAGAGACACAGAGGTAGAGAACAAACGTATGGACACCAAGTGTGGGAAGCCATGGGGTGGTTGTGGTGGGATGAGTTGGGAGTTTGGGATTGACCTGTATACATGTATATGCATAAAATACATAACTAATAATAACCTGCTGTATAAAAACATAAATAAAATTTCAAAATTTTAAAAAATAAAATTTAAAAATAAAACAGAAAAAAGTTCTTCCCGTCACACAGATCTATTTATAGGAATGAATTATTTCCATGCTTATATCTATAAATACATAAAAGAGGAATAACATCTAACTTGAAACATAAAAGAAAAAAAAATTGAACCCACGAGTTATACAGAGGAAAACCCTGTCACGGCACTTGCTCCAGCGGTAAACAGTTCTGAAATTGGTCAGAGGTGGGGAACCATCTCCCATACAGCCAGCCACTCATGCCCCACGCAAGGAGCGTCCTCATTGCAAAGCTGGGGGACCGTGCCGAGGCATCTGTGAGTAAACGTGAGCTGAGCCCCAGGCCAGATGCTGCTGAACTGTTCCCACCCTTTCCAGGTAAAACACCTGAATATGTACAAGGGCTTGAAAGCCTAGAGGAAGGACCTTGGAGCCACACCAGCGACAGCACGCAGGCCAACTTGGTGCCTGCAGGCCAGCCAGTGGGATCCTGGAACTTGGCGCTCTTCCAGAAGCTTTCCATTGCCCTGCCTGAGATACCCCTCCTGTCCCGGCCCCCACTGCTTTTTTCCTTCCTCACCTCTGTCCGGAGAGAAATTCCAGGGGAAGGTATGGGTGACACATCCTCTCCTTTACAGGCGGCAGCCTGGCAACTCCTGCAGAAAGGCCAGCAGAACCCCACTCACACCGGGCCACCCACAAAGCTGTGGCCCCTCACTCCCTCCCACCAGCACAGCCCTGAGACTGCTGACGGGGCAGAGAATATGGAGTCAGGCACAGCTTCAGGGGCTATTGCTGCCTGGAGCTCTGTTTATATTGAACTCAACGAGGCACACCTGGGGAGGGCGGGCCGGCAGGGTAAGGCTGCCCAGGTCAGCTAATCCACAACCCTCAGGGAATCACATTGTTGAAAATGGACCTCGCTAAGGCAGAAGAGAAGCCAAGGAAAAAAAGGACACAATGCCATTTGCAGCACCGTAAATGAGTCTAGAAGTAATCACGTGACTTGTAGTAAGTCAGAAAGTGAAAGACACATACCATATCATATCACTTATAGGTGTTACCTAAAAATGGATACCAGGGCAGATCTTTCCACGGAGAAGGGCAATCACAGATTCATTAAACAAACTTATGGTTCACCAATGGAAAGGTGTGAGGATTGGTTTCATTACGATATCGGGGTTAACATACATATACAAACACAGGTGACATATATAATCACCAAAGACCTACAGAATACCAAGAGAGGACTACTCAACATTCTGTCATAACGTACATGGGAAAAGGATCCCAAGAAGAACAGTCATCTGTATATGTGTAAAAGAACCACATCTTCCACACCTACAAAAAGCCAAACATTGTAATCAAACTTGCTGTAATAAAAAATAAAAAATTAAATTAAAAACACGAACAAGAAGTAGTGAGACAAACGTGAGGGGCTTTCTCCTGGCACATTCCATTCTAAACTCCAATCTAGAACACCACTTCCACTGAGGCTCTCTTGCCCTAGTAACCAGATTTGGTAGGGGTGAACTGCTGCCACCCTGTGGCCGTTTCACACAACAGCAGATTTAATCCAAACGCTAATGGTCAGTTGATATTCAAAATCATTGCAGGCCTGTAAATGACACCTGCCCTGAAAACAAATCCTGGGGTCACATATCGACCAAAAAATTCAAAGGACGTCCATATTTCAAAACGACCGTTTCAAAAGGCATATTTTACGCACATTAGTGTTCTGCTTCTTTTCCTTTCTTTCCTTTTTTGTTAAAAAACACGGGAATGGAAAAAGGCATCCCTCAGAATGGGCGAAAATCGTTGCAGACGAATCAATGGACAGAGGTTTAATCTCCAATATATATAAAGAGCTCATGCAGCTTAATATTAAAAAAACAAACAACCCCAAAAAAATGGGCAGAAGATCTAAAGAGACGTTTCTTCAAAGGAGACACAGAGATGGCCAAGACGCACATGAAAAGCTGCTCAACAGCACTAATTATTAGAGAAATGCAAATCAAAACTACAATGAGGTATCACCTCACACCTGTTAGAATCGGCATCATCAGAAAATCTACAAACAACCAATTCTGGGGAGGGTGTGGACAAAAGGAGCCCTCTTCCACTATTGGTGGGAATGTAAATTGATACAGTCACTATGGAGAACAGTATGGAGTTTCCTTAAAAAAACTAGAAATAGAATTACCATCTGATCCAGCAATCCCACTTCTGGGCATATACCCAGAGAAAACTGTATTTCAAAAAGGCACATTCACCACAATGTTCGTTGCAGCACTATTTACAATAGCCAGGTAATGGAAGCAACCTAAATGCCCACAGACAGATGAATGGATAAAGATGTGGTACATATATAAAATGGAATATGACTCGGCCATAAAAAGGAATGAAACTGGGTCATTTGTAGAGACATCGATGGATCGAGAGACTGTCATACAGAATGAAGTAAGTCAGAAAGAGGAAAACAAATATTGTCTATTAACGCATATATGTGGAGCCTAAAAATGGTACAGATGAACTGGTTTGCAGGGAAGAAATAGAGACACAGAGGTAGAGAACAAACGTATGGACACCAAGTGTGGGAAGCCATGGGGTGGTGGTGGTGGGATGAGTTGGGAGTTTGGGATTGACCTGTATACATGTATATGCATAAAATACATAACTAATAATAACCTGCTGTATAAAAACATAAATAAAATTAAATTTCAAAATTTTAAAAAATAAAATTTAAAAATAAAACAGAAAAATTTCTTCCCGTCACACAGATGTATTTATAGGAATGAATTATTTCCATGCTTATATTTATAAATACATAAAAGAGGAATAAAATCTAACTTGAACCACAAAAGGAAAAAAAATTGAACCCACGAGTTATACAGAGGAAAACCCTATCACGGCACTTGCTCCAGCGGTAAACAGTTCTGAAATTGGTCAGAGGTGGGGAACCATCTCCCATACAGCCAGCCACTCACCCCCCACGCAAGGAGCGTCCTCATTGCAAAGCTGGGGGACCGTGCCGAGGCATCTGTGAGTAAACGTGAGCTGAGCCCCAGGCCAGCTGCTGCTGAACTGTTCCCACCCTTTCCAGGTAAAACACCTGAATATGTACAAGGGCTTGAAAGCCTAGAGGAAGGACCGTGGAGCCACACCAGCGACAGCACGCAGGCCAACTTGGTGCCTGCAGGCCAGCCACCGTGGTCCTGGACCCTGGTGCTCTTCCAGAAGCTTTCCATTGCCCTGCCTGAGATACCCCTCCTGTCCCGGCCCCCACTGCTTTTTTCCTTCCTCACCTCTGTCCGGAGAGAAATTCCAGCGGAAGGTATGGGTGACACATCCTCTTCTTTACAGGCGGCAGCCTGGCAACTCCTGCAGAAAGGCCAGCAGAACCCCACTCACACCGGGCCACCCACAAAGCTGTGGCCCCTCACTCCCTCCCACCAGCACAGCCCCGAGACTGCTGACGGGGCAGAGAATATGGAGTCAGGCACAGCTTTATGGGTTATTGCTGCCTGGAGCTCTGTTTATATTGACCTCAACGAGGCACACCTGGGGAGGGCGGGCCGGCAGGTTAAGGCTGCCCAGGTCAGCTAATCCACAACCCTCAGGGAATCACATTGTTGAAAATGGACCCCGCTAAGGCAGAAGAGAAGCCAAGGGAAAAAAGGACACAATGCCATTTGCAGCACCGTAGATGAGTCTAGAAGTAATCACGTGACTTGTAGTAAGTCAGAAAGTGAAAGACACATATCATATCATATCACTTATAGGTGTTACCTAAAAATGGATACCAGGGCAGATATTTCCACGGAGAAGGGCAATCACAGATTCATTAAACAAACTTATGGTTCACCAATGGAAAGGTGTGAGGATTGGTTTCATTACGATCTCGGGGTTAACAGACATATACAAACACAGGTGACATATATAATCACCAAAGACCTACAGAATACCAAGAGAGGACTACTCAACATTCTGTCATAACGTACATGGGAAAAGGATCCCAAGAAGAACAGTCATCTGTATATGTGTAAAAGAACCACATCTTCCACACCTACAACAAGCCAAACATTGTAATCAAACTTGCTGTAATAAAAAATAAAAAAATTAAATTAAAAACACGAACAAGAAGTAGTGAGACAAACGTGAGAGGCTTTCTCCTGGCACATTCCATTCTAAACTCCAATCTAGAACACCACTTCCACTGAGGCTCTCTTGCCCTAGTAACCAGATTTGGTAAGGGTGAACTGCTGCCACCTTGTGGCCGTTTCACACAACAGCAGCTTTAATCCCAACGCTAATGGTCAGTTGATATTCAAAATCATTGCAGGCCTGTAAATGACACCTGCCCTGAAAACAAATCCTGGGGTCACATATCGACCAAAAAATTCAAAGGACGTCCATATTTCAAAACGACCATTTCAAAAGGCATATTTTATGCACATTAGTGTTCTGCTTCTTTTCCTTTCTTTCCTTTTTTGTTAAAAAACACGGGAATGTAAAAAGGCATCCCTCAGAATGGGCGAAAATCGTTGCAGACGAATCAATGGACAGAGGTTTAATCTCCAATATATATAAACAGCTCATGCAGCTTAATATTAAAAAAACAAAAAACCCCCCAAAAAATGGGCAGAAGATCTAAAGAGACGTTTCTTCAAAGGAGACACAGAGATGGCCAAGACGCACATGAAAAGCTGCTCAACAGCACTAATTATTAGAGAAATGCAAATCAAAACTACAATGAGGTATCACCTCACACCTGTTAGAATCGGCATCATCAGAAAATCTACAAACAACCAATTCTGGGGAGGGTGTGGACAAAAGGAGCCCTCTTCCACTATTGGTGGGAATGTAAATTGATACAGTCACTATGGAGAACAGTATGGAGTTTCCTTAAAAAAACTAGAAATAGAATTACCATCTGATCCAGCAATCCCACTTCTGGGCATATACCCAGAGAAAACTGTATTTCAAAAAGGCACATTCACCACAATGTTCGTTGCAGCACTATTTACAATAGCCAGGTAATGGAAGCAACCTAAATGCCCACAGACAGATGAATGGATAAAGATGTGGTACATATATAAAATGGAATATGACTCGGCAATAAAAAGGAATGAAACTGGGTCATTTGTAGAGACATCGATGGATCGAGAGACTGTCATACAGAATGAAGTAAGTCAGAAAGAGGAAAACAAATATTGTCTATTAACGCATATATGTGGAGCCTAAAAATGGTACAGATGAACTGGTTTGCAGGGAAGAAATAGAGACACAGAGGTAGAGAACAAACGTATGGACACCAAGTGTGGGAAGCCATGGGGTGGTGGTGGTGGGATGAGTTGGGAGTTTGGGATTGACCTGTATACATGTATATGCATAAAATACATAACTAATAATAACCTGCTGTATAAAAACATAAATAAAATTAAATTTCAAAATTTTAAAAAATAAAATTTAAAAATAAAACAGAAAAATTTCTTCCCGTCACACAGATGTATTTATAGGAATGAATTATTTCCATGCTTATATTTATAAATACATAAAAGAGGAATAAAATCTAACTTGAACCACAAAAGGAAAAAAAATTGAACCCACGAGTTATACAGAGGAAAACCCTATCACGGCACTTGCTCCAGCGGTAAACAGTTCTGAAATTGGTCAGAGGTGGGGAACCATCTCCCATACAGCCAGCCACTCAACCCCCACGCAAGGAGCGTCCTCATTGCAAAGCTGGGGGACCGTGCCGAGGCATCTGTGAGTAAACGTGAGCTGAGCCCCAGGCCAGCTGCTGCTGAACTGTTCCCACCCTTTCCAGGTAAAACACCTGAATATGTACAAGGGCTTGAAAGCCTAGAGGAAGGACCGTGGAGCCACACCAGCGACAGCACGCAGGCCAACTTGGTGCCTGCAGGCCAGCCAGCGTGGTCCTGGACCCTGGTGCTCTTCCAGAAGCTTTCCATTGCCCTGCCTGAGATACCCCTCCTGTCCCGGCCCCCACTGCTTTTTTCCTTCCTCACCTCTGTCCGGAGAGAAATTCCAGCGGAAGGTATGGGTGACACATCCTCTTCTTTACAGGCGGCAGCCTGGCAACTCCTGCAGAAAGGCCAGCAGAACCCCACTCACACCGGGCCACCCACAAAGCTGTGGCCCCTCACTCCCTCCCACCAGCACAGCCCCGAGACTGCTGACGGGGCAGAGAATATGGAGTCAGGCACAGCTTCAGGGGCTATTGCTGCCTGGAGCTCTGTTTATATTGACCTCAACGAGGCACACCTGGGGAGGGCGGGCCGGCAGGGTAAGGCTGCCCAGGTCAGCTAATCCACAACCCTCAGGGAATCACATTGTTGAAAATGGACCCCGCTAAGGCAGAAGAGAAGCCAAGGGAAAAAAGGACACAATGCCATTTGCAGCACCGTAGATGAGTCTAGAAGTAATCACGTGACTTGTAGTAAGTCAGAAAGTGAAAGACACATATCATATCATATCACTTATAGGTGTTACCTAAAAATGGATACCAGGGCAGATATTTCCACGGAGAAGGGCAATCACAGATTCATTAAACAAACTTATGGTTCACCAATGGAAAGGTGTGAGGATTGGTTTCATTACGATCTCGGGGTTAACAGACATATACAAACACAGGTGACATATATAATCACCAAAGACCTACAGAATACCAAGAGAGGACTACTCAACATTCTGTCATAACGTACATGGGAAAAGGATCCCAAGAAGAACAGTCATCTGTATATGTGTAAAAGAACCACATCTTCCACACCTACAACAAGCCAAACATTGTAATCAAACTTGCTGTAATAAAAAATAAAAAAATTAAATTAAAAACACGAACAAGAAGTAGTGAGACAAACGTGAGGGGCTTTCTCCTGGCACATTCCATTCTAAACTCCAATCTAGAACACCACTTCCACTGAGGCTCTCTTGCCCTAGTAACCAGATTTGGTAAGGGTGAACTGCTGCCACCTTGTGGCCGTTTCACACAACAGCAGCTTTAATCCCAACGCTAATGGTCAGTTGATATTCAAAATCATTGCAGGCCTGTAAATGACACCTGCCCTGAAAACAAATCCTGGGGTCACATATCGACCAAAAAATTCAAAGGACGTCCATATTTCAAAACGACCATTTCAAAAGGCATATTTTATGCACATTAGTGTTCTGCTTCTTTTCCTTTCTTTCCTTTTTTGTTAAAAAACACGGGAATGTAAAAAGGCATCCCTCAGAATGGGCGAAAATCGTTGCAGACGAATCAATGGACAGAGGTTTAATCTCCAATATATATAAACAGCTCATGCAGCTTAATATTAAAAAAACAAACAACCCCCAAAAAAATGGGCAGAAGATCTAAAGAGACGTTTCTTCAAAGGAGACACAGAGATGGCCAAGACGCACATGAAAAGCTGCTCAACAGCACTAATTATTAGAGAAATGCAAATCAAAACTACAATGAGGTATCACCTCACACCTGTTAGAATCGGCATCATCAGAAAATCTACAAACAACCAATTCTGGGGAGGGTGTGGACAAAAGGAGCCCTCTTCCACTATTGGTGGGAATGTAAATTGATACAGTCACTATGGAGAACAGTATGGAGTTTCCTTAAAATAACTAGAAATAGAATTACCATCTGATCCAGCAATCCCACTTCTGGGCATATACCCAGAGAAAACCGTATTTCAAAAAGGCACATTCACCACAATGTTCGTTGCAGCACTATTTACAATAGCCAGGTAATGGAAGCAACCTAAATGCCCACAGACAGATGAATGGATAAAGATGTGGTACATATATAAAATGGAATATGACTCGGCCATAAAAAGGAATGAAACTGGGTCATTTGTAGAGACATCGATGGATCGAGAGACTGTCATAAAGAATGAAGTAAGTCAGAAAGAGGAAAACAAATATTGTATATTAATGCATATATGTGGAGCCTAAAAATGGTACAGATTAACTGGTTTGCAGGGAAGAAATAGAGACACAGAGGTAGAGAACAAACGTATGGACACCAAGTGTGGGAATCCATGGGGTGGTGGTGGTGGGATGAGTTGGGAGATTGGGATTGACCTGTATACATGTATATGCATAAAATACATAACTAATAATAACGTGCTGTATAAAAACATAAATAAAATTAAATTTCAAAATTTTAAAAAATAAAATTTAAAAATAAAACAAAAAATTCTTCCCGTCACACAGATGTATTTATAGGAATGAATTATTTCCATGCTTATATTTATAAATACATAAAAGAGGAATAAAATCTAACTTGAACCAAAAAAGAAAAAAAATATTGAACCCACGAGTTATACAGAGGAAAACCCTATCACGGCACTTGCTCCAGCGGTAAACAATTCTGAAATTGGTCAGAGGTGGGGAACCATCTCCCATACCGCCAGCCACCCACCCCCCACACAAGGAGTGTCCTCATTGAAAAGCTGGGGGAGCGGGCCGAGGCATCTGTGAGTAAACGTGAGCTGAGCCCCAGGCCAGCTGCTTCTGATCTGTTCCCACCCTTTCCAGGTAAAACACCTGAATATGTACAAGGGCTTGAAAGCCTAGAGGAAGGACCGTGGAGCCACACCAGCGACAGCACGCAGGCCAACTTGGTGCCTGCAGGCCAGCCAGCGTTGTCTTGGACCCTGGCGCTCTTCCAGAAGCTTTCCATTGCCCTGCCTGAGATACCCCTCCAGTCCCGGACCCCACAGATTTTTTCCTTCCTCACCTCTGTCCGGAGAGAAATTCCAGCGGAAGGTATGGGTGACACATCCTCTTCTTTACAGGCGGCAGCCTGGCAACTCCTGCAGAAAGGCCAGCAGAACCCCACTCACACAGGGCCACCCACAAAGCTGTGGCCCCTCACTCCCTCCCACCAGCACAGCCGCGAGACTGCTGACGGGGCAGAGAATATGGGGTCAGGCACAGCTTCAGGGGCTATTGCTGTCTGGAGCTCTGTTTATATTGATCTCAACAAGGCACACCTGGGGAGGGCGGGCCGGCAGGTTAAGGCTGCCCAGGTCAGCTAATCCACAACCCTCAGGGAATCACATTGTTGAAAATGGACCCAGCTAAGGCAGAAGAGAAGCCAAGGGAACAAAGGACACAATGCCATTTGCAGCACCGTAGATGAGTCTAGAAGTAATCACGTGACTTGTAGTAAGTCAGAAAGTGAAAGACACATATCATATCATATCACTTATAGGTGTTACCTAAAAATGGATACCAGGGCAGATATTTCCACGGAGAAGGGCAATCACAGATTCATTAAACATACTTATGGTTCACCAATGGAAAGGTGTGAGGATTGGTTTCATTACGATATCGGGGTTAACAGACATATACAAACACAGGTGACATATATAATCACCAAAGACCTACAGAATACCAAGAGAGGACTACTCAACATTCTGTCATAACGTACATGGGAAAAGGATCCCAAGAAGAACAGTCATCTGTATATGTGTAAAAGAACCACATCTTCCACACCTACAACAAGCCAAACATTGTAATCAAACTTGCTGTAATAAAAAATAAAAAATTAAATTAAAAACACGAACAAGAAATAGTGAGACAAACGTGAGGGGCTTTCTCCTGGTACATTCCATTCTAAACTCCAATCTAGAACACCACTTCCACTGAGGCTCTCTTGCCCTAGTAACCAGATTTGGTAAGGGTGAACTGCTGCCACCTTGTGGCCGTTTCACACAACAGCAGCTTTAATCCCAACGCTAATGGTCAGTTAATATTCAAAATCATTGCAGGCCTGTAAATGACACCTGCCCTGAAAACAAATCCTGGGGTCACATATCGACCAAAAATTTCAAAGGACGTCCATATTTCAAAACGACCGTTTCAAAAGGCATATTTTACGCACATTAGTGTTCTGCTTCTTTTCCTTTCTTTCCTTTTTTGTTAAAAATCACGGGAATGGAAAAAGGCATCCCTCAGAATGGGCGAAAATCGTTGCAGACGAATCAATGGACAGAGGTTTAATCTCCAATATATATAAGCAGCTCATGCAGCTTAATATTGAAAAAACAAACAACCCCAAAAAAATGGGCAGAAGATCTAAAGAGACGTTTCTTCAAAGGAGACACAGAGATGGCCAAGACGCACATGAAAAGCTGCTCAACAGCACTAATTATTAGAGAAATGCAAATCAAAACTACAATGAGGTATCACCTCACACCTGTTAGAATCGGCATCATCAGAAAATCTACAAACAACCAATTCTGGGGAGGGTGTGGACAAAAGGAGCCCTCTTCCACTATTGGTGGGAATGTAAATTGATACAGTCACTATGGAGAACAGTATGGAGTTTCCTTAAAAAAACTAGAAATAGAATTACCATCTGATCCAGCAATCCCACTTCTGGGCATATACCCAGAGAAAACCGTATTTCAAAAAGGCACATTCACCACAATGTTCATTGCAGCACTATTTACAATAGCCAGGTAATGGAAGCAACCTAAATGCCCACAGACAGATGAATGGATAAAGATGTGGTACATATATAAAATGGAATATTACTCGGCCATAAAAAGGAATGAAACTGGGTCATTTGTAGAGACATCGATGGATCGAGAGACTGTCATACAGAATGAAGTAAGTCAGAAAGAGGAAAACAAATATTGTATATTAATGCATATATGTGGAGCCTAAAAATGGTACAGATGAACTGGTTTGCAGGGAAGAAATAGAGACACAGAGGTAGAGAACAAACGTATGGACACCAAGTGTGGGAAGCCATGGGGTGGTGGTGGTGGGATGAGTTGGGAGTTTGGGATTGACCTGTATACATGTATATGCATAAAATACATAACTAATAATAACGTGCTGTATAAAAAAATAAATAAAATTTCAAAATTTTACAAAATAAAATTTAAAAATAAAACAGAACAAAGTTCTTCCCGTCACACAGATGTATTTATAGGAATAAATTATTTCCATGCTTATATCTATAAATACATAAAAGAGGAATAACATCTAACTTGAAACATAAAAGAAAAAAAAAGTGAACCCACGAGTTATACAGAGGAAAACCCTATCACGGCACTTGCTCCAGTGTTAAACAATTCTGAAATTGGTCAGAGGTGGGGAACCATCTCCCATACAGCCAGCCACTCACCCCCCACGCAAGGAGCGTCCTCATTGCAAAGCTGGGGGACCGTGCCGAGACATCTGTGAGTAAACGTGAGCTGAGCCCCAGGCCAGCTACTGCTGAACTGTTCCCACCCTTTCCAGGTAAAACACCTGAATATGTACAAGGGCTTGAAAGCCTAGAGGAAGGACCGTGGAGCCACACCAGCGACAGCACGCAGGCCAACTTGGTGCCTGCAGGCCAGCCAGCGTGGTCCTGGACCCTGGCACTCTTCCAGAAGCTTTACATTGCCCTGCCTGAGATACCCCTCCTGTCCCGGACCACACTGCTTTTTTCCTTCCTCATCTCTGTCCGGAGAGAAATTCCAGCGGAAGGTATGGGTGACACATCTTCTTCTTTACAGGCGGCAGCCTGGCAACTCCTGCAGAAAGGCCAGCAGAACCCCACTCACACCGGGCCACCCACAAAGCTGTGGCCCCTCACTCCCTCCCACCAGCACAGCCCCGAGACTGCTGACGGGGCAGAGAATATGGAGTCAGGCACAGCTTCAGGGGCTATTGCTGCCTGGAGCTCTGTTTATATTGACCACAACGAGGCACACCTGGGGAGGGCGGGCCGGCAGGGTAAGGCTGCCCAGGTCAGCTAATCCACAACCCTCAGGGAATCACATTGTTGAAAATGGACCCCGCTAAGGCAGAAGAGAAGCCAAGGGAAAAAAGGACACAATGCCATTTGCAGCACCGTAGATGAGTCTAGAAGTAATCACGTGACTTGTAGTAAGTCAGAAAGTGAAAGACACATATCATATCATATCACTTATAGGTGTTACCTAAAAATGGATACCAGGGCAGATATTTCCACAGAGAAGGGCAATCACAGATTCATTAAACAAACTTATGGTTCACCAATGGAAAGGTGTGAGGATTGGTTTCATTACGATCTCGGGGTTAACAGACATATACAAACACAGGTGACATATATAATCACCAAAGACCTACAGAATACCAAGAGAGGACTACTCAACATTCTGTCATAACGTACATGGGAAAAGGATCCCAAGAAGAACAGTCATCTGTATATGTGTAAAAGAACCACATCTTCCACACCTACAACAAGCCAAACATTGTAATCAAACTTGCTGTAATAAAAAATAAAAACTTAAATTAAAAACACGAACAAGAAGTAGTGAGACAAACGTGAGGGCCTTTCTCATGGTACATTCCATTCTAAACTCCAATCTAGAACACCACTTCCACTGAGGCTCTCTTGCCCTAGTAACCAGATTTGGTAAGGGTGAACTGCTGCCACCTTGTGGCCGTTTCACACAACAGCAGCTTTAATCCCAACGCTAATGGTCAGTTGATATTCAAAATCATTGCAGGCCTGTAAATGACACCTGCCCTGAAAACAAATCCTGGGGTCACATATCGACCAAAAAATTCAAAGGACGTCCATATTTCAAAACGACCGTTTCAAAAGGCATATTTTACGCACATTAGTGTTCTGCTTCTTTTCCTTTCTTTCCTTTTTTGTTAAAAAACACGGGAATGGAAAAAGGCATCCCTCAGAATGGGCGAAAATCGTTGCAGACGAATCAATGGACAGAGGTTTAATCTCCAATATATATAAAGAGCTCATGCAGCTTAATATTAAAAAAACAAACAACCCCAAAAAAATGGGCAGAAGATCTAAAGAGACGTTTCTTCAAAGGAGACACAGAGATGGCCAAGACGCACATGAAAAGCTGCTCAACAGCACTAATTATTAGAGAAATGCAAATCAAAACTACAATGAGGTATCACCTCACACCTGTTAGAATCGGCATCATCAGAAAATCTACAAACAACCAATTCTGGGGAGGGTGTGGACAAAAGGAGCCCTCTTCCACTATTGGTGGGAATGTAAATTGATACAGTCACTATGGAGAACAGTATGGAGTTTCCTTAAAAAAACTAGAAATAGAATTACCATCTGATCCAGCAATCCCACTTCTGGGCATATACCCAGAGAAAACTGTATTTCAAAAAGGCACATTCACCACAATGTTCGTTGCAGCACTATTTACAATAGCCAGGTAATGGAAGCAACCTAAATGCCCACAGACAGATGAATGGATAAAGATGTGGTACATATATAAAATGGAATATGACTCGGCAATAAAAAGGAATGAAACTGGGTCATTTGTAGAGACATCGATGGATCGAGAGACTGTCATACAGAATGAAGTAAGTCAGAAAGAGGAAAACAAATATTGTCTATTAACGCATATATGTGGAGCCTAAAAATGGTACAGATGAACTGGTTTGCAGGGAAGAAATAGAGACACAGAGGTAGAGAACAAACGTATGGACACCAAGTGTGGGAAGCCATGGGGTGGTGGTGGTGGGATGAGTTGGGAGTTTGGGATTGACCTGTATACATGTATATGCATAAAATACATAACTAATAATAACCTGCTGTATAAAAACATAAATAAAATTAAATTTCAAAATTTTAAAAAATAAAATTTAAAAATAAAACAGAAAAATTTCTTCCCGTCACACAGATGTATTTATAGGAATGAATTATTTCCATGCTTATATTTATAAATACATAAAAGAGGAATAAAATCTAACTTGAACCACAAAAGGAAAAAAAATTGAACCCACGAGTTATACAGAGGAAAACCCTATCACGGCACTTGCTCCAGCGGTAAACAGTTCTGAAATTGGTCAGAGGTGGGGAACCATCTCCCATACAGCCAGCCACTCACCCCCCACGCAAGGAGCGTCCTCATTGCAAAGCTGGGGGACCGTGCCGAGGCATCTGTGAGTAAACGTGAGCTGAGCCCCAGGCCAGCTGCTGCTGAACTGTTCCCACCCTTTCCAGGTAAAACACCTGAATATGTACAAGGGCTTGAAAGCCTAGAGGAAGGACCGTGGAGCCACACCAGCGACAGCACGCAGGCCAACTTGGTGCCTGCAGGCCAGCCAGCGTGGTCCTGGACCCTGGTGCTCTTCCAGAAGCTTTCCATTGCCCTGCCTGAGATACCCCTCCTGTCCCGGCCCCCACTGCTTTTTTCCTTCCTCACCTCTGTCCGGAGAGAAATTCCAGCGGAAGGTATGGGTGACACATCCTCTTCTTTACAGGCGGCAGCCTGGCAACTCCTGCAGAAAGGCCAGCAGAACCCCACTCACACCGGGCCACCCACAAAGCTGTGGCCCCTCACTCCCTCCCACCAGCACAGCCCCGAGACTGCTGACGGGGCAGAGAATATGGAGTCAGGCACAGCTTCAGGGGTTATTGCTGCCTGGAGCTCTGTTTATATTGACCTCAACGAGGCACACCTGGGGAGGGCGGGCCGGCAGGTTAAGGCTGCCCAGGTCAGCTAATCCACAACCCTCAGGGAATCACATTGTTGAAAATGGACCCCGCTAAGGCAGAAGAGAAGCCAAGGGAAAAAAGGACACAATGCCATTTGCAGCACCGTAGATGAGTCTAGAAGTAATCACGTGACTTGTAGTAAGTCAGAAAGTGAAAGACACATATCATATCATATCACTTATAGGTGTTACCTAAAAATGGATACCAGGGCAGATATTTCCACGGAGAAGGGCAATCACAGATTCATTAAACAAACTTATGGTTCACCAATGGAAAGGTGTGAGGATTGGTTTCATTACGATCTCGGGGTTAACAGACATATACAAACACAGGTGACATATATAATCACCAAAGACCTACAGAATACCAAGAGAGGACTACTCAACATTCTGTCATGACGTACATGGGAAAAGGATCCCAAGAAGAACAGTCATCTGTATATGTGTAAAAGAACCACATCTTCCACACCTACAACAAGCCAAACATTGTAATCAAACTTGCTGTAATAAAAAATAAAAAAATTAAATTAAAAACACGAACAAGAAGTAGTGAGACAAACGTGAGAGGCTTTCTCCTGGCACATTCCATTCTAAACTCCAATCTAGAACACCACTTCCACTGAGGCTCTCTTGCCCTAGTAACCAGATTTGGTAAGGGTGAACTGCTGCCACCTTGTGGCCGTTTCACACAACAGCAGCTTTAATCCCAACGCTAATGGTCAGTTGATATTCAAAATCATTGCAGGCCTGTAAATGACACCTGCCCTGAAAACAAATCCTGGGGTCACATATCGACCAAAAAATTCAAAGGACGTCCATATTTCAAAACGACCATTTCAAAAGGCATATTTTATGCACATTAGTGTTCTGCTTCTTTTCCTTTCTTTCCTTTTTTGTTAAAAAACACGGGAATGTAAAAAGGCATCCCTCAGA
Source organism: Mesoplodon mirus (assembly GCF_964341445.2). Lineage (NCBI taxonomy): Eukaryota > Metazoa > Chordata > Mammalia > Artiodactyla > Ziphiidae > Mesoplodon > Mesoplodon mirus. The sequence continues at coordinate 108,745,903 of NC_138987.1, read as the reverse complement.
ATGGGCGAAAATCGTTGCAGACGAATCAATGGACAGAGGTTTAATCTCCAATATATATAAACAGCTCATGCAGCTTAATATTAAAAAAACAAAAAACCCCCCAAAAAATGGGCAGAAGATCTAAAGAGACGTTTCTTCAAAGGAGACACAGAGATGGCCAAGACGCACATGAAAAGCTGCTCAACAGCACTAATTATTAGAGAAATGCAAATCAAAACTACAATGAGGTATCACCTCACACCTGTTAGAATCGGCATCATCAGAAAATCTACAAACAACCAATTCTGGGGAGGGTGTGGACAAAAGGAGCCCTCTTCCACTATTGGTGGGAATGTAAATTGATACAGTCACTATGGAGAACAGTATGGAGTTTCCTTAAAAAAACTAGAAATAGAATTACCATCTGATCCAGCAATCCCACTTCTGGGCATATACCCAGAGAAAACTGTATTTCAAAAAGGCACATTCACCACAATGTTCGTTGCAGCACTATTTACAATAGCCAGGTAATGGAAGCAACCTAAATGCCCACAGACAGATGAATGGATAAAGATGTGGTACATATATAAAATGGAATATGACTCGGCAATAAAAAGGAATGAAACTGGGTCATTTGTAGAGACATCGATGGATCGAGAGACTGTCATACAGAATGAAGTAAGTCAGAAAGAGGAAAACAAATATTGTCTATTAACGCATATATGTGGAGCCTAAAAATGGTACAGATGAACTGGTTTGCAGGGAAGAAATAGAGACACAGAGGTAGAGAACAAACGTATGGACACCAAGTGTGGGAAGCCATGGGGTGGTGGTGGTGGGATGAGTTGGGTGTTTGGGATTGACCTGTATACATGTATATGCATAAAATACATAACTAATAATAACCTGCTGTATAAAAACATAAATAAAATTAAATTTCAAAATTTTAAAAAATAAAATTTAAAAATAAAACAGAAAAATTTCTTCCCGTCACACAGATGTATTTATAGGAATGAATTATTTCCATGCTTATATTTATAAATACATAAAAGAGGAATAAAATCTAACTTGAACCACAAAAGGAAAAAAAATTGAACCCACGAGTTATACAGAGGAAAACCCTATCACGGCACTTGCTCCAGCGGTAAACAGTTCTGAAATTGGTCAGAGGTGGGGAACCATCTCCCATACAGCCAGCCACTCAACCCCCACGCAAGGAGCGTCCTCATTGCAAAGCTGGGGGACCGTGCCGAGGCATCTGTGAGTAAACGTGAGCTGAGCCCCAGGCCAGCTGCTGCTGAACTGTTCCCACCCTTTCCAGGTAAAACACCTGAATATGTACAAGGGCTTGAAAGCCTAGAGGAAGGACCGTGGAGCCACACCAGCGACAGCACGCAGGCCAACTTGGTGCCTGCAGGCCAGCCAGCGTGGTCCTGGACCCTGGTGCTCTTCCAGAAGCTTTCCATTGCCCTGCCTGAGATACCCCTCCTGTCCCGGCCCCCACTGCTTTTTTCCTTCCTCACCTCTGTCCGGAGAGAAATTCCAGCGGAAGGTATGGGTGACACATCCTCTTCTTTACAGGCGGCAGCCTGGCAACTCCTGCAGAAAGGCCAGCAGAACCCCACTCACACCGGGCCACCCACAAAGCTGTGGCCCCTCACTCCCTCCCACCAGCACAGCCCCGAGACTGCTGACGGGGCAGAGAATATGGAGTCAGGCACAGCTTCAGGGGCTATTGCTGCCTGGAGCTCTGTTTATATTGACCTCAACGAGGCACACCTGGGGAGGGCGGGCCGGCAGGGTAAGGCTGCCCAGGTCAGCTAATCCACAACCCTCAGGGAATCACATTGTTGAAAATGGACCCCGCTAAGGCAGAAGAGAAGCCAAGGGAAAAAAGGACACAATGCCATTTGCAGCACCGTAGATGAGTCTAGAAGTAATCACGTGACTTGTAGTAAGTCAGAAAGTGAAAGACACATATCATATCATATCACTTATAGGTGTTACCTAAAAATGGATACCAGGGCAGATATTTCCACGGAGAAGGGCAATCACAGATTCATTAAACAAACTTATGGTTCACCAATGGAAAGGTGTGAGGATTGGTTTCATTACGATCTCGGGGTTAACAGACATATACAAACACAGGTGACATATATAATCACCAAAGACCTACAGAATACCAAGAGAGGACTACTCAACATTCTGTCATAACGTACATGGGAAAAGGATCCCAAGAAGAACAGTCATCTGTATATGTGTAAAAGAACCACATCTTCCACACCTACAACAAGCCAAACATTGTAATCAAACTTGCTGTAATAAAAAATAAAAAAAATTAAATTAAAAACACGAACAAGAAGTAGTGAGACAAACGTGAGGGGCTTTCTCCTGGCACATTCCATTCTAAACTCCAATCTAGAACACCACTTCCACTGAGGCTCTCTTGCCCTAGTAACCAGATTTGGTAAGGGTGAACTGCTGCCACCTTGTGGCCGTTTCACACAACAGCAGCTTTAATCCCAACGCTAATGGTCAGTTGATATTCAAAATCATTGCAGGCCTGTAAATGACACCTGCCCTGAAAACAAATCCTGGGGTCACATATCGACCAAAAAATTCAAAGGACGTCCATATTTCAAAACGACCATTTCAAAAGGCATATTTTATGCACATTAGTGTTCTGCTTCTTTTCCTTTCTTTCCTTTTTTGTTAAAAAACACGGGAATGTAAAAAGGCATCCCTCAGAATGGGCGAAAATCGTTGCAGACGAATCAATGGACAGAGGTTTAATCTCCAATATATATAAACAGCTCATGCAGCTTAATATTAAAAAAACAAACAACCCCCAAAAAAATGGGCAGAAGATCTAAAGAGACGTTTCTTCAAAGGAGACACAGAGATGGCCAAGACGCACATGAAAAGCTGCTCAACAGCACTAATTATTAGAGAAATGCAAATCAAAACTACAATGAGGTATCACCTCACACCTGTTAGAATCGGCATCATCAGAAAATCTACAAACAACCAATTCTGGGGAGGGTGTGGACAAAAGGAGCCCTCTTCCACTATTGGTGGGAATGTAAATTGATACAGTCACTATGGAGAACAGTATGGAGTTTCCTTAAAAAAACTAGAAATAGAATTACCATCTGATCCAGCAATCCCACTTCTGGGCATATACCCAGAGAAAACCGTATTTCAAAAAGGCACATTCACCACAATGTTCGTTGCAGCACTATTTACAATAGCCAGGTAATGGAAGCCACCTAAATGCCCACAGACAGATGAATGGATAAAGATGTGGTACATATATCAAATGGAATATGACTCGGCCATAAAAAGGAATGAAACTGGGTCATTTGTAGAGACATCGATGGATCGAGAGACTGTCATACAGAATGAAGTAAGTCAGAAAGAGGAAAACAAATATTGTATATTAATGCATATATGTGGAGCCTAAAAATGGTACAGATGAACTGGTTTGCAGGGAAGAAATAGAGACACAGAGGTAGAGAACAAACGTATGGACACCAAGTGTGGGAATCCATGGGGTGGTGGTGGTGGGATGAGTTGGGAGATTGGGATTGACCTGTATACATGTATATGCATAAAATACATAACTAATAATAACGTGCTGTATAAAAACATAAATAAAATTAAATTTCAAAATTTTAAAAAATAAAATTTAAAAATAAAACAAAAAATTCTTCCCGTCACACAGATGTATTTATAGGAATGAATTATTTCCATGCTTATATTTATAAATACATAAAAGAGGAATAAAATCTAACTTGAACCAAAAAAGAAAAAAAAAATTGAACCCACGAGTTATACAGAGGAAAACCCTATCACGGCACTTGCTCCAGCGGTAAACAATTCTGAAATTGGTCAGAGGTGGGGAACCATCTCCCATACCGCCAGCCACCCACCCCCCACACAAGGAGTGTCCTCATTGAAAAGCTGGGGGAGCGGGCCGAGGCATCTGTGAGTAAACGTGAGCTGAGCCCCAGGCCAGCTGCTTCTGATCTGTTCCCACCCTTTCCAGGTAAAACACCTGAATATGTACAAGGGCTTGAAAGCCTAGAGGAAGGACCGTGGAGCCACACCAGCGACAGCACGCAGGCCAACTTGGTGCCTGCAGGCCAGCCAGCGTGGTCCTGGACCCTGGCGCTCTTCCAGAAGCTTTCCATTGCCCTGCCTGAGATACCCCTCCTGTCCCGGCCCCCACTGCTTTTTTCCTTCCTCACCTCTGTCCGGAGAGAAATTCCAGCGGAAGGTATGGGTGACACATCCTCTTCTTTACAGGCGGCAGCCTGGCAACTCCTGCAGAAAGGCCAGCAGAACCCCACTCACACCGGGCCACCCACAAAGCTGTGGCCCCTCACTCCCTCCCACCAGCACAGCCCCGAGACTGCTGACGGGGCAGAGAATATGGAGTCAGGCACAGCTTCAGGGGCTATTGCTGCCTGGAGCGCTGTTTATATTGACCTCAACGAGGCACACCTGGGGAGGGCGGGCCGGCAGGTTAAGGCTGCCCAGGTCAGCTAATCCACAACCCTCAGGGAATCACATTGTTGAAAATGGACCCAGCTAAGGCAGAAGAGAAGCCAAGGGAACAAAGGACACAATGCCATTTGCAGCACCGTAGATGAGTCTAGAAGTAATCACGTGACTTGTAGTAAGTCAGAAAGTGAAAGACACATATCATATCATATCACTTATAGGTGTTACCTAAAAATGGATACCAGGGCAGATATTTCCACGGAGAAGGGCAATCACAGATTCATTAAACATACTTATGGTTCACCAATGGAAAGGTGTGAGGATTGGTTTCATTACGATATCGGGGTTAACAGACATATACAAACACAGGTGACATATATAATCACCAAAGACCTACAGAATACCAAGAGAGGACTACTCAACATTCTGTCATAACGTACATGGGAAAAGGATCCCAAGAAGAACAGTCATCTGTATATGTGTAAAAGAACCACATCTTCCACACCTACAACAAGCCAAACATTGTAATCAAACTTGCTGTAATAAAAAATAAAAAATTAAATTAAAAACACGAACAAGAAATAGTGAGACAAACGTGAGGGGCTTTCTCCTGGTACATTCCATTCTAAACTCCAATCTAGAACACCACTTCCACTGAGGCTCTCTTGCCCTAGTAACCAGATTTGGTAAGGGTGAACTGCTGCCACCTTGTGGCCGTTTCACACAACAGCAGCTTTAATCCCAACGCTAATGGTCAGTTAATATTCAAAATCATTGCAGGCCTGTAAATGACACCTGCCCTGAAAACAAATCCTGGGGTCACATATCGACCAAAAATTTCAAAGGACGTCCATATTTCAAAACGACCGTTTCAAAAGGCATATTTTACGCACATTAGTGTTCTGCTTCTTTTCCTTTCTTTCCTTTTTTGTTAAAAATCACGGGAATGGAAAAAGGCATCCCTCAGAATGGGCGAAAATCGTTGCAGACGAATCAATGGACAGAGGTTTAATCTCCAATATATATAAGCAGCTCATGCAGCTTAATATTGAAAAAACAAACAACCCCAAAAAAATGGGCAGAAGATCTAAAGAGACGTTTCTTCAAAGGAGACACAGAGATGGCCAAGACGCACATGAAAAGCTGCTCAACAGCACTAATTATTAGAGAAATGCAAATCAAAACTACAATGAGGTATCACCTCACACCTGTTAGAATCGGCATCATCAGAAAATCTACAAACAACCAATTCTGGGGAGGGTGTGGACAAAAGGAGCCCTCTTCCACTATTGGTGGGAATGTAAATTGATACAGTCACTATGGAGAACAGTATGGAGTTTCCTTAAAAAAACTAGAAATAGAATTACCATCTGATCCAGCAATCCCACTTCTGGGCATATACCCAGAGAAAACCGTATTTCAAAAAGGCACATTCACCACAATGTTCATTGCAGCACTATTTACAATAGCCAGGTAATGGAAGCAACCTAAATGCCCACAGACAGATGAATGGATAAAGATGTGGTACATATATAAAATGGAATATTACTCGGCCATAAAAAGGAATGAAACTGGGTCATTTGTAGAGACATCGATGGATCGAGAGACTGTCATACAGAATGAAGTAAGTCAGAAAGAGGAAAACAAATATTGTATATTAATGCATATATGTGGAGCCTAAAAATGGTACAGATGAACTGGTTTGCAGGGAAGAAATAGAGACACAGAGGTAGAGAACAAACGTATGGACACCAAGTGTGGGAAGCCATGGGGTGGTGGTGGTGGGATGAGTTGGGAGTTTGGGATTGACCTGTATACATGTATATGCATAAAATACATAACTAATAATAACGTGCTGTATAAAAAAATAAATAAAATTTCAAAATTTTACAAAATAAAATTTAAAAATAAAACAGAAAAAAGTTCTTCCCGTCACACAGATGTATTTATAGGAATAAATTATTTCCATGCTTATATCTATAAATACATAAAAGAGGAATAACATCTAACTTGAAACATAAAAGAAAAAAAAAGTGAACCCACGAGTTATACAGAGGAAAACCCTATCACGGCACTTGCTCCAGTGTTAAACAATTCTGAAATTGGTCAGAGGTGGGGAACCATCTCCCATACAGCCAGCCACTCACCCCCCACGCAAGGAGCGTCCTCATTGCAAAGCTGGGGGACCGTGCCGAGACATCTGTGAGTAAACGTGAGCTGAGCCCCAGGCCAGCTACTGCTGAACTGTTCCCACCCTTTCCAGGTAAAACACCTGAATATGTACAAGGGCTTGAAAGCCTAGAGGAAGGACCGTGGAGCCACACCAGCGACAGCACGCAGGCCAACTTGGTGCCTGCAGGCCAGCCAGCGTGGTCCTGGACCCTGGCACTCTTCCAGAAGCTTTACATTGCCCTGCCTGAGATACCCCTCCTGTCCCGGACCACACTGCTTTTTTCCTTCCTCATCTCTGTCCGGAGAGAAATTCCAGCGGAAGGTATGGGTGACACATCTTCTTCTTTACAGGCGGCAGCCTGGCAACTCCTGCAGAAAGGCCAGCAGAACCCCACTCACACCGGGCCACCCACAAAGCTGTGGCCCCTCACTCCCTCCCACCAGCACAGCCCCGAGACTGCTGACGGGGCAGAGAATATGGAGTCAGGCACAGCTTCAGGGGCTATTGCTGCCTGGAGCTCTGTTTATATTGACCACAACGAGGCACACCTGGGGAGGGCGGGCCGGCAGGGTAAGGCTGCCCAGGTCAGCTAATCCACAACCCTCAGGGAATCACATTGTTGAAAATGGACCCCGCTAAGGCAGAAGAGAAGCCAAGGGAAAAAAGGACACAATGCCATTTGCAGCACCGTAGATGAGTCTAGAAGTAATCACGTGACTTGTAGTAAGTCAGAAAGTGAAAGACACATATCATATCATATCACTTATAGGTGTTACCTAAAAATGGATACCAGGGCAGATATTTCCACAGAGAAGGGCAATCACAGATTCATTAAACAAACTTATGGTTCACCAATGGAAAGGTGTGAGGATTGGTTTCATTACGATCTCGGGGTTAACAGACATATACAAACACAGGTGACATATATAATCACCAAAGACCTACAGAATACCAAGAGAGGACTACTCAACATTCTGTCATAACGTACATGGGAAAAGGATCCCAAGAAGAACAGTCATCTGTATATGTGTAAAAGAACCACATCTTCCACACCTACAACAAGCCAAACATTGTAATCAAACTTGCTGTAATAAAAAATAAAAACTTAAATTAAAAACACGAACAGGAAGTAGTGAGACAAACGTGAGGGCCTTTCTCCTGGTACATTCCATTCTAAACTCCAATCTAGAACACCACTTCCACTGAGGCTCTCTTGCCCTAGTAACCAGATTTGGTAAGGGTGAACTGCTGCCACCTTGTGGCCGTTTCACACAACAGCAGCTTTAATCCCAACGCTAATGGTCAGTTGATGTTCAAAATCATTGCAGGCCTGTAAATGACACCTGCCCTGAAAACAAATCCTGGGGTCACATATCGACCAAAAAATTCAAAGGACGTCCATATTTCAAAACGACCGTTTCAAAAGGCATATTTTACGCACATAAGTGTTCTGCTTCTTTTCCTTTCTTTCCTTTTTTGTTAAAAATCACGGGAATGGAAAAAGGCATCCCTCAGAATGGGCGAAAATCGTTGCAGACGAATCAATGGACAGAGGTTTAATCTCCAATATATATAAGCATCTCATGCAGCTTAATATTAAAAAAACAAACAACCCCAAAAAAATGTGCAGAAGATCTAAAGAGACGTTTCTTCAAAGGAGACACAGAGATGGCCAAGACGCACATGAAAAGCTGCTCAACAGCACTAATTATTAGAGAAATGCAAATCAAAACTACAATGAGGTATCACCTCACACCTGTTAGAATCGGCATCATCAGAAAATCTACAAACAACCAATTCTGGGGAGGGTGTGGACAAAAGGAGCCCTCTTCCACTATTGGTGGGAATGTAAATTGATACAGTCACTATGGAGAACAGTATGGAGTTTCCTTAAAAAAACTAGAAATAGAATTACCATCTGATCCAGCAATCCCACTTCTGGGCATATACCCAGAGAAAACCGTATTTCAAAAAGGCACATTCACCACAATGTTCGTTGCAGCACTATTTACAATAGCCAGGTAATGGAAGCAACCTAAATGCCCACAGACAGATGAATGGATAAAGATGTGGTACATATATAAAATGGAATATTACTCGGCCATAAAAAGGAATGAAACTGGGTCATTTGTAGAGACATCGATGGATCGAGAGACTGTCATACAGAATGAAGTAAGTCAGAAAGAGGAAAACAAATATTGTATATTAATGCATATATGTGGAGCCTAAAAATGGTACAGATGAACTGGTTTGCAGGGAAGAAATAGAGACACAGAGGTAGAGAACAAACGTATGGACACCAAGTGTGGGAAGCCATGGGGTGGTGGTGGTGGGATGAGTTGGGAGTTTGGGATTGACCTGTATACATGTATATGCATAAAATACATAACTAATAATAACGTGCTGTATAAAAAAATAAATAAAATTTCAAAATTTTAAAAAATAAAATTTAAAAATAAAACAGAAAAAAGTTCTTCCCGTCACACAGATGTATTTATAGGAATAAATTATTTCCATGCTTATATCTATAAATACATAAAAGAGGAATAACATCTAACTTGAAACATAAAACAAAAAAAAAGTGAACCCACGAGTTATACAGAGGAAAACCCTATCACAGCACTTGCTCCCGTGGTAAACAATTCTGAAATTGGTCAGAGGTGGGGAACCATCTCCCATACAGCCAGCAACCCAACCCCCACGCAAGGAGCATCTTCATTGCAATGCTGGGGGACCGTGCCGAGGCATCTGTGAGTAAACGTGAGCTGAGCCCCAGGCCAGCTGCTTCTGATCTGTTCCCACCCTTTCCAGGTAAAACACCTGAATATGTACAAGGGCTTGAAAGCCTAGAGGAAGGACCGTGGAGCCACACCAGCGACAGCACGCAGGCCAACTTGGTGCCTGCAGGCCAGCCAGCGTGGTCCTGGACCCTGGCGCTCTTCCAGAAGCTTTCCATTGCCCTGCATGAGATACCCCTCCTGTCCCGGACCACACTGCTTTTTTCCTTCCTCATCTCTGTCCGGAGAGAAATTCCAGCGGAAGGTATGGGTGACACATCCTCTTCTTTACAGGCGGCAGCCTGGCAACTCCTGCAGAAAGGCCAGCAGAACCCCACTCACACCGGGCCACCCACAAAGCTGTGGCCCCTCACTCCCTCCCACCAGCACAGCCCCGAGACTGCTGACAGGGCAGAGAATATGGAGTCAGGCACAGCTTCAGGGGCTATTGCTGCCTGGAGCTCTGTTTATATTGCCCTCAACGAGGCACACATGGGGAGGGCGGGCCGGCAGGTTAAGGCTGCCCAGGTCAGCTAATCCACAACCCTCAGGGAATCACATTGTTGAAAATGGACCCCGCTAAGGCAGAAGAGAAGCCAAGGGAAAAAAGGACACAATGCCATTTTCAGCACCGTAGATGAGTCTAGAAGTAATCACGTGACTTGTAGTAAGTCAGAAAGTGAAAGACACATATCATATCATATCACTTATAGGTGTTACCTAAAAATGGATACCAGGGCAGATATTTCCACGGAGAAGGGCAATCACAGATTCATTAAACAAACTTATGGTTCACCAATGGAAAGGTGTGAGGATTGGTTTCATTACGATCTCGGGGTTAACAGACATATACAAACACAGGTGACATATATAATCACCAAAGACCTACAGAATACCAAGAGAGGACTACTCAACATTCTGTCATAACGTACATGGGAAAAGGATCCCAAGAAGAACAGTCATCTGTATATGTGTAAAAGAACCACATCTTCCACACCTACAACAAGCCAAACATTGTAATCAAACTTGCTGTAATAAAAAATAAAAACTTAAATTAAAAACACGAACAAGAAGTAGTGAGACAAACGTGAGGGGCTTTCTCCTGGTACATTCCATTCTAAACTCCAATCTAGAGCACCACTTCCACTGAGGCTCTCTTGCCCTAGTAACCAGATTTGGTAAGGGTGAACTGCTGCCACCTTGTGGCCGTTTCACACAACAGCAGCTTTAATCCCAGCGCTAATGGTCAGTTGATATTCAAAATCATTGCAGGCCTGTAAATGACACCTGCCCTGAAAACAAATCCTGGGGTCACATATCGACCAAAAAATTCAAAGGACGTCCATATTTCAAAACGACCGTTTCAAAAGGCATATTTTACGCACATTAGTGTTCTGCTTCTTTTCCTTTCTTTCCTTTTTTGTTAAAAAAAACGGGAATGGAAAAAGGCATCCCTCAGGATGGGCGAAAATCGTTGCAGACGAATCAATGGACAGAGGTTTAATCTCCAATATATATAAACAGCTCATGCAGCTTAATATTTAAAAAAACAAACAACCCAATACAAAAATGGGCAGAAGATCTAAAGAGACGTTTCTTCAAAGGAGACACAGAGATGGCCAAGACGCACATGAAAAGCTGCTCAACAGCACTAATTATTAGAGAAATGCAAATCAAAACTACAATGAGGTATCACCTCACACCTGTTAGAATCGGCATCATCAGAAAATCTACAAACAACCAATTCTGGGGAGGGTGTGGACAAAAGGAGCCCTCTTCCACTATTGGTGGGAATGTAAATTGATACAGTCACTATGGAGAACAGTATGGAGTTTCCTTAAAAAAACTAGAAATAGAATTACCATCTGATCCAGCAATCCCACTTCTGGGCATATACCCAGAGAAAACCGTATGTCAAAAAGGCACATTCACCACAATGTTCGTTGCAGCACTATTTACAATAGCCAGGTAATGGAAGCAACCTAAATGCCCACAGACAGATGAATGGATAAAGATGTGGTACATATATAAAATGGAATATGACTCGGCCATAAAAAGGAATGAAACTGGGTCATTTGTAGAGACATCGATGGATCGAGAGACTGTCATACAGAATGAAGTAAGTCAGAAAGAGGAAAACAAATATTGTATATTAATGCATATATGTGGAGCCTAAAAATGGTACAGATGAACTGGTTTGCAGGGAAGAAATAGAGACACAGAGGTAGAGAACAAACGTATGGACACCAAGTGTGGGAATCCATGGGGTGGTGGTGGTGGGATGAGTTGGGAGATTGGGATTGACCTGTATACATGTATATGCATAAAATACATAACGAATAATAACGTGCTGTATAAAAACATAAATAAAATTAAATTTCAAAATTTTAAAAAATAAAATTTAAAAATAAAACAGAAAAAATTCTTCCCGTCACACAGATGTATTTATAGGAATGAATTATTTCCATGCTTATATTTATAAATACATAAAAGAGGAATAAAATCTAACTTGAACCAAAAAAGAAAAAAAAATTGAACCCACGAGTTATACAGAGGAAAACCCTATCACGGCACTTGCTCCAGCGGTAAACAATTCTGAAATTGGTCAGAGGTGGGGAACCATCTCCCATACAGCCAGCCACCCACCCCCCACACAAGGAGCGTCCTCATTGAAAAGCTGGGGGAGCGGGCTGAGGCATCTGTGAGTAAACGTGAGCTGAGCCCCAGGCCAGCTGCTTCTGATCTGTTCCCACCCTTTCCAGGTAAAACACCTGAATATGTACAAGGGCTTGAAAGCCTAGAGGAAGGACCGTGGAGCCACACCAGCGACAGCACGCAGGCCAACTTGGTGCCTGCAGGCCAGCCAGCGTGGTCCTGGCCCCGGGCGCTCTTCCAGAAGCTTTCCATTGCCCTGCCTGAGATACCCCTCCTGTCCCGGCCCCCACTGCTTTTTTCCTTCCTCACCTCTGTCCGGAGAGAAATTCCAGCGGAAGGTATGGGTGACACATCCTCTTCTTTACAGGCGGCAGCCTGGCAACTCCTGCAGAAAGGCCAGCAGAACCTCACTCACACAGGGCCACCCAACAAGCTGTGGCCCCTCACTCCCCCCCACCAGCACAGCCCCGAGACTGCTGACGGGGCAGAGAATATGGAGTCAGGCACAGCTTCAGGGGCTATTGCTGCCTGGATCTCTGTTTATATTGATCTCAATGAGGCACACCTGGGGAGGGCGGGCCGGCAGGGTAAGGCTGCCCAGGTCAGCTAATCCACAACCCTCAGGGAATCACATTGTTGAAAATGGACCCCGCTAAGGCAGAAGAGAAGCCAAGGGAAAAAAGGACACAATGCCATTTGCAGCACCGTAGATGAGTCTAGAAGTAATCACGTGACTTGTAGTAAGTCAGAAAGTGAAAGACACATATCATATCATATCACTTATAGGTGTTACCTAAAAATGGATACCAGGGCAGATATTTCCACGGAGAAGGGCAATCACAGATTCATTAAACAAACTTATGGTTCACCAATGGAAAGGTGTGAGGATTGGTTTCATTACGATCTCGGGGTTAACAGACATATACAAACACAGGTGACATATATAATCACCAAAGACCTACAGAATACCAAGAGAGGACTACTCAACATTCTGTCATAACGTACATGGGAAAAGGATCCCAAGAAGAACAGTCATCTGTATATGTGTAAAAGAACCACATCTTCCACACCTACAACAAGCCAAACATTGTAATCAAACTTGCTGTAATAAAAAATAAAAAAAAATTAAATTAAAAAACGAACAACATGTAGTGAGACAAACGTGAGGGGCTTTCTCCTGGCACATTCCATTCTAAATTCGAATCTAGAACACCACTTCCACTGAGGCTCTCTTGCCCTAGTGACCAGATTTGGTAAGGGTGAACTGCTGCCACCTTGTGGCCGTTTCACACAACAGCAGCTTTAATCCCAACGCTAATGGTCAGTTGATATTCAAAATCATTGCAGGCCTGTAAATGACACCTGCCCTGAAAACAAATCCTGGGGTCACATATCAACCAAAAAATTCAAAGGACGTCCATATTTCAAAACGACCATTTCAAAAGGCATATTTTACGCACATTAGTGTTCTGCTTCTTTTCCTTTCTTTCCTTTTTTGTTAAAAAAAACGGGAATGGAAAAAGGCATCCCTCAGGCTGGGTGAAAATCGTTGCAAACGAATCAATGGACACAGGTTTAATCTCCAATATATAAAAACTGTTCATGCAGCTTAATATTAAAAAAACAAACAACCCCCCAAAAAATGGGCAGAAGATCTAAAGAGACGTTTCTTTAAAGGAGACACAGAGATGGCCAAGACGCACATGAAAAGCTGCTCAACAGCACTAATTATTAGAGAAATGCAAATCAAAACTACAATGAGGTATCACCTCACAGCTGTTAGAATCGGCATCATCAGAAAATCTACAAACAACCAATTCTGGGGAGGGTGTGGACAAAAGGAGCCCTCTTCCACTATTGGTGGGAATGTAAATTGATACAGTCACTATGGAGAACAATATGGAGTTTCCTTAAAAAAATTAGAAATAGAATTACCATCTGATCCAGCAATCCCACTTCTGGGCATATACCCAGAGAAAACCGTATTTCAAAAAGGCACATTCACCACAATGTTCGTTGCAGCACTATTTACAATAGCCAGGTAATGGAAGCAACCTAAATGCCCACAGACAGATGAATGGATAAAGATGTGGTACATATATAAAATGGAATATTACTCGTCCATAAAAAGGAGTGAAACTGGGTCATTTGTAGAGACATCGATGGATCGAGAGACTGTCATACAGAATGAAGTAAGTCAGAAAGAGGAAAACAAATATTGTATATTAATGCATATATGTGGAGCCTAAATATGGTACAGATGAACTGGTTTGCAGGGAAGAAATAGAGACACAGAGGTAGAGAACAAACGTATGGATACCAAGTGTGGGAAGCCATGGGGTGGTGGTGGTGGGATGAGTTGGGAGTTTGGGATTGACCTGTATACATGTATATGCATAAAATACATAACTAATAATAACGTGCTGTATAAAAAAATAAATAAAATTTCAAAATTTTAAAAAATAAAATTTAAAAATAAAACAGAAAAAAGTTCTTCCCGTCACACAGATGTATTTATAGGAATGAATTATTTCCATGCTTATATTTATAAATACATAAAAGAGGAATAAAATCTAACTTGAACCAAAAAAGAAAAAAAAAATTGAACCCACGAGTTATACAGAGGAAAACCCTATCACGGCACTTGCTCCAGCGGTAAACAATTCTGAAATTGGTCAGAGGTGGGGAACCATCTCCCATACAGCCAGCCACCCACCCCCCACGCAAGGAGCGTCCTCATTGAAAAGCTGGGGGACCGTGCCGTGGCATCTGTGAGTAAACGTGAGCTGAGCCCCAGGCCAGCTGCTTCTGATCTGTTCCCACCCTTTCCAGGTAAAACACCTGAATATGTACAAGGGCTTGAAAGCCTAGAGGAAGGACCGTGGAGCCACACCAGTGACAGCACGCAGGCCAACTTGGTGCCTGCAGGCCAGCCAGCGTGCTCCTGGCCCGGGGCGCTCTTCCAGAAGCTTTCCATTGCCCTGCCTGAGATACCCCTCCTGTCCCGGACCACACTGCTTTTTTCCTTCCTCACCTCTGTCCGGAGAGAAATTCCAGCGGAAGGTATGGGTGACACATCCTCTTCTTTACAGGCGGCAGCCTGGCAACTCCTGCAGAAAGGCCAGCAGAACCTCACTCACACAGGGCCACCCACCAAGCTGTGGCCCCTCACTCCCTCCCACCAGCACAGCCCCGAGACTGCTGACGGGGCAGAGAATATGGAGTCAGGCACAGCTTCAGGGGCTATTGCTGCCTGGATCTCTGTTTATATTGATCTCAATGAGGCACACCTGGGGAGGGCGGGCCAGCAGGGTAAGGCTGCCCAGGTCAGCTAATCCACAACCCTCAGGGAATCACATTGTTGAAAATGGACCCCGCTAAGGCAGAAGAGAAGCCAAGGGAAAAAAGGACACAATGCCATTTGCAGCACCGTAGATGAGTCTAGAAGTAATCACGTGACTTGTAGTAAGTCAGAAAGTGAAAGACACACATCATATCATATCACTTATAGGTGTTACCTAAAAATGGATACCAGGGCAGATATTTCCACGGAGAAGGG
Organism: Mesoplodon mirus; assembly: GCF_964341445.2. Lineage (NCBI taxonomy): Eukaryota > Metazoa > Chordata > Mammalia > Artiodactyla > Ziphiidae > Mesoplodon > Mesoplodon mirus. The sequence continues at coordinate 108,730,254 of NC_138987.1, read as the reverse complement.
CAATCACAGATTCATTAAACAAACTTATGGTTCACCAATGGAAAGGTGTGAGGATTGGTTTCATTACGATATCGGGGTTAACAGACATATACAAACACAGGTGACATATATAATCACCAAAGACCTACAGAATACCAAGAGAGGACTACTCAACATTCTGTCATAACGTACATGGGAAAAGGATCCCAAGAAGAACAGTCATCTGTATATGTGTAAAAGAACCACATCTTCCACACCTACAACAAGCCAAACATTGTAATCAAACTTGCTGTAATAAAAAATAAAAAAATTAAATTAAAAACACGAACAAGAAGTAGTGAGACAAACGTGAGGGGCTTTCTCCTGGCACATTCCATTCTAAACTCCAATCTAGAACACCACTTCCACTGAGGCTGTCTTGCCCTAGTAACCAGATTTGGTAAGGGTGAACTGCTGCCACCTTGTGGCCGTTTCACACAACAGCAGCTTTAATCCCAACGCTAATGGTCAGTTGATATTCAAAATCATTGCAGGCCTGTAAATGACACCTGCCCTGAAAACAAATCCTGGGGTCACATATCGACCAAAAAATTCAAAGGACGTCCATATTTCAAAACGACCATTTCAAAAGGCATATTTTACGCACATTAGTGTTCTGCTTCTTTTCCTTTCTTTCCTTTTTTGTTAAAAAACACGGGAATGGAAAAAGGCATCCCTCAGAATGGGCGAAAATCGTTGCAGACGAATCAATGGACAGAGGTTTAATCTCCAATATATATAAACAGCTCATGCAGCTTAATATTAAAAAAACAAACAACCCGAAAAAAATGGGCAGAAGATCTAAAGAGACGTTTCTTTAAAGGAGACACAGAGATGGCCAAGACGCACATGAAAAGCTGCTCAACAGCACTAATTATTAGAGAAATGCAAATCAAAACTACAATGAGGTATCACCTCACACCTGTTAGAATCGGCATCATCAGAAAATCTACAAACAACCAATTCTGGGGAGGGTGTGGACAAAAGGAGCCCTCTTCCACTATTGGTGGGAATGTAAATTGATACAGTCACTATGGAGAACAGTATGGAGTTTCCTTAAAAAAACTAGAAATAGAATTACCATCTGATCCAGCAATCCCACTTCTGGGCATATACCCAGAGAAAACCGTATTTCAAAAAGGCACATTCACCACAATGTTCGTTGCAGCACTATTTACAATAGCCAGGTAATGGAAGCCACCTAAATGCCCACAGACAGATGAATGGATAAAGATGTGGTACATATATCAAATGGAATATGACTCGGCCATAAAAAGGAATGAAACTGGGTCATTTGTAGAGACATCGATGGATCGAGAGACTGTCATACAGAATGAAGTAAGTCAGAAAGAGGAAAACAAATATTGTATATTAATGCATATATGTGGAGCCTAAAAATGGTACAGATGAACTGGTTTGCAGGGAAGAAATAGAGACACAGAGGTAGAGAACAAACGTATGGACACCAAGTGTGGGAATCCATGGGGTGGTGGTGGTGGGATGAGTTGGGAGATTGGGATTGACCTGTATACATGTATATGCATAAAATACATAACTAATAATAACGTGCTGTATAAAAACATAAATAAAATTAAATTTCAAAATTTTAAAAAATAAAATTTAAAAATAAAACAGAAAAAAATTCTTCCCGTCACACAGATGTATTTATAGGAATGAATTATTTCCATGCTTATATTTATAAATACATAAAAGAGGAATAAAATCTAACTTGAACCAAAAAAAAAAAAAATTGAACCCACGAGTTATACAGAGGAAAACCCTATCACGGCACTTGCTCCAGCGGTAAACAATTCTGAAATTGGTCAGAAGTGGGGAACCATCTACCATACAGCCAGCCACCCACCCCCCACACAAGGAGCGTCCTCATTGAAAAGCTGGGGGAGAGGGCCGAGGCATCTGTGAGTAAACGTGAGCTGAGCCCCAGGCCAGCTGCTTCTGATCTGTTCCCACCCTTTCCAGGTAAAACACCTGAATATGTTCAAGGGCTTGAAAGCCTAGAGGAAGGACCGTGGAGCCACACCAGCGACAGCACGCAGGCCAACTTGGTGCCTGCAGGGCAGCCAGCGTGGTCCTGGCCCCGGGCGCTCTTCCAGAAGCTTTCCATTGCCCTGCCTGAGATACCCCTCCTGTCCCGGCCCCCACTGCTTTTTTCCTTCCTCACCTCTGTCCGGAGAGAAATTCCAGCGGAAGGTATGGGTGACACATCCTCTTCTTTACAGGCGGCAGCCTGGCAACTCCTGCAGAAAGGCCAGCAGAACCCCACTCACACAGGGCCACCCACTAAGCTGTGGCCCCTCACTCCCTCCCACCAGCACAGCCCCGAGACTGCTGACGGGGCAGAGAATATGGAGTCAGGCACAGCTTCAGGGGCTATTGCTGCCTGGAGCTCTGTTTATATTGACCTCAACAAGGCACACCTGGGGAGGGCGGGCCGGCAGGGTAAGGCTGCCCAGGTCAGCTAATCCACAACCCTCAGGGAATCACATTGTTGAAAATGGACCCCGATAAGGCAGAAGAGAAGCCAAGGGAAAAAAGGACACAATGCCATTTGCAGCACCGTAGATGAGTCTAGAAGTAATCACGTGACTTGTAGTAAGTCAGAAAGTGAAAGACACATATCATATCATATCACTTATAGGTGTTACCTAAAAATGGATACCAGGGCAGATATTTCCACGGAGAAGGGCAATCACAGATTCATTAAACAAACTTATGGTTCACCAATGGAAAGGTGTGAGGATTGGTTTCATTACGATCTCGGGGTTAACAGACATATACAAACACAGGTGACATATATAATCACCAAAGACCTACAGAATACCAAGAGAGGACTACTCAACATTCTGTCATAACGTACATGGGAAAAGGATCCCAAGAAGAACAGTCATCTGTATATGTGTAAAAGAACCACATCTTCCACACCTACAACAAGCCAAACATTGTAATCAAACTTGCTGTAATAAAAAATAAAAACTTAAATTAAAAACACGAACAAGAAGTAGTGAGACAAACGTGAGGGGCTTTCTCCTGGTACATTCCATTCTAAACTCCAATCTAGAACACCACTTCCACTGAGGCTCTCTTGCCCTAGTAACCAGATTTGGTAAGTGTGAACTGCTGCCACCTTGTGGCCGTTTCACACAACAGCAGCTTTAATCCCAACGCTAATGGTCAGTTGATATTCAAAATCATTGCAGGCCTGTAAATGACACCTGCCCTGAAAACAAATCCTGGGGTCACATATCGACCAAAAATTTCAAAGGACGTCCATATTTCAAAACGACCGTTTCAAAAGGCATATTTTACGCACATTAGTGTTCTGCTTCTTTGCCTTTCTTTCCTTTTTTGTTAAAAATCACGGGAATGGAAAAAGGCATCCCTCAGAATGGGCGAAAATCGTTGCAGACGAATCAATGGACAGAGGTTTAATCTCCAATATATATAAGCAGCTCATGCAGCTTAATATTAAAAAAACAAACAACCCCCAAAAAATGGGCAGAAGATCTAAAGAGACGTTTCTTCAAAGGAGACACAGAGATGGCCAAGACGCACATGAAAAGCTGCTCAACAGCACTAATTATTAGAGAAATGCAAATCAAAACTACAATGAGGTATCACCTCACACCTGTTAGAATCGGCATCATCAGAAAATCTACAAACAACCAATTCTGGGGAGGGTGTGTACAAAAGGAGCCCTCTTCCACTATTGGTGGGAATGTAAATTGATACAGTCACTATGGAGAACAGTATGGAGTTTCCTTAAAAAAACTAGAAATAGAATTACCATCTGATCCAGCAATCCCACTTCTGGGCATATACCCAGAGAAAACCGTATTTCAAAAAGGCACATTCACCACAATGTTCATTGCAGCACTATTTACAATAGCCAGGTAATGGAAGCAACCTAAATGCCCACAGACAGATGAATGGATAAAGATGTGGTACATATATAAAATGGAATATTACTCGGCCATAAAAAGGAATGAAACTGGGTCATTTGTAGAGACATCGATGGTTCGAGAGACTGTCATACAGAATGAAGTAAGTCAGAAAGAGGAAATCAAATATTGTATATTAATGCATATATGTGGAGCCTAAAAATGGTACAGATGAACTGGTTTGCAGGGAAGAAATAGAGACACAGAGGTAGAGAACAAACGTAAGGACACCAAGTGTGGGAAGCCATGGGGTGGTGGTGGTGGGATGAGTTGGGAGTTTGGGATTGACCTGTATACATGTATATGCATAAAATACATAACTAATAATAACGTGCTGTATAAAAAAATAAATAAAATTTCAAAATTTTAAAAAATAAAATTTAAAAATAAAACAGAAAAAAGTTATTCCCGTCACACAGATGTATTTATAGGAATAAATTATTTCCATGCTTATATCTATAAATACATAAAAGAGGAATAACATCTAACTTGAAACATAAAAGAAAAAAAATGTGAACCCACGAGTTATACAGAGGAAAACCCGATCACGGCACTTGCTCCAGTGTTAAACAATTCTGAAATTGGTCAGAGGTGGGGAACCATCTCCCATACAGCCAGCAACCCAACCCCCACGCAAGGAGCATCCTCATTGCAAAGCTGGGGGACCGTGCCGAGGCATCTGTGAGTAAACGTGAGCTGAGCCCCAGGCCAGCTGCTGCTGAACTGTTCCCACCCTTTCCAGGTAAAACACCTGAATATGTACAAGGGCTTGGAAGCCTACAGGAAGGACCGTGGAGCCACACCAGCGACAGCACGCAGGCCAACTTGGTGCCTGCAGGCCAGCCAGCGTGGTCCTGGCCCGGGGCGCTCTTCCAGAAGCTTTCCATTGCCCTGCCTGAGATACCCCTCCTGTCCCGGACCACACTGCTTTTTTCCTTCCTCATCTCTGTCCGGAGAGAAATTCCAGCGGAAGGTATGGGTGACACATCCTCTTCTTTACAGGCGGCAGCCTGGCAACTCCTGCCGAAAGGCCAGCAGAACCCCACTCACACCGGGCCACCCAAAAAGCTGTGGCCCCTCACTCCCTCCCACCAGCACAGCCCCGAGACTGCTGACGGGGCAGAGAATATGGAGTCAGGCACAGCTTCAGGGGCTATTGCTGCCTGGAGCTCTGTTTATATTGACCTCAACGAGGCACACCTGGAGAGGGCGGGCCAGCAGGGTAAGGCTGCCCAGGTCAGCTAATCCACAACCCTCAGGGAATCACATTGTTGAAAATGGACCCCGCTAAGGCAGAAGAGAAGCCAAGGGAAAAAAGGACACAATGCCATTTGCAGCACCGTAGATGAGTCTAGAAGTAATCACGTGACTTGTAGTAAGTCAGAAAGTGAAAGACACATATCATATCATATCACTTATAGGTGTTACCTAAAAATGGATACCAGGGCAGATATTTCCACGGAGAAGGGCAATCACAGATTCATTAAACAAACTTATGGTTCACCAATGGAAAGGTGTGAGGATTGGTTTCATTACGATCTCGGGGTTAACAGACATATACAAACACAGGTGACATATATAATCACCAAAGACCTACAGAATACCAAGAGAGGACTACTCAACATTCTGTCATAACGTACATGGGAAAAGGATCCCAAGAAGAACAGTCATCTGTATATGTGTAAAAGAACCACATCTTCCACACCTACAACAAGCCAAACATTATAATCAAACTTGCTGTAATAAAAAATAAAAAAAAAATTAAATTAAAAAACGAACAACATGTAGTGAGACAAACGTGAGGGGCTTTCTCCTGGCACATTCCATTCTAAATTCGAATCTAGAACACCACTTCCACTGAGGCTCTCTTGCCCTAGTAACCAGATTTGGTAAGGGTGAACGGCTGCCACCTTGTGGCCGTTTCACACAACAGCAGCTTTAATCCCAACGCTAATGGTCAGTTGATATTCAAAATCATTGCAGGCCTGTAAATGACACCTGCCCTGAAAACAAATCCTGGGGTCACATATCGACCAAAAAATTCAAAGGACGTCCATATTTCAAAACGACCATTTCAAAAGGCATATTTTACGCACATTAGTGTTCTGCTTCTTTTCCTTTCTTTCCTTTTTTGTTAAAAAACACGGGAATGGAAAAAGGCATCCCTCAGAATGGGCGAAAATCGTTGCAGACGAATCAATGGACAGAGGTTTAATCTCCAATATATATAAACAGCTCATGCAGCTTAATATTAAAAAAACAAACAACCCGAAAAAAATGGGCAGAAGATCTAAAGAGACGTTTCTTCAAAGGAGACACAGAGATGGCCAAGATGCACATGAAAAGCTGCTCAACAGCACTAATTATTAGAGAAATGCAAATCAAAACTACAATGAGGTATCACCTCACACCTGTTAGAATCGGCATCATCAGAAAATCTACAAACAACCAATTCTGGGGAGGGTGTGGACAAAAGGAGCCCTCTTCCACTATTGGTGGGAATGTAAATTGATACAGTCACTATGGAGAACAGTATGGAGTTTCCTTAAAAAAACTAGAAATAGAATTACCATCTGATCCAGCAATCCCACTTCTGGGCATATACCCAGAGAAAACCGTATTTCAAAAAGGCACATTCACCACAATGTTCGTTGCAGCACTATTTACAATAGCCAGGTAATGGAAGCCACCTAAATGCCCACAGACAGATGAATGGATAAAGATGTGGTACATATATCAAATGGAATATGACTCGGCCATAAAAAGGAATGAAACTGGGTCATTTGTAGAGACATCGATGGATCGAGAGACTGTCATACAGAATGAAGTAAGTCAGAAAGAGGAAAACAAATATTGTATATTAATGCATATATGTGGAGCCTAAAAATGGTACAGATGAACTGGTTTGCAGGGAAGAAATAGAGACACAGAGGTAGAGAACAAACGTATGGACACCAAGTGTGGGAATCCATGGGGTGGTGGTGGTGGGATGAGTTGGGAGATTGGGATTGACCTGTATACATGTATATGCATAAAATACATAACTAATAATAACGTGCTGTATAAAAACATAAATAAAATTAAATTTCAAAATTTTAAAAAATAAAATTTAACAATAAAACAGAAAAAAATTCTTCCCGTCACACAGATGTATTTATAGGAATGAATTATTTCCATGCTTATATTTATAAATACATAAAAGAGGAATAAAATCTAACTTGAACCAAAAAAAAAAAAATTGAACCCACGAGTTATACAGAGGAAAACCCTATCACGGCACTTGCTCCAGCGGTAAACAATTCTGAAATTGGTCAGAGGTGGGGAACCATCTACCATACAGCCAGCCACCCACCCCCCACACAAGGAGCGTCCTCATTGAAAAGCTGGGGGAGCGGGCCGAGGCATCTGTGAGTAAACGTGAGCTGAGCCCCAGGCCAGCTGCTTCTGCTCTGTTCCCACCCTTTCCAGGTAAAACACCTGAATATGTTCAAGGGCTTGAAAGCCTAGAGGAAGGACCGTGGAGCCACACCAGCGACAGCACGCAGGCCAACTTGGTGCCTGCAGGCCAGCCAGCGTGGTCCTGGCCCCGGGCGCTCTTCCAGAAGCTTTCCATTGCCCTGCCTGAGATACCCCTCCTGTCCCGGCCCCCACTGCTTTTTTCCTTCCTCACCTCTGTCCGGAGAGAAATTCCAGCGGAAGGTATGGGTGACACATCCTCTTCTTTACAGGCGGCAGCCTGGCAACTCCTGCAGAAAGGCCAGCAGAACCCCACTCACACAGGGCCACCCACTAAGCTGTGGCCCCTCACTCCCTCCCACCAGCACAGCCCCGAGACTGCTGACGGGGCAGAGAATATGGAGTCAGGCACAGCTTCAGGGGCTATTGCTGCCTGGAGCTCTGTTTATATTGACCTCAACAAGGCACACCTGGGGAGGGCGGGCCGGCAGGGTAAGGCTGCCCAGGTCAGCTAATCCACAACCCTCAGGGAATCACATTGTTGAAAATGGACCCCGATAAGGCAGAAGAGAAGCCAAGGGAAAAAAGGACACAATGCCATTTGCAGCACCGTAGATGAGTCTAGAAGTAATCACGTGACTTGTAGTAAGTCAGAAAGTGAAAGACACATATCATATCATATCACTTATAGGTGTTACCTAAAAATGGATACCAGGGCAGATATTTCCACGGAGAAGGGCAATCACAGATTCATTAAACAAACTTATGGTTCACCAATGGAAAGGTGTGAGGATTGGTTTCATTACGATATCGGGGTTAACAGACATATACAAACACAGGTGACATATATAATCACCAAAGACCTACAGAATACCAAGAGAGGACTACTCAACATTCTGTCATAACGTACATGGGAAAAGGATCCCAAGAAGAACAGTCATCTGTATATGTGTAAAAGAACCACATCTTCCACACCTACAACAAGCCAAACATTGTAATCAAACTTGCTGTAATAAAAAATAAAAAAAAATTAAATTAAAAACACGAACAAGAAGTAGTGAGACAAACGTGAGGGGCTTTCTCCTGGCACATTCCATTCTAAACTCCAATCTAGAACACCACTTCCACTGAGGCTGTCTTGCCCTAGTAACCAGATTTGGTAAGGGTGAACTGCTGCCACCTTGTGGCCGTTTCACACAACAGCAGCTTTAATCCCAACGCTAATGGTCAGTTGATATTCAAAATCATTGCAGGCCTGTAAATGACACCTGCCCTGAAAACAAATCCTGGGGTCACATATCGACCAAAAATTTCAAAGGACGTCCATATTTCAAAACGACCATTTCAAAAGGCATATTTTACGCACATTAGTGTTCTGCTTCTTTTCCTTTCTTTCCTTTTTTGTTAAAAAACACGGGAATGGAAAAAGGCATCCCTCAGAATGGGCGAAAATCGTTGCAGACGAATCAATGGACAGAGGTTTAATCTCCAATATATATAAACAGCTCATGCAGCTTAATATTAAAAAAACAAACAACCCGAAAAAAATGGGCAGAAGATCTAAAGAGACGTTTCTTCAAAGGAGACACAGAGATGGCCAAGACGCACATGAAAAGCTGCTCAACAGCACTAATTATTAGAGAAATGCAAATCAAAACTACAATGAGGTATCACCTCACACCTGTTAGAATCGGCATCATCAGAAAATCTACAAACAACCAATTCTGGGGAGGGTGTGGACAAAAGGAGCCCTCTTCCACTATTGGTGGGAATGTAAATTGATACAGTCACTATGGAGAACAGTATGGAGTTTCCTTAAAAAAACTAGAAATAGAATTACCATCTGATCCAGCAATCCCACTTCTGGGCATATACCCAGAGAAAACCGTATTTCAAAAAGGCACATTCACCACAATGTTCGTTGCAGCACTATTTACAATAGCCAGGTAATGGAAGCCACCTAAATGCCCACAGACAGATGAATGGATAAAGATGTGGTACATATATCAAATGGAATATGACTCGGCCATAAAAAGGAATGAAACTGGGTCATTTGTAGAGACATCGATGGATCGAGAGACTGTCATACAGAATGAAGTAAGTCAGAAAGAGGAAAACAAATATTGTATATTAATGCATATATGTGGAGCCTAAAAATGGTACAGATGAACTGGTTTGCAGGGAAGAAATAGAGACACAGAGGTAGAGAACAAACGTATGGACACCAAGTGTGGGAAGCCATGGGGTGGTGGTGGTGGGATGAGTTGGGAGTTTGGGATTGACCTGTATACATGTATATGCATAAAATACATAACTAATAATAACGTGCTGTATAAAAAAATAAATAAAATTTCAAAATTTTAAAAAATAAAATTTAAAAATAAAACAGAAAAAAGTTCTTCCCGTCACACAAATGTATTTATAGGAATAAATTATTTCCATGCTTATATCTATAAATACATAAAAGAGGAATAACATCTAACTTGAACCAAAAAAGAAAAAAAAATTGAACCCACGAGTTATACAGAGGAAAACACTATCACGGCACTTGCTCCAGTGTTAAACAATTCTGAAATTGGTCAGAGGTGGGGAACCATCTCCCATACGGCCAGCAACCCAACCCCCATGCAAGGAGCGTCCTCATTGCAAAGCTGGGGGACCGTGCCGAGGCATCTGTGAGTAAACGTGAGCTGAGCCCCAGGCCAGATGCTGCTGAACTGTTTCCAACCTTTCCAGGTAAACACCTGAATATGTACAAGGGCTTGAAAGCCTAGAGGAAGGACCGTGGAGCCACACCAGCGACAGCACGCAGGCCAACTTGGTGCCTGCAGGCCAGCCAGCGTGGTCCTGGTCCCTGGCGCTCTTCCAGAAGCTTTCCATTGCCCTGCCTGAGATACCCCTCCTGTCCCGGCCCCCACTGCTTTTTTCCTTCCTCATCTCTGTCCGGAGAGAAATTCCAGCGCAAGGTATGGGTGACACATCCTCTTCTTTACAGGCGGCAGCCTGGCAACTCCTGCAGAAAGGCCAGCAGAACCCCACTCACACCGGGCCACCCACAAAGCTGTGGCCCCTCACTCCCTCCCACCAGCACAGCCCCGAGACTGCTGACGGGGCAGAGAATATGGAGTCAGGCACAGCTTCAGGGGCTATTGCTGCCTGGAGCTCTGTTTATATTGATCTCAACGAGGCACACCTGGGGAGGGCGGGCCGGCAGGGTAAGGCTGCCCAGGTCAGCTAATCCACAACCCTCAGGGAATCACATTGTTGAAAATGGACCCCGCTATGGCAGAAGAGAAGCCAAGGGAAAAAAGGACACAATGCCATTTGCAGCACCGTAGATGAGTCTAGAAGTAATCACGTGACTTGTAGTAAGTCAGAAAGTGAAAGACACATATCATATCATATCACTTATAGGTGTTACCTAAAAATGGATACCAGGGCAGATATTTCCACGGAGAAGGGCAATCACAGATTCATTAAACAAACTTATGGTTCACCAATGGAAAGGTGTGAGGATTGGTTTCATTACGATCTCGGGGTTAACAGACATATACAAACACAGGTGACATATATAATCACCAAAGACCTACAGAATACCGAGAGGACTACTCAACATTCTGTCATAACGTACATGGGAAAAGGATCCCAAGAAGAACAGTCATCTGTATATGTGTAAAAGAACCACATCTTCCACACCTACAACAAGCCAAACATTGTAATCAAACTTGCTGTAATAAAAAATAAAAACTTAAATTAAAAACACGAACAAGAAGTAGTGAGACAAACGTGAGGGGCTTTCTCCTGGTACATTCCATTCTAAACTCCAATCTAGAACACCACTTCCACTGAGGCTCTCTTGCCCTAGTAACCAGATTTGGTAAGGGTGAACTGCTGCCACCTTGTGGCCGTTTCACACAACAGCAGCTTTAATCCCAACGCTAATGGTCAGTTGATATTCAAAATCATTGCAGGCCTGTAAATGACACCTGCCCTGAAAACAAATCCTGGGGTCACATATCGACCAAAAATTTCAAAGGACGTCCATATTTCAAAACGACCGTTTCAAAAGGCATATTTTACGCACATTAGTGTTCTGCTTCTTTTCCTTTCTTTCCTTTTTTGTTAAAAAAAACGGGAATGGAAAAAGGCATCCCTCAGGATGGGTGAAAATCGTTGCAAACGAATCAATGGACAGAGGTTTAATCTCCAATATATATAAACAGTTCATGCAGCTTAATATTAAAAAAACAAACAACCCCCCCAAAAATGGGCAGAAGATCTAAAGAGACGTTTCTTCAAAGGAGACACAGAGATGGCCAAGACGCACATGAAAAGCTGCTCAACAGCACTAATTATTAGAGAAATGCAAATCAAAACTACAATGAGGTATCACCTCACACCTGTTAGAATCGGCATCATCAGAAAATCTACAAACAACCAATTCTGGGGAGGGTGTGGACAAAAGGAGCCCTCTTCCACTATTGGTGGGAATGTAAATTGATACAGTCACTATGGAGAACAGTATGGAGTTTCCTTAAAAAAACTAGAAATAGAATTACCATCTGATCCAGCAATCCCACTTCTGGGCATATACCCAGAGAAAACCGTATTTCAAAAAGGCACATTCACCACAATGTTCGTTGCAGCACTATTTACAATAGCCAGGTAATGGAAGCAACCTAAATGCCCACAGACAGATGAATGGATAAAGATGTGGTACATATATAAAATGGAATATGACTCGGCCATAAAAAGGATTGAAACTGGGTCATTTGTAGAGACATCGATGGATCGAGAGACTGTCATACAGAATGAAGTAAGTCAGAAAGAGGAAAACAAATATTGTATATTAATGCATATATGTGGAGCCTAAAAATGGTACAGATGAACTGGTTTGCATGGAAGAAATAGAGACACAGAGGTAGAGAACAAACGTATGGACACCAAGTGTGGGAATCCATGGGGTGGTGGTGGTGGGATGAGTTGGGAGATTGGGATTGACCTGTATACATGTATATGCATAAAATACATAACTAATAATAACGTGCTGTATAAAAACATAAATAAAATTAAATTTCAAAATTTTAAAAAATAAAATTTAAAAATAAAACAGAAAAAATTCTTCCCGTCACACAGATGTATTTATAGGAATGAATTATTTCCATGCTTATATTTATAAATACATAAAAGAGGAATAAAATCTAACTTGAACCAGAAAAGAAAAAAAAATTGAACCCACGAGTTATACAGAGGAAAACCCTATCACGGCACTTGCTCCAGCGGTAAACAATTCTGAAATTGGTCAGAGGTGGGGAACCATCTCCCATACAGCCAGCCACCCACCCCCCACACAAGGAGCGTCCTCATTGAAAAGCTGGGGGAGCGGGCCGAGGCATCTGTGAGTAAACGTGAGCTGAGCCCCAGGCCAGCTGCTTCTGATCTGTTCCCACCCTTTCCAGGTAAAACACCTGAATATGTACAAGGGCTTGAAAGCCTAGAGGAAGGACCGTGGAGCCACACCAGCGACAGCACGCAGGCCAACTTGGTGCCTGCAGGCCAGCCAGCGTGGTCCTGGCCCCGGGCGCTCTTCCACAAGCATTCCATTGCCCTGCCTGAGATACCCCTCCTGTCCCGGCCCCCACTGCTTTTTTCCTTCCTCACCTCTGTCCGGAGAGAAATTCCAGCGGAAGGTATGGGTGACACATCCTCTTCTTTACAGGCGGCAGCCTGGCAACTCCTGCAGAAAGGCCAGCAGAACCCCACTCACACAGGGCCACCCACCAAGCTGTGGCCCCTCACTCCCTCCCACCAGCACAGCCCCGAGACTGCTGACGGGGCAGAGAATATGGAGTCAGGCACAGCTTCAGGGGCTATTGCTGCCTGGAGCTCTGTTTATATTGACCTCAACGAGGCACACCTGGGGAGGGCGGGCCGGCAGGGTAAGGCTGCCCAGGTCAGCTAATCCACAACCCTCAGGGAATCACATTGTTGAAAATGGACCCGGCTAAGGCAGAAGAGAAGCCAAGGGAAAAAAGGACACAATGCCATTTGCAGCACCGTAGATGAGTCTAGAAGTAATCACGTGACTTGTCGTAAGTCAGAAAGTGAAAGACACATATCATATCATATCACTTATAGGTGTTACCTAAAAATGGATACCAGGGCAGATATTTCCACGGAGAAGGGCAATCACAGATTCATTAAACAAACTTATGGTTCACCAATGGAAAGGTGTGAGGATTGGTTTCATTACGATCTCGGGGTTAACAGACATATACAAACACAGGTGACATATATAATCACCAAAGACCTACAGAATACCGAGAGGACTACTCAACATTCTGTCATAACGTACATGGGAAAAGGATCCCAAGAAGAACAGTCATCTGTATATGTGTAAAAGAACCACATCTTCCACACCTACAACAAGCCAAACATTGTAATCAAACTTGCTGTAATAAAAAATAAAAACTTAAATTAAAAACACGAACAAGAAGTAGTGAGACAAACGTGAGGGGCTTTCTCCTGGTACATTCCATTCTAAACTCCAATCTAGAACACCACTTCCACTGAGGCTCTCTTGCCCTAGTAACCAGATTTGGTAAGGGTGAACTGCTGCCACCTTGTGGCCGTTTCACACAACAGCAGCTTTAATCCCAACGCTAATGGTCAGTTGATATTCAAAATCATTGCAGGCCTGTAAATGACACCTGCCCTGAAAACAAATCCTGGGGTCACATATCGACCAAAAATTTCAAAGGACGTCCATATTTCAAAACGACCGTTTCAAAAGGCATATTTTACGCACATTAGTGTTCTGCTTCTTTTCCTTTCTTTCCTTTTTTGTTAAAAAAAACGGGAATGGAAAAAGGCATCCCTCAGGATGGGTGAAAATCGTTGCAAACGAATCAATGGACAGAGGTTTAATCTCCAATATATATAAACAGTTCATGCAGCTTAATATTAAAAAAACAAACAACCCCCCCAAAAATGGGCAGAAGATCTAAAGAGACGTTTCTTCAAAGGAGACACAGAGATGGCCAAGACGCACATGAAAAGCTGCTCAACAGCACTAATTATTAGAGAAATGCAAATCAAAACTACAATGAGGTATCACCTCACACCTGTTAGAATCGGCATCATCAGAAAATCTACAAACAACCAATTCTGGGGAGGGTGTGGACAAAAGGAGCCCTCTTCCACTATTGGTGGGAATGTAAATTGATACAGTCACTATGGAGAACAGTATGGAGTTTCCTTAAAAAAACTAGAAATAGAATTACCATCTGATCCAGCAATCCCACTTCTGGGCATATACCCAGAGAAAACCGTATTTCAAAAAGGCACATTCACCACAATGTTCGTTGCAGCACTATTTACAATAGCCAGGTAATGGAAGCAACCTAAATGCCCAGACAGATGAATGGATAAAGATGTGGTACATATATAAAATGGAATATGACTCGGCCATAAAAAGGAATGAAACTGGGTCATTTGTAGAGACATCGATGGATCGAGAGACTGTCATACAGAATGAAGTAAGTCAGAAAGAGGAAAACAAATATTGTATATTAATGCATATATGTGGAGCCTAAAAATGGTACAGATGAACTGGTTTGCATGGAAGAAATAGAGACACAGAGGTAGAGAACAAACGTATGGACACCAAGTGTGGGAATCCATGGGGTGGTGGTGGTGGGATGAGTTGGGAGATTGGGATTGACCTGTATACATGTATATGCATAAAATACATAACTAATAATAACGTGCTGTATAAAAACATAAATAAAATTAAATTTCAAAATTTTAAAAAATAAAATTTAAAAATAAAACAGAAAAAATTCTTCCCGTCACACAGATGTATTTATAGGAATGAATTATTTCCATGCTTATATTTATAAATACATAAAAGAGGAATAAAATCTAACTTGAACCAGAAAAGAAAAAAAAATTGAACCCACGAGTTATACAGAGGAAAACCCTATCACGGCACTTGCTCCAGCGGTAAACAATTCTGAAATTGGTCAGAGGTGGGGAACCATCTCCCATACAGCCAGCCACCCACCCCCCACACAAGGAGCGTCCTCATTGAAAAGCTGGGGGAGCGGGCCGAGGCATCTGTGAGTAAACGTGAGCTGAGCCCCAGGCCAGCTGCTTCTGATCTGTTCCCACCCTTTCCAGGTAAAACACCTGAATATGTACAAGGGCTTGAAAGCCTAGAGGAAGGACCGTGGAGCCACACCAGCGACAGCACGCAGGCCAACTTGGTGCCTGCAGGCCAGCCAGCGTGGTCCTGGCCCCGGGCGCTCTTCCACAAGCATTCCATTGCCCTGCCTGAGATACCCCTCCTGTCCCGGCCCCCACTGCTTTTTTCCTTCCTCACCTCTGTCCGGAGAGAAATTCCAGCGGAAGGTATGGGTGACACATCCTCTTCTTTACAGGCGGCAGCCTGGCAACTCCTGCAGAAAGGCCAGCAGAACCCCACTCACACAGGGCCACCCACCAAGCTGTGGCCCCTCACTCCCTCCCACCAGCACAGCCCCGAGACTGCTGACGGGGCAGAGAATATGGAGTCAGGCACAGCTTCAGGGGCTATTGCTGCCTGGAGCTCTGTTTATATTGACCTCAACGAGGCACACCTGGGGAGGGCGGGCCGGCAGGGTAAGGCTGCCCAGGTCAGCTAATCCACAACCCTCAGGGAATCACATTGTTGAAAATGGACCCCGCTAAGGCAGAAGAGAAGCCAAGGGAAAAAAGGACACAATGCCATTTGCAGCACCGTAGATGAGTCTAGAAGTAATCACGTGACTTGTAGTAAGTCAGAAAGTGAAAGACACATATCATATCATATCACTTAGAGGTGTTACCTAAAAATGGATACCAGGGCAGATATTTCCACGGAGAAGGGCAATCACAGATTCATTAAACAAACTTATGGTTCACCAATGGAAAGGTGTGAGGATTGGTTTCATTACGATATCGGGGTTAACAGACATATACAAACACAGGTGACATATATAATCACCAAAGACCTACAGAATACCAAGAGAGGACTACTCAACATTCTGTCATAACGTACATGGGAAAAGGATCCCAAGAAGAACAGTCATCTGTATATGTGTAAAAGAACCACATCTTCCACACCTACAAAAAGCCAAACATTGTAATCAAACTTGCTGTAATAAAAAATAAAAACTTAAATTAAAAACACGAACAAGAAGTAGTGAGACAAACGTGAGGGTCTTTCTCCTGGTACATTCCATTCTAAACTCCAATCTAGAACACCACTTCCACTGAGGCTCTCTTGCCCTAGTAACCAGATTTGGTAAGGGTGAACTGCTGCCACCTTGTGGCCGTTTCACACAACAGCAGCTTTAATCCCAACGCTAATGGTCAGTTGATATTCAAAATCATTGCAGGCCTGTAAATGACACCTGCCCTGAAAACAAATCCTGGGGTCACATATCGACCAAAAATTTCAAAGGACGTCCATATTTCAAAACACCGTTTCAAAAGGCATATTTTACGCACATTAGTGTTCTGCTTCTTTTCCTTTCTTTCCTTTTTTGTTAAAAAAAACGTGAATGGAAAAAGGCATCCCTCAGAATGGGCGAAAATCGTTGCAGACGAATCAATGGACAGAGGTTTAATCTCCAATATATATAAGCAGCTCATGCAGCTTAATATTGAAAAAACAAACAACCCCAAAAAAATGGGCAGAAGATCTAAAGAGACGTTTCTTCAAAGGAGAAACAGAGATGGCCAAGACGCACATGAAAAGCTGCTCAACAGCACTAATTATTAGAGAAATGCAAATCAAAACTACAATGAGGTATCACCTCACACCTGTTAGAATCGGCATCATCAGAAAATCTACAAACAACCAATTCTGGGGAGGGTGTGGACAAAAGGAGCCCTCTTCCACTATTGGTGGGAATGTAAATTGATACAGTCACTATGGAGAACAGTATGGAGTTTCCTTTAAAAAACTAGAAATAGAATTACCATCTGATCCAGCAATCCCACTTCTGGGCATATACCCAGAGAAAACCGTATTTCAAAAAGGCACATTCACCACAATGTTCGTTGCAGCACTATTTACAATAGCCAGGTAATGGAAGCAACCTAAATGCCCACAGACAGATGAATGGATAAAGATGTGGTACATATATAAAATGGAATATTACTCGGCCATAAAAAGGAATGAAACTGGGTCATTTGTAGAGACATCGATGGATCGAGAGACTGTCATACAGAATGAAGTAAGTCAGAAAGAGGAAAACAAATATTGTATATTAATGCATATATGTGGAGCCTAAAAATGGTACAGATGAACTGGTTTGCAGGGAAGAAATAGAGACACAGAGGTAGAGAACAAACGTATGGACACCAAGTGTGGGAAGCCATGGGGTGGTGGTGGTGGGATGAGTTGGGAGTTTGGGATTGACCTGTATACATGTATATGCATAAAATACATAACTAATAATAACGTGCTGTATAAAAAAATAAATAAAATTTCAAAATTTAAAAAAATAAAATTTAAAAATAAAACAGAAAAAAGTTCTTCCCGTCACACAGATGTATTTATAGGAATAAATTATTTCCATGCTTATATCTATAAATACATAAAAGAGGAATAACATCTAACTTGAAACATAAAAGAAAAAGAAAGTGAACCCACGAGTTATACAGAGGAAAACCCTATCACGGCACTTGCTCCAGTGTTAAACAATTCTGAAATTGGTCAGAGGTGGGGAACCATCTCCCATACAGCCAGCAACCCAACCCCCACGCAAGGAGCATCCTCATTGCAAAGCTGGGGGACCGTGCCGAGGCATCTGTGAGTAAACGTGAGCTGAGCCCCAGGCCAGCTGCTGCTGAACTGTTCCCACCCTTTCCAGGTAAAACACCTGAATATGTACAAGGGATTGAAAGCCTAGAGGAAGGATCGTGGGGCCACACCAGCGACAGCACGCAGGCCAACTTGGTGCCTGCAGGCCAGCCAGCGTGGTCCTGGACCCTGGCGCTCTTCCAGAAGCTTTCCATTGCCCTGCCTGAGATACCCCTCCTGTCCCGGACCACACTGCTTTTTTCCTTCCTCATCTCTGTCCGGAGAGAAATTCCAGCGGAAGGTATGGGTGACACATCCTCTTCTTTACAGGCGGCAGCCTGGCAACTCCTGCAGAAAGGCCAGCAGAACCCCACTCACACCGGGCCACCCACAAAGCTGTGGCCCCTCACTCCCTCCCACCAGCACAGCCCCGAGACTGCTGACGGGGCAGAGAATATGGAGTCAGGCACAGCTTCAGGGGCTATTGCTGCCTGGAGCTCTGTTTATATTGACCTCAACGAGGCACACCTGGGGAGGGCGGGCCGGCAGGGTAAGGCTGCCCAGGTCAGCTAATCCACAACCCTCAGGGAATCACATTGTTGAAAATGGACCCCGCTAAGGCAGAAGAGAAGCCAAGGGAAAAAAGGACACAATGCCATTTGCAGCACCGTAGATGAGTCTAGAAGTAATCACGTGACTTGTCGTAAGTCAGAAAGTGAAAGACACATATCATATCATATCACTTATAGGTGTTACCTAAAAATGGATACCAGGGCACATGTTTCCACGGAGAAGGGCAATCACAGATTCATTAAACAAACTTATGGTTCACCAATGGAAAGGTGTGAGGATTGGTTTCATTACGATCTCGGGGTTAACAGACATATACAAACACAGGTGACATATATAATCACCAAAGACGTACAGAATACCAAGAGAGGACTACTCAACATTCTGTCATAACGTACATGGGAAAAGGATCCCAAGAAGAACAGTCATCTGTATATGTGTAAAAGAACCACATCTTCCACACCTACAACAAGCCAAACATTGTAATCAAACTTGCTGTAATAAAAAATAAAAACTTAAATGAAAAACACGAACAAGAAGTAGTGAGACAAACGTGAGGGGCTTTCTCCTGGTACATTCCATTCTAAACTCCAATCTAGAACACCACTTCCACTGAGGCTCTCTTGCCCTAGTAACCAGATTTGGTAAGGGTGAACTGCTGCCACCTTGTGGCCGTTTCACACAACAGCAGCTTTAATCCCAACGCTAATGGTCAGTTGATATTCAAAATCATTGCAGGCCTGTAAATGACACCTGCCCTGAAAACAAATCCTGGGGTCACATATCGACCAAAAATTTCAAAGGACGTCCATATTTCAAAACGACCGTTTCAAAAGGCATATTTTACGCACATTAGTGTTCTGCTTCTTTTCCTTTCTTTCCTTTTGTTGAAAAACACGGGAATGGAAAAAGGCATCCCTCAGGATGGGTGAAAATCGTTGCAAACGAATCAATGGACACAGGTTTAATCTCCAATATATATAAACAGCTCATGCAGCTTAATATTAAAAAAACAAACAACCCCCCCAAAAATGGGCAGAAGATCTAAAGAGACGTTTCTTCAAAGGAGACACAGAGATGGCCAAGACGCACATGAAAAGCTGCTCAACAGCACTAATTATTAGAGAAATGCAAATCAAAACTACAATGAGGTATCACCTCACACCTGTTAGAATCGGCATCATCAGAAAATCTACAAACAACCAATTCTGGGGAGGGTGTGGACAAAAGGAGCCCTCTTCCACTATTGGTGGGAATGTAAATTGATACAGTCACTATGGAGAACAGTATGGAGTTTCCTTAAAAAAACTAGAAATAGAATTACCATCTGATCCAGCAATCCCACTTCTGGGCATATACCCAGAGAAAACCGTATTTCAAAAAGGCACATTCACCACAATGTTCGTTGCAGCACTATTTACAATAGCCAGGTAATGGAAGCAACCTAAATGCCCACAGACAGATGAATGGATAAAGATGTGGTACATATATAAAATGGAATATGACTCGGCCATAAAAAGGAATGAAACTGGGTCATTTGTAGAGACATCGATGGATCGAGAGACTGTCATACAGAATGAAGTAAGTCAGAAAGAGGAAAACAAATATTGTATATTAATGCATATATGTGGAGCCTAAAAAATGGTACAGATGAACTGGTTTGCAGGGAAGAAATAGAGACACAGAGGTAGAGAACAAACGTATGGACACCAAGTGTGGGAAGCCATGGGGTGGTGGTGGTGGGATGAGTTGGGAGTTTGGGATTGACCTGTATACATGTATATGCATAAAATACATAACTAATAATAACGTGCTGTATAAAAAAATAAATAAAATTTCAAAATTTTAAAAAATAAAATTTAAAAATAAAACAGAAAAAAGTTCTTCCCGTCACACAGATGTATTTATAGGAATAAATTATTTCCATGCTTATATCTATAAATACATAAAAGAGGAATAACATCTAACTTGAAACATAAAAGAAAAAAAAAGTGAACCCACGAGTTATACAGAGGAAAACCCTATCACGGCACTTGCTCCAGTGTTAAACAATTCTGAAATTGGTCAGAGGTGGGGAACCATCTCCCATACAGCCAGCAACCCAACCCCCACGCAAGGAGCATCCTCATTGCAAAGCTGGGGGACCGTGCCGAGGCATCTGTGAGTAAACGTGAGCTGAGCCCCAGGCCAGCTGCTGCTGAACTGTTCCCACCCTTTCCAGTTAAAACACCTGAATATGTACAAGGGATTGAAAGCCTAGAGGAAGGATCGTGGGGCCACACCAGCGACAGCACGCAGGCCAACTTGGTGCCTGCAGGCCAGCCAGCGTGGTCCTGGACCCTGGCGCTCTTCCAGAAGCTTTCCATTGCCCTGCCTGAGATACCCCTCCTGTCCCGGACCACACTGCTTTTTTCCTTCCTCATCTCTGTCCGGAGAGAAATTCCAGCGGAAGGTATGGGTGACACATCCTCTCCTTTACAGGCGGCAGCCTGGCAACTCCTAAGCCTTGCCTTTCCCTAACACTAACCCTAGCCCGGAACGGAAACCCACCACCAGCCCTACACCTAACCCCGAACCCGTGGCCTACTGCTGGCCGGTACGCTGGCACTGACCCGTGCGTCAGCACGTAGCCTGACCCTCCCACGTTTCCGTACCCTCACCTGTGCCCAAAGCCTTGCCGTTCCCTAACCCTAACCCTAGCCCGGAACGGAAAACCACCACCAGCCCTAGACCTTACCCTACGACATAGCCTACTCCTGGCCTGTACGCTGGCACTGGCCCATCTGTCAGCACGTAGCCTGACGCTCCCACGTTTCGGTACCATCACCTGTGCCCTAAGACTTGCTGTTCCCTAACCCTATCCCTAGCCCGGAACGGAAACCCACCACCAGCCCTACACCTAACCCCGAAGGCGTAGCCTACACCTGGCCGGTATGCTGGAACTGACCCGTGCGTCAGCACGTAACCTGACCCTCGCACGTTTCTGTACCCTCACCTGTGCCCTAAGCCATACCGTTCCCTAACCCTAACCCTAGCCCGTAACGGAAACCCACCACCAGCCCTACACATTACCCTACACCGTAGCCTACTCCTGGCCTGTACGCTGGCACTGACCCATGCATCAGCACGTAGCGAGACACTCCCACTTTTCCGTACCCTCACCTGGGGACTAAGCCTTGCCGTTCCGTAACCCTAACCCTAGCCCGGAACGGAAACCCACATCCAGCCCTACACTTTACCCTACGCCGTAGCCTACTCCTGGCCCGTACGCTGGCACTGACCCGTGCGTCAGCACGTTGTCTGACCCTCACACGTTTCCGTACCCTCACCTGTGCCCTAAGCCTTGGCGTTCCCTAACCCTAACCCTAGACCCCAACGGAAACGCACCACCAGCCCTACAACTTACCCCCAAGCCGTAGCCTAATCCTGGCCTGTACGCTGGCACTGACCCATGCGTCAGCACGTAGCCTGACCCTCCCACGTTTCCGTAACCTCACCTGTGCCCTAAGCCTTTCCGTTCCCTATCCCTAACCCTAGCCCAGAAAGGAAACCCACCACCAGCCATACACCTTTCTCTACGACGTAGCCTACTCCTGGCCCGTACGCTAGCATTGACACATGCATTAGCACGTAGCCTGAATCTCCAACTTCTCTGTACCCTCACCTGAGCCCTAAGCCTTGCCGTTCCCTAACACTAACCCTAGCCCAGAACGGAAACCCACCACCAGCCCTAGACCTTACCCTACCCCGTAGCCTACTCGTAGCCCGTACGCTGGCACTGACCCATGCGTCAGCACGTAGCCTGACCCTCCCACGTTTCCGTTCCCTCACCTATGCCCTAAGCCTTGCCGTTCCCTAACCCTAACCGTACCCCGCAATGAAAACCCACCAACAGCCCTACACGTTACCCTACACCGTAGCCTACTCCTTGCCCGTACGCTGGCACTGACCCATGCATCAGTACGTAGCCTGACCTTCCGACGTTTCCGTACCCTCACCTGTGCCCTAAGCCTTGCCGTTCCCTAACCCTAACCCTATTCCGAAAAGGAAACACACCACCAGCCCTACAGCTTACCCACAAGCCATAGCCTACTCGTGGCCCGTACGCTGGCACTGACCCTTGCGTCAGCATGTAGCCTGACCCTCCCACGTTTCTGTACCCTCACCTGTGCCCTATGCCTTGCCGTTCCCTAACCCTAACCCTAGCCCGGAACGGAAACCCACCACCAGCCCTACACCTTACCCTACGCCGGAACCTACTCCTGGCCCGAACGCTGGCACTGACCCTTGCGTCAGCACGTAGCCTGACCCTACCACGTTTCCGTACCCTCACCTGTGCCCTAAGTCTTGCCGTTCCCTAAACATAACCCTAGCCCGGAACGGAAACCCTGCACCAGCCCTACACCTTACCCTACGCCGTAGCCTACTCCTGGCCCGTACGCTGGCACTGACACGTGCGTCAGCACGTAGCCTGACCTTCACACATTTCCGTACCCTCACCTGTGCCCTAAGCCTTGCCCTTCCCTAACCCTAACCCTAGTACCGAACGGAAACACACCACCAGCCCTACACCTAAACTCCAGGCCATAGCCTAATCATGGCCCGTACGCTGGCACTGACCCGTGCGTCAGCACGTATCCTGACCCTCCCACGTTTCCGTACCCTCACCTGTGCACTAAGCCTTGCCGTTCCCTAACCCTAACCCTAGCCCGGAACGGAAACACACCACCATCCCTACACGTTACCCTACGCCGTAGCCTACTCTTGGCCTGTACGGTGGCACTGACCCGTGCGTCACCATGTAGCCTGACCCTCCCACGTTTCCGTACCCTCACCTGTGCCCTAAGCCTTGCCGTTCCGTAACCCTAACCCTAGCCCGGAACGGAAACCCACCACCAGCCCTGCAACTTACCCCCAAGCCGTAGCCTACTCCTGGCCCGTTCGGTGGCACTAACCTGAGCATCAGCAAGTAGCCTGACCCTCCCACGTTTCCGTACCCTCACCCGTGCCCTAAGCCTTGCCGTTCCGTAACCCTAAACCTAGCCCGGAACGGAAACCCACCACCAGCCCTACACCTTACCCTACGCCGTAGCCTACTCCTTGCCCATACGATGGCACTGACCAGTGCGTCAGCACGTAGCCTGACCCTCCCACGTTTCCGTACCCTCACCTGTGCCCTAAGCCTTGCCGTTCCCTAACCCTAACCGTGGTCCACAATGCCAACCCACCACCAGCCCTCCACCTTACCCTACGCCGTAGCCTACTCCTGGCCCGTACGCTGGCACTGACCCATGCATCAGTACGTAGCCTGACCCTCCCACGTTTCCGTACCTTCACCTGTACCCTAAAGCTTGACGTTCCCTAACCCTAACCCTAGCCCGGAACGGAAACCCACCGCCATCCCTAGACATTACCATCCGCCGTAGCCTACTCCTGGCCTGTATGCTGGCCCTGACCCGTGCGTCAGCACGTACCCTGACCCTCCCACGTTTCCGTAACATCACCTGAGCACTAAGCCTTGCCATTCCATAACCCTAACCCTAGCCCCGAATGGAAACCCACCACCAGCCCTAAACCTTAACCCCAAGCCGTAGCCTACTCCTGGCCCGTACACTGGCACTGACCCGTGCGTCAGGACGTAGCCTGACCCTCCCACGTTTCCGTACCCTCACATGTGCCCTAAGCTTTGCCGTTCCCTAACCCTAAATGTAGCCCGGAACGGAAACCCACAACCAGCCCTACACCTTACCCTACGCCGTAGCCTACTCCTGGTCCGCACGCTGGCACTGACCCGTGCGTCAGTACGTAGCCGGACCCTCCCATGTTTCCGTACCCTCACCTGTGCCCTAAGCCTTGCCGTTCCCTAACCCTAACCGTGGTCCACAATGCCAACCCACCACCAGCCCTCCACCTTAACCTACGCCGTAGCCTACTCCTGGCCTGTACGGTGGCACTGACCCTTGCGTCAGCATGTAGCCTGACCCTCCCACGTTTCCGTAACCTCACATGTGCCCTAAGCCTTGCCATACCCTAACGCTAACACTAGCCCGGAACGGAAACACACCACCAGCCCTACAGCTTACCCCCAAGCCATAGCCTACTCCTGGCCGGTACGCTGGCACTGACCGGTGCATCAGCACGTAGCCTGACCCTCCCACATTTCCGTACCCTCACCTGTGCCCTAAGCTTTGCCGTTCCCTAACCCTAACCGTAGCCTGCAATGGAAACCCACCACCAGCCCTAAACCTTAACCTACGCCGTAGCCTACTCCTGGCCCATACGCTAGCACTGACCCGTGCGTCAGCACGTAGCCTGACACTCCCACGTTTCCGTACCCTCACCTGTGCCCTAAGCCTTGCCGTTCCCTAACCCTAACCCTAGCCCTGAACGGAAACCCACCACCAGCCCTACACCATTCCCTACACCGTAGCCTATTCCTGGCTCGTACGCAGGCACTGACCCTTTCATCAGCACGTAGCCTGTCACTCCACGTTTCCGTAACCTCACCTGTGCCCTAAGCCTTGCCGTTCACTAACCCTAACCCTAGCCCAGAACAGAAAACCACCACCAGCCCTACAACTTACCCACAAGCCGTAGCCTACTCCTGGTCCATACGCTGGCACTGACCTGTGCGTCAGCACGTAGCTTGACCTTCCAACATTACCGTACCCTCACCTGTGCCCTAAGCCTTGCCGTTCCCTAACACTAACCCTAGCCTGGAACGGAAACCCACCACCAGCCCTACACCTAACAAACAAGCCGTAGCCTACTCCTGGTCGGTACGCTGGCACTGACCCGTGCGTCATCACGTAGCCTGACCCTCCCACGATTCCGTACCCTCACCAGTGCCCTAAGCTTTGCCTTTCCCTAACCCTAAACCTAGCCCGGAACAGAAACCCACCACCAGCCCTAAACCTTTCCCTACTGGGTAGCCTACTCCTCGCCCGTAAGCTCGCACTGACCCGTGCGTCAGCATGTAGTTTAACAATCCCACGTTTCCGTACCCTCACCTGGGCCCTAAGCATTGCCTTTCCCTAACACTAACCCTAGCCCGGAACGGAAACCCACCACAAGCCCTACACGTTACCCTACACCGTAGCCTACTCATGGCCCAAACTCTGGCACTGACCCGTGCGTCAGCACGTAGTCTGACCCTCCCACGTGTGCGGAACATCACCTGGGCCCTAAGCCTTGCCGTTCCCTAACCCTAACCCTAGCCCTGAACGGAAACCCACCACCATCCCTAAACCTTTCCCTACACCGTAGTCTATTCCTGGCTCGTACGCAGGTACTGACACATTCATCAGCACGTAGACTGACACTCCCACGTTTCCGTACCATCACCTGTGCCCTAAGCCTTGCCGTTCACTCACCCTAACCCTAGCCCAGAACAGAAACCCACCACCAGCCCTACAACTTACCCCCAAGCCGTAGCCTACTCCTGGTCCATACGCTGGCACTGACCCGTGCGTCAGAACGTATATTGACCCTGATACGTTGCCGTACCCTCACCTGTGCCCTAAGCCTTGCCGTTCCCTAACCCTAACCCTAGCCCGGAACGGAAAAGCACCACAAGCCCTACACCTTACCCCCAAGCCTTAGCCTACTCCTGGCCCGTACGCTGGCACTGACCCGTGAGTCAGCACGTAGCCTGACCCTCCCACGTTTCCGTACCCTCACCTGGGCCCTAAGCCTTGCCGTTCCCTAACACTAACCCTAGCCTGGAACGGAAACCCACCACCAGCCCTACACATTATCCTACGCCGTAGCCTACTCCTGGCCCATATGCTGGCACTGACCCGTGCGTTAGCACGTAGCCTAACCCTCCCACGTTTCCGTACCCTCACCTGTGCCCTAAGCCTTGACGTTCCCTAACCCTAACCCTAGCCCGGAACAGAAACCCTGCACCAGCCCTAAACCTTTCCCTACTGGGTAGCCTACTCCTCGCCCGTACGCTCGCACTGACCCGTGCGTCAGCATGTAGTTTGACCCTCCCACGTTTCCGTACCCTCACCTGGGCCCTAAGCCTTGCCGTTCCCTAACACTAACCCTAGCCCGGAACGGAAACCCACCACCAGCCCTACACCTTACTGTACGCCATAACCTACTAATGGCCCGAACGCTAGCACTGACCCGTGCGTCAGCACGTAGCCTGAACCTCCCACGTTTCCGTACCCTCACCTATGCCCTAAGCCTTGCCGTTCCTTAACACTAACCCTAGCCCGGAACGGAAACGCACCACAAGCCCTACACCTTACCCTCCGCCGTCGCCTACTCCTGGCCCGTACACTGGCACTGACACATGCGTCAGCACGTAGCCTGCCCCTCACACATTTCCGTACCCGCACCTGTGCCCTAAGCCTTGCCGTTCCCTAACCCTAACCCTAGTCCGGAACAGAAACCCACCCCCAGCCCTACAGCTTACCCCCAAGCCATAGACTATTCCTGGCCCGTACGCTGGCACTGACCCGTGCGTAAGCATGTAGCCTGACCCTCCCACGTTTCCGTACCCTCACCTGTGCCCTAAGCCTTGCAGTTCCCTAACCCTAACCCTAGCGCGGAACGGAAACCCACCACCAGCCCTACACCTAAACCCCAAGCCGTAGCCTACTCCTAGCCGGTACGCTGGCACTGACCCATGCATCAGCACATAGCCTGACCCTCCCAAGTTTCTGTACCCTCACCTGTGCCCGAGGCCTTGCCGTTCCCTTACCCTAATCCTAGCCAGGAACGGAAACCCACCACCAGCCCTACAACTTACCCCCAATCCGTAGGCTACTCCTGGACCTTACGCTGGCACTGACCTGTGCGTCAGCACGTAGCCTGACCCTCCCACGTTTGTGGACCCTCACATGTGCCCTAAGCCTTGCCATTCCCTAACCCTAACCCTAGCCCGGAACGGAAACCCACCACCAGCCCTACAACTTTCCCTACGCCGTAGCCTATTCCTGGCCCGTACGCAGGCACTGACCCTTTCATCAGCACGTAGCCTGACCCTCCCACGTTCCCGTACCCTCACCTGTGCCCTAAGCCTTGCCGTTCCCTAACTCTAACCCTAGTATGGAACGGAAACACACCACCAGCCCTACAACTAACCACCAAGACATAGCCTACTCCTGGCCCGTACGCTGGCACTGACCCGTGCGTCAGCACGTAGCCTGACCCTCCCACATTTCCGTACCCTCACCTGTGGCCTAAGCCTTGCTGTTCCATAACACTAACCCTAGACTGGAACGGAAACACACCACCAACCCTACACCTAACCACCAAGCCGTAGCCTACTCCTGGCCGGTACGCTGGCACTAACACGTGCATCAGCATGTAGCCTGACCCTCCCACGTTTCCGTAACCTCACCTGTGCCCTACGTTTTGCCATTCCCTAACCCTAACTGTAGCCCGAAAGGGAAACAGCCCTACACATTACGCTACGCCGTAGCCTACTCCTGGCCGGTACGCTGGCACTGACACGTGCATCAGCATGAAGCCTGACCCTCCCACGTTTCCGTACCCTCACCTGTGCCCTAAGCCTTGCCGTTCACTAACCATAACCCAAGCCGGAACGGAATCCCACCACCAGCCCTACACATTACCGTATGTCGTAGCCTATTCCTGGCCCGTACGCTGGCACTGACACGTGCGTCAGCATGTAGCCTGACCCTCCCACGTTTCCGTACCCTCACCTGTGCCCTAAGCCTTGCTGTTCCCTAACACTAACACTAGCCTGGAACGAAAACCCACCACAAGCCCTACACCTTACCATATGCCATAGCCTACTCCTGGCCCGTACGCTGACACTGACCCGTGAGTCAGCACATAGCCTGACCCTCCCACGTTTCCGTACCCTCACCTGTGCCCTAAGCCTTGCCGTTCCTTCACCCTAACCCTAGCCAGGAACGGAAACCCACCAGCAGCCCTAAACTTTACCCTACGCCGTAGCCTACTCCTGGCCCGTACGATGGCACTGACCCGTGCGTCAGCACGTAGCCTGACCCTCACACGTTTCCGTACCCTCACCTGTGCCCTAAGCGTTGCCGTTCCCTAACCCTAACCCTAGTCTGGAACGGAAACACACCACCAGACCTACAGCTTACCACCAAGCCATAGCCTATTCCTGGCCCGTACGCTGGCACTGACTCATGTGTCAGCATGTAGCCTGAACCTCCCACGTTTCCGTACCCTCACTTGTGCCCTAAGCCTTGCCGTTTCCTAACCCTAACCCTAGCCCCGAACGGAAACCCAACACCAGCCCTACACCTAACCCCAAGTCGTAGCCTACTCCTGGCTGGTACGCTGGCACTGAACCGTGCATCGACACTTAGCCTGACCCTCCCACGTTTCCGTACCCTCACCTGTGCCCTAAGCCTTGCCGTTCCCTAACACTAACCATAGCCCAGAACGGAAATCCACCACCAGCCCTAAACTCTACCCTACGCCGTAGCCTATTCCTGGCCCGTACGCTGGCACTGACCCATGCGTCAGCACGTAGCCTGACCCTCCCACGTTTCCGTACCCTCACCTGTGCCCTAAGCCTTGACGTTCCCTAACCCTAACCCTAGCCCGGAACAGAGTCCCACCACCAGCCCTACACCTTACCACAACGCCGTAGCCAGCTCCTGGACCATATGCTGGCACTGAGCCGTGTGTCAGCACGTAGCCTGACCCTCCCACGATTCCGTAACCTCACCTCTGCCCTAAGCCTTGCCGTTCCCTAATCCTAATCCTAGCCCGGAACGGAAACCCACCCCCAGCCCTACACCTTACCCTATGCCGTAGCCTACACCTGGACCGTACGCGGGCACTGACCTGTGCTTCAGCATGTAGCCTGACCCTCCCATGTTACCGTACCCTCACCTGTGCCCTAAGGCTTGCCGTTCCCTAACTCTATCCCTAGCCTGAAACGGAAACCCACCACCAGCCCTAATCCTAACTCACAAGCCGTGGCTTACTCCTGGCCCGTACGTTGGCACTGACCGTGCGTCAGCACGTAGCCTGACCCTCCCACGTTTCCGTACCATCACCTGTGCCCTAAGCCTTGACGTTCCCTAACCCTAACCCTAGCCCGGCACAGAAACCCAACACCAGCCCTACACTTTACCCTACGCCGTAGCCTACTCCTGGCCCGAACGCTGGCACTGACCCGTGCGTCAGCACGTAGCCTGACCCTCCCACGTTTCCGTACCCTCACCTGTGCCCTAATCCTTGCTGTTCCCTAACCATAACCCTAGCCCGGAACGGAAACCCACCACCTGCCCTAAACCTTACCCACAAGCCGTAGCCTACACCTGGCCCGTACACTGGCACTGACATGTGCGTCAGCACGTAGCCTGACCCTCCCACTTTCCTGTACCCTTACCTGAGCCCTAAGACTTGACGTTCCCTAACCCTAGCCCTAGACCGGAACGGAATCCCACCACCAGCCCTACAACTTACCCCCAAGCAGTAGCCTACTCCTGGCCCGTATGCTGGCTCTGACACATGCGTCAGCACATAGCCTGACCCTCCCACGTTTCCGTACCCTCACCTGTGCCCTAAGCCTTGCCGTTCCATAACCCTAACCCTAGCCCGGAACGGAAACCCACCACAATCCCTACAACTAACCCCCAAGCCGTAGCCTACTCCTGGCCGGTACGCTGGCACTGACCCGTGCGTCAGCACATAGCCTGACCCTCCCACGTTTCCGTAACCTCACCTGTGCCCTAAGTCTTGCCGTACCCTAACGCTAACCCTAGCCCGGAACGGAAAAACACCACCAGCCCTACAGCTTACCCCCAAGCCATAGCCTACTCCTGGCCGGTACGCTGGCACTGACCCGTGCATCAGCACGTAGCCTGACCCTCCCACGTTTCCGTACCCTCACCTGTGCCCTAAGCTTTGCCGTTCCCTAACCCTAACCGTAGCCTGGAACGGAAACCCACCACCAGCCCTACACCTTAACCTACGCCGTAGCCTACGCCTGACCCATACGCTAGCACTGACCCGTGCGTCAGCACGTAGCCTGACCCTCCCACGTTTCCGTACCCTCACCTGTGCCCTAAGCCTTGCCGTTCCCTAACCCTAACCCTAGCCCGGAACGGAAACCCACCAGCAGCTCTAAACCTTTCCCTACTGGGTAGCCTATGCCTCGCCCGTACGCTCGCACTGACCCGTGCGTCAGCATGTAGTTTAACACTCCCACTTTTCCGTACCCTCACCTGGGCCCTAAGCATTGCCGTTCCCTAACACTAACCCTATCCCGGAACGGAAACCCACCACCAGCCCTACACCTTACCCTACGCCGTAGCCTACTCCTGGCACGAACTCTGGCACTGACCCGTGCGTCAGCACGTAGCCTCACCCTCCCACGTTCCCTTACCCTCACCTGTGCCCTAAGCCTTGCCTTTGCCTAACCATAACCCTAGCCCGAAACGGAAACCCACCACCAGCCCTACACCTTACCCTACGCCGTTGCCTACTCCTGGCCCGTACACTGGCACTGACACGTGCGTCAGCACATAGCCTGACCTTCCCACATTTCCGTACCATCACCTGTGCCCTAAGGCTTGCCGTTCCGTAACCCTAACCCTAGTACGGAACGGACACCCACCTCCAGCCCTAAACATAACACCCAAATCATAGCCTACTCCTGGCCCGTACGCTGGCACTGACGCGTGCGTCAGCACATAGCCTGACCTTCCCACATTTCCGTACCCTCACCTGGGCCCTAAACCTTGCCGTTCCCTAACCCTAACCCTAGCCCTGAACGGAAACCCACCACCATCCCTAAACCTTTCCCTACACCGTAGTCTATTCCTGGCTCGTACGCAGGCACTGACACTTTCATCAGCACGTAGCCTGACACTCCCACGTTTCCGTACCATCACCTGTGCCCTAAGCCTTGCCGTTCACTCACCCTAACCCTAGCCCAGAACAGAAACCCACCACCAGCCCTACAACTTACCCCCAAGCCGTAGCCTACTCCTGGTCCATACGCTGGCACTGACCCGTGCGTCAGAACGTATATTGACCCTGATACGTTGCCGTACCCTCACCTGTGCCCTAAGCCTTGCCGTTCCCTAACCCTAACCCTAGCCCGGAACGGAAAAGCACCACAAGCCCTACACCTTACCCCCAATCCGTAGCCTACTCCTGGCCCGTACGCTGGCACTGACCCGTGCGTCAGCACGTAGCCTGACCCTCCCACGTTTCCGTACCCTCACCTGGGCCCTAAGCCTTGCCGTTCCCTAACACTAACCCTAACCTGGAACGGAAACCCACCACCAGCCCTACACATTATCCTATGCCGTAGCCTACTCCTGGCCCATATGCTGGCACTGACCCGTGCGTCAGCACGTAGCCTAACCCTCCCACGTTTCCGTACCCTCACCTGTGCCCTAAGCCTTGACGTTCCCTAACCCTAACCCTAGCCCGGAACAGAAACCCATCACCAGCCCTAAACCTTTCCCTACTGGGTAGCCTACTCCTCGCCCGTACGCTCGCACTGACCCGTGCGTCAGCATGTAGTTTGACCCTCCCACGTTTCCGTACCCTCACCTGGGCCCTAAGCCTTGCTGTTCCCTAACACTAACCCTAGCCCGGAACGGAAACCCACCACGAGCCCTACACCTTACTGTACGCCATAACCTACTAATGGCCCGAACACTGGCACTGACCCATGCGTCAGCACGTAGCCTGAACCTCCCACGTTTCCGTACCCTCACCTATGCCCTAAGCCTTGCCGTTCCCTAACACTAACCCTAGCCCGGAACGGAAACGAACCACAAGCCCTACACCTTACCCTCCGCCGTCGCCTACTCCTGGCCCGTACACTGGCACTGACACATGCGTCAGCACGTAGCCTGACCCTCACACATTTCCGTACCCGCACCTGTGCCCTAAGCCTTGCCGTTCCCTAACCCTAACCCTAGCCCGGAACAGAATCCCACCACCAGCCATACTCTTCCCTACGCCGTAGCCTATTCCTGGCCCATACGCTGGCACTGACCCTTGCGTCAGCACGTAGCCTGACCCTCCCACGTTTCCGTACCCTCACCTGTGCCCTAAGCCTTGACGTTCGTTAACCCTAACCCTAGCCTTGAACAGAAACACACCACTAGCCCTACACCTTACCACCACGCCTTAGCCTACTCCTGGCCTTTATGCCGGCACTCACCCGTGCGTCAGCACGTAGCCTGACCCTCCCACGTTTCCGTAACCTCACCTGTGCCCTAAGCCTTGCCGTTCCCTAACCCTAACCCTAGCCCGGAACGAAAACCCACCACCAGCCCTATACCTTACACTATGCCGTAGCCTACACCTGGCCCGTACGTGGTTAATGACCTTTGCTTCAGCACGTAGCCTGACCCTCCCATGTTACCATACCCTCACCTGTGTCCTAAGCCTTGCCGTTCCCTAACCCTAACCCTAGGTCGGAATGGAAACCCACCACAAGCCCTAAACCTTACCCCCAATCCATAGCCTACTCGTGGTCCATACGCTGGCACTGACCTCTGCGTCAGCATGTAGCCTAAACTTCCCACGTTACCGTAACGTCACCTGTGCCCTAAGCCTTGCCGTTCCCTAACCCTAACCCTAGTATGGGACAGAAACACACCACAAGCCCTACACCTAACGCACAAGCCATAGCCTACTCCTGGCCCGTACGCTGGCACTGACCCGTGCGTCAGCATGTAATCTGACCCGCACACGTTTCCATACCCTCACCTGTGCCCTAAGCCTTGCCGTTCCCTAACCCTAACCCTAGCCCAGAACGGAAACCCACCACCAGCCCTACAACTTACCCCCAAGCAGTAGCCTACTCCTGGCCCGTATGCTGGCTCTGACACATGCGTCAGCACGTAGCCTGACCCTCCCACGTTTCCGTACCCTCACCTGTGCCCTAAGCCTTGCCGTTCCATAACCCTAACCCTAGCCCGGAACGGAAACCCACCACAAACCCTACAACTAAGCCCCAAGCCGTAGCATACTCCTGGCCGGTACACTGGCACTGACCCGTGCGTCAGCACATAGCCTGACCCTCCCACGTTTCCGTAACCTCACCTGTGCCCTAAGCCTTGCCGTACCCTAACGCTAACCCTAGCTCGGAACGGAAACACACCACCAGCCCTTCACCTTACCCTACGCCGTAGCCTACTCCTGGCACGAACTCTGGCACTGACCCGTGCGTCAGCACGTAGCCTCACCCTCCCACGTTCCCTTACCCTCACCTGTGCCCTAAGCCTTGCCTTTGCCTAACCATAACCCTAGCCCGAAACGGAAACCCACCACCAGCCCTACACCTTACCCTACGCCGTTGCCTACTCCTGGCCCGTACACTGGCACTGACACGTGCGTCAGCACGTAGCCTGACCTTCCCACATTTCCGTACCCTCACCTGTGCCCTAAGCCTTGCCGTTCCATAACCCTAACCCTAGCCCGGAACGGAAACCCACCACAAACCCTACAACTAACCCCCAAGCCGTAGCCTACTCCTGGCCGGTACACTGGCACTGACCCGTGCGTCAGCACATAGCCTGACCCTCCCACGTTTCCGTAACCTCACCTGTGCCCTAAGCCTTGCCGTACCCTAACGCTAACCCTAGCCCAGAACGGAAACACACCACCAGCCCTACAGCTTACCCCCAAGCCATAGCCTACTCCTGGCCGGTACGCTGGCACTGACCCGTGCATCAGCACGTAGCCTGACCCTCCCACGTTTCCGTACCCTCACCTGTGCCCTAAGCTTTGCCGTTCCCTAACCCTAACCGTAGCCTGGAACGGAAACCCACCACCAGCCCTACACCTTAACCTACGCCGTAGCCTACTCCTGGCCCATACGCTAGCACTGACCCGTGCGTCAGCACGTAGCCTGACCCTCCCACGTTTCCGTACCCTCACCTGTGCCCTAAGCCTTGCCGTTCCCTAACCCTAACCCTAGCCCGGAACGGAAACCCACCACCAGCTCTAAACCTTTCCCTACTGGGTAGCCTATGCCTCGCCCGTACGCTCGCACTGACCCGTGCGTCAGCATGTAGTTTAACACTCCCACGTTTCCGTACCCTCACCTGGGCCCTAAGCATTGCCGTTCCCTAACACTAACCCTATCCCGGAACGGAAACCCACCACCAGCCCTACACCTTACCCTACGCCGTAGCCTACTCCTGGCACGAACTCTGGCACTGACACGTGCGTCAGCACGTAGCCTGACCTTCCCACATTTCCGTACCCTCACCTGTGCCCTAAGGCTTGCCGTTCCGTAACCCTAACCCTAGTACGGAACGGAAATCCACAACCAGCCATAAACATAACGCCCAAATCATAGCCTACTCCTGGCCCGTACGCTGGCACTGACCCGTGCGTCAGCATGTAGCCTGACCCTCCCACGTTTCCGTACCCTCACCTGTGCCCTAAGCCTTGCCGTTCCCTAACCCTAACCCTAGCCTGGAATGGAAACCCACCACCAGCCCTACACCTAACCCCCAAGCCATAGCCTACTCCTGGCCGGTACGCTGGCACTGACACGTGCGTCAGCACGTAGCCTGACCCTCCCACGTTTCCGTACCCTCACCTGTGCCCTAAGCTTTGCCGTTCCCTAACCCTAACCCTAGCCCGGAACAGAATCCCACCACCAGCCATACACTCTTCCCTACGCCGTAGCCTATTCCTGGCCCATACGCTGGCACTGACCCTTGCGTCAGCACGTAGCCTGACCCTCCCATGTTTCCGTACCCTCACCTGTGCCCTAAGCATTGACGTTCGTTAACCCTAACCCTAGCCTTGAACAGAAACACACCACCATCCCTACAACTTACCACCACGCCGTAGCCTACTCCTGGCCTTTATGCCGGCACTGACCCGTCCGTCAGCACGTAGCCTGACCCTCCCACGTTTCCATAACCTCACCTGTGCCCTAAGCCTTGCCATTTCCTAACCCTAACCCTAGCCCGGAACGAAAAACCACCACCAGCCCTATACCTTACACTATGCCGTAGCCTACACCTGGCCCGTACGTGGTTAATGACCTGTGCTTCAGCACGTAGCCTGACCCTCCCATGTTACCATACCCTCACCTGTGTCCTAAGCCTTGCCGTTCCCTTACCCTAACTCTAGGCCGGAACGGAAACCCACCACCAGCCCTACACCTTACCCCCAAGATGTAGCCTACTCCTGGCCCGTACGCTGGCAGTGACTCGTGCGTCAGCACGTAGCCTGACCCTCCCACGTTTCCGTACCCTCACCTGTGCCCTAAGCCTTGCCGTTCCCTAACCCTAACCCTAGCCCGGAACGGAAAACCACCACCAGCCCTACACTCTATCTTACGCCGTAGCCTATTCCTGGCCCGTACGCTGGCACTGACCCTTGTGTCAGCACGTAGCCTGACCCTCCCCCGTTTCCGTACCCTCACCTGTGCCCTAAGCATTGACGTTTGCTAACCCTAACCCTAGCCCGGAACAGAAACACACCACCAGCCCTACACCTTACCACCACACCGTAGCCTACTCCTGGCCCATATGCTGGCACTGACCCATACGTCATCACGTAGCCTGACCCTCCCACGTTTCCGTAACCTCACCTGTGCCCTAAGCCTTGCCGTTCCCTAACCCTAACCCTAGCCCGGAACGAAAACCCACCACCAGCCCTACACCTTACCCTATGCCGTAGCCTACACCTGGCCCATACGTGGGTAATGACCTGTGCTTCAGCACGTAGCCTAACGCTCCCATGTTACCGTACCCTCACCGGTGCCCTAAGGCTTGCCGTTCCCTCACCCTAACCCTAGCCAGGAACGGAAACCCACCAGCAGCCCTACACCTAACCCTACGTCGTAGCCTACTCCTGGCCCATACACTGGCACTGACCCGTGCGTCAGCACATAGCCTGACCCTCCCACGTTTCCATACCCTCACCTGTGCCCTAAGACTTGCCGTTCCCTAACCCTAAACCTAGCCCGGAACGGAAACCCACAACCAGCCCTACACCTTACCCCCAAGCCGTAGCCTACTCCTGGCCCGTACGCTGGAACTGACCCGTGCGTCAGCACGTAGCCTGACCCTCCCACGTTTGCGGAACCTCACCTGAGCCCTAAGCCTTGCCGTTCCCTAACCCTAACCCTAGCCCTGAACGGAAACCCACCACCAGCCCTACACCTTTCCCTACACCGTAGTCTATTCCTGGCTCGTACGCAGGCACTGACCCTTTCATCAGCACGTAGCCTGTCACTCCACGTTTCCGTAACCTCACCTGTGCCCTAAGCCTTGCCGTTCACTAACCCTAACCCTAGCCCAGAACAGAAAACCACCACCAGCCCTACACCTTACCCACAAGCCGTAGCCTACTCCTGGTCCATACGCTGGCAGTGACCCGTGCGTCAGAACATATCCTGACCCTGCCACGTTGCCGTACCCTCACCTGTGCCCTAAGCCTTGCCGTTCCCTAACCCTAACCCTAGCCCGGAATGGAAAAGCACCACAATCCCTACACCTTACCCCCAAGCCGTAGCCTACTCCTGGTCCATACGCTGGCACTGACCTGTGCGTCAGCACGTAGCTTGACCTTCCAACATTACCGTACCCTCACCTGTGCCCTAAGCCTTGCCGTTCCCTAACACTAACCCTAGCCTGAAACGGAAACCCACCACCAGCCCTACACCTAAGCAACAAGCCGTAGCCTACTCATGGTCGGTACGCTGGCAGTGACCCGTGCGTCATCACGTAGCCTGACCCTCCCACGATTCCGTACCCTCACCAGTGCCCTAAGCTTTGCCTTTCCCTAACCCTAACCGTAGCCCGGAACAGAAACCCACCACCAGCCCTACACCTTAACCTACGCCGTAGCCTACTCCTGGCCCATAAGCTGGCACTGACCCGTGCGTCAGCACATAGCCTAACACTCCCACGTTTCCGTACCCTCACCTGTGCCCAAAGCCTTGACGTTCCCTAACCCTAAACCTAGCCCGGAACAGAAACCCACCACCAGCCCTAAACCTTTCCCTACTGGGTACCCTACTCCTCGCCCGTACGCTCGCACTGACCCGTGCGTCAGCACGTAGCCTGACCCTCCCACGTTTCCGTACCCTCACCTGTGCCCTAAGACTTGCCGTTCCCTAACCCTAACCCTAACCCGGAACAGAAACTCACCACCAGCCCTAAACATTTCCCTACTGGGTAGCCTAGTCCTCGCCTGTACGCTCGCACTGACCCGTGCGTCAGCATGTAGTTTAACACTCTCACGTTTCCGTACCGTCACCTGGGCCCTAAGCATTGCCGTTCCCTAACACTAAGCCTAGCCCGGAACGGAAACCCACCACCAGCCCTACACCTTACCCTACGCCTTAGCCTACTCATGGCCCGAACTCTGGCACTGACCCGTGCGTCAGCACGTAGCCTGAACTTCCCATATTTCCGTACACTCACCTGTGCCCTAAGGCTTGCCGTTCACTAACCCTAAACCTAATACGGAACGGAAACACACCACCAGCCCTAAACCTAACACCCAAACCGTAGCCTACTCCTGGCCCGTACGCTGGCACTGACCCGTGCGTCAGCATGTAGCCTGACCCTCCCACGTTTCCGTACCCTCACCTGTGCCCTAAGCCTTGCCGTTCCGTAATCCTAACCCTAGCTTGTAATGGAAACCCACCAGCAGCCCTACATCTAACCCCCAAGCTGTAGCCTACTCCAGGCCGGTACGCTGGCACTGACACGTGCGTCAGCACGTAGCCTGACCATCCCACGTTTCCGTACCCTCACCTGTGATCTAAGCTTTGCCGTTCCCTAACCCTAACCCTAGCCCGGAACAGAATCCCACCACCAGCTCTACACTCTACCCTACGCCGTAGCCTATTCCTGGCCCATACGCTGGCCATGACCCTTGTTTCAGCACGTAGCCTGACCCTCCCACGTTTCGTACCCTCACCTGTGCCCTAAGCCTTGACGTTCGCTAACCCTAACCCTAGCCCGGAACAGAAACACACCACCATCCCTATGACTTACCACCACGCCGTAGCCTACTCCTGGCCCATATGCTGGCACTGACCCGTGCGTCAGCACGTAGCCTGATACTCCCACGTTTCCATAACCTCACCTGTGCCCTAAGCCTTGCCATTCCCTTACCCTAACCCTAGCCCTGAACGGAAACCTACCAACAGCCCTAAAACTTACCCACTAGCCGTAGCCTACTCCTGGCCCGTACGCTGGCACTGACCCGTGCGTCAGCACGTAGCCTGACCCTCCCACGTTTCCGTACCATCACCTGTGCCCTAAGCCTTGCCGTTCCCTAACCCTAACCCTAGCCCAGAACGGAAACCCACCACCAGCCCTACACATTACCCTACGCCGTAGCCTACTCCTGGCCCGTACGCTGGCACTGACCCG
This sequence comes from Mesoplodon mirus, assembly GCF_964341445.2. Classification (NCBI taxonomy): domain Eukaryota; kingdom Metazoa; phylum Chordata; class Mammalia; order Artiodactyla; family Ziphiidae; genus Mesoplodon; species Mesoplodon mirus. The sequence goes on along the minus strand of NC_138987.1, from coordinate 108,691,072 downwards.
TGCGTCAGCATGTAGCCTGACCCTCCCACATTTCCGTACCCTCACCTGTGCCCTAAGCTTTGCCGTTCCCTAACCCTAACCCTAGCCCGGAACGGAGACCCACTACCAGTCCTACACTCTATCCTACGCCGTAGCCTATTCCTGGCCTGTACGCTGGCACTGACCCGTGCGTCAGCACGTAGCCTGACCCTCCCACGTTTCCGTACCCTCACCTGTGCCCTAAGCATTGACGTTCGCTAACCCTAACCCTAGCCCGGAACAGAAACCCACCACCAGCCCTACACCTTACCACCACGCCGTAGCCTACTCCTGGCCCATATGCTGGCACTGACCCATGCGTCAGCACGTAGCCTGACCCTCCCACGTTTCCGTAACCTCAACTGTGCCCTAAGCCTTGCCGTTCCCTATCCCTAACCCTAGCCCGAAGCGAAAACCCACCACCAGCCCTACACCTTACCCTATGCCGTAGCCTACACCTGGCCCATAGGCGGGTAATGACCTGTGCTTCAGCACGTAGCCTAACCCTCCCATGTTACCGTACCCTCACCTGTGCACTAAGCCTTGCCGTTCCCTAACCCTAACCCTAGCCCGGAACGGAAACTCACCACCAGCCCTAAACCTTACCCACAAGCAGTAGCCTACTCCTGGCCCGTACGCTGGCACTGACACGTGCGTCAGCACGTAGCCTGACCCTCCCACGTTTCCGTACCCTCATCTGTGCCCTAAGCATTGACGTTTGCTAACCCTAACCCTAGCCCGGAACAGAAACACACCACCAGCCCTACACCTTACCACCACACCGTAGCCTACTCCTGGCCCATATGCTGGCACTGACCCATACATCAGCACGTAGCCTGACCCTCCCACGTTTCCGTAACCTCACCTGTGCCTTAAGCCTTGCCGTTCCCTAACCCTAACCCTAGCCCGGAACGAAAACCCACCACCAGCCCTACACCTTACCCTATGCCGTAGCCTACACCTGGCCCATACGTGGGTAATGACCTGTGCTTCAGCACATAGCATAACGCTCCCATGTTACCGTACCCTCACCGGTGCCCTAAGGCTTGCCGTTCCCTCACCCTAACCCTAGCCAGGAACGGAAACCCACCAGCAGCCCTACACCTAACCCTACGTCGTAGCCTACTCCTGGCCCGTACACTGGCACTGACCCGTGCGTCAGCACGTAGCCTGACCCTCCCACGTTTCCGTACCCTTACCTGTGCCCTAAGACTTGCCGTTCCCTAACCCTAAACCTAGCCCGGAACGGAAACCCACAACCAGCCCTACACCTTACCCCCAAGCCGTAGCCTACTCCTGGCCCGTACGCTGGAAATGACCCGTGCGTCAGCACGTAGCCTGACCCTCCCACGTTTGCGGAACCTCACCTGAGCCCTAAGCCTTGCCGTTCCCTAACCCTAACCCTAGCCCTGAACGGAAACCCACCACCAGCCCTACACCTTTCCCTACACTGTAGCCTATTCCTGGCTCGTACGCAGGCACTGACCCTTTCATCAGCACGTAGCCTGACACTCCCACGTTTCTGTAACCTCACCTGTGCGCTAAGCCTTGCCGTTCACTAACCCTAACCCTAGCCCAGAACAGAAAACCACCACCAGCCCTACACCTTACCCACAAGCCGTAGCCTACTCCTGGTCCATACGCTGGCAGTGACACGTGCGTCAGAACATATCCTGACCCTGCCACGTTGCCGTACCCTCACCTGTGCCCTAAGCCTTGCCGTTCCCTAACCCTAACCCTAGCCCAGAACGGAAAAGCACCACAATCCCTACTCCTTACCCCCAAGCCGTAGCCTACTCCTGGTCCATACGCTGGCACTGACCTGTGCGTCAGCACGTAGCTTGACCTTCCAACATTACCGTACCCTCACCTGTGCCCTAAGCCTTGCCGTTCCCTAACACTAACCCTAGCCTGAAACGGAAACCCACCACCAGCCCTACACCTAAGCAAGAAGCCGTAGCCTACTCAAGGTCGGTACGCTGGCAGTGACCCGTGCGTCATCACGTAGCCTGACCCTCCCACGATTCCGTACCCTCACCAGTGCCCTAAGCTTTGCCTTTCCCTAACCCTAACCGTAGCCCGGAACAGAAACCCACCACCAGCCCTACACCTTAACCTACGCCGTAGCCTACTCCTGGCCCATATGCTGGCACTGACCCGTGCATCAGCACATAGCCTAACCCTCCCACGTTTCCGTACCCTCACCTGTGCCCTAAGCCTTGACTTTCCCTAACCCTAAACCTAGCCCGGAACAGAAACCCACCACCAGCCCTAAACCTTTCCCTACTGGGTAGCCTACTCCTCGTCCGTACGCTCGCACTGACCCTTGCGTCAGCATGTAGTTTAACACTCTCACGTTTCCGTACCCTCACCTGGGCCCTAAGCATTGCCGTTCCCTAACACTAAGCCTAGCCCAGAACGGAAACCCACCACCAGCCCTACACCTTACCCTACGCCTTAGCCTACTCATGGCCTGAACTCTGGCTGGCACTGACCCGTGCGTCAGCACGTAGCCTGACCTTCCCATATTCCCGTACCCTCACCTGTGCCCTAAGGCTTGCCGTTCACTAACCCTAACCCTAATACGGAACGGAAACACACCACCAGCCCTAAACCTAACACCCAAACCGTAGCCTACTCCTGGCCCGTACGCTGGCACTGACCTGTGCGTCAGCATGTAGCCTGACCCTCCCACGTTTCCGTACACTCACCTGTGCCCTAAGCCTTGCCGTTCCGTAATCCTAACCCTAGCTTGTAATGGAAACCCACCAGCAGCCCTACATCTAACCCCCAAGCTGTAGCCTACTCCAGGCCGGTACGCTGGCACTGACACGTGCGTCAGCACGTAGCCTGACCATCCCACGTTTCCGTACCCTCACCTGTGATCTAAGCTTTGCCGTTCCCTAACCCTAACCCTAGCCCGGAACAGAATCCCACCACCAGCTCTACACTCTACCCTACGCCGTAGCCTATTCCTGGCCCATACGCTGGCCATGACCCTTGTGTCAGCACGTAGCCTGACCCTCCCACGTTTCGTACCCTCACCTGTGCCCTAAGCCTTGACGTTCGCTAACCCTAACCCTAGCCCGGAACAGAAACACACCACCATCCCTATGACTTACCACCACGCCGTAGCCTACTCCTGGCCCATATGCTGGCACTGACCCGTGCGTCAGCACGTAGCCTGATACTCCCACGTTTCCATAACCTCACCTGTGCCCTAAGCCTTGCCATTCCCTTACCCTAACCCTAGCCCTGAACGGAAACCTACCAACAGCCCTAAAACTTACCCACTAGCCGTAGCCTACTCCTGGCCCGTACGCTGGCACTGACCCGTGCGTCAGCACGTAGCCTGACCCTCCCACGTTTCCGTACCATCACCTGTGCCCTAAGCCTTGCCGTTCCCTAACCCTAACCCTAGCCCAGAACGGAAACCCACCACCAGCCCTACACATTACCCTACGCCGTAGCCTACTCCTGGCCCGTACGCTGGCACTGACCCGTGCGTCAGCATGTAGCCTGACCCTCCCACATTTCCGTACCCTCACCTGTGCCCTAAGCTTTGCCGTTCCCTAACCCTAACCCTAGCCCGGAACGGAGACCCACCACCAGTCCTACACTCTATCCTACGCCGTAGCCTATTCCTGGCCTGTACGCTGGCACTGACCCGTGCGTCAGCACGTAGCCTGACCCTCCCACGTTTCCGTACCCTCACCTGTGCCCTAAGCATTGACGTTCGCTAACCCTAACCCTAGCCCGGAACAGAAACCCACCACCAGCCCTACACCTTACCACCACGCCGTAGCCTACTCCTGGCCCATATGCTGGCACTGACCCATGCGTCAGCACGTAGCCTGACCCTCCCACGTTTCCGTAACCTCAACTGTGCCCTAAGCCTTGCCGTTCCCTAACCCTAACCCTAGCCCGAAGCGAAAACCCACCACCAGCCCTACACCTTACCCTATGCCGTAGCCTACACCTGGCCCATAGGCGGGTAATGACCTGTGCTTCAGCACGTAACCTAACCCTCCCATGTTACCGTACCCTCACCTGTGCACTAAGCCTTGCCGTTCCCTAACCCTAACCCTAGCCCGGAACGGAAACTCACCACCAGCCCTAAACCTTACCCACAAGCAGTAGCCTACTCCTGGCCCGTACGCTGGCACTGACACGTGCGTCAGCACGTAGCCTGACCCTCCCACGTTTCCGTACCCTCACCTGTGCCCTAAGCATTGACGTTTGCTAACCCTAACCCTAGCCCGGAACAGAAACACACCACCAGCCCTACACCTTACCACCACACCGTAGCCTACTCCTGGCCCATATGCTGGCACTGACCCATACATCAGCACGTAGCCTGACCCTCCCACGTTTCCGTAACCTCACCTGTGCCCTAAGCCTTGCCGTTCCCTAACCCTAACCCTAGCCCGGAACGAAAACCCACCACCAGCCCTACACCTTACCCTATGCCGTAGCCTACACCTGGCCCATACGTGGGTAATGACCTGTGCTTCAGCACGTAGCCTAACGCTCCCATGTTACCGTACCCTCACTGGTGCCCTAAGCCTTGCCGTTCCCTCACCCTAACCCTAGCCAGGAACGGAAACCCACCAGCAGCCCTACACCTAACCCTACGTCATAGCCTACTCCTGGCCCGTACACTGGCACTGACCCGTGCGTCAGCACGTAGCCTGACCCTCCCACGTTTCCGTACCCTCACCTGTGCCCTAAGACTTGCCGTTCCCTAACCCTAAACCTAGCCCGGAACGGAAACCCACAACCAGCCCTACACCTTACCCCCAAGCCGTAGCCTACTCCTGGCCCGTACGCTGGAAATGACCCGTGCGTCAGCACGTAGCCTGACCCTCCCACGTTTGCGGAACCTCACCTGAGCCCTAAGCCTTGCCGTTCCCTAACCCTAACCCTAGCCCTGAACGGAAACCCACCACCAGCCCTACACCTTTCCCTACACTGTAGCCTATTCCTGGCTCGTACGCAGGCACTGACCCTTTCATCAGCACGTAGCCTGACACTCCCACGTTTCTGTAACCTCACCTGTGCCCTAAGCCTTGCCGTTCACTAACCCTAACCCTAGCCCAGAACAGAAAACCACCACCAGCCCTACACCTTACCCACAAGCCGTAGCCTACTCCTGGTCCATACGCTGGCAGTGACACGTGCGTCAGAACATATCCTGACCCTGCCACGTTGCCGTACCCTCAGCTGTGCCCTAAGCCTTGCCGTTCCCTAACCCTAACCCTAGCCCAGAACGGAAAAGCACCACAATCCCTACACCTTACCCCCAAGCCGTAGCCTACTCCTGGTCCATACACTGGCAATGACCTGTGCGTCAGCACGTAGCTTGACCTTCCAACATTACCGTACCCTCACCTGTGCCCTAAGCCTTGCCGTTCCCTAACACTAACCCTAGCCTGAAACGGAAACCCACCACCAGCCCTACACCTAAGCAACAAGCCGTAGCCTACTCAAGGTCGGTACGCTGGCAGTGACCCGTGCGTCATCACGTAGCCTGACCCTCCCACGATTCCGTACCCTCACCAGTGCCCTAAGCTTTGCCTTTCCCTAACCCTAACCGTAGCCCGGAACAGAAACCCACCACCAGCCCTACACCTTAACCTACGCCGTAGCCTACTCCTGGCCCATATGCTGGCACTGACCCGTGCATCAGCACATAGCCTAACCCTCCCACGTTTCCGTACCCTCACCTGTGCCCTAAGCCTTGACGTTCCCTAACCCTAAACCTAGCCCGGAACAGAAACCCACCACCAGCCCTAAACCTTTCCCTACTGGGTAGCCTACTCCTCGTCCGTACGCTCGCACTGACCCGTGCGTCAGCACGTAGCCTGACCCTCCCACGTTTCCGTACCCTCACCTGTGCCCTAAGCCTTGCCGTTCCCTAACCCTAACACTAACCCGGAACAGAAACCCACCACCAGCCCTAAACCTTTCCCTACTGGGTAGCCTAGTCCTCGCCCGTATGCTCGCACTGACCCTTGCGTCAGCATGTAGTTTAACACTCTCACGTTTCCGTACCCTCACCTGGGCCCTAAGCATTGCCGTTCCCTAACACTAAGCCTAGCCCAGAACGGAAACCCACCACCAGCCCTACACCTTACCCTACGCCTTAGCCTACTCATGGCCCGAACTCTGGCTGGCACTGACCCGTGCGTCAGCACGTAGCCTGACCTTCCCATATTCCCGTACCCTCACCTGTGCCCTAAGGCTTGCCGTTCACTAACCCTAACCCTAATACGGAACGGAAACACACCACCAGCCCTAAACCTAACGCCCAAACCGTAGCCTATTCCTGGCCCGTACGCTGGCACTGACCCGTGCGTCAGCATGTAGCCTGACCCTCCCACGTTTCCGTACCCTCACCTGTGCCCTAAGCCTTGCCCTTCCCTAATCCTAACCCTAGCTTGGAATGGAAACCCACCAGCAGCCCTACATCTAACCCCCAAGCTGTAGCCTACTCCAGGCCGGTACGCTGGCACTGACACGTGCGTCAGCACGTAGCCTGACCCTCCCACGTTTCCGTACCCTCACCTGTGCCCTAAGCTTTGCCGTTCCCTAACCCTAACCCTAGCCCGGAACAGAATCCCACCACCAGCTCTACACTCTACCCTACGCCGTAGCCTATTCCTGGCCCATACCCTGGCCATGACACTTGCGTCAGCACGTAGCCTGACCCTCCCACGTTTCGTACCCTCACCTGTGCCCTAAGCCTTGACGTTCGCTAACCCTAACCCTAGCCCGGAACAGAAACACACCACCAGCCCTATAACTTACCACCACGCCGTAGCCTACTCCTGGCCCATATGCTGGCACTGACCCGTGCGTCAGCACGTAGCCTGACCCTCCCACGTTTCCATAACCTCACCTGTGCCCTAAGCCTTGCCATTCCCTTACCCTAACCCTAGCCCGGAACGGAAACCCACCAACAGCCCTAAAACTTACCCACTAGCCGTAGCCTACTCCTGGCCCGTACGCTGGCACTGACCCGTGCGTCAGCACGTAGCCTGAACCTCCCACGTTTCCGTACCATCACCTGTGCCCTAAGCCTTGCCGTTCCCTAACCCTAACCCTAGCCCAGAACGGAAACCCACCACCAGCCCTACACCTTACCCTACGCCGTAGCCTACTCCTGGCCCGTACGCTGGCACTGACCCGTGCGTCAGCATGTAGCCTGACCCTCCCACATTTCCGTACCCTCACCTGTGCCATAAGCTTTGCCGTTCCCTAACCCTAACCATAGCCCGGAACGGAGACCCACCACCAGTCCTACACTCTATCCTACGCAGTAGCCTATTCCTGGCCTGTACGCTGGCACTGACCCGTGCGTCAGCACGTAGCCTGACCCTCCCACGTTTCCGTACCCTCACCTGTGCCCTAAGCATTGACGTTCGCTAACCCTAACCCTAGCCCGGAACAGAAACCCACCACCAGCCCTACACCTTACCACCACGCCGTAGCCTACTCCTGGCCCGTACGCTGGAAATGACCCGTGCGTCAGCACGTAGCCTGACCCTCCCACGTTTGCGGAACCTCACCTGAGCCCTAAGCCTTGCCGTTCCCTAACCCTAACCCTAGCCCTGAACGGAAACACACCACCAGCCCTGAACCTTTCCCTACACCGTAGTCTATTCCTGGCTCGTACGCAGGCACTGACACTTTCATCAGCACGTAGCCTGACACTCCCACGTTTCCGTACCCTCACCTGTGCCCGAAGCCTTGCCGTTCACTAACCCTAACCCTAGCCCAGAACAGAAACCCACCACAAGCCCTACATCTTACCCCCAAGCCGTAGCCTACTCCTGATCCATACGTTGGCACTGACCCGTGCGTCAGAATGTATCCTGTCCCTGCCACGTTGCCGTACCCTCACCTGTGCCCTAAGCCTTGCCGTTCCCTAACCCTAACCCTAGTCCGGAAGGGAAAAGCACCACAAGCCCTACAGCTTAACCCCAAGCCGTAGCCTACTCCTGGTCCATACGCTGGCACTGAACTGTGTGTCATCACGTAGCCTGACCTTCCAACATTACCGTACCCTCACCTGTGCCCTAAGCCTTGCTGTTCCCTAACACTAACCCTAGCCTGGAACGGAAACCCACCACCAGCCCTACACCTTATCCTACGCCGTAGCCTACTCCTGGCCCATATGCTGGCACTCACCCATGCGTCAGCACGTAGCCTAACCCTCCCAGGTTTCCGTACCCTCACCTGTGCCCTAAGCCTTGACGTTCCCTAACCCTAACCCTAGCCCGGAACAGAAACCCACCACCAGCCCTAAACCTTTCCCCACTGGTTAGCCTACTCCTTGCCCGTAAGCTCGCACTGACCCGTGCGTCAGCATGTAGTTTGACCCTCCCACGTTTCCGCACACTCACATGGGCCCTAAGCCTTGCCGTTACCTAACACTAACCCTAGCCCGGAACGGAAACACACCACCAGCCCTACACCTTACCGTACACCGTAGCCTACTCCTGGCCCGAACGCTGGCACTGAACCGTGCGTCAGCACGTAGCCTGAACCTCCCACGTTTCCGTACCCTCACCTATGCCCTAAGCCTTGCCGTTCCTTAACACTAACCCTAGCCCAGAACGGAAACCCACCACCAGCCCTACACCTTACCCTCCGCCGTCGCCTACTCCTGGCCCGTACACTGGTACTGACACGTGCGTCAGCACATAGCCTGACCTTCCCACATTTCCGTACCCACACCTGTGCCCTAAGGCTTGCCGTTCCCTAACCCTAACCCTAGTACGGAAGAGAAACACACCACCAGCCCTACAACTAACGCCCAAACCATAGCCTACTCCAGGCCCATACGCTGACACTGACCCATGCGTCAGCACGTAGCCTGACCCTCCCACGTTTCCGTACCCTCAACTGTGCCCTAAGCCTTGCCGTTCCCTAACACTAACCCTAGCCCGGACCGGAATCCCACCACCAGCCATACACCTTACCCTACCCCGTAGCCTACTCCTTCCCCATACACTGGCACTGACCCGTGCGTCAGCACGTAGCCTGACCCTCCCACGTTTCCGTACCATCACCTGTGCCCTAAGCCTTGCTGTTCCCTAACCCTAACCCTAGCCTGGAATGGAAACCCACCACCAGCCCTACATCTAACCCCCAAGCCGTAGCCTATTCCTGGCCGGTACGCTGGCACTGACACGTGCGTCAGCACGTAGCCTGACCCTCCCACGTTTCCGTACCCTCACCTGTGCCCTAAGCTTTGCCGTTCCCTAACCCTAACCCTAGCCCGGAACAGAATCCCAGCACCAGCCCTACACTCTACCGTACGCCGTAGCCTAATCCTGGCCCGTACGCTGGCACTGACCAGTGCGTCAGCACGTAGCCTGACCCTCCCACGTTTCCATACCCTCACCTGTGCCCTAAGCCTTGACGTTCACTAACCCTAACCCTATCCCGGAACAGAAACCCACCACCAGCCCTACAACTTACCACCACGCCGTAGCCTACAACTTGCCCATATGCTGGCAGTGACCCGTGCGTCAGCATGTACACTGACCACCCCCACGTTTCCATACCCTCACCTGGGCCCTAGAACTTGCCGTTCCCTAACCCTAACCCTAGCCCTGAACGTAAACCCACCACCAGCCCTACACATTACCCTACGCCGTAGCCTACTCCTGGCCCGAACGCTGGCATTGACACGTGTGTAAGCACATAGCCTGACCCTCTCACGTTTCTGTACCCTCACCTGTGCCCTAAGCCTTGCCGTTCCCTAACCCTAACCCTAGCCCGGAACGGAAACCCACCACCAGCCCTACACCTTACCCTACGCCGTAGCCTACTCCCGGTCCATACGGTGGCACTGACCCGTGAGTCAGCACGTAGCCTGACCTTCCCACATTTCCGTACCCTCACCTTTGCCCTAAGCCTTGCCATTCCCTACCCCTAACCCTAGTATGGAACGGAAACCCAACACCAGCCCTACAACTAACGCCCAAGCCATAGCGTAGTCCTGGCCCGTACGCTGGCACTGACACGTGCGGCAGCACGTAGCCTGACCCTCCCACATTTCCGTACCCTCACCTGTGCCCTAAGCCTTGCCGTTGCCTAACCCTAACCCTAGCCCGAAACGGAAACTCACCACCAGCCCTAAAACTTACCCCCAAGCCGTAGCCTACTCCTGGTCCGTACACTGGCACTGACCCGTGCATCAGTACGTAGCCTGACCCTCTCAACTTTCCGTACCCTCACCTGTGCCATAAGCCTTTCCGTTGCCTAACCCTAACCCTAGCCCGAAACGGAATCTCACCAACAGCCCTACACCTTACCCCCAAGCCGTAGCCTACTCCAGGTCCGTCCACTGGCACTGACCCGTGCGTCATCACGTAGCCTGAACCTCCCACGTTTCCGTACCCTCACCTGTGCCCTAAGACTTGACGTTCCCTAACCCTAACGCTAGCCCGGAACGGAAACCCACCACCAGCCCTAAACCTTTCCCTACGCCGTAGCCTACTCCTGGCCCGTACGCTGGCACTGACCCGTGCGTCAGCATGTAGACAGACACCCCCAAGTTTCCATACCCTCACCTGGGCCCTAAACCTTGCCGTTCCCTAACCCTAACCCTAGCCAGGAACGGAAACCCACCACCAGACCTACAACTAACTCACAAGCCATAGCCTAGTCCTGGCCCGTACACTGGCACTGACCCATGCGGCAGCACGTAGCCTGACCCTCCCATGTTTCCGTACCCTCACCTGTGCCCTAAGCCTTGCCGTTGCCTAACCCAAACCCTAGCCCGAAACGGAAACCCACCACCAGCCCTACAACTTACCCCCAAGCCGTAGCCTACTCCTGGTCCGTACACTGGCACTGACCCGTGCGTCAGCACGTAGCCTGACCCTCCCACCTTTCCGTACCCTCACCTGTGCCCTAAACCTTGCCTTTGCCTAACCGTAACCCTAGCCCGGAACGGAAACCCACCACCAGCCCTAGACCATTCCCTACGCCGTAGGCTACTCCTGGCCCGTACGCTGGCACTGACCCATGCGTCAGCACGTAGCCTGACACTCCCAAGTTTCCGTAACCTCACCTGTGCCCTAAGCCTTGCCGTTCCCTAACCCTAACCCTAGCCCTGAACAGAAAACCATCACCAGCTCTACACCTTACCCACAAGCCGTAGCCTACTCCTTGTCAATACGCTGGCAGTGACCCGTGCGTCAGAACCTAACTTGACCCTGCCAAGTTGCCGTACCCTCACCTGTGCCCTAAGCCTTGCCGTTCCCTAACACTAACCCTAGCCCAGAACAGAAAACCACCACAAGCCCTACACCTTACCCACAAGCCGTAGGCTACTCCTGGTCCATACGCTGGCACTGACCTGTGCGTCAGCACGTAGCTTGACCTTCCAACATTACCGTACCCTCACCTGTGCCCTAAGCCTTGCCGTTCCCTAACACTAACCCTAGCCTGGAACAGAAACACACCACCAGCCCTACACCTAACCAACAAGCCGTAGCCTACTCCTGGTCGGTACGCTGGCATTGACCCTTGCGTCATCACGTAGCCTGACCCTCCCACGATTCAGTACCCTCACCAGTGCCCTAAGCTTTGCCTTTCCCTAACCCTAACCGTAGCCCGGAACAGAAACCCACCACCAGCCCTACACCTTAACCTACGCCGTAGCCTACTCCTGGCCCATATGCTGGCACTGACCCGTGCGTCAGCACGTAGCCTAACCCTCCCACGTTTCCGTACCCTCACCTGTGCCCTAAGCCTTGCCGTTCCCTAAACCTAACCCTAGCCCGGAATGGAAACCCACCAACAGCCCTACACCTTACTCTATGCCGTAGCCTACACCTGGCCCGTACGCGGGTAATGACCTGTGCTTCAGCACGTAGCCTGACTGTCCCATGTTACCGTACCCTCACCTGTGTCCTAAGCCTTGCCATTCCCTTACCCTAACCCTAGCCTGGAATGGAAACCCGCCACCAGCCCTAAATCTTACCCACTAGCCGTAGCCTACTCCTGGCCCGTACACGCGTAATGACCTGTGCTTCAGCACGTAGCCTGACCCTCCCACGTTTCCGTACCATCACCTGTGCCCTAAGCCTTGCCGTTCCCTAGCCCTAACCATAGCCCAGAACGGAAACCCAACACCAGCCCTACACCTTACTTACGCCGTAGCCTACTCCTGGCCCGTACGCTGGCAGTGTCCCGTGCGTCAGCACGTAGCCTGACCCTCCCACGTTTCCGTACCCTCACCTGTGCCCTAAGCATTGACGTTTGCTAACCCTAACCCTAGCCCGGAACAGAAACCCACCACCAGCCCTAAACCTTACCACCACGCCGTAGCCTAATCCTGGCCCATAGGCTGGCACTGACCCATGCGTCAGCACGTAGCCTGACCCTCCCACGTTTCCGTAACCTCAACTGTGCCCTAAGCCTTGCCGTTCCCTAACCCTAACCGTAGCCCGAAGCGAAAACCCACCATGAGCCCTACACCTTACCCTATGCCGTAGCCTACACCTGGCCCATACGCGGGTAATGACCTGTGCTTCAGCACGTAGCCTAACCCTCCCAATGTTACCATACCCTCACCTGTGCCCTAAGCCTTGCCGTTCCCTAACACTAACCCTAGCCCGGAACGGAAACCCACCACCAGCCCTAAACCTTACCCACAAGCAGTAGCCTACTCCTGGCCCGTACGCTGGCACTGACATGTGCGTCAGCACGTAGCCTGACCCTCCCACGTTTCCGTACCCTCACCTGTGCCCTAAGCCTTGCCGTTCCCTAACCCTAACCGTAGCCCGGAACGAAAACCCACCACCAGCCTTACACCTTACCCTACACCGTAGCCTACTCCTGGCCCATACGCTGGCAGTGAACCGTATGTCAGCACGTAGCCTGAACCTCCCACGTTTCCGTACCCTCACCTGTGCCCTAAGCCTTGCCGTTCCCTAACCCTATCCCTAGCCCGGAATGGAAAACCACCACCAGCCCTACACCTTACCCCCAAGCTGTAGCCTACTCCTGGCCCGTACGCTGGAACTGACCCGTGCGTCAGCACGTAGCCTGACCCTCCCACGTTTGCGGAACCTCACCTGAGCCCTAAGCCTTGCCATTCCCTAACCCTAACCCTAGCCCGGAACGGAAACCCACCACCAGCCCTACACATTTCCCTACACCGTAGTCTATTCCTGGCTCGTACGCAGGCACTGACACATTCATCAGCACGTAGCCTGACACTCCCACGTTTCCGTACCCTCAGCTGTGCCCTAAGCCTTGCCGTTCCCTAACCCTAACCGTAGCCCGGAACGGAAACCCACCAACAGCCCTAAACCTTACCCCCAACTGTAGCCTACTCCTGGTCCATACGCTGGCACTGACCCGTGCGTCAGAACGTATCCTGAACCTGCCACGTTGCTGTACCCTCACCTGTGCCCTAAACCTTGCCATTCCCTAACCCTAACCCTAGCCTGGAACGGAAACCCACCACAAGCCCTACACCTTACCCCCAAGCCATAGCCTACTCGTGGTCCATACGCTGGCACTGACCTGTGCGTCAGCATGTAGCCAGACCTTCCCACGTCACCGTAACATCACCTGTGCCCTAAGCCTTGCCGTTCCCTAACCCTAACTCTAGTACGGGACAGAAACACACCACAAGCCCTACACCTAACCCACAAGCCATAGCCTACTCCTGGCCCGTACGCTGGCACTGACCCATGCGTCAGCATGTAGCCTGACCCTCCCACGTTTCTGTACCCTCACCTATGCCCTAAGCCTTGCTCTTCCCTAACACTAACCCTAGCCCGGAACGGAAAACCACCACCAGCCCTAGACCTTACCCTACGGCGTAGCCTACTCCTGGCCTGTACGCTGACACTGACACGTGCGTCAGCACGTAGCCTGACCCTCCCACGTTTCCGTACCCTCACCTGTACCCTAAGCTTTGCCGTTCCCTAACCCTAACCCTAGCCCGGAACGGAAATCCACCACCAGTCCTAAACCATTCCCTACGCCGTAGCCTACTCCTGGCCCGTATGCTGGCACTGACCCGTGCGTCAGCATGTAGACTGACACCCCACGTTTCCATAACCTCACCTGGGCCCTAAACTTTGCCGTTCCCTAACACTAACCCTAGCCCGGAATGGAAACCCACCACCAGCCCTAAAACTTACCCCCATGCCATAGCCTACTCCTGGCCCGTACACAGGCACTGACCCGTGCGTCAGCACGTAGCCTGACCCTCCCACTTTTCCGTACCCTCTGCTAAGCCCTAAGCCTTGGCCTTCCCTAACTCTAACCCAATCCCGGAACGGAATCCCACCACCAGCCCTACCCCTTACCCTACACCGTAGCCTACTCCTGGCCCGTACGCTGGCACTGACCCATGTGTCAGCACGTAGCCTGACCCTCCCAGGTTTCCGTACACTCATCTGTGCCCTAAGCCTTGCCGTTCCCTAACCCTAAACCTAGCCCGGAACGGAAACCCACCACCAGACCTAGACCTTACCCTACGGCGTAGACTACTCCTGGCCTGTACGCTGACAATGAACCATGCGTCAGCACGTAGCCTGACCCTCCCACGTTTCCGTACGCTCACCTCTGCCCTAAGCCTTGCCGTTCCCTTACCCGAACCCTAGCCCGGAACGGAAACCCACCACCAGCCTTACACCTTACCCTACGCCGTAGCCTACTTCTTGCCCGTACGCTGGCACTGACCCGTGGGTCAGCACGTAGCCTGACCCTCCCACGTTTCCGTACCCTCACCTGTGCCCTAAGCCTTGCCGTTCCCTAACACTAACCGTACCCTGGAACGAAAACCCATCACCAGCCCTACACCTTACCCTACGCCGTAGCCTACTCCTGGCCCGTACGCTGGCACTGACCCGTGCGTCAGCATGTACACTGACCCCCCCACGTTTCCATACCCTCACCTGGGCCCTAGAACTTGCCGTTCCCTAACCCTAAACCTAGCCCTGAACGTAAACCCACCACCAGCCCTACACATTACCCTACGCCGTAGCCTACTCCTGGCCCGAACGCTGGCATTGACACGTGTGTAAGCACGTAGCCTGACCCTCCCACGTTTCCGTACCCTCACCTGTGCCCTAAGCCTTGCCGTTCCCTAACCCTAACCCTAGCCCGGAACGGAAACCCACCACCAGCCCTACACCTTACCCTACGCCGTAGCCTACTCCCGGCCCATACGGTGGCACTGACCCGTGAGTCAGCACGTAGCCTGACCTTCCCACATTTCCGTACCCTCACCTTTGCCCTAAGCCTTGCCGTTCCCTAACCCTAACCCTAGTATGGAACGGAAACCCAACACCAGCCCTACAACTAACGCCCAAGCCGTAGCGTAGTCCTGGCCCGTACGCTGGCACTAACCCGTGCGGCAGCACGTAGCCTGACCCTCCCACATTTCCGTACCCTCACCTGTGCCCTAAGCCTTGCCGTTGCCTAACCCTAACCCTAGCCCGAAACGGAAACTCACCACCAGCCCTACACCTTACCCCCAAGCCGTAGCCTACTCCTGGTCCGTACACTGGCACTGACCCGTGCATCAGCACGTAGCCTGACCCTCTCACCTTTCCGTACCCTCACCTGTGCCATAAGCATTGCTGTTGCCTAACCCTAACCCTAGCCCGAAATGGAATCTCACCAACAGCCCTACAACTTACCCCCAAGCCGTAGCCTACTCCTGGTCCGTCCACTGGCACTGACCCGTGTGTCAGCACGTAGCCTGAACCTCCCACGTTTCCGTACCCTCACCTGTGCCCTAAGACTTGAAGTTCCCTAACCCTAATGCTAGCCCGGAACGGAAACCCACCACCAGACCTAAACCTTTCCCTACGCCGTAGCCTACTCCTGGCCCGTACGCTGGCACTGATCCATGCGTCAGCATGTAGACAGACACCCCCAAGTTTCCATACCCTCACCTGGGCCCTAAACCTTGCCGTTCCCTAACCCTAACCCTAGCCCGGAACGGAAACCCACCACCAGACCTACAACTAACGCACAAGCCATAGCCTAGTCCTGGCCCGTACGCTGGCACTGACCCATGCGGCAGCACGTAGCCTGACCCTCCCACGTTTCCGTACCCTCACCTGTGCCCTAAGCCTTGCCGTTGCCTAACCCTAACCCTAGCCCGAAACGGAAACCCACCACCAGCCCTACAACTTACCTCCAAGCCGTTGCCTACTCCTGGTCCGTACACTGGCACTGACACATGCGTCAGCACGTAGCCTGACTCTCCCACCTTTCCGTACCCTCACCTGTGCCCTAAACCTTGCCTTTCCCTAACCATAACCCTAGCCCGGAACGGAAACCCACGACCAGCCCCAGACCATGCCCTACGCCGTAGCCTACTCCTGGCCCATACGCTGGCACTGACCCATGCGTCAGCACGTAGCCTGACCCTCCCACGTTTCCGTACCCTCACCTGTGCCCTATGCCTTGCCTTTCCCTAACTCTAACCCTAGCACAGAACGGAAACCCACCTCCAGCCCTACACCTTACCCTATGCCGTAGCCTACACCTGGCCCGTACGTTGGCACTGACCCGTGTGTCAGCACGTAGACTGACCCGCCCACGTTTCCGTACCCTCACCTGTGCCCTAAGCCTTAACGTTCCCTTACCCTAACCCTAGCCCGGAACGGAAACCCACCACCAGCCCTACACCTTACCCCCAAGCTGTAGCCTACTCCTGGCCCGTATGCTGGCACTGACCCGTGCGTCAGCACGTAGCCTGACCCTCCCACGTTTCCGTACCCTCACCTGTGCCCTATGCCTTGCCGTTCCCTTACCCTAACCCTAGCACAGAACGGAAAACCACCTCCAGCCCTATACCTTACCCTACGCTGTAGCCTACTGCTAGCCCGTATGCTGACACTGACACATGCGTAAGCACGTAGCCTGACCCTCCCACGTTTCCGTACCCTCAACTGTGCTCTAAGCCTTGACGTTCCCTAACCATAACCCTAGCCCAGAAAGGAAAACCACCACCAGCCCTAGACCTTACCCTACGGCGTAGCCTACTCCTGGCCTGTACGCTGACACTGACACGTGCGTCAGCACGTAGCCTGACCCTCCCACGTTTCCGTACCCTCACCTGTGCCCTAAGCTTTGCCGTTCCCTAACCCTAACCCTAGCCCGGAACGGAAACCCACCACCAGCCCTAAACCTTTCCCTACGCCGTAGCCTACTCCTGGCCCGTACGCTGGCACTGACCCGTGCGTCAGCATGTAGACTGACACCCCACGTTTCCATACCCTCACCTGGGCCCTAAACCTTGCCGTTCCCTAACACTAACCCTAGCCCGGAATGGAAACCCACCACCAGCCCTAAAACTTACCCCCATGCCATAGCCTACTCCTGGCCCGTACACAGGCATTGACCCGTGCGTTAGCACGTAGCCTGACCCTCCCACTTTTCCGTACCCTCAGCTAAGCCCTAAGCCTTGGCCTTCCCTAACTCTAACCCAATCCTGGAACGGAATCCCACCACCAGCCCTACACCTTAATGTATGCCGTAGCCTATTCCTAGCCCGTACGCTGGCACTGACACGTGCGTCAGCACGTAGCCTGACCCTCCCACGTTTCCGTACCCTCACCTGTGCCCTAAGCCTTGCCGTTCCCTAACCCTAACCCTAGTCCGGAACAGAAACACACCACCAGCCCTACAGCTTACCCCCAAGCCATAGACTATTCCTGGCCTGTACGCTGGCACTGAACCGTGCGTAAGCATGTAGCCTGACCCTCCCATGTTTCCGTACCCTCACCTGTGCCCTAAGCCTTGCAGTTCCCTAACCCTAACCCTAGCGCGGAACGGAAACCCACCACCAGCCCTACACCTAAACCCAAAGCCGTAGCCTACGCCTAGCCGGTACGCTGGCACTGACCCATGCATCAGCACATAGCCTGACCCTCCCACGTTTCTGTACCCTCACCTGTGCCCTAAGCCTTGCCGTTCCCTTACCCTAATCCTAGCCAGGAACGGAAACCCACCACCAGCCCTACAACTTACCCCCAAGCCGTAGGCTACTCCTGGACCTTACGCTGGCACTGACCTGTGCGTCAGCACGTAGCCTGACCCTGCCACGTTTGTGGACACTCACATGTGCCCTAAGCCTTGCCATTCCCTAACCCTAACCCTAGCCCGGAACGGAAACCCACCACCATCCCTAAACCTTTCCCTATGCCGTAGCCTATTCCTGGCCCGTACGCAGGCACTGACCCTTTCATCAGCACGTAGCCTGACCCTCCCACGTTTCCGTACCCTCACCTGTGCCCTAAGCCTTGCCGTTCCCAAACCCTAACCCTAGCCCGGAACGGAAACCCACCACCAGCCCTACACCTTACCCCCAAGCCGTAGCCTACTCCTGGTCCATACGCTGGCACTGACCTGTGCGTCAGCATGTAGCCTGAACTCCCACATTACCGTAACCTCACCTGTGCCCTAAGCCTTGCCGTTCCCTAACTCTAACCCTAGTACGGAATGGAAACACACCACTAGCCCTAAAACTAACCCCCAAGCCGTAGCCTACTCCTGGCCGGTACAGTGGCACTGACACGTGCATCAGCATGTAGCCTGAACCTCCCACGTTTCCGTAACCTCACCTGAGCCCTACGCTTTGCCATTCCCTAACCCTAACTGTAGCCCGAAAGGGAAACAGCCCTACACATTACCCTACGCCGTAGCCTACTCCTGGCTGGTACGCTGGCACTGACACGTGCATCAGCATGAAGCCTGACCCTCCCACGTTTCCGTACCCTCACCTGTGCCCTAAGCCTTGCCGTACCCTAACCCTAACACTAGCCCTGAACGGAAAACCACCGTGAGCCCTAGACTTTACCCTACGCCGTAGCCTATTGCTGGCCTGTACGCTGGCACTGACCCATGCGTCAGCAGGTAGCCTGACACTCCCACGTTTCTGTACCCTCACCTGTGCCCTAAGCCTTGCCGTTCCGTAACCCTAACCCTAGCCCGGAACGGAAACCCACCAAAAGCCCTACACCTTACCCTACGCCGTAGCGTACTCCTGGCCCAAACGCTGGCACTGACCCATGTGTCAGCACGTAGCCTGACCCTCCCACGTTTCCGTACCCTCACCTGTTCCCTAAGCCTTGCCGTTCCCTAACCCTAACCCTAGCCCGAAACGGAAACCCACCACCAGCCCTATACCTTACCCTACGCCGTAGCCTACTCCTGTCCCATACGCTGGCACTGACCCGTGCGTCAGCACGTAGCCTGAACTTCCCACATTTCCGTACCCTCACCTGTTCCCTAAGCCTTGCTGTTCCCTAACCCTATCCCTAGTACGGAACGGAAACCCTCCACCAGCCCTGCACCTCACGCCCAAGCCATAGCCTAATCCTGGCCCGTACGCTGGCACTGACCCGTGCATCAGCACGTAGCCTGACCCTCCCACTTTTCCGTACCCTCTGCTAAGCCCTAAGCCTTGGCCTTCCCTAACTCTAACCCAATCCCGGAACGGAATCCCACCACCAGCCCTACCCCTTACCCTACACCGTAGCCTACTCATGGCCCGTACGCTGGCACTGACCCATGTGTCAGCACGTAGCCTGACCCTCCCAGGTTTCCGTGCCCTCATCTGTGCCCTAAGCCTTGCCGTTCCCTAACCCTAACCCTAGCCCGGAACGGAAAACCACCACCAGACCTAGACATTACCCTACGGCGTAGACTACTCCTGGCCTGTACGCTGACAATGAACCATGCGTCAGCACGTAGCCTGACCCTCCCACGTTTCCGTACGCTCACCTCTGCCCTAAGCCTTGCCGTTCCCTTACCCGAACCCTAGCCCGGAACGGAAACCCACCACCAGCCTTACACCTTACCCTACGCCGTAGCCTACTTCTTGCCCGTACGCTGGCACTGACCCGTGGGTCAGCACGTAGCCTGACCCTCCCACTTTTCCGTACCCTCAGCTAAGCCCTAAGCCTTGGCCTTCCCTAACTCTAACCCAATCCTGGAACGGAATCCCACCACCAGCCCTACACCTTAATGTATGCCGTAACCTATTCCTAGCCCGTACGCTGGCACTGACACGTGCGTCAGCACGTGGCCTGACCCTCCCACGCTTCCGTACCCTCACCTGTGCCCTAAGCCTTGCCGTTCCCTAACCCTAACCCTAGTCCGGAACAGAAACCCACCACCAGCCCTACAGCTTACCCCCAAGCCATAGACTATTCCTGGCCCGTACGCTGGCACTGAACCGTGCGTAAGCATGTAGCCTGACCCTCCCATGTTTCCGTACCCTCACCTGTGCCCTAAGCCTTGCAGTTCCCTAACCCTAACCCTAACGCGGAACGGAAACCCACCACCAGCCCTACACCTAACCCCAAAGCCGTAGCCTACGCCTAGCCGGTACGCTGGCACTGACCCATGCATCAGCACATAGCCTGACCCTCCCACGTTTCTGTACCCTCACCTGTGCCCTAAGCCTTGCCGTTCCCTTACCCTAATCCTAGCCAGGAACGGAAACCCACCACCAGCCCTACAACTTACCCCCAAGCCGTAGGCTACTCCTGGACCTTACGCTGGCACTGACCTGTGCGTCAGCACGTAGCCTGACCCTGCCACGTTTGTGGACACTCACATGTGCCCTAAGCCTTGCCATTCCCTAACCCTAACCCTAGCCCAGAACGGAAACCCACCACCAGCCCTACACCTTTCCCTATGCCGTAGCCTATTCCTGGCCCGTACGCAGGCACTGACCCTTTCATCAGCACGTAGCCTGACCCTCCCACGTTTCCGTACCCTCACCTGTGCCCTAAGCCTTGCCGTTCCCGAACCCTAACCCTAGCCCGGAACGGAAACCCACCACCAGCTCTACACCTTACCCCCAAGCCGTAGCCTACTCCTGGTCCATACGCTGGCACTGACCTGTGCGTCAGCATGTAACCTGAACTCCCACATTACCGTAACCTCACCTGTGCCCTAAGCCTTGCCGTTCCCTAACTCTAACCCTAGTACGGAATGGAAACACACCACTAGCCCTACAACTAACCCCCAAGCCGTAGCCTACTCCTGGCCGGTACGGTGGCACTGACACGTGCATCAGCATGTAGCCTGAATCTCCCACGTTTCCGTAACCTCACCTGTGCCCTACGCTTTGCCATTCCCTAACCCTAACTGTAGCCCGAAAGGGAAACAGCCCTACACATTACCCTACGCCATAGCCTACTACTGGCCGGTACGCTGGCACTGACACGTGCATCAGCATGAAGCCTGACCCTCCCACGTTTCCGTACCCTCACCTGTGCCCTAAGCCTTGCTGTACCCTAACCCTATCACTAGCCCGGAACGGAAAACCACCGCGAGCCCTTGACTTTACCCTACGCCGTAGCCTACTGCTGGCCTGTACGCTGGCACTGACCCATGCGTCAGCAGGTAGCCTGACACTCCCACGTTTCCGTACCCTCACCTGTGCTCTAAGCCTTGCCGTTCCGTAACCCTAACCCTAGCCCAGAACGGAAACCCACCAAAAGCCCTACACCTTACCCTACGCCGTAGCGTACTCCTGGCCCGAACGCTGGCACTGACCCATGCGTCAGCACGTAGCCTGACCCTCCCACGTTTCCGTACCCTCAGCTGTTCCCTAAGCCTTGCCGTTCCCTAACCCTAAACCTAGCCCGAAACGGAAACCCACCACCAGCCCTATACCTTACCTTACGCCGTAGCCTACTCCTGTCCCGTACGCTGGCACTGACCCGTGTGTCAGCACGTAGCCTGACCTTCCCACATTTCCGTACCCTCACCTGTTCCCTAAGCCTTGCTGTTCCCTAACCCTATCCCTAGTACGGAACGGAAACCCTCCACCAGCCCTGCACCTCACGCCCAAGCCATAGCCTAATCCTGGCCCGTACGCTGGCACTGACCCATGCGGCAGCACGTAGCCTGACCCTCCCACGTTTCCGTACCCTCACCTGTGCCCTAAGCCTTACCGTTCCCTAACCCTAACCCTAGCCCGGAATGGAAACCCCCCATCAGCCCTACACTTAACCCCGAAGCCTTAGCCTACTCCTGGCTGGTATGCTGGCACTGACACGTGCGTCAGCACGTAGCCTGACCCTCACACTTTTCCTTACCCTCACCTGTGCCCTAAGCCTTACCGTTCCCTAACACTAACCCTAGCCCAGAACAGAAACCCACCACCAGCCCTAAACTCTACCCTGCGCCGTAGCCTATTCCTGGCCCGTACGGTGGCACTGACCCATGCGTCAGCACGTAGCCTGACCCTCCCACGTTTCCGTACCCTCACCTGTGCCCTAAGCCTTGACGTTCCCTAACCCTAACCCTAGCCCGGAACAGAGACCCACCACCAGCCCTACACCTTACCACCACGCCGTAGCCTGCTCCTGGCCCATATGCTGGCACTGAGCCGTGTGTCAGCACGTAGCCTGACGATCCCACGATTCCATAACCTCACCTGTGCCCTAAGCCTTGCCATTCCCTAATCCTAATCCTAGCCCGCAACGGAAACCCACCCCCAGCCCTACACCTTACCCTATGCCGTAGCCTACACCTGGACTGTACGCGGGCACTGACCTGTGCTTCAGCATGTAGCCTGACCCTCCCATGTTACCGTACCCTCACCTCTGCCCTAAGCCTTGCCGTTCCCTAACTCTAACCCTAGCCCGGAACGGAAACCCACCACCAGCCCTAATCCTAACCCACAAGCCGTGGCTTACTCCTGGCCCGTACGCTGGCACTGACCGTGAGTCAGCACGTAGCCTGACCCTCCCACGTTTCCGTACCATCACCTGTGCCCTAAGCCTTGCCGTTCCCTAACCCTAACCCTAGCCCTGCACAGAAACCCACCACCAGCCCTGCACTTTACCCTACGCCGTAGCCTACTCCTGGCCCGAACGCTGGCACTGACCCGTGTGTCAGCACGTAGCCTGACCCTCCCACGTTTCCGTACCCTCACCTGTGCCCTAAGCCTTGCTGTTCCCTAACCATTACCCTAGCCCGGAACGGAAACCCACCACCAGCCCTAAACCTTACCCACAAGCCGTAGCCTACACCTGGCCCGTACACTGGCACTGACCCGTGCGTCAGCACGTAGCCTGACCCTCCCACTTTCCTGTACCCTTACCTGAGCCCTAAGACTTGCCGTTCCCTAACCCTAACCCTAGACCGGAACGGAATCCCACCACCAGCCCTACACCTTACCATATGCCGTAGACTACTCCTGGCCGGTACGCTGCCACTGAGCCGTGCATCAGCACGTAGCCTGACCCTCCCACGTTTCTGTACCCTCAGCTGTGCCCTAAGCCTTGCCGTTCCCTAACCCTAACCCTAGCCCGGAACGGAAACCCACCACCAGCCCTACACCTTACCCCCAACTGTAGCCTACTCCTGGTCCATACGCTGGCACTGACCCGTGCGTCAGAACGTATCCTGAACCTGCCACGTTGCTGTACCCTCACCTGTGCCCTAAACCTTGCCATTCCCTAACCCTAACCCTAGCCTGGAACGGAAACCCACCACAAGCCCTACACCTTACCCCCAAGCCATAGCCTACTCGTGGTCCATACGCTGGCACTTACCTGTGCGTCAGCATGTAGCCTGACCTTCCCACGTTACCGTAACATCACCTGTGCCCTAAGCCTTGCCGTTCCCTAACCCTAACTCTAGTACAGGACAGAAACACACCACAAGCCCTACACCTAACCCACAAGCCATAGCCTACTCCTGGCCCGTACGCTGGCACTGACCCATGCGTCAGCATGTAGCCTGACCCTCCCACGTTTCCGTACCCTCACCTATGCCCTAAGCCTTGCTCTTCCCTAACACTAACCCTAGCCCGGAACGGAAATCCACCACCAGCCCTAGACCTTACCCTACGGCGTAACCTACTCCTGGCCTGTACGCTGACACTGACACGTGCGTCAGCACGTAGCCTGACCCTCCCACGTTTCCGTACCCTCACCTGTACCCTAAGCTTTGCCGTTCCCTAACCCTAACCGTAGCCCGGAACGGAAAGCCACCACCAGTCCTAAACCTTTCCCTACGCCGTAGCCTACTCCTGGCCCGTATGCTGGCACTGACCCGTGCGTCAGCATGTAGACTGACACCCCACGTTTCCATAACCTCACCTGGGCCCTAGACCTTGCCGTTCCCTAACACTAACCCTAGCACGAAATGGAAACCCACCACCAGCCCTAAAACTTACCCCCATGCCATAGCCTAATCCTGGCCCGTACACAGGCACTGACCCGTGCGTCAGCACGTAGCCTGACCCTCCCACTTTTCCGTACCCTCTGCTAAGCCCTAAGCCTTGGCCTTCCCTAACTCTAACCCAATCCCGGAATGGAATCCCACCACAAGCCCTACACCTTACCCTACACCGTAGCCTACTCCTGGCCCGAACGCTGGCACTGACCCATGTGTCAGCACGTAGCCTGACCCTCCCAGGTTTCCGTACCCTCACCTGTGCCCTAAGCCTTGCCGTTCCCTAACCCTAACCCTAGCCCGGAAAGGAAACCCACCACCAGACCTAGACCTTACACTACGGCGTAGACTACTCCTGGCCTGTAAGCTGACAATGAACCATGCGTCACCACGTAGCCTGACCCTCCCACGTTTCCGTACCCTCACCTCTGCCCTAAGCCTTGCCGTTCCCTTACCCGAACCCTAGCCCGGAACGGAAACCCACCACCAGCCTTACACCTTACCCTACGCCGTAGCCTACTTCTTGCCCGTACGCTGGCACTGACCCGTGGGTCAGCACGTAGCCTGACCCTCCCACGTTTCCGTACCCTCACCTGTGCCCTAAGCCTTGCCGTTCCCTAAGACTAACCGTACTCTGGAACGAAAACCCATCACCAGCCCTACACCTTATCCTACGCCGTAGCCTACTCCTGGCCCGAACGCTGGCACTGACCCGTGTGTCAGCACGTAGCCTGACCCTCCCACGTTTCCGTACCCTCACCTGTGCCCTAAGCCTTGCTGTTCCCTAACCATAACCCTAGCCCGGAACGGAAACCCACCACCAGCCCTAAACCTTACCCACAAGCCGTAGCCTACACCTGGCCCGTACACTGGCACTGACCCGTGCGTCAGCACGTAGCCTGACCCTCCCACTTTCCTGTACCCTTACCTGAGCCCTAAGACTTGCCGTTCCCTAACCCTAACCCTAGACCGGAACGGAATCCCACCACCAGCCCTACACCTTACCATATGCCGTAGACTACTCCTGGCCGGTACGCTGCCACTGAGCCGTGCATCAGCACGTAGCCTGACCCTCCCACGTTTCTGTACCCTCAGCTGTGCTCTAAGCCTTGCCGTTCCCTAACCCTAACCCTAGCCCCGAACGGAAACCCACCACCAGCCCTACACCTTACCCCCAAGCCGTAGCCTACTCCTGGCCCGTACGCTGGCACTGACCCGTGCGTCAGCACGTAGCCTGACCCTCCCACGTTTCCGTACCCTCACCTGTGCCCTAAGCCTTGCTGTTCCCTAACACTAACCCTAGCCTGGAATGGAAACCCACCACCAGCCCTACACCTAACCACCAAACCGTAGCCTACTCCTGGCCGGTATGCTGGCACTGACACGTGCGTCATCACGTAGCCTGACCCTCCCTCGTTTCCGTACCCTCACGTGTGCCCTAAGCTTTGCCGTTCCCTATCCCTAACTGTAGCCTGGAACGGAAACCCACCAACAACCCTACACCTTACCCCCAACTGTAGCCTACTCCTGGTCCATACGCTGGCACTGACCCGTGCGTCAGAACGTATCCTGAACCTGCCACGTTGCTGTACCCTCACCTGTGCCCTAAACCTTGCCATTCCCTAACCCTAACCCTAGCCTGGAACGGAAACCCACCACAAGCCCTACACCTTACCCCCAAGCCATAGCCTACTCGTGGTCCATACGCTGGCACTGACCTGTGCGTCAGCATGTAGCCTGACCTTCCCACGTTACCGTAACATCACCTGTGCCCTAAGCCTTGCCGTTCCCTAACCCTAACTCTAGTACAGGACAGAAACACACCACAAGCCCTACACCTAACCCACAAGCCATAGCCTACTCCTGGCCCGTACGCTGGCACTGACCCATGCGTCAGCATGTAGCCTGACCCTCCCACGTTTCCGTACCCTCACCTATGCCCTAAGCCTTGCTCTTCCCTAACACTAACCCTAGCCCGGAACGGAAAACCACCACCAGCCCTAGACCTTACCCTACGGCATAACCTACTCCTGGCCTGTACGCTGACACTGACACGTGCGTCAGCACGTAGCCTGACCCTCCCACGTTTCCGTACCCTCACCTGTACCCTAAGCTTTGCCGTTCCCTAACCCTAACCCTAGCCCGGAACGGAAAGCCACCACCAGTCCTAAACCTTTCCCTACGCCGTAGCCTACTCCTGGCCCGTATGCTGGCACTGACCCGTGCGTCAGCATGTAGACTGACACCCCACGTTTCCATAACCTCACCTGGGCCCTAGACCTTGCCGTTCCCTAACACTAACCCTAGCCCGGAATGGAAACCCACCACCAGCCCTAAAACTTACCCCCATGCCATAGCCTAATCCTGGCCCGTACACAGGCACTGACCCGTGCGTCAGCACGTAGCCTGACCCTCCCACTTTTCCGTACCCTCTGCTAAGCCCTAAGCCTTGGCCTTCCCTAACTCTAACCCAATCCCGGAACGGAATCCCACCACAAGCCCTACACCTTACCCTACACCGTAGCCTACTCCTGGCCCGAACGCTGGCACTGACCCATGTGTCAGCACGTAGCCTGACCCTCCCAGGTTTCCGTACCCTCACCTCTGCCCTAAGCCTTGCCGTTCCCTTACCCGAACCCTAGCCCGGAACGGAAACCCACCACCAGCCTTACACCTTACCCTACGCCGTAGCCTACTTCTTGCCCGTACGCTGGCACTGACCCGTGGGTCAGCACGTAGCCTGACCCTCCCACGTTTCCGTACCCTCACCTGTGCCCTAAGCCTTGCCATTCCCTAAGACTAACCGTACCCTGGAACGAAAACCCATCACCAGCCCTACACCTTACCCTACGCCGTAGCCTACTCCTGGCCCATACGCTGGCACTGACCCGTGCGTCAGCATGTACACTGACCCCCCCACGTTTCCATACCCTCACCTGGGCCCTAAGCCTTGCCGTTCCCTAAGACTAACCCTAGCCCGGAACGGAAACCCACCACCAGCCTTACACCTTACCCTACGCCGTAGCCTACTCCTGGCCCGAACGCTGGCATTGACACGTGTGTAATCACGTAGCCTGACCCTCCCACGTTTCCGTACCCTCACCTGTGCCCTAAGCCTTGCCGTTCCCTAACCCTAACCCTAGCCCGGAACGGAAACCCACCACCAGCCCTACACCTTACCCTACGCCGTAGCCTACTCCCGGCCCATACGGTGGCACTGACCCGTGAGTCAGCACGTAGCCTGACCTTCCCACATTTCCGTACCCTCACCTTTGCCCTAAGCCTTGCCGTTCCCTAACCCTAACCCTAGTATGGAACGGAAACCCAACACCAGCCCTACAACTAACGCCCAAGCCGTAGCGTAGTCCTGGCCCGTACGCTGGCACTAACCCGTGCGGCAGCACGTAGCCTGACCCTCCCACATTTCCGTACCCTCACCTGTGCCCTAAGCCTTGCCGTTGCCTAACCCTAACCCTAGCCCGAAACGGGAACTCACCACCAGCCCTACACCTTACCCCCAAGCCGTAGCCTACTCCTGGTCCGTACACTGGCACTGACCCGTGCATCAGCACGTAGCCTGACCCTCTCACCTTTCCGTACCCTCACCTGTGCCATAAGCATTGCTGTTGCCTAACCCTAACCCTAGCCCGAAATGGAATCTCACCAACAGCCCTACAACTTACCCCCAAGCCGTAGCCTACTCCTGGTCCGTCCACTGGCACTGACCCGTGTGTCAGCACGTAGCCTGAACCTCCCACGTTTCCGTACCCTCACCTGTGCCCTAAGACTTGAAGTTCCCTAACCCTAATGCTAGCCCGGAACGGAAACCCACCACCAGACCTAAACCTTTCCCTACGCCGTAGCCTACTCCTGGCCCGTACGCTGGCACTGATCCATGCGTCAGCATGTAGACAGACACCCCCAAGTTTCCATACCCTCACCTGGGCCCTAAACCTTGCCGTTCCCTAACCCTAACCCTAGCCCGGAACGGAAACCCACCACCAGACCTACAACTAACGCACAAGCCATAGCCTAGTCCTGGCCCGTACGCTGGCACTGACCCATGCGGCAGCACGTAGCCTGACCCTCCCACGTTTCCGTACCCTCACCTGTGCCCTAAGCCTTGCCGTTGCCTAACCCTAACCCTAGCCCGAAACGGAAACCCACCACCAGCCCTACAACTTACCTCCAAGCCGTTGCCTACTCCTGGTCCGTACACTGGCACTGACACATGCGTCAGCACGTAGCCTGACTCTCCCACCTTTCCGTACCCTCACCTGTGCCCTAAACCTTGCCTTTCCCTAACCATAACCCTAGCCCGGAACGGAAACCCACGACCAGCCCCAGACCATGCCCTACGCCGTAGCCTACTCCTGGCCCATACGCTGGCACTGACCCATGCGTCAGCACGTAGCCTGACCCTCCCACGTTTCCGTACCCTCACCTGTGCCCTATGCCTTGCCTTTCCCTAACTCTAACCCTAGCACAGAACGGAAACCCACCTCCAGCCCTACACCTTACCCTATGCCGTAGCCTACACCTGGCCCGTACGTTGGCACTGACCCGTGTGTCAGCACGTAGACTGACCCGCCCACGTTTCCGTACCCTCACCTGTGCCCTAAGCCTTAACGTTCCCTTACCCTAACCCTAGCCCGGAACGGAAACCCACCACCAGCCCTACACCTTACCCCCAAGCTGTAGCCTACTCCTGGCCCGTATGCTGGCACTGACCCGTGCGTCAGCACGTAGCCTGACCCTCCCACGTTTCCGTACCCTCACCTGTGCCCTATGCCTTGCCGTTCCCTTACCCTAACCCTAGCACAGAACGGAAAACCACCTCCAGCCCTATACCTTACCCTACGCTGTAGCCTACTGCTAGCCCGTATGCTGACACTGACACATGCGTAAGCACGTAGCCTGACCCTCCCACGTTTCCGTACCCTCAACTGTGCTCTAAGCCTTGACGTTCCCTAACCATAACCCTAGCCCAGAAAGGAAAACCACCACCAGCCCTAGACCTTACCCTACGGCGTAGCCTACTCCTGGCCTGTACGCTGACACTGACACGTGCGTCAGCACGTAGCCTGACCCTCCCACGTTTCCGTACCCTCACCTGTGCCCTAAGCTTTGCCGTTCCCTAACCCTAACCCTAGCCCGGAACGGAAACCCACCACCAGCCCTAAACCTTTCCCTACGCCGTAGCCTACTCCTGGCCCGTACGCTGGCACTGACCCGTGCGTCAGCATGTAGACTGACACCCCACGTTTCCATACCCTCACCTGGGCCCTAAACCTTGCCGTTCCCTAACACTAACCCTAGCCCGGAATGGAAACCCACCACCAGCCCTAAAACTTACCCCCATGCCATAGCCTACTCCTGGCCCGTACACAGGCATTGACCCGTGCGTTAGCACGTAGCCTGACCCTCCCACTTTTCCGTACCCTCAGCTAAGCCCTAAGCCTTGGCCTTCCCTAACTCTAACCCAATCCTGGAACGGAATCCCACCACCAGCCCTACACCTTAATGTATGCCGTAGCCTATTCCTAGCCCGTACGCTGGCACTGACACGTGCGTCAGCACGTAGCCTGACCCTCCCACGTTTCCGTACCCTCACCTGTGCCCTAAGCCTTGCCGTTCCCTAACCCTAACCCTAGTCCGGAACAGAAACACACCACCAGCCCTACAGCTTACCCCCAAGCCATAGACTATTCCTGGCCCGTACGCTGGCACTGAACCGTGCGTAAGCATGTAGCCTGACCCTCCCATGTTTCCGTACCCTCACCTGTGCCCTAAGCCTTGCAGTTCCCTAACCCTAACCCTAGCGCGGAACGGAAACCCACCACCAGCCCTACACCTAAACCCAAAGCCGTAGCCTACGCCTAGCCGGTACGCTGGCACTGACCCATGCATCAGCACATAGCCTGACCCTCCCACGTTTCTGTACCCTCACCTGTGCCCTAAGCCTTGCCGTTCCCTTACCCTAATCCTAGCCAGGAACGGAAACCCACCACCAGCCCTACAACTTACCCCCAAGCCGTAGGCTACTCCTGGACCTTACGCTGGCACTGACCTGTGCGTCAGCACGTAGCCTGACCCTGCCACGTTTGTGGACACTCACATGTGCCCTAAGCCTTGCCATTCCCTAACCCTAACCCTAGCCCGGAACGGAAACCCACCACCAGCCCTAAACCTTTCCCTATGCCGTAGCCTATTCCTGGCCCGTACGCAGGCACTGACCCTTTCATCAGCACGTAGCCTGACCCTCCCACGTTTCCGTACCCTCACCTGTGCCCTAAGCCTTGCCGTTCCCAAACCCTAACCCTAGCCCGGAACGGAAACCCACCACCAGCCCTACACCTTACCCCCAAGCCGTAGCCTACTCCTGGTCCATACGCTGGCACTGACCTGTGCGTCAGCATGTAGCCTGAACTCCCACATTACCGTAACCTCACCTGTGCCCTAAGCCTTGCCGTTCCCTAACTCTAACCCTAGTACGGAATGGAAACACACCACTAGCCCTAAAACTAACCCCCAAGCCGTAGCCTACTCCTGGCCGGTACAGTGGCACTGACACGTGCATCAGCATGTAGCCTGAACCTCCCACGTTTCCGTAACCTCACCTGTGCCCTACGCTTTGCCATTCCCTAACCCTAACTGTAGCCCGAAAGGGAAACAGCCCTACACATTACCCTACGCCGTAGCCTACTCCTGGCTGGTACGCTGGCACTGACACGTGCATCAGCATGAAGCCTGACCCTCCCACGTTTCCGTACCCTCACCTGTGCCCTAAGCCTTGCCGTACCCTAACCCTAACACTAGCCCTGAACGGAAAACCACCGTGAGCCCTAGACTTTACCCTACGCCGTAGCCTATTGCTGGCCTGTACGCTGGCACTGACCCATGCGTCAGCAGGTAGCCTGACACTCCCACGTTTCTGTACCCTCACCTGTGCCCTAAGCCTTGCCGTTCCGTAACCCTAACCCTAGCCCGGAACGGAAACCCACCAAAAGCCCTACACCTTACCCTACGCCGTAGCGTACTCCTGGCCCGAACGCTGGCACTGACCCATGCGTCAGCACGTAGCCTGACCCTCCCACGTTTCCGTACCCTCACCTGTTCCCTAAGCCTTGCCGTTCCCTAACCCTAACCCTAGCCCGAAACGGAAACCCACCACCAGCCCTATACCTTACCCTACGCCGTAGCCTACTCCTGTCCCGTATGCTGGCACTGATCCGTGCGTCAGCACGTAGCCTGAACTTCCCACATTTCCGTACCCTCACCTGTTCCCTAAGCCTTGCTGTTCCCTAACCCTATCCCTAGTACGGAACGGAAACCCTCCACCAGCCCTGCACCTCACGCCCAAGCCATAGCCTAATCCTGGCCCGTACGCTGGCACTGACCCGTGCATCAGCACGTAGCCTGACCCTCCCACTTTTCCGTACCCTCTGCTAAGCCCTAAGCCTTGGCCTTCCCTAACTCTAACCCAATCCCGGAACGGAATCCCACCACAAGCCCTACCCCTTACCCTACACCGTAGCCTACTCATGGCCCGTACGCTGGCACTGACCCATGTGTCAGCACGTAGCCTGACCCTCCCAGGTTTCCGTGCCCTCATCTGTGCCCTAAGCCTTGCCGTTCCCTAACCCTAACCCTAGCCCGGAACGGAAAACCACCACCAGACCTAGACATTACCCTACGGCGTAGACTACTCCTGGCCTGTACGCTGACAATGAACCATGCGTCAGCACGTAGCCTGACCCTCCCACGTTTCCGTACGCTCACCTCTGCCCTAAGCCTTGCCGTTCCCTTACCCGAACCCTAGCCCGGAACGGAAACCCACCACCAGCCTTACACCTTACCCTACGCCGTAGCCTACTTCTTGCCCGTACGCTGGCACTGACCCGTGGGTCAGCACGTAGCCTGACCCTCCCACTTTTCCGTACCCTCAGCTAAGCCCTAAGCCTTGGCCTTCCCTAACTCTAACCCAATCCTGGAACGGAATCCCACCACCAGCCCTACACCTTAATGTATGCCGTAGCCTATTCCTAGCCCGTACGCTGGCACTGACACGTGCGTCAGCACGTGGCCTGACCCTCCCACGCTTCCGTACCCTCACCTGTGCCCTAAGCCTTGCCGTTCCCTAACCCTAACCCTAGTCCGGAACAGAAACCCACCACCAGCCCTACAGCTTACCCCCAAGCCATAGACTATTCCTGGCCCGTACGCTGGCACTGAACCGTGCGTAAGCATGTAGCCTGACCCTCCCATGTTTCCGTACCCTCACCTGTGCCCTAAGCCTTGCAGTTCCCTAACCCTAACCCTAACGCGGAACGGAAACCCACCACCAGCCCTACACCTAACCCCAAAGCCGTAGCCTACGCCTAGCCGGTACGCTGGCACTGACCCATGCATCAGCACATAGCCTGACCCTCCCACGTTTCTGTACCCTCACCTGTGCCCTAAGCCTTGCCGTTCCCTTACCCTAATCCTAGCCAGGAACGGAAACCCACCACCAGCCCTACAACTTACCCCCAAGCCGTAGGCTACTCCTGGACCTTACGCTGGCACTGACCTGTGCGTCAGCACGTAGCCTGACCCTGCCACGTTTGTGGACACTCACATGTGCCCTAAGCCTTGCCATTCCCTAACCCTAACCCTAGCCCAGAACGGAAACCCACCACCAGCCCTACACCTTTCCCTATGCCGTAGCCTATTCCTGGCCCGTACGCAGGCACTGACCCTTTCATCAGCACGTAGCCTGACCCTCCCACGTTTCCGTACCCTCACCTGTGCCCTAAGCCTTGCCGTTCCCGAACCCTAACCCTAGCCCGGAACGGAAACCCACCACCAGCTCTACACCTTACCCCCAAGCCGTAGCCTACTCCTGGTCCATACGCTGGCACTGACCTGTGCGTCAGCATGTAACCTGAACTCCCACATTACCGTAACCTCACCTGTGCCCTAAGCCTTGCCGTTCCCTAACTCTAACCCTAGTACGGAATGGAAACACACCACTAGCCCTACAACTAACCCCCAAGCCGTAGCCTACTCCTGGCCGGTACGGTGGCACTGACACGTGCATCAGCATGTAGCCTGAATCTCCCACGTTTCCGTAACCTCACCTGTGCCCTACGCTTTGCCATTCCCTAACCCTAACTGTAGCCCGAAAGGGAAACAGCCCTACACATTACCCTACGCCATAGCCTACTACTGGCCGGTACGCTGGCACTGACACGTGCATCAGCATGAAGCCTGACCCTCCCACGTTTCCGTACCCTCACCTGTGCCCTAAGCCTTGCCGTACCCTAACCCTATCACTAGCCCGGAACGGAAAACCACCGCGAGCCCTTGACTTTACCCTACGCCGTAGCCTACTGCTGGCCTGTACGCTGGCACTGACCCATGCGTCAGCAGGTAGCCTGACACTCCCACGTTTCCGTACCCTCACCTGTGCTCTAAGCCTTGCCGTTCCGTAACCCTAACCCTAGCCCAGAACGGAAACCCACCAAAAGCCCTACACCTTACCCTACGCCGTAGCGTACTCCTGGCCCGAACGCTGGCACTGACCCATGCGTCAGCACGTAGCCTGACCCTCCCACGTTTCCGTACCCTCAGCTGTTCCCTAAGCCTTGCCGTTCCCTAACCCTAACCCTAGCCCGAAACGGAAACCCACCACCAGCCCTATACCTTACCTTACGCCGTAGCCTACTCCTGTCCCGTACGCTGGCACTGACCCGTGTGTCAGCACGTAGCCTGACCTTCCCACATTTCCGTACCCTCACCTGTTCCCTAAGCCTTGCTGTTCCCTAACCCTATCCCTAGTACGGAACGGAAACCCTCCACCAGCCCTGCACCTCACGCCCAAGCCATAGCCTAATCCTGGCCCGTACGCTGGCACTGACCCATGCGGCAGCACGTAGCCTGACCCTCCCACGTTTCCGTACCCTCACCTGTGCCCTAAGCCTTACCGTTCCCTAACCCTAACCCTAGCCCGGAATGGAAACCCCCCATCAGACCTACACTTAACCCCGAAGCCTTAGCCTACTCCTGGCTGGTATGCTGGCACTGACACGTGCGTCAGCACGTAGCCTGACCCTCACACTTTTCCTTACCCTCACCTGTGCCCTAAGCCTTACCGTTCCCTAACACTAACCCTAGCCCAGAACAGAAACCCACCACCAGCCCTAAACTCTACCCTGCGCCGTAGCCTATTCCTGGCCCGTACGGTGGCACTGACCCATGCGTCAGCACGTAGCCTGACCCTCCCACGTTTCCGTACCCTCACCTGTGCCCTAAGCCTTGACGTTCCCTAACCCTAACCCTAGCCCGGAACAGAGACCCACCACCAGCCCTACACCTTACCACCACGCCGTAGCCTGCTCCTGGCCCATATGCTGGCACTGAGCCGTGTGTCAGCACGTAGCCTGACGATCCCACGATTCCATAACCTCACCTGTGCCCTAAGCCTTGCCATTCCCTAATCCTAATCCTAGCCCGCAACGGAAACCCACCCCCAGCCCTACACCTTACCCTATGCCGTAGCCTACACCTGGACTGTACGCGGGCACTGACCTGTGCTTCAGCATGTAGCCTGACCCTCCCATGTTACCATACCCTCACCTCTGCCCTAAGCCTTGCCGTTCCCTAACTCTAACCCTAGCCCGGAACGGAAACCCACCACCAGCCCTAATCCTAACCCACAAGCCGTGGCTTACTCCTGGCCCGTACGCTGGCACTGACCGTGAGTCAGCACGTAGCCTGACCCTCCCACGTTTCCGTACCATCACCTGTGCCCTAAGCCTTGCCGTTCCCTAACCCTAACCCTAGCCCTGCACAGAAACCCACCACCAGCCCTGCACTTTACCCTACGCCGTAGCCTACTCCTGGCCCGAACGCTGGCACTGACCCGTGTGTCAGCACGTAGCCTGACCCTCCCACGTTTCCGTACCCTCACCTGTGCCCTAAGCCTTGCTGTTCCCTAACCATAACCCTAGCCCGGAACGGAAACCCACCACCAGCCCTAAACCTTACCCACAAGCCGTAGCCTACACCTGGCCCGTACACTGGCACTGACCCGTGCGTCAGCACGTAGCCTGACCCTCCCACTTTCCTGTACCCTTACCTGAGCCCTAAGACTTGCCGTTCCCTAACCCTAACCCTAGACCGGAACGGAATCCCACCACCAGCCCTACACCTTACCATATGCCGTAGACTACTCCTGGCCGGTACGCTGCCACTGAGCCGTGCATCAGCACGTAGCCTGACCCTCCCACGTTTCTGTACCCTCAGCTGTGCCCTAAGCCTTGCCGTTCCCTAACCCTAACCCTAGCCCGGAACGGAAACCCACCACCAGCCCTACACCTTACCCCCAACTGTAGCCTACTCCTGGTCCATACGCTGGCACTGACCCGTGCGTCAGAACGTATCCTGAACCTGCCACGTTGCTGTACCCTCACCTGTGCCCTAAACCTTGCCATTCCCTAACCCTAACCCTAGCCTGGAACGGAAACCCACCACAAGCCCTACACCTTACCCCCAAGCCATAGCCTACTCGTGGTCCATACGCTGGCACTTACCTGTGCGTCAGCATGTAGCCTGACCTTCCCACGTTACCGTAACATCACCTGTGCCCTAAGCCTTGCCGTTCCCTAACCCTAACTCTAGTACAGGACAGAAACACACCACAAGCACTACACCTAACCCACAAGCCATAGCCTACTCCTGGCCCGTACGCTGGCACTGACCCATGCGTCAGCATGTAGCCTGACCCTCCCACGTTTCCGTACCCTCACCTATGCCCTAAGCCTTGCTCTTCCCTAACACTAACCCTAGCCCGGAACGGAAATCCACCACCAGCCCTAGACCTTACCCTACGGCGTAACCTACTCCTGGCCTGTACGCTGACACTGACACGTGCGTCAGCACGTAGCCTGACCCTCCCACGTTTCCGTACCCTCACCTGTACCCTAAGCTTTGCCGTTCCCTAACCCTAACCGTAGCCCGGAACGGAAAGCCACCACCAGTCCTAAACCTTTCCCTACGCCGTAGCCTACTCCTGGCCCGTATGCTGGCACTGACCCGTGCGTCA
The DNA here is from genome assembly GCF_964341445.2 of Mesoplodon mirus. Taxonomy (NCBI): domain Eukaryota; kingdom Metazoa; phylum Chordata; class Mammalia; order Artiodactyla; family Ziphiidae; genus Mesoplodon; species Mesoplodon mirus. The sequence goes on along the minus strand of NC_138987.1, from coordinate 108,654,762 downwards.
GCATGTAGACTGACACCCCACGTTTCCATAACCTCACCTGGGCCCTAGACCTTGCCGTTCCCTAACACTAACCCTAGCCCGAAATGGAAACCCACCACCAGCCCTAAAACTTACCCCCATGCCATAGCCTAATCCTGGCCCGTACACAGGCACTGACCCGTGCGTCAGCACGTAGCCTGACCCTCCCACTTTTCCGTACCCTCTGCTAAGCCCTAAGCCTTGGCCTTCCCTAACTCTAACCCAATCCCGGAATGGAATCCCACCACAAGCCCTACACCTTACCCTACACCGTAGCCTACTCCTGGCCCGAACGCTGGCACTGACCCATGTGTCAGCACGTAGCCTGACCCTCCCAGGTTTCCGTACCCTCACCTGTGCCCTAAGCCTTGCCGTTCCCTAACCCTAACCCTAGCCCGGAAAGGAAACCCACCACCAGACCTAGACCTTACCCTACGGCGTAGACTACTCCTGGCCTGTAAGCTGACAATGAACCATGCGTCACCACGTAGCCTGACCCTCCCACGTTTCCGTACCCTCACCTCTGCCCTAAGCCTTGCCGTTCCCTTACCCGAACCCTAGCCCGGAACGGAAACCCACCACCAGCCTTACACCTTACCCTACGCCGTAGCCTACTTCTTGCCCGTACGCTGGCACTGACCCGTGGGTCAGCACGTAGCCTGACCCTCCCACGTTTCTGTACCCTCACCTGTGCCCTAAGCCTTGCCGTTCCCTAAGACTAACCGTACTCTGGAACGAAAACCCATCACCAGCCCTACACCTTATCCTACGCCGTAGCCTACTCCTGGCCCGAACGCTGGCACTGACCCGTGTGTCAGCACGTAGCCTGACCCTCCCACGTTTCCGTACCCTCACCTGTGCCCTAAGCCTTGCTGTTCCCTAACCATAACCCTAGCCCGGAACGGAAACCCACCACCAGCCCTAAACCTTACCCACAAGCCGTAGCCTACACCTGGCCCGTACACTGGCACTGACCCGTGTGTCAGCACGTAGCCTGACCCTCCCACTTTCCTGTACCCTTACCTGAGCCCTAAGACTTGCCGTTCCCTAACCCTAACCCTAGACCGGAACGGAATCCCACCACCAGCCCTACACCTTACCATATGCCGTAGACTACTCCTGGCCGGTACGCTGCCACTGAGCCGTGCATCAGCACGTAGCCTGACCCTCCCACGTTTCTGTACCCTCAGCTGTGCTCTAAGCCTTGCCGTTCCCTAACCCTAACCCTAGCCCCGAACGGAAACCCACCACCAGCCCTACACCTTACCCCCAAGCCGTAGCCTACTCCTGGCCCGTACGCTGGCACTGACCCGTGCGTCAGCACGTAGCCTGACCCTCCCACGTTTCCGTACCCTCACCTGTGCCCTAAGCCTTGCTGTTCCCTAACACTAACCCTAGCCTGGAATGGAAACCCACCACCAGCCCTACACCTAACCACCAAACCGTAGCCTACTCCTGGCCGGTATGCTGGCACTGACACGTGCGTCATCACGTAGCCTGACCCTCCCTCGTTTCCGTACCCTCACGTGTGCCCTAAGCTTTGCCGTTCCCTAACCCTAACTGTAGCCTGGAACGGAAACCCACCAACAACCCTACACCTTACCCCCAACTGTAGCCTACTCCTGGTCCATACGCTGGCACTGACCCGTGCGTCAGAACGTATCCTGAACCTGCCACGTTGCTGTACCCTCACCTGTGCCCTAAACCTTGCCATTCCCTAACCCTAACCCTAGCCTGGAACGGAAACCCACCACAAGCCCTACACCTTACCCCCAAGCCATAGCCTACTCGTGGTCCATACGCTGGCACTGACCTGTGCGTCAGCATGTAGCCTGACCTTCCCATGTTACCGTAACATCACCTGTGCCCTAAGCCTTGCCGTTCCCTAACCCTAACTCTAGTACAGGACAGAAACACACCACAAGCCCTACACCTAACCCACAAGCCATAGCCTACTCCTGGCCCGTACGCTGGCACTGACCCATGCGTCAGCATGTAGCCTGACCCTCCCACGTTTCCGTACCCTCACCTATGCCCTAAGCCTTGCTCTTCCCTAACACTAACCCTAGCCCGGAACGGAAATCCACCACCAGCCCTAGACCTTACCCTACGGCGTAACCTACTCCTGGCCTGTACGCTGACACTGACACGTGCGTCAGCACGTAGCCTGACCCTCCCACGTTTCCGTACCCTCACCTGTACCCTAAGCTTTGCCGTTCCCTAACCCTAACCCTAGCCCGGAACGGAAAGCCACCACCAGTCCTAAACCTTTCCCTACGCCGTAGCCTACTCCTGGCCCGTATGCTGGCACTGACCCGTGCGTCAGCATGTAGACTGACACCCCACGTTTCCATAACCTCACCTGGGCCCTAGACCTTGCCGTTCCCTAACACTAACCCTAGCCCGGAATGGAAACCCACCACCAGCCCTAAAACTTACCCCCATGCCATAGCCTAATCCTGGCCCGTACACAGGCACTGACCCGTGCGTCAGCACGTAGCCTGACCCTCCCACTTTTCCGTACCCTCTGCTAAGCCCTAAGCCTTGGCCTTCCCTAACTCTAACCCAATCCCGGAACGGAATCCCACCACAAGCCCTACACCTTACCCTACACCGTAGCCTACTCCTGGCCCGAACGCTGGCACTGACCCATGTGTCAGCACGTAGCCTGACCCTCCCAGGTTTCCGTACCCTCACCTCTGCCCTAAGCCTTGCCGTTCCCTTACCCGAACCCTAGCCCGGAACGGAAACCCACCACCAGCCTTACACCTTACCCTACGCCGTAGCCTACTTCTTGCCCGTACGCTGGCACTGACCCGTGGGTCAGCACGTAGCCTGACCCTCCCACGTTTCCGTACCCTCACCTGTGCCCTAAGCCTTGCCATTCCCTAAGACTAACCGTACCCTGGAACGAAAACCCATCACCAGCCCTACACCTTACCCTACGCCGTAGCCTACTCCTGGCCCATACGCTGGCACTGACCCGTGCGTCAGCATGTACACTGACCCCCCCACGTTTCCATACCCTCACCTGGGCCCTAAGCCTTGCCGTTCCCTAAGACTAACCCTAGCCCGGAACGGAAACCCACCACCAGCCTTACACCTTACCCTACGCCGTAGCCTACTCCTGGCCCGAACGCTGGCATTGACACGTGTGTAATCACGTAGCCTGACCCTCCCACGTTTCCGTACCCTCACCTGTGCCCTAAGCCTTGCCGTTCCCTAACCCTAACCCTAGCCCGGAACGGAAACCCACCACCAGCCCTACACCTTACCCTACGCCGTAGCCTACTCCCGGCCCATACGGTGGCACTGACCCGTGAGTCAGCACGTAGCCTGACCTTCCCACATTTCCGTACCCTCACCTTTGCCCTAAGCCTTGCCGTTCCCTAACCCTAACCCTAGTATGGAACGGAAACACAACACCAGCCCTACAACTAACGCCCAAGCCATAGCGTAGTCCTGGCCTGTACGCTGGCACTAACACGTGCGGCAGCACGTAGCCTGACACTCCCACATTTCCGTACCCTCACCTGTGCCGTAAGTCTTGCCTTTGCCTAACCCTAACCCTAGCCCGAAACGGAAACTCACCACCAGCCCTACACCTTACCCCCAAGCCGTAGCCTACTCCTGGTCCGTACACTGGCACTGACCCTTGCATCAGCACGTAGCCTGACCCTCTCACCTTTCCGTACCCTCACCTGTGCCCTAAGCCTTGCCGTTCCCTAACCCTAACCCTAGCCCGGAACGGAAACCCACCACCAGCCCTACACCTTACCCTACGCCGTAGCCTACTCCCGGCCCATACGGTGGCACTGACCCGTGAGTCAGCACGTAGCCTGACCTTCCCACATTTCCGTACCCTCACCTTTGCCCTAAGCCTTGCCGTTCCCTAACCCTAACCCTAGTATGGAACGGAAACCCAACACCAGCCCTACAACTAACGCCCAAGCCGTAGCGTAGTCCTGGCCCGTACGCTGGCACTAACCCGTGCGGCAGCACGTAGCCTGACCCTCCCACATTTCCGTACCCTCACCTGTGCCCTAAGCCTTGCCGTTGCCTAACCCTAACCCTAGCCCGAAACGGAAACTCACCACCAGCCCTACACCTTACCCCCAAGCCGTAGCCTACTCCTGGTCCGTACACTGGCACTGACCCGTGCATCAGCACGTAGCCTGACCCTCTCACCTTTCCGTACCCTCACCTGTGCCATAAGCATTGCTGTTGCCTAACCCTAACCCTAGCCCGAAATGGAATCTCACCAACAGCCCTACAACTTACCCCCAAGCCGTAGCCTACTCCTGGTCCGTCCACTGGCACTGACCCGTGTGTCAGCACGTAGCCTGAACCTCCCACGTTTCCGTACCCTCACCTGTGCCCTAAGACTTGAAGTTCCCTAACCCTAATGCTAGCCCGGAACGGAAACCCACCACCAGACCTAAACCTTTCCCTACGCCGTAGCCTACTCCTGGCCCGTACGCTGGCACTGATCCATGCGTCAGCATGTAGACAGACACCCCCAAGTTTCCATACCCTCACCTGGGCCCTAAACCTTGCCGTTCCCTAACCCTAACCCTAGCCCGGAACGGAAACCCACCACCAGACCTACAACTAACGCACAAGCCATAGCCTAGTCCTGGCCCGTACGCTGGCACTGACCCATGCGGCAGCACGTAGCCTGACCCTCCCACGTTTCCGTACCCTCACCTGTGCCCTAAGCCTTGCCGTTGCCTAACCCTAACCCTAGCCCGAAACGGAAACCCACCACCAGCCCTACAACTTACCTCCAAGCCGTTGCCTACTCCTGGTCCGTACACTGGCACTGACACATGCGTCAGCACGTAGCCTGACTCTCCCACCTTTCCGTACCCTCACCTGTGCCCTAAACCTTGCCTTTCCCTAACCATAACCCTAGCCCGGAACGGAAACCCACGACCAGCCCCAGACCATGCCCTACGCCGTAGCCTACTCCTGGCCCATACGCTGGCACTGACCCATGCGTCAGCACGTAGCCTGACCCTCCCACGTTTCCGTACCCTCACCTGTGCCCTATGCCTTGCCTTTCCCTAACTCTAACCCTAGCACAGAACGGAAACCCACCTCCAGCCCTACACCTTACCCTATGCCGTAGCCTACACCTGGCCCGTACGTTGGCACTGACCCGTGTGTCAGCACGTAGACTGACCCGCCCACGTTTCCGTACCCTCACCTGTGCCCTAAGCCTTAACGTTCCCTTACCCTAACCCTAGCCCGGAACGGAAACCCACCACCAGCCCTACACCTTACCCCCAAGCTGTAGCCTACTCCTGGCCCGTATGCTGGCACTGACCCGTGCGTCAGCACGTAGCCTGACCCTCCCACGTTTCCGTACCCTCACCTGTGCCCTATGCCTTGCCGTTCCCTTACCCTAACCCTAGCACAGAACGGAAAACCACCTCCAGCCCTATACCTTACCCTACGCTGTAGCCTACTGCTAGCCCGTATGCTGACACTGACACATGCGTAAGCACGTAGCCTGACCCTCCCACGTTTCCGTACCCTCAACTGTGCTCTAAGCCTTGACGTTCCCTAACCATAACCCTAGCCCAGAAAGGAAAACCACCACCAGCCCTAGACCTTACCCTACGGCGTAGCCTACTCCTGGCCTGTACGCTGACACTGACACGTGCGTCAGCACGTAGCCTGACCCTCCCACGTTTCCGTACCCTCACCTGTGCCCTAAGCTTTGCCGTTCCCTAACCCTAACCCTAGCCCGGAACGGAAACCCACCACCAGCCCTAAACCTTTCCCTACGCCGTAGCCTACTCCTGGCCCGTACGCTGGCACTGACCCGTGCGTCAGCATGTAGACTGACACCCCACGTTTCCATACCCTCACCTGGGCCCTAAACCTTGCCGTTCCCTAACACTAACCCTAGCCCGGAATGGAAACCCACCACCAGCCCTAAAACTTACCCCCATGCCATAGCCTACTCCTGGCCCGTACACAGGCATTGACCCGTGCGTTAGCACGTAGCCTGACCCTCCCACTTTTCCGTACCCTCAGCTAAGCCCTAAGCCTTGGCCTTCCCTAACTCTAACCCAATCCTGGAACGGAATCCCACCACCAGCCCTACACCTTAATGTATGCCGTAGCCTATTCCTAGCCCGTACGCTGGCACTGACACGTGCGTCAGCACGTAGCCTGACCCTCCCACGTTTCCGTACCCTCACCTGTGCCCTAAGCCTTGCCGTTCCCTAACCCTAACCCTAGTCCGGAACAGAAACACACCACCAGCCCTACAGCTTACCCCCAAGCCATAGACTATTCCTGGCCCGTACGCTGGCACTGAACCGTGCGTAAGCATGTAGCCTGACCCTCCCATGTTTCCGTACCCTCACCTGTGCCCTAAGCCTTGCAGTTCCCTAACCCTAACCCTAGCGCGGAACGGAAACCCACCACCAGCCCTACACCTAAACCCAAAGCCGTAGCCTACGCCTAGCCGGTACGCTGGCACTGACCCATGCATCAGCACATAGCCTGACCCTCCCACGTTTCTGTACCCTCACCTGTGCCCTAAGCCTTGCCGTTCCCTTACCCTAATCCTAGCCAGGAACGGAAACCCACCACCAGCCCTACAACTTACCCCCAAGCCGTAGGCTACTCCTGGACCTTACGCTGGCACTGACCTGTGCGTCAGCACGTAGCCTGACCCTGCCACGTTTGTGGACACTCACATGTGCCCTAAGCCTTGCCATTCCCTAACCCTAACCCTAGCCCGGAACGGAAACCCACCACCAGCCCTAAACCTTTCCCTATGCCGTAGCCTATTCCTGGCCCGTACGCAGGCACTGACCCTTTCATCAGCACGTAGCCTGACCCTCCCACGTTTCCGTACCCTCACCTGTGCCCTAAGCCTTGCCGTTCCCAAACCCTAACCCTAGCCCGGAACGGAAACCCACCACCAGCCCTACACCTTACCCCCAAGCCGTAGCCTACTCCTGGTCCATACGCTGGCACTGACCTGTGCGTCAGCATGTAGCCTGAACTCCCACATTACCGTAACCTCACCTGTGCCCTAAGCCTTGCCGTTCCCTAACTCTAACCCTAGTACGGAATGGAAACACACCACTAGCCCTAAAACTAACCCCCAAGCCGTAGCCTACTCCTGGCCGGTACAGTGGCACTGACACGTGCATCAGCATGTAGCCTGAACCTCCCACGTTTCCGTAACCTCACCTGTGCCCTACGCTTTGCCATTCCCTAACCCTAACTGTAGCCCGAAAGGGAAACAGCCCTACACATTACCCTACGCCGTAGCCTACTCCTGGCTGGTACGCTGGCACTGACACGTGCATCAGCATGAAGCCTGACCCTCCCACGTTTCCGTACCCTCACCTGTGCCCTAAGCCTTGCCGTACCCTAACCCTAACACTAGCCCTGAACGGAAAACCACCGTGAGCCCTAGACTTTACCCTACGCCGTAGCCTATTGCTGGCCTGTACGCTGGCACTGACCCATGCGTCAGCAGGTAGCCTGACACTCCCACGTTTCTGTACCCTCACCTGTGCCCTAAGCCTTGCCGTTCCGTAACCCTAACCCTAGCCCGGAACGGAAACCCACCAAAAGCCCTACACCTTACCCTACGCCGTAGCGTACTCCTGGCCCGAACGCTGGCACTGACCCATGCGTCAGCACGTAGCCTGACCCTCCCACGTTTCCGTACCCTCACCTGTTCCCTAAGCCTTGCCGTTCCCTAACCCTAACCCTAGCCCGAAACGGAAACCCACCACCAGCCCTATACCTTACCCTACGCCGTAGCCTACTCCTGTCCCGTACGCTGGCACTGACCCGTGCGTCAGCACGTAGCCTGAACTTCCCACATTTCCGTACCCTCACCTGTTCCCTAAGCCTTGCTGTTCCCTAACCCTATCCCTAGTACGGAACGGAAACCCTCCACCAGCCCTGCACCTCACGCCCAAGCCATAGCCTAATCCTGGCCCGTACGCTGGCACTGACCCGTGCATCAGCACGTAGCCTGACCCTCCCACTTTTCCGTACCCTCTGCTAAGCCCTAAGCCTTGGCCTTCCCTAACTCTAACCCAATCCCGGAACGGAATCCCACCACCAGCCCTACACCTTACCCTACACCGTAGCCTACTCATGGCCCGTACGCTGGCACTGACCCATGTGTCAGCACGTAGCCTGACCCTCCCAGGTTTCCGTGCCCTCATCTGTGCCCTAAGCCTTGCCGTTCCCTAACCCTAACCCTAGCCCGGAACGGAAAACCACCACCAGACCTAGACATTACCCTACGGCGTAGACTACTCCTGGCCTGTACGCTGACAATGAACCATGCGTCAGCACGTAGCCTGACCCTCCCACGTTTCCGTACGCTCACCTCTGCCCTAAGCCTTGCCGTTCCCTTACCCGAACCCTAGCCCGGAACGGAAACCCACCACCAGCCTTACACCTTACCCTACGCCGTAGCCTACTTCTTGCCCGTACGCTGGCACTGACCCGTGGGTCAGCACGTAGCCTGACCCTCCCACTTTTCCGTACCCTCAGCTAAGCCCTAAGCCTTGGCCTTCCCTAACTCTAACCCAATCCTGGAACGGAATCCCACCACCAGCCCTACACCTTAATGTATGCCGTAACCTATTCCTAGCCCGTACGCTGGCACTGACACGTGCGTCAGCACGTGGCCTGACCCTCCCACGCTTCCGTACCCTCACCTGTGCCCTAAGCCTTGCCGTTCCCTAACCCTAACCCTAGTCCGGAACAGAAACCCACCACCAGCCCTACAGCTTACCCCCAAGCCATAGACTATTCCTGGCCCGTACGCTGGCACTGAACCGTGCGTAAGCATGTAGCCTGACCCTCCCATGTTTCCGTACCCTCACCTGTGCCCTAAGCCTTGCAGTTCCCTAACCCTAACCCTAACGCGGAACGGAAACCCACCACCAGCCCTACACCTAACCCCAAAGCCGTAGCCTACGCCTAGCCGGTACGCTGGCACTGACCCATGCATCAGCACATAGCCTGACCCTCCCACGTTTCTGTACCCTCACCTGTGCCCTAAGCCTTGCCGTTCCCTTACCCTAATCCTAGCCAGGAACGGAAACCCACCACCAGCCCTACAACTTACCCCCAAGCCGTAGGCTACTCCTGGACCTTACGCTGGCACTGACCTGTGCGTCAGCACGTAGCCTGACCCTGCCACGTTTGTGGACACTCACATGTGCCCTAAGCCTTGCCATTCCCTAACCCTAACCCTAGCCCAGAACGGAAACCCACCACCAGCCCTACACCTTTCCCTATGCCGTAGCCTATTCCTGGCCCGTACGCAGGCACTGACCCTTTCATCAGCACGTAGCCTGACCCTCCCACGTTTCCGTACCCTCACCTGTGCCCTAAGCCTTGCCGTTCCCGAACCCTAACCCTAGCCCGGAACGGAAACCCACCACCAGCTCTACACCTTACCCCCAAGCCGTAGCCTACTCCTGGTCCATACGCTGGCACTGACCTGTGCGTCAGCATGTAACCTGAACTCCCACATTACCGTAACCTCACCTGTGCCCTAAGCCTTGCCGTTCCCTAACTCTAACCCTAGTACGGAATGGAAACACACCACTAGCCCTACAACTAACCCCCAAGCCGTAGCCTACTCCTGGCCGGTACGGTGGCACTGACACGTGCATCAGCATGTAGCCTGAATCTCCCACGTTTCCGTAACCTCACCTGTGCCCTACGCTTTGCCATTCCCTAACCCTAACTGTAGCCCGAAAGGGAAACAGCCCTACACATTACCCTACGCCATAGCCTACTACTGGCCGGTACGCTGGCACTGACACGTGCATCAGCATGAAGCCTGACCCTCCCACGTTTCCGTACCCTCACCTGTGCCCTAAGCCTTGCCGTACCCTAACCCTATCACTAGCCCGGAACGGAAAACCACCGCGAGCCCTTGACTTTACCCTACGCCGTAGCCTACTGCTGGCCTGTACGCTGGCACTGACCCATGCGTCAGCAGGTAGCCTGACACTCCCACGTTTCCGTACCCTCACCTGTGCTCTAAGCCTTGCCGTTCCGTAACCCTAACCCTAGCCCAGAACGGAAACCCACCAAAAGCCCTACACCTTACCCTACGCCGTAGCGTACTCCTGGCCCGAACGCTGGCACTGACCCATGCGTCAGCACGTAGCCTGACCCTCCCACGTTTCCGTACCCTCAGCTGTTCCCTAAGCCTTGCCGTTCCCTAACCCTAACCCTAGCCCGAAACGGAAACCCACCACCAGCCCTATACCTTACCTTACGCCGTAGCCTACTCCTGTCCCGTACGCTGGCACTGACCCGTGTGTCAGCACGTAGCCTGACCTTCCCACATTTCCGTACCCTCACCTGTTCCCTAAGCCTTGCTGTTCCCTAACCCTATCCCTAGTACGGAACGGAAACCCTCCACCAGCCCTGCACCTCACGCCCAAGCCATAGCCTAATCCTGGCCCGTACGCTGGCACTGACCCATGCGGCAGCACGTAGCCTGACCCTCCCACGTTTCCGTACCCTCACCTGTGCCCTAAGCCTTACCGTTCCCTAACCCTAACCCTAGCCCGGAATGGAAACCCCCCATCAGCCCTACACTTAACCCCGAAGCCTTAGCCTACTCCTGGCTGGTATGCTGGCACTGACACGTGCGTCAGCACGTAGCCTGACCCTCACACTTTTCCTTACCCTCACCTGTGCCCTAAGCCTTACCGTTCCCTAACACTAACCCTAGCCCAGAACAGAAACCCACCACCAGCCCTAAACTCTACCCTGCGCCGTAGCCTATTCCTGGCCCGTACGGTGGCACTGACCCATGCGTCAGCACGTAGCCTGACCCTCCCACGTTTCCGTACCCTCACCTGTGCCCTAAGCCTTGACGTTCCCTAACCCTAACCCTAGCCCGGAACAGAGACCCACCACCAGCCCTACACCTTACCACCACGCCGTAGCCTGCTCCTGGCCCATATGCTGGCACTGAGCCGTGTGTCAGCACGTAGCCTGACGATCCCACGATTCCATAACCTCACCTGTGCCCTAAGCCTTGCCATTCCCTAATCCTAATCCTAGCCCGCAACGGAAACCCACCCCCAGCCCTACACCTTACCCTATGCCGTAGCCTACACCTGGACTGTACGCGGGCACTGACCTGTGCTTCAGCATGTAGCCTGACCCTCCCATGTTACCGTACCCTCACCTCTGCCCTAAGCCTTGCCGTTCCCTAACTCTAACCCTAGCCCGGAACGGAAACCCACCACCAGCCCTAATCCTAACCCACAAGCCGTGGCTTACTCCTGGCCCGTACGCTGGCACTGACCGTGAGTCAGCACGTAGCCTGACCCTCCCACGTTTCCGTACCATCACCTGTGCCCTAAGCCTTGCCGTTCCCTAACCCTAACCCTAGCCCTGCACAGAAACCCACCACCAGCCCTGCACTTTACCCTACGCCGTAGCCTACTCCTGGCCCGAACGCTGGCACTGACCCGTGTGTCAGCACGTAGCCTGAACCTCCCACGTTTCCGTACCCTCACCTGTGCCCTAAGCCTTGCTGTTCCCTAACCATAACCCTAGCCCGGAACGGAAACCCACCACCAGCCCTAAACCTTACCCACAAGCCGTAGCCTACACCTGGCCCGTACACTGGCACTGACCCGTGCGTCAGCACGTAGCCTGACCCTCCCACTTTCCTGTACCCTTACCTGAGCCCTAAGACTTGCCGTTCCCTAACCCTAACCCTAGACCGGAACGGAATCCCACCACCAGCCCTACACCTTACCATATGCCGTAGACTACTCCTGGCCGGTACGCTGCCACTGAGCCGTGCATCAGCACGTAGCCTGACCCTCCCACGTTTCTGTACCCTCAGCTGTGCCCTAAGCCTTGCCGTTCCCTAACCCTAACCCTAGCCCGGAACGGAAACCCACCACCAGCCCTACACCTTACCCCCAACTGTAGCCTACTCCTGGTCCATACGCTGGCACTGACCCGTGCGTCAGAACGTATCCTGAACCTGCCACGTTGCTGTACCCTCACCTGTGCCCTAAACCTTGCCATTCCCTAACCCTAACCCTAGCCTGGAACGGAAACCCACCACAAGCCCTACACCTTACCCCCAAGCCATAGCCTACTCGTGGTCCATACGCTGGCACTTACCTGTGCGTCAGCATGTAGCCTGACCTTCCCACGTTACCGTAACATCACCTGTGCCCTAAGCCTTGCCGTTCCCTAACCCTAACTCTAGTACAGGACAGAAACACACCACAAGCCCTACACCTAACCCACAAGCCATAGCCTACTCCTGGCCCGTACGCTGGCACTGACCCATGCGTCAGCATGTAGCCTGACCCTCCCACGTTTCCGTACCCTCACCTATGCCCTAAGCCTTGCTCTTCCCTAACACTAACCCTAGCCCGGAACGGAAATCCACCACCAGCCCTAGACCTTACCCTACGGCGTAACCTACTCCTGGCCTGTACGCTGACACTGACACGTGCGTCAGCACGTAGCCTGACCCTCCCACGTTTCCGTACCCTCACCTGTACCCTAAGCTTTGCCGTTCCCTAACCCTAACCGTAGCCCGGAACGGAAAGCCACCACCAGTCCTAAACCTTTCCCTACGCCGTAGCCTACTCCTGGCCCGTATGCTGGCACTGACCCGTGCGTCAGCATGTAGACTGACACCCCACGTTTCCATAACCTCACCTGGGCCCTAGACCTTGCCGTTCCCTAACACTAACCCTAGCCCGAAATGGAAACCCACCACCAGCCCTAAAACTTACCCCCATGCCATAGCCTAATCCTGGCCCGTACACAGGCACTGACCCGTGCGTCAGCATGTAGCCTGACCCTCCCACTTTTCCGTACCCTCTGCTAAGCCCTAAGCCTTGGCCTTCCCTAACTCTAACCCAATCCCGGAATGGAATCCCACCACAAGCCCTACACCTTACCCTACACCGTAGCCTACTCCTGGCCCGAACGCTGGCACTGACCCATGTGTCAGCACGTAGCCTGACCCTCCCAGGTTTCCGTACCCTCACCTGTGCCCTAAGCCTTGCCGTTCCCTAACCCTAACCCTAGCCCGGAAAGGAAACCCACCACCAGACCTAGACCTTACCCTACGGCGTAGACTACTCCTGGCCTGTAAGCTGACAATGAACCATGCGTCACCACGTAGCCTGACCCTCCCACGTTTCCGTACCCTCACCTCTGCCCTAAGCCTTGCCGTTCCCTTACCCGAACCCTAGCCCGGAACGGAAACCCACCACCAGCCTTACACCTTACCCTACGCCGTAGCCTACTTCTTGCCCGTACGCTGGCACTGACCCGTGGGTCAGCACGTAGCCTGACCCTCCCACGTTTCCGTACCCTCACCTGTGCCCTAAGCCTTGCCGTTCCCTAAGACTAACCGTACTCTGGAACGAAAACCCATCACCAGCCCTACACCTTATCCTACGCCGTAGCCTACTCCTGGCCCGAACGCTGGCACTGACCCGTGTGTCAGCACGTAGCCTGACCCTCCCACGTTTCCGTACCCTCACCTGTGCCCTAAGCCTTGCTGTTCCCTAACCATAACCCTAGCCCGGAACGGAAACCCACCACCAGCCCTAAACCTTACCCACAAGCCGTAGCCTACACCTGGCCCGTACACTGGCACTGACCCGTGCGTCAGCACGTAGCCTGACCCTCCCACTTTCCTGTACCCTTACCTGAGCCCTAAGACTTGCCGTTCCCTAACCCTAACCCTAGACCGGAACGGAATCCCACCACCAGCCCTACACCTTACCATATGCCGTAGACTACTCCTGGCCGGTACGCTGCCACTGAGCCGTGCATCAGCACGTAGCCTGACCCTCCCACGTTTCTGTACCCTCAGCTGTGCTCTAAGCCTTGCCGTTCCCTAACCCTAACCCTAGCCCCGAACGGAAACCCACCACCAGCCCTACACCTTACCCCCAAGCCGTAGCCTACTCCTGGCCCGTACGCTGGCACTGACCCGTGCGTCAGCACGTAGCCTGACCCTCCCACGTTTCCGTACCCTCACCTGTGCCCTAAGCCTTGCTGTTCCCTAACACTAACCCTAGCCTGGAATGGAAACCCACCACCAGCCCTACACCTAACCACCAAACCGTAGCCTACTCCTGGCCGGTATGCTGGCACTGACACGTGCGTCATCACGTAGCCTGACCCTCCCTCGTTTCCGTACCCTCACGTGTGCCCTAAGCTTTGCCGTTCCCTAACCCTAACTGTAGCCTGGAACGGAAACCCACCAACAACCCTACACCTTACCCCCAACTGTAGCCTACTCCTGGTCCATACGCTGGCACTGACCCGTGCGTCAGAACGTATCCTGAACCTGCCACGTTGCTGTACCCTCACCTGTGCCCTAAACCTTGCCATTCCCTAACCCTAACCCTAGCCTGGAACGGAAACCCACCACAAGCCCTACACCTTACCCCCAAGCCATAGCCTACTCGTGGTCCATACGCTGGCACTGACCTGTGCGTCAGCATGTAGCCTGACCTTCCCACGTTACCGTAACATCACCTGTGCCCTAAGCCTTGCCGTTCCCTAACCCTAACTCTAGTACAGGACAGAAACACACCACAAGCCCTACACCTAACCCACAAGCCATAGCCTACTCCTGGCCCGTACGCTGGCACTGACCCATGCGTCAGCATGTAGCCTGACCCTCCCACGTTTCCGTACCCTCACCTATGCCCTAAGCCTTGCTCTTCCCTAACACTAACCCTAGCCCGGAACGGAAAACCACCACCAGCCCTAGACCTTACCCTACGGCATAACCTACTCCTGGCCTGTACGCTGACACTGACACGTGCGTCAGCACGTAGCCTGACCCTCCCACGTTTCCGTACCCTCACCTGTACCCTAAGCTTTGCCGTTCCCTAACCCTAACCGTAGCCCGGAACGGAAAGCCACCACCAGTCCTAAACCTTTCCCTATGCCGTAGCCTACTCCTGGCCCGTATGCTGGCACTGACCCGTGCGTCAGCATGTAGACTGACACCCCACGTTTCCATAACCTCACCTGGGCCCTAGACCTTGCCGTTCCCTAACACTAACCCTAGCCCGGAATGGAAACCCACCACCAGCCCTAAAACTTACCCCCATGCCATAGCCTAATCCTGGCCCGTACACAGGCACTGACCCGTGCGTCAGCACGTAGCCTGACCCTCCCACTTTTCCGTACCCTCTGCTAAGCCCTAAGCCTTGGCCTTCCCTAACTCTAACCCAATCCCGGAACGGAATCCCACCACAAGCCCTACACCTTACCCTACACCGTAGCCTACTCCTGGCCCGAACGCTGGCACTGACCCATGTGTCAGCACGTAGCCTGACCCTCCCAGGTTTCCGTACCCTCACCTCTGCCCTAAGCCTTGCCGTTCCCTTACCCGAACCCTAGCCCGGAACGGAAACCCACCACCAGCCTTACACCTTACCCTACGCCGTAGCCTACTTCTTGCCCGTACGCTGGCACTGACCCGTGGGTCAGCACGTAGCCTGACCCTCCCACGTTTCCGTACCCTCACCTGTGCCCTAAGCCTTGCCATTCCCTAAGACTAACCGTACCCTGGAACGAAAACCCATCACCAGCCCTACACCTTACCCTACGCCGTAGCCTACTCCTGGCCCATACGCTGGCACTGACCCGTGCGTCAGCATGTACACTGACCCCCCCACGTTTCCATACCCTCACCTGGGCCCTAAGCCTTGCCGTTCCCTAAGACTAACCCTAGCCCGGAACGGAAACCCACCACCAGCCTTACACCTTACCCTACGCCGTAGCCTACTCCTGGCCCGAACGCTGGCATTGACACGTGTGTAATCACGTAGCCTGACCCTCCCACGTTTCCGTACCCTCACCTGTGCCCTAAGCCTTGCCGTTCCCTAACCCTAACCCTAGCCCGGAACGGAAACCCACCACCAGCCCTACACCTTACCCTACGCCGTAGCCTACTCCCGGCCCATACGGTGGCACTGACCCGTGAGTCAGCACGTAGCCTGACCTTCCCACATTTCCGTACCCTCACCTTTGCCCTAAGCCTTGCCGTTCCCTAACCCTAACCCTAGTATGGAACGGAAACACAACACCAGCCCTACAACTAACGCCCAAGCCATAGCGTAGTCCTGGCCTGTACGCTGGCACTAACACGTGCGGCAGCACGTAGCCTGACACTCCCACATTTCCGTACCCTCACCTGTGCCGTAAGTCTTGCCTTTGCCTAACCCTAACCCTAGCCCGAAACGGAAACTCACCACCAGCCCTACACCTTACCCCCAAGCCGTAGCCTACTCCTGGTCCGTACACTGGCACTGACCCTTGCATCAGCACGTAGCCTGACCCTCTCACCTTTCCGTACCCTCACCTGTGCTATAAGCCTTGCCGTTGCCTAACCCTAACCCTAGCCCGAAACGGAATCTCACCAACAGCCCTACACCTTACCCCCAAGCCGTAGCCTACTCTTGGTCCGTCCACGGGCACTGACCCGTGTGTCAGCACGTAGCCTGAACCTCCCACGTTTCCGTACCCTCACCTGTGCCCTAGGACTTGATGTTCCCTAACCCTAACGCTAGCCCGGAACGGAAACCCACCACCAGCCCTAAACCTTTCCCTACGCCGTAGCCTACTCCTGGCCCGTACGCTGGCACTGATCCATGCGTCAGCATGTAGACAGACACACCCAAGTTTCCATAACCTCACCTGGGCCCTAAACCTTGCCGTTCCCTAACCCTAACCCTAGCCCGGAACGGAAACCCACCACCAGACTTACAACTAACGCACAAGCCATAGCCTAGTCCTGGCCCGTACGCTGGCACTGACCCATGCGGCAGTACGTAGCCTGACCCTCCCACGTTTCCGTACCCTCACCTGTGCCCTAAGACTTGCCGTTGCCTAACCCTAACCCTAGCCCGAAACGGAAAACCACCACCAGCCCTACAACTTACCCCCAAGCCGTAGCCTACTCCTGGTCCATACACTGGCACTGACCCGTGCGTCAGCACGTAGCCTGACTCTCCCACCTTTCCTTACCCTCACCTGTGCCCTAAACCTTGCCTTTCCCTAACCGTAACCCTAGCCCATAACGGAAACCCACCACCAGCCCTAGACCATTCCCTACGCCGTAGCCTACTCCTGGCCCGAACACAGGCACTGATCCGTGCGTCAGCACGTAGCCTGACCCTCCCACTTTTCCGTACCCTCAGCTAAGCCCTAAGCCTTGGCCTTCCCTAACTCTAACCCAATCCCGGAACGGAATCCCACCACCAGCCCTACAGCTTACCCCCAAGCCATAGACTATTCCTGGCCCGTACGCTGGCTCTGACCCGTGCGTAAGCATGTAGCCTGACCCTCCCACGTTTCCGTACACTCACCTGTGCCCTAAGCCTTGCAGTTCCCTAACCCTAACCCTAGCGCTGAACGGAAACCCACCACCAGCCCTACACCTAACCCCCAAGCCGTAGCCTACTCCTAGCCGGTACGCTGGCACTGACCCATGCATCAGCACATAGCCTGACCCTCCCACGTTTCTGTACCCTCACCTGTGCCCTAAGCCTTGCCGTTCCCTTACCCTAATCCTAGCCAGGAACGGAAACCCACCACCAGCCCTACAACTTACCCCCAAGCCGTAGGCTACTCCTGGACCTTACGCTGGCACTAACCTGTGCGTCAGCACGTAGCCTGACCCTCCCACGTTTGTGGACCCTCACATGTGCCCTAAGCCTTGCCATTCCCTAACCCTAACCCTAGCCCGGAATGGAAACCCACCACCAGCCCTACACCTTTCCCTACGCCGTAGCCTATTCCTGGCCCGTACGCAGGCACTGACCCTTTCATCAGCACATAGTCTGACCCTCCCACGTTTCCGTACCCTCAACTGTGCCCTAAGCCTTGTGGTTCCCTAACCCTAACCCTAGCCCGGAACGGAAACCCACCACCAGCCCTACACCTTACCCCCAAGCCGTAGCCTACTCCTGGTCCATACGCTGGCACTGACCTGTGCGGCAGCACGTAGCCTGAACTTCCCACATTACCGTAACCTCACCTGTGCACTAAGCCTTGCCGTTCCCTAACTCTAACCCTAGTACGGAACGGAAACACACCACCATCCCTACAACTAACCCCCAAGCCATAGCCTACTCCTGGCCCGTACGCTGGAACTGACCCGTGCGTCAGCACGTAGCCTGACCCTCCCACATTTCCGTACCCTCACCTGTGCCCTAAGCCTTGCTGTTCCCTAACACTAACCCTAGCCTGGAACGGAAACACACCACCAACCCTAAACCTAACCACCAAACCGTAGCCGACTCCTGGCCGGTACGCTGGCACTGACACGTGCATCAGCATGTAGCCTGAACCTCCCACGTTTCCGTAACCTCACCTGTGCCCTACGCTTTGCCATTCCCTAACCCTAACTGTAGCCCGAAAGGGAAACAGCCCTACACGTTACCCTACGCCGTAGCCTAATCCTGGCCGGTACGCTGGCACTGACACGTGCATCAGCATGAAGCCTGACCCTCCCACGTTTCCATAACCTCACCTGGGCCCTAAACCTTGCCGTTCCCTAACACTAAACCTAGCCCGGAATGGAAACCCACCACCAGCCCTAAAACTTACCCCCATGCCATAGCCTAATCCTGGCCCGTACACAGGCACTGACCCGTGCGTCAGCACGTAGCCTGACCCTCCCACTTTTCCGTACCCTCTGCTAAGCCCTAAGCCTTGGCCTTCCCTAACTCTAACCCAATCCCGGAACGGAATCCCACCACCAGCCCTACCCCTTACCCTACACCGTAGCCTACTCCTGGCCCGTACGCTGGCACTGACCCATGTGTCAGCACGTAGCCTGACCCTCCCAGGTTTCCGTACCCTCACCTGTGCCCTAAGCCTTACCGTTCCCTAACCCTAACCCCAGCCCGGAACGGAAACCCACCACCAGACCTAGACCTTACCCTACGGCGTAGACTACTCCTGGCCTGTACGCTGGCACTGACCCGTGGGTCAGCACGTAGCCTGACCCTCCCACGTTTCCGTACCCTCACCTCTGCCCTAAGTCTTGCCGTTCCCTTACCCGAACCCTAGCCCGGAACGGAAACCACCACCAGCCCTACACCTTACCCTACGCCGTAGCCTACTTCTTGCCCGTACGCTGGCACTGACCCGTGGGTCAGCACGTAGCCTGACCCTCCCACGTTTCCGTACCCTCACCTGTGCCCTAAGCCTTGCCGTTCCCTAACCCTAACCCTAGTCAAGAACAGAAACCCACCAACAGCCCTACAGCTTACCACCAAGCC
Source organism: Mesoplodon mirus (assembly GCF_964341445.2). Taxonomy (NCBI): domain Eukaryota; kingdom Metazoa; phylum Chordata; class Mammalia; order Artiodactyla; family Ziphiidae; genus Mesoplodon; species Mesoplodon mirus. The sequence continues at coordinate 108,635,413 of NC_138987.1, read as the reverse complement.
ATAGACTATTCCTGGCCCGTACGCTGGCACTGACCCGTGCGTCAGCATGTACACTGACACCCCACGTTTCCATACCCTCACCTGGGCCCTAGAACTTGCCGTTCCCTAACCCTAACCCTAGCCCTGAACGTAAACCCACCACCAGCCCTACACATTACCCTACGCCGTAGCCTACTCCTGGCCCGAACCCTGGCATTGACACGTGTGTAAGCACGTAGCCTGACCCTCCCACGTTTCCGTACCCTCACCTGTGCCCTAAGCCTTGCCGTTCCCTAACCCTAACCCTAGCCCGGAACGGAAACCCACCACCAGCCCTACACCTTACCCTACGCCGTAGCCTACTCCCGGCCCATACGGTGGCACTGACCCGTGAGTCAGCACGTAGCCTGACCTTCCCACATTTCCGTACCCTCACCTTTGCCCTAAGCCTTGCCGTTCCCTAACCCTAACCCTAGTATGGAACGGAAACCCAACACCAGCCCTACAACTAACGCCCAAGCCATAGCGTAGACCTGGCCCGTACGCTGGCACTGACACGTGCGTCAGCACGTAGCCTGACCCTCCCACGTTTCCGTACCCTCACCTGTGCCCTAAGCTTTGCCGTTCCCTAACCCTAACCCTAGCCCGGAACGGAAACCCACCACCAGCCCTAAACCTTTCCCTACGCCGTAGCCTACTCCTGGCCCATATGCTGGCACTGACCCGTGCGTCAGCATGTAGACTGACACCCCACGTTTCCATAACCTCACCTGGGCCCTAAACCTTGCCGTTCCCTAACACTAACCCTAGCCCGGAAAGGAAACCCACCACCAGCCCTAAAACTTACCCCCATGCCATAGCCTACTCCTGGCCCTTAAACAGACACTGTCCCGTGCGTCAGCACGTAGACTGACCCTCCTACTTTTCCGTACCCTCTGCTAAGCCCTAAGCCTTGGCCTTCCCTAACTCTAACCCAAGCCTGGAACGGAATCACACCACCAGCCCTACACCTTAATGTATGCCGTAGCCTATTCCTGGCCCGTACGCGGGTAATAGCCTGTGCTTCAGCACGTAGCCTGACACTACCATGTTACCGTACCCTCACCTTTGCTCTAAGCCTTGCCGTTCCCTTACCCTAACCCTAGCCCGGAACGGAAACCCACCACCATCCCTAAAACTTACCCACAAGCCGTAGCCTACTCCTGGCCCGTAGGCTGGCACTGACCCGTGCGACAGCACGTAGCCTGACCCTCCCACGTTTCCGTACCCTCACCTGTGCCCTAAGCCTTGCCGTTCCCTAACCCTAACCCTAGCCCGGAACGGAAACCCACCACCAGCACTAAACCTTACCCTACGCCGTAGCCTACTCCTGGCCCGTACGCTGGCGCTGACCCGTGCGTCAGCACGTAGCCTGACCCTCCCACGTTTCCGTACCCTCACCTGTGCCCTAAGCCTTGACGTTCCCTAACCCTAACCCTAGCCCTGAACGGAAACCCACCACCAGCCCTACACTCTATCGTACGCCGTAGCCTATACCTGGCCCGTACGCTGGCACTGACCCATGCGTCAGCACGTAGCCTGACCCTCCAACGTTTCCGTACCCTCACCTGTGCCCTAAGCATTGACGTTCGCTAACCCTAACCCTAGCCAGGAACAAAAACCCACCACCAGCCCTACACCTTACCCTATGCTGTAGCCTACACGTGGCCCGTACGCGGGTAATGACCCGTGTTTCAGCACGTAGCCTAACCCTCCCATGTTACCGTACACTCACCTGTACCCTAAGCATTGCCGTTCCCTAACCCTAACCCTAGCCCGGAACTGAAACACACCACCAGCCCTAAACCTTACCTACAAGCCGTAGCCTACTCCTGGCTCGTACGCTTGGACTGACCTGTGCGTCAGCACGTAGCCTGATCCTCCCACGTTTCTGTACCCTCACCTGTGCCCTAAGCCTTGACGTTCCCTAACCCTAACCCTAGCCCGGAACGGAAACCCACCACCAGCCCTACACCTTAACCTACGCCGTAGCCTACTCCTGGCCTGTACGGTGGCACTGACCCTTGCGTCAGCATGTAGCCTGACCCTCCCACGTTTCCGTACCCTCACATCTGCCCTAAGCCTTGCCGTTCTGTAACCCTAACCCTAGCCCGGAATGGAAACCCACCACCAGCCCTAAACCTTACCCCCAAGCCGTAGCCTACTCCTGGCACGTTCGGTGGCAGTAACCCTAGCATCAGCAAGTAGCCTGACCCTCCCACGTTTCTGTAGCCTCACCCGTGCCCTAAGCCTTGCCGTTCCGTAACCCTAACCCTAGCCCGGAACGGAAACCCACCACCAGCCCTACAACTTACCCCCAAGCCGTAGCGTAATCCTGGCCCATATGCTGGCACTGACCCGTGCGTCAGCACGTAGCGTGACCCTCCCACGTTTCCGTACCCTCACCTGTGCCCTAAGCCTTGCCGTTCCCTAAACCTAACCCTAGCCCGGAACGGAAACCCACCACTAGCCCTACACCTTACCCTATGCTGTAGCCTACACATGGCCCGTACGCGGGCACTGACCCGTGCGTCAGCACGTAGCCTGACCCTCCAACGTTTCCGTACCCTCACCTGTGCCCTAAGCCTTGCCGTTCCCTAACCCTAACCCTAGCCCAGAACGGAAAGCCACCACCAGCCCTAAAACTTAGCCACAAGCCGTAGCATACTCCTGGCCCGTACGCTGGCACTGACCCGTGCGTCAGCATGCAGCCTGACCCTCCCACGTTTCCGTACCCTCACCTGTGCCTTATGCCTTGCCGTTTCCTAACCCTAACCCTAGCCCGGAACGGAAACCCACCACCAGCCCTACAACTTACCCCCAAGCCGTAGGCTACTCCTGGACCTTACGCTGGCACTAACCTGTGCGTCAGCACGTAGCCTGACCCTCCCACGTTTGTGGACCCTCACATGTGCCCTAAGCCTTGCCATTCCCTAACCCTAACCCTAGCCCGGAATGGAAACCCACCACCAGCCCTACACCTTTCCCTACGCCGTAGCCTATTCCTGGCCCGTACGCAGGCACTGACCCTTTCATCAGCACATAGTCTGACCCTCCCACGTTTCCGTACCCTCAACTGTGCCCTAAGCCTTGTGGTTCCCTAACCCTAACCCTAGCCCGGAACGGAAACCCACCACCAGCCCTACACCTTACCCCCAAGCCGTAGCCTACTCCTGGTCCATACGCTGGCACTGACCTGTGCGGCAGCACGTAGCCTGAACTTCCCACATTACCGTAACCTCACCTGTGCACTAAGCCTTGCCGTTCCCTAACTCTAACCCTAGTACGGAACGGAAACACACCACCATCCCTACAACTAACCCCCAAGCCATAGCCTACTCCTGGCCCGTACGCTGGAACTGACCCGTGCGTCAGCACGTAGCCTGACCCTCCCACATTTCCGTACCCTCACCTGTGCCCTAAGCCTTGCTGTTCCCTAACACTAACCCTAGCCTGGAACGGAAACACACCACCAACCCTAAACCTAACCACCAAACCGTAGCCTACTCCTGGCCGGTACGCTGGCACTGACACGTGCATCAGCATGTAGCCTGAACCTCCCACGTTTCCGTAACCTCACCTGTGCCCTACGCTTTGCCATTCCCTAACCCTAACTGTAGCCCGAAAGGGAAACAGCCCTACACGTTACCCTACGCCGTAGCCTAATCCTGGCCGGTACGCTGGCACTGACACGTGCATCAGCATGAAGCCTGACCCTCCCACGTTTCCATAACCTCACCTGGGCCCTAAACCTTGCCGTTCCCTAACACTAAACCTAGCCCGGAATGGAAACCCACCGCCAGCCCTAAAACTTACCCCCATGCCATAGCCTACTCCTGGCCCGTACACAGGCACTGACCCGTGCGTCAGCACGTAGCCTGACCCTCCCACTTTTCCGTACCCTCTGCTAAGCCCTAAGCCTTGGCCTTCCCTAACTCTAACCCAATCCCGGAACGGAATCCCACCACCAGCCCTACCCCTTACCCTACACCGTAGCCTACTCCTGGCCCGTACGCTGGCACTGACCCATGTGTCAGCACGTAGCCTGACCCTCCCAGGTTTCCGTACCCTCACCTGTGCCCTAAGCCTTGCCGTTCCCTAACCCTAACCCCAGCCCGGAACGGAAACCCACCACCAGACCTAGACCTTACCCTACGGCGTAGACTACTCCTGGCCTGTACGCTGGCACTGACCCGTGGGTCAGCACGTAGCCTGACCCTCCCACGTTTCCGTACCCTCACCTCTGCCCTAAGTCTTGCCGTTCCCTTACCCGAACCCTAGCCCGGAACGGAAACCACCACCAGCCCTACACCTTACCCTACGCCGTAGCCTACTTCTTGCCCGTACGCTGGCACTGACCCGTGGGTCAGCACGTAGCCTGACCCTCCCACGTTTCCGTACCCTCACCTGTGCCCTAAGCCTTGCCGTTCCCTAACCCTAACCCTAGTCAAGAACAGAAACCCACCAACAGCCCTACAGCTTACCACCAAGCCATAGACTATTCCTGGCCCGTACGCTGGCACTGACCCGTGCGTCAGCATGTACACTGACACCCCACGTTTCCATACCCTCACCTGGGCCCTAGAACTTGCCGTTCCCTAACCCTAACCCTAGCCCTGAACGTAAACCCACCACCAGCCCTACACATTACCCTACGCCGTAGCCTACTCCTGGCCCGAACCCTGGCATTGACACGTGTGTAAGCACGTAGCCTGACCCTCCCACGTTTCCGTACCCTCACCTGTGCCCTAAGCCTTGCCGTTCCCTAACCCTAACCCTAGCCCGGAACGGAAACCCACCACCAGCCCTACACCTTACCCTACGCCGTAGCCTACTCCCGGCCCATACGGTGGCACTGACCCGTGAGTCAGCACGTAGCCTGACCTTCCCACATTTCCGTACCCTCACCTTTGCCCTAAGCCTTGCCGTTCCCTAACCCTAACCCTAGTATGGAACGGAAACCCAACACCAGCCCTACAACTAACGCCCAAGCCATAGCGTAGACCTGGCCCGTACGCTGGCACTGACACGTGCGTCAGCACGTAGCCTGACCCTCCCACGTTTCCGTACCCTCACCTGTGCCCTAAGCTTTGCCGTTCCCTAACCCTAACCCTAGCCCGGAACGGAAACCCACCACCAGCCCTAAACCTTTCCCTACGCCGTAGCCTACTCCTGGCCCATATGCTGGCACTGACCCGTGCGTCAGCATGTAGACTGACACCCCACGTTTCCATAACCTCACCTGGGCCCTAAACCTTGCCGTTCCCTAACACTAACCCTAGCCCGGAAAGGAAACCCACCACCAGCCCTAAAACTTACCCCCATGCCATAGCCTACTCCTGGCCCTTAAACAGACACTGTCCCGTGCGTCAGCACGTAGACAGACCCTCCTACTTTTCCGTACCCTCTGCTAAGCCCTAAGCCTTGGCCTTCCCTAACTCTAACCCAAGCCTGGAATGGAATCACACCACCAGCCCTACACCTTAATGTATGCCGTAGCCTATTCCTGGCCCGTACGCGGGTAATAGCCTGTGCTTCAGCACGTAGCCTGACACTACCATGTTACCGTACCCTCACCTTTGCTCTAAGCCTTGCCGTTCCCTTACCCTAACCCTAGCCCGGAACGGAAACCCACCACCATCCCTAAAACTTACCCACAAGCCGTAGCCTACTCCTGGCCCGTAGGCTGGCACTGACCCGTGCGACAGCACGTAGCCTGACCCTCCCACGTTTCCGTACCCTCACCTGTGCCCTAAGCCTTGCCGTTCCCTAACCCTAACCCTAGCCCGGAACGGAAACCCACCACCAGCACTAAACCTTACCCTACGCCGTAGCCTACTCCTGGCCCGTACGCTGGCGCTGACCCGTGCGTCAGCACGTAGCCTGACCCTCCCACGTTTCCGTACCCTCACCTGTGCCCTAAGCCTTGACGTTCCCTAACCCTAACCCTAGCCCTGAACGGAAACCCACCACCAGCCCTACACTCTATCGTACGCCGTAGCCTATACCTGGCCCGTACGCTGGCACTGACCCATGCGTCAGCACGTAGCCTGACCCTCCAACGTTTCCGTACCCTCACCTGTGCCCTAAGCATTGACGTTCGCTAACCCTAACCCTAGCCAGGAACAAAAACCCACCACCAGCCCTACACCTTACCCTATGCCGTAGCCTACACGTGGCCCGTACGCGGGTAATGACCCGTGTTTCAGCACGTAGCCTAACCCTCCCATGTTACCGTACACTCACCTGTACCCTAAGCATTGCCGTTCCCTAACCCTAACCCTAGCCCGGAACTGAAACACACCACCAGCCCTAAACCTTACCTACAAGCCGTAGCCTACTCCTGGCTCGTACGCTTGGACTGACCTGTGCGTCAGCACGTAGCCTGATCCTCCCACGTTTCTGTACCCTCACCTGTGCCCTAAGCCTTGACGTTCCCTAACCCTAACCCTAGCCCGGAACGGAAACCCACCACCAGCCCTACACCTTAACCTACGCCGTAGCCTACTCCTGGCCTGTACGGTGGCACTGACCCTTGCGTCAGCATGTAGCCTGACCCTCCCACGTTTCCGTACCCTCACATCTGCCCTAAGCCTTGCCGTTCTGTAACCCTAACCCTAGCCCGGAATGGAAACCCACCACCAGCCCTAAACCTTACCCCCAAGCCGTAGCCTACTCCTGGCACGTTCGGTGGCAGTAACCCTAGCATCAGCAAGTAGCCTGACCCTCCCACGTTTCTGTAGCCTCACCCGTGCCCTAAGCCTTGCCGTTCCGTAACCCTAACCCTAGCCCGGAACGGAAACCCACCACCAGCCCTACAACTTACCCCCAAGCCGTAGCCTACTCCTGGCCCGTACGCTGGCACTGACCCGTGCGTCAGCACGTAGCCTGACCCTCCCACGTTTCCGTACCCTCACCTGTGCCCTAAGCCTTGCTGTTCCCTAACACTAACCCTAGCCTGGAATGGAAACCCACCACCAGCCCTACACCTAACCACCAAACCGTAGCCTACTCCTGGCCGGTATGCTGGCACTGACACGTGCGTCATCACGTAGCCTGACCCTCCCTCGTTTCCGTACCCTCACGTGTGCCCTAAGCTTTGCCGTTCCCTAACCCTAACTGTAGCCTGGAACGGAAACCCACCAACAACCCTACACCTTACCCCCAACTGTAGCCTACTCCTGGTCCATACGCTGGCACTGACCCGTGCGTCAGAACGTATCCTGAACCTGCCACGTTGCTGTACCCTCACCTGTGCCCTAAACCTTGCCATTCCCTAACCCTAACCCTAGCCTGGAACGGAAACCCACCACAAGCCCTACACCTTACCCCCAAGCCATAGCCTACTCGTGGTCCATACGCTGGCACTGACCTGTGCGTCAGCATGTAGCCTGACCTTCCCACGTTACCGTAACATCACCTGTGCCCTAAGCCTTGCCGTTCCCTAACCCTAACTCTAGTACAGGACAGAAACACACCACAAGCCCTACACCTAACCCACAAGCCATAGCCTACTCCTGGCCCGTACGCTGGCACTGACCCATGCGTCAGCATGTAGCCTGACCCTCCCACGTTTCCGTACCCTCACCTATGCCCTAAGCCTTGCTCTTCCCTAACACTAACCCTAGCCCGGAACGGAAAACCACCACCAGCCCTAGACCTTACCCTACGGCATAACCTACTCCTGGCCTGTACGCTGACACTGACACGTGCGTCAGCACGTAGCCTGACCCTCCCACGTTTCCGTACCCTCACCTGTACCCTAAGCTTTGCCGTTCCCTAACCCTAACCGTAGCCCGGAACGGAAAGCCACCACCAGTCCTAAACCTTTCCCTATGCCGTAGCCTACTCCTGGCCCGTATGCTGGCACTGACCCGTGCGTCAGCATGTAGACTGACACCCCACGTTTCCATAACCTCACCTGGGCCCTAGACCTTGCCGTTCCCTAACACTAACCCTAGCCCGGAATGGAAACCCACCACCAGCCCTAAAACTTACCCCCATGCCATAGCCTAATCCTGGCCCGTACACAGGCACTGACCCGTGCGTCAGCACGTAGCCTGACCCTCCCACTTTTCCGTACCCTCTGCTAAGCCCTAAGCCTTGGCCTTCCCTAACTCTAACCCAATCCCGGAACGGAATCCCACCACAAGCCCTACACCTTACCCTACACCGTAGCCTACTCCTGGCCCGAACGCTGGCACTGACCCATGTGTCAGCACGTAGCCTGACCCTCCCAGGTTTCCGTACCCTCACCTCTGCCCTAAGCCTTGCCGTTCCCTTACCCGAACCCTAGCCCGGAACGGAAACCCACCACCAGCCTTACACCTTACCCTACGCCGTAGCCTACTTCTTGCCCGTACGCTGGCACTGACCCGTGGGTCAGCACGTAGCCTGACCCTCCCACGTTTCCGTACCCTCACCTGTGCCCTAAGCCTTGCCATTCCCTAAGACTAACCGTACCCTGGAACGAAAACCCATCACCAGCCCTACACCTTACCCTACGCCGTAGCCTACTCCTGGCCCATACGCTGGCACTGACCCGTGCGTCAGCATGTACACTGACCCCCCCACGTTTCCATACCCTCACCTGGGCCCTAAGCCTTGCCGTTCCCTAAGACTAACCCTAGCCCGGAACGGAAACCCACCACCAGCCTTACACCTTACCCTACGCCGTAGCCTACTCCTGGCCCGAACGCTGGCATTGACACGTGTGTAATCACGTAGCCTGACCCTCCCACGTTTCCGTACCCTCACCTGTGCCCTAAGCCTTGCCGTTCCCTAACCCTAACCCTAGCCCGGAACGGAAACCCACCACCAGCCCTACACCTTACCCTACGCCGTAGCCTACTCCCGGCCCATACGGTGGCACTGACCCGTGAGTCAGCACGTAGCCTGACCTTCCCACATTTCCGTACCCTCACCTTTGCCCTAAGCCTTGCCGTTCCCTAACCCTAACCCTAGTATGGAACGGAAACACAACACCAGCCCTACAACTAACGCCCAAGCCATAGCGTAGTCCTGGCCTGTACGCTGGCACTAACACGTGCGGCAGCACGTAGCCTGACACTCCCACATTTCCGTACCCTCACCTGTGCCGTAAGTCTTGCCTTTGCCTAACCCTAACCCTAGCCCGAAACGGAAACTCACCACCAGCCCTACACCTTACCCCCAAGCCGTAGCCTACTCCTGGTCCGTACACTGGCACTGACCCTTGCATCAGCACGTAGCCTGACCCTCTCACCTTTCCGTACCCTCACCTGTGCTATAAGCCTTGCCGTTGCCTAACCCTAACCCTAGCCCGAAACGGAATCTCACCAACAGCCCTACACCTTACCCCCAAGCCGTAGCCTACTCTTGGTCCGTCCACGGGCACTGACCCGTGTGTCAGCACGTAGCCTGAACCTCCCACGTTTCCGTACCCTCACCTGTGCCCTAGGACTTGATGTTCCCTAACCCTAACGCTAGCCCGGAACGGAAACCCACCACCAGCCCTAAACCTTTCCCTACGCCGTAGCCTACTCCTGGCCCGTACGCTGGCACTGATCCATGCGTCAGCATGTAGACAGACACACCCAAGTTTCCATAACCTCACCTGGGCCCTAAACCTTGCCGTTCCCTAACCCTAACCCTAGCCCGGAACGGAAACCCACCACCAGACTTACAACTAACGCACAAGCCATAGCCTAGTCCTGGCCCGTACGCTGGCACTGACCCATGCGGCAGTACGTAGCCTGACCCTCCCACGTTTCCGTACCCTCACCTGTGCCCTAAGACTTGCCGTTGCCTAACCCTAACCCTAGCCCGAAACGGAAAACCACCACCAGCCCTACAACTTACCCCCAAGCCGTAGCCTACTCCTGGTCCATACACTGGCACTGACCCGTGCGTCAGCACGTAGCCTGACTCTCCCACCTTTCCTTACCCTCACCTGTGCCCTAAACCTTGCCTTTCCCTAACCGTAACCCTAGCCCGTAACGGAAACCCACCACCAGCCCTAGACCATTCCCTACGCCGTAGCCTACTCCTGGCCCGAACACAGGCACTGATCCGTGCGTCAGCACGTAGCCTGACCCTCCCACTTTTCCGTACCCTCAGCTAAGCCCTAAGCCTTGGCCTTCCCTAACTCTAACCCAATCCCGGAACGGAATCCCACCACCAGCCCTACAGCTTACCCCCAAGCCATAGACTATTCCTGGCCCGTACGCTGGCTCTGACCCGTGCGTAAGCATGTAGCCTGACCCTCCCACGTTTCCGTACACTCACCTGTGCCCTAAGCCTTGCAGTTCCCTAACCCTAACCCTAGCGCTGAACGGAAACCCACCACCAGCCCTACACCTAACCCCCAAGCCGTAGCCTACTCCTAGCCGGTACGCTGGCACTGACCCATGCATCAGCACATAGCCTGACCCTCCCACGTTTCTGTACCCTCACCTGTGCCCTAAGCCTTGCCGTTCCCTTACCCTAATCCTAGCCAGGAACGGAAACCCACCACCAGCCCTACAACTTACCCCCAAGCCGTAGGCTACTCCTGGACCTTACGCTGGCACTAACCTGTGCGTCAGCACGTAGCCTGACCCTCCCACGTTTGTGGACCCTCACATGTGCCCTAAGCCTTGCCATTCCCTAACCCTAACCCTAGCCCGGAATGGAAACCCACCACCAGCCCTACACCTTTCCCTACGCCGTAGCCTATTCCTGGCCCGTACGCAGGCACTGACCCTTTCATCAGCACATAGTCTGACCCTCCCACGTTTCCGTACCCTCAACTGTGCCCTAAGCCTTGTGGTTCCCTAACCCTAACCCTAGCCCGGAACGGAAACCCACCACCAGCCCTACACCTTACCCCCAAGCCGTAGCCTACTCCTGGTCCATACGCTGGCACTGACCTGTGCGGCAGCACGTAGCCTGAACTTCCCACATTACCGTAACCTCACCTGTGCACTAAGCCTTGCCGTTCCCTAACTCTAACCCTAGTACGGAACGGAAACACACCACCATCCCTACAACTAACCCCCAAGCCATAGCCTACTCCTGGCCCGTACGCTGGAACTGACCCGTGCGTCAGCACGTAGCCTGACCCTCCCACATTTCCGTACCCTCACCTGTGCCCTAAGCCTTGCTGTTCCCTAACACTAACCCTAGCCTGGAACGGAAACACACCACCAACCCTAAACCTAACCACCAAACCGTAGCCTACTCCTGGCCGGTACGCTGGCACTGACACGTGCATCAGCATGTAGCCTGAACCTCCCACGTTTCCGTAACCTCACCTGTGCCCTACGCTTTGCCATTCCCTAACCCTAACTGTAGCCCGAAAGGGAAACAGCCCTACACGTTACCCTACGCCGTAGCCTAATCCTGGCCGGTACGCTGGCACTGACACGTGCATCAGCATGAAGCCTGACCCTCCCACGTTTCCATAACCTCACCTGGGCCCTAAACCTTGCCGTTCCCTAACACTAAACCTAGCCCGGAATGGAAACCCACCACCAGCCCTAAAACTTACCCCCATGCCATAGCCTACTCCTGGCCCGTACACAGGCACTGACCCGTGCGTCAGCACGTAGCCTGACCCTCCCACTTTTCCGTACCCTCTGCTAAGCCCTAAGCCTTGGCCTTCCCTAACTCTAACCCAATCCCGGAACGGAATCCCACCACCAGCCCTACCCCTTACCCTACACCGTAGCCTACTCCTGGCCCGTACGCTGGCACTGACCCATGTGTCAGCACGTAGCCTGACCCTCCCAGGTTTCCGTACCCTCACCTGTGCCCTAAGCCTTACCGTTCCCTAACCCTAACCCCAGCCCGGAACGGAAACCCACCACCAGACCTAGACCTTACCCTACGGCGTAGACTACTCCTGGCCTGTACGCTGGCACTGACCCGTGGGTCAGCACGTAGCCTGACCCTCCCACGTTTCCGTACCCTCACCTCTGCCCTAAGTCTTGCCGTTCCCTTACCCGAACCCTAGCCCGGAACGGAAACCACCACCAGCCCTACACCTTACCCTACGCCGTAGCCTACTTCTTGCCCGTACGCTGGCACTGACCCGTGGGTCAGCACGTAGCCTGACCCTCCCACGTTTCCGTACCCTCACCTGTGCCCTAAGCCTTGCCGTTCCCTAACCCTAACCCTAGTCAAGAACAGAAACCCACCAACAGCCCTACAGCTTACCACCAAGCCATAGACTATTCCTGGCCCGTACGCTGGCACTGACCCGTGCGTCAGCATGTACACTGACACCCCACGTTTCCATACCCTCACCTGGGCCCTAGAACTTGCCGTTCCCTAACCCTAACCCTAGCCCTGAACGTAAACCCACCACCAGCCCTACACATTACCCTACGCCGTAGCCTACTCCTGGCCCGAACCCTGGCATTGACACGTGTGTAAGCACGTAGCCTGACCCTCCCACGTTTCCGTACCCTCACCTGTGCCCTAAGCCTTGCCGTTCCCTAACCCTAACCCTAGCCCGGAACGGAAACCCACCACCAGCCCTACACCTTACCCTACGCCGTAGCCTACTCCCGGCCCATACGGTGGCACTGACCCGTGAGTCAGCACGTAGCCTGACCTTCCCACATTTCCGTACCCTCACCTTTGCCCTAAGCCTTGCCGTTCCCTAACCCTAACCCTAGTATGGAACGGAAACCCAACACCAGCCCTACAACTAACGCCCAAGCCATAGCGTAGACCTGGCCCGTACGCTGGCACTGACACGTGCGTCAGCACGTAGCCTGACCCTCCCACGTTTCCGTACCCTCACCTGTGCCCTAAGCTTTGCCGTTCCCTAACCCTAACCCTAGCCCGGAACGGAAACCCACCACCAGCCCTAAACCTTTCCCTACGCCGTAGCCTACTCCTGGCCCATATGCTGGCACTGACCCGTGCGTCAGCATGTAGACTGACACCCCACGTTTCCATAACCTCACCTGGGCCCTAAACCTTGCCGTTCCCTAACACTAACCCTAGCCCGGAAAGGAAACCCACCACCAGCCCTAAAACTTACCCCCATGCCATAGCCTACTCCTGGCCATTAAACAGACACTGTCCCGTGCGTCAGCACGTAGACTGACCCTCCTACTTTTCCGTACCCTCTGCTAAGCCCTAAGCCTTGGCCTTCCCTAACTCTAACCCAAGCCTGGAACGGAATCACACCACCAGCCCTACACCTTAATGTATGCCGTAGCCTATTCCTGGCCCGTACGCGGGTAATAGCCTGTGCTTCAGCACGTAGCCTGACACTACCATGTTACCGTACCCTCACCTTTGCTCTAAGCCTTGCCGTTCCCTTACCCTAACCCTAGCCCGGAACGGAAACCCACCACCATCCCTAAAACTTACCCACAAGCCGTAGCCTACTCCTGGCCCGTAGGCTGGCACTGACCCGTGCGACAGCACGTAGCCTGACCCTCCCACGTTTCCGTACCCTCACCTGTGCCCTAAGCCTTGCCGTTCCCTAACCCTAACCCTAGCCCGGAACGGAAACCCACCACCAGCACTAAACCTTACCCTACGCCGTAGCCTACTCCTGGCCCGTACGCTGGCGCTGACCCGTGCGTCAGCACGTAGCCTGACCCTCCCACGTTTCCGTACCCTCACCTGTGCCCTAAGCCTTGACGTTCCCTAACCCTAACCCTAGCCCTGAACGGAAACCCACCACCAGCCCTACACTCTATCGTACGCCGTAGCCTATACCTGGCCCGTACGCTGGCACTGACCCATGCGTCAGCACGTAGCCTGACCCTCCAACGTTTCCGTACCCTCACCTGTGCCCTAAGCATTGACGTTCGCTAACCCTAACCCTAGCCAGGAACAAAAACCCACCACCAGCCCTACACCTTACCCTATGCTGTAGCCTACACGTGGCCCGTACGCGGGTAATGACCCGTGTTTCAGCACGTAGCCTAACCCTCCCATGTTACCGTACACTCACCTGTACCCTAAGCATTGCCGTTCCCTAACCCTAACCCTAGCCCGGAACTGAAACACACCACCAGCCCTAAACCTTACCTACAAGCCGTAGCCTACTCCTGGCTCGTACGCTTGGACTGACCTGTGCGTCAGCACGTAGCCTGATCCTCCCACGTTTCTGTACCCTCACCTGTGCCCTAAGCCTTGACGTTCCCTAACCCTAACCCTAGCCCGGAACGGAAACCCACCACCAGCCCTACACCTTAACCTACGCCGTAGCCTACTCCTGGCCTGTACGGTGGCACTGACCCTTGCGTCAGCATGTAGCCTGACCCTCCCACGTTTCCGTACCCTCACATCTGCCCTAAGCCTTGCCGTTCTGTAACCCTAACCCTAGCCCGGAATGGAAACCCACCACCAGCCCTAAACCTTACCCCCAAGCCGTAGCCTACTCCTGGCACGTTCGGTGGCAGTAACCCTAGCATCAGCAAGTAGCCTGACCCTCCCACGTTTCTGTAGCCTCACCCGTGCCCTAAGCCTTGCCGTTCCGTAACCCTAACCCTAGCCCGGAACGGAAACCCACCACCAGCCCTACAACTTACCCCCAAGCCGTAGCGTAATCCTGGCCCATATGCTGGCACTGACCCGTGCGTCAGCACGTAGCGTGACCCTCCCACGTTTCCGTACCCTCACCTGTGCCCTAAGCCTTGCCGTTCCCTAAACCTAACCCTAGCCCGGAACGGAAACCCACCACTAGCCCTACACCTTACCCTATGCTGTAGCCTACACATGGCCCGTACGCGGGCACTGACCCGTGCGTCAGCACGTAGCCTGACCCTCCAACGTTTCCGTACCCTCACCTGTGCCCTAAGCCTTGCCGTTCCCTAACCCTAACCCTAGCCCAGAACGGAAAGCCACCACCAGCCCTAAAACTTAGCCACAAGCCGTAGCATACTCCTGGCCCGTACGCTGGCACTGACCCGTGCGTCAGCATGCAGCCTGACCCTCCCACGTTTCCGTACCCTCACCTGTGCCTTATGCCTTGCCGTTTCCTAACCCTAACCCTAGCCCGGAACGGAAACCCACCACCAGCCCTACAACTTACCCCCAAGCCGTAGGCTACTCCTGGACCTTACGCTGGCACTAACCTGTGCGTCAGCACGTAGCCTGACCCTCCCACGTTTGTGGACCCTCACATGTGCCCTAAGCCTTGCCATTCCCTAACCCTAACCCTAGCCCGGAATGGAAACCCACCACCAGCCCTACACCTTTCCCTACGCCGTAGCCTATTCCTGGCCCGTACGCAGGCACTGACCCTTTCATCAGCACATAGTCTGACCCTCCCACGTTTCCGTACCCTCAACTGTGCCCTAAGCCTTGTGGTTCCCTAACCCTAACCCTAGCCCGGAACGGAAACCCACCACCAGCCCTACACCTTACCCCCAAGCCGTAGCCTACTCCTGGTCCATACGCTGGCACTGACCTGTGCGGCAGCACGTAGCCTGAACTTCCCACATTACCGTAACCTCACCTGTGCACTAAGCCTTGCCGTTCCCTAACTCTAACCCTAGTACGGAACGGAAACACACCACCATCCCTACAACTAACCCCCAAGCCATAGCCTACTCCTGGCCCGTACGCTGGAACTGACCCGTGCGTCAGCACGTAGCCTGACCCTCCCACATTTCCGTACCCTCACCTGTGCCCTAAGCCTTGCTGTTCCCTAACACTAACCCTAGCCTGGAACGGAAACACACCACCAACCCTAAACCTAACCACCAAACCGTAGCCTACTCCTGGCCGGTACGCTGGCACTGACACGTGCATCAGCATGTAGCCTGAACCTCCCACGTTTCCGTAACCTCACCTGTGCCCTACGCTTTGCCATTCCCTAACCCTAACTGTAGCCCGAAAGGGAAACAGCCCTACACGTTACCCTACGCCGTAGCCTAATCCTGGCCGGTACGCTGGCACTGACACGTGCATCAGCATGAAGCCTGACCCTCCCACGTTTCCATAACCTCACCTGGGCCCTAAACCTTGCCGTTCCCTAACACTAAACCTAGCCCGGAATGGAAACCCACCGCCAGCCCTAAAACTTACCCCCATGCCATAGCCTACTCCTGGCCCGTACACAGGCACTGACCCGTGCGTCAGCACGCAGCCTGACCCTCCCACTTTTCCGTACCCTCTGCTAAGCCCTAAGCCTTGGCCTTCCCTAACTCTAACCCAATCCCGGAACGGAATCCCACCACCAGCCCTACCCCTTACCCTACACCGTAGCCTACTCCTGGCCCGTACGCTGGCACTGACCCATGTGTCAGCACGTAGCCTGACCCTCCCAGGTTTCCGTACCCTCACCTGTGCCCTAAGCCTTGCCGTTCCCTAACCCTAACCCCAGCCCGGAACGGAAACCCACCACCAGACCTAGACCTTACCCTACGGCGTAGACTACTCCTGGCCTGTACGCTGGCACTGACCCGTGGGTCAGCACGTAGCCTGACCCTCCCACGTTTCCGTACCCTCACCTCTGCCCTAAGTCTTGCCGTTCCCTTACCCGAACCCTAGCCCGGAACGGAAACCACCACCAGCCCTACACCTTACCCTACGCCGTAGCCTACTTCTTGCCCGTACGCTGGCACTGACCCGTGGGTCAGCACGTAGCCTGACCCTCCCACGTTTCCGTACCCTCACCTGTGCCCTAAGCCTTGCCGTTCCCTAACCCTAACCCTAGTCAAGAACAGAAACCCACCAACAGCCCTACAGCTTACCACCAAGCCATAGACTATTCCTGGCCCGTACGCTGGCACTGACCCGTGCGTCAGCATGTACACTGACACCCCACGTTTCCATACCCTCACCTGGGCCCTAGAACTTGCCGTTCCCTAACCCTAACCCTAGCCCTGAACGTAAACCCACCACCAGCCCTACACATTACCCTACGCCGTAGCCTACTCCTGGCCCGAACCCTGGCATTGACACGTGTGTAAGCACATAGCCTGACCCTCCCACGTTTCCGTACCCTCACCTGTGCCCTAAGCCTTGCCGTTCCCTAACCCTAACCCTAGCCCGGAACGGAAACCCACCACCAGCCCTACACCTTACCCTACGCCGTAGCCTACTCCCGGCCCATACGGTGGCACTGACCCGTGAGTCAGCACGTAGCCTGACCTTCCCACATTTCCGTACCCTCACCTTTGCCCTAAGCCTTGCCGTTCCCTAACCCTAACCCTAGTATGGAACGGAAACCCAACACCAGCCCTACAACTAACGCCCAAGCCATAGCGTAGACCTGGCCCGTACGCTGGCACTGACACGTGCGTCAGCACGTAGCCTGACCCTCCCACGTTTCCGTACCCTCACCTGTGCCCTAAGCTTTGCCGTTCCCTAACCCTAACCCTAGCCCGGAACGGAAACCCACCACCAGCCCTAAACCTTTCCCTACGCCGTAGCCTACTCCTGGCCCATATGCTGGCACTGACCCGTGCGTCAGCATGTAGACTGACACCCCACGTTTCCATAACCTCACCTGGGCCCTAAACCTTGCCGTTCCCTAACACTAACCCTAGCCCGGAAAGGAAACCCACCACCAGCCCTAAAACTTACCCCCATGCCATAGCCTACTCCTGGCCCTTAAACAGACACTGTCCCGTGCGTCAGCACGTAGACAGACCCTCCTACTTTTCCGTACCCTCTGCTAAGCCCTAAGCCTTGGCCTTCCCTAACTCTAACCCAAGCCTGGAATGGAATCACACCACCAGCCCTACACCTTAATGTATGCCGTAGCCTATTCCTGGCCCGTACGCGGGTAATAGCCTGTGCTTCAGCACGTAGCCTGACACTACCATGTTACCGTACCCTCACCTTTGCTCTAAGCCTTGCCGTTCCCTTACCCTAACCCTAGCCCGGAACGGAAACCCACCACCATCCCTAAAACTTACCCACAAGCCGTAGCCTACTCCTGGCCCGTAGGCTGGCACTGACCCGTGCGACAGCACGTAGCCTGACCCTCCCACGTTTCCGTACCCTCACCTGTGCCCTAAGCCTTGCCGTTCCCTAACCCTAACCCTAGCCCGGAACGGAAACCCACCACCAGCACTAAACCTTACCCTACGCCGTAGCCTACTCCTGGCCCGTACGCTGGCGCTGACCCGTGCGTCAGCACGTAGCCTGACCCTCCCACGTTTCCGTACCCTCACCTGTGCCCTAAGCCTTGACGTTCCCTAACCCTAACCCTAGCCCTGAACGGAAACCCACCACCAGCCCTACACTCTATCGTACGCCGTAGCCTATACCTGGCCCGTACGCTGGCACTGACCCATGCGTCAGCACGTAGCCTGACCCTCCAACGTTTCCGTACCCTCACCTGTGCCCTAAGCATTGACGTTCGCTAACCCTAACCCTAGCCAGGAACAAAAACCCACCACCAGCCCTACACCTTACCCTATGCCGTAGCCTACACGTGGCCCGTACGCGGGTAATGACCCGTGTTTCAGCACGTAGCCTAACCCTCCCATGTTACCGTACACTCACCTGTACCCTAAGCATTGCCGTTCCCTAACCCTAACCCTAGCCCGGAACTGAAACACACCACCAGCCCTAAACCTTACCTACAAGCCGTAGCCTACTCCTGGCTCGTACGCTTGGACTGACCTGTGCGTCAGCACGTAGCCTGATCCTCCCACGTTTCCGTACCCTCACCTGTGCCCTAAGCCTTGACGTTCCCTAACCCTAACCCTAGCCCGGAACGGAAACCCACCACCAGCCCTACACCTTAACCTACGCCGTAGCCTACTCCTGGCCTGTACGGTGGCACTGACCCTTGCGTCAGCATGTAGCCTGACCCTCCCACGTTTCCGTACCCTCACATCTGCCCTAAGCCTTGCCGTTCTGTAACCCTAACCCTAGCCCGGAATGGAAACCCACCACCAGCCCTAAACCTTACCCCCAAGCCGTAGCCTACTCCTGGCACGTTCGGTGGCAGTAACCCTAGCATCAGCAAGTAGCCTGACCCTCCCACGTTTCTGTAGCCTCACCCGTGCCCTAAGCCTTGCCGTTCCGTAACCCTAACCCTAGCCCGGAACGGAAACCCACCACCAGCCCTACAACTTACCCCCAAGCCGTAGCGTAATCCTGGCCCATATGCTGGCACTGACCCGTGCGTCAGCACGTAGCGTGACCCTCCCACGTTTCCGTACCCTCACCTGTGCCCTAAGCCTTGCCGTTCCCTAAACCTAACCCTAGCCCGGAACGGAAACCCACCACTAGCCCTACACCTTACCCTATGCTGTAGCCTACACATGGCCCGTATGCGGGCACTGACCCGTGCGTCAGCACGTAGCCTGACCCTCCAACGTTTCCGTACCCTCACCTGTGCCCTAAGCCTTGCCGTTCCCTAACCCTAACCCTAGCCCAGAACGGAAAGCCACCACCAGCCCTAAAACTTAGCCACAAGCCGTAGCATACTCCTGGCCCGTACGCTGGCACTGACCCGTGCGTCAGCATGCAGCCTGACCCTCCCACGTTTCCGTACCCTCACCTGTGCCTTATGCCTTGCCGTTTCCTAACCCTAACCCTAGCCCGGAACGGAAACCCACCACCAGCCGTACACCTTACCCTATGCCGTAGCCTACTCCTGGCCCAAACGTTGGAACTGAACCTTGCATCATCACGTAGCCTGACCCTACCACGTTTCCGTACCCTCACCTGTGCCCTAAGACTTGCCGTTCCCTAAACCTAACCCTAGCCCGGAACGGAAACCCTGCACCAGCCCTACACCTTACCCTACGCCGTAGCCTACTCCTGGCCCGTACGCTGGCAATGACCCATGCGTCAGCACGTAGCCTGAACTTCACACATTTCCGTACACTCACCTGTGCCCTAATCCTTGCCGTTCCCTAACCCTAACCCTAGTACCGAACGGAAACACACCACCAGCCCTACACCTAACCTCCATGCCATAGCCTACTCATGGCCCGTACGCTGGCACTGACCCGTGCGTCAGCACGTATCCTGACCCTCCCACGTTTCCGTACCCTCACGTGTGCACTAAGCCTTGCCGTTCCCTAACCATAACCCTAGCCCGGAACGGAAACCCACCACCAGCCCTACACCTAACCCCGAAGCCGTAGCCTACTCCTGGCCGGTACGCTGGCACTGACACATGCGTCAGCACGTAGCCTGGCTCTCCCACGTTTCTGTACCCTAACTTGTGCCCTAAGCCTTGCCGTTCCCTATCCCTAACCCTAGCCCGGAACAGAAACCCACCACCAACCGTACACGTTACCATACGCCGTAGCCTACTCTTGGCCTGTACTGTGGCACTGACCCTTGCGTCAGCATGTAGCCTGACCCTCCCATGTTTCCGTACCCTCACCTGTGCCCTAAGCCTTGCCGTTCCGTAACCCTAACCCTAGCCCGGAACGGAAAACCACCACCAGCCCTGCAACTTACCCCCAAGCCGTAGCCTACTCCTGGCCCGTTCGGTGGCACTAACCCGAGCATCAGCATGTAGCCTGACCCTCCCACGTTTCCATACCCTCACCCGTGCCCTAAGCCTTGCCGTTCCATAACCCTAAACCTAGCCCGGAACGGAAACCCACCACCAGCCCTACACCTTACCCCCAAGCCGTAGCCTACTCCTGGACCATATGCTGGCACTAACCCGTGCGTCAGCACGTAGCATGACCCTCCCACGTTTCCGTACCCTCACCTGTGCCCTAAGCCTTGACGTTCCCTAACCCTAACCCTAGCCCGGAACAGAAACCCACCACCAGCCCTAGACATTAACCTCCGGCGTAGCCTACTCCTGGCCTGTATGCTGGCACTGACCCGTGCGTCAGCACGTAGCCTGACCCTCCCACGTTTCCGTACACTCACCTGAGCACTAAGCCTTGCCGTTCCCTAACCCTAACCCTAGCCCGGAATGGAAACACACCACCAGCCCTACACCTTAACCCCAAGCCTTAGCCTACTCCTGGCCCGTACTCTAGCACTGACACGTGCGTCAGCATGTAGCCTGACCCTCCCATGTTTCAGGACCCTCAACTGTGCCCTAAG
Organism: Mesoplodon mirus; assembly: GCF_964341445.2. Taxonomy (NCBI): domain Eukaryota; kingdom Metazoa; phylum Chordata; class Mammalia; order Artiodactyla; family Ziphiidae; genus Mesoplodon; species Mesoplodon mirus. The sequence goes on along the minus strand of NC_138987.1, from coordinate 108,614,419 downwards.
CCAGGCCGTTCCTAACACTAACCCTAGCCCAGAACGGAAACCCACCACCAGCTCTACACATTTGCCAAAAGCCGTAGCCTACTCCTGGCCCGTATGCTGACACTGACTCGTGCGTCAGCACGTAGCCTGACCCTCCCACGTTTCCGTACCCTCACCTGTGCCGTAAGCCTTGCCGTTCCCTAACCCTAAACCTAGCCGGAATGGAAAACCACCACCAGCCCTACACCTCACCATATGTCGTAGCCTACACCTGGCCCGTACGCGGGCACTGACTCGTGCGTCAGCACGTAGCCTGACCCTCCCACGTTTCCGTACCCTCACCTGTGCCGTAAGCCTTGCCCTTCCCTAACCCTAACACTAGCCCGGAAAGGAAACCCACCACCAGCCCTACAACTTACCCCCAAGCCGTAGCCTACTCCGGGCCCGTACGCTGGCACTGACATTTGCATCAGCACGTAGCCTGAAACTCCCACCTTTCCGTACCCTCACCTGTGCCCTAAGCCTTGCCGTTCCCTAACCCTAACCCTAGCCCGGAACGGAAACCCACCACCAGCCCTACACCTTACCCCCAAGCCGTAGCCTACTCCTGGCCCGTACGCTGGAACTGACCTGTGCCTCAGCACGTAGCCTGACCCTCCAACGTTTGCGGAACCTCACCTGTGCCCTAATCCTTGCCGTTCCCTAACCCTAACCCTAGCCCTGAACGGAAACCCACCACCAGCCCTACACCTTTCCCTAATCCGCAGCCTATTCCTGGCTCGTACGCAGGCATTGACCCTTACATCAGCCCGTAGCCTGACCTTCCCACGTTTCCGTAACCTCACCTGTGCCCTAAGCCTTGCCGTTCACTAACCCTAAGCCTAGCCCAGAATGGAAACCCACCCCCAGCCCTAAACCTTACCCCAGAGCCGTAGCCTACTCCTGGTCCATACGCTGGCACTGACCCGTGCGTCAGAACGTATCCTGACACTGCCACGTTGCCGTACCCTCACCTGGGCCCTAAGCGATGCCGTTCCCTAACCCTAAACCTAGCCCACAACGGAAACCCACCACCTGCCCTACACCTTACCCATCGCCGTAGCCTACTCCTGGCCCGTACGCAGGCACTGACCCGTGAGTCAGCACGTACCCTGACCCTCCCACGTTTCCGTACCCTCACCTGTGTCCTAAGCCTTGCCGTTCCCTCACCCTAACCCTAGCCAGGAACGGAAACCCACCAGCAGCCCTACACCTAACCACCAAGCCGTAGCCTACTCCTGCCCGGTACGCTGGCACTGACCCGTGAGTCAGCACGTAGCCTGAACCTCCCACATTTCCGTACCCTCACCTGTGCCCTAAGCCTTGCTGTTCCCTAACACTAACCCTAGCCTTGAACGGAAACCCACCACCAGCCCTACACCTAACCAACAAGCCGTAGCCTACTCCTGGCCGATACGCTGGCACTGACCCTTGCGTCATCACGTAGCCTGAACCTCCCACGTTTCCGTACCATCACCTGTGCCCTAAGCCTTGCCGTTCCATAACCCTAACCCTAGCCCGGAACGGAAACCCACTACCAGCCCTACACCTTACCCTATGCCGTAGCCTAATTCTGGCCTGTACGCTGACACTGACCCATGCGTCAGCACGTAGCCTGACCCTCCCACGTTTCTGTACCCTCACCTGTGCCCTAAGCCTTGCCGTACCCGTACCCTAACCCTAGCCCGGAATGGAAACCCACCACCAGCCCTACACCTTACGCTACGCCGTAGCCTACTCCTGGCGCGTATGCTGGCATTGACCCGTGCGTCAGCACGTAGCCAGACCCTCCCACGTTTCCGTACTCTCACCTGTGCCCTAATCCTTGAAGTTCCCTAACACTAACCCTAGCCCGGAATGGAAACCCACCACCAGTCCTACACATTTCCCTACGACGTAGCCTACTCCTGGCCCGTACGCTGGCACTGACCCATGCATCCGCACGTAGCATGAACCTCCAACTTTTCTGTACCCTCACCTGTGCCCTAAGCCTTGACGTTCCCTAACACTAACCCTAGCCCGGAATGGAAACCCACCACAAACCCTACACCTTACCCTACGCCGTAGCCTACTCCTGGCCCTTACGCTGGCACTGACCCGTGTGTCAGCATGTAGCCTGTCCCTCCCACGTTTCCGTACCCTCACCTGTGCCCTACGCTTTGCCATTCCCTAACCCTAACTGTAGCCTGAAAGGGAAACAGCCCTACACTTTACCCTATGCCGTAGCCTACTCCTGGCCCGTACGCTGGCACTGACCTGTGCATCAGCACGTAGCGTGACCCTCCCACGTTTCCGTACCCTCACCTGTGCCCTAAGCCTTGCCGTTCCCTAACCCTAACCCTAGCCAGGAACGGAAACCCACCAGAAGCCCTATACCTTACCATACGCCATAGCCTACTCCTGGCCCGTACGCAGGCACTGACCCGTGAGTCAGCACGTAGCCTCACCCTCCCACGTTTCCGTACCCTCACCTGTGCCCTAAGCCTTGCCGTTCCCTCACCCTAACCCTAGCCATGAACGGAAACCCACCAGCAGACCTACACCTAACCACCAAGCCGTAGCCTACTCCTGGCCGGTACGCTGGCACTGACCCGTGAGTCAGCACGTAGCCTGAAACTCCCACATTTCCGTACCCTCACCTGTGCCCTAAGCCTTGCTGTTCCCTAACACTAACCCTAGCCTTGAACGGAAACCCACCACCAGCCCTACACCTAACCACCAAGCCGTAGCCTACTCCTGGCCGGTACGCTGGCACTGACCCGTGCGTCATCACGTAGCCTGACCCTCCCACGTTTCCGTACCATCACATGTGCCCTAAGCCTTGCCGTTCCATAACCCTAACCCTAGCCCGGAACGGAAACCCACTTCCAGCCCTACAACTTACCCTATGCCGTAGCCTAATTCTGGCCTGTACGCTGACATTGACCTATGCGTCAGCACGTAGTCTGACCCTCCCACGTTTCGGTACACTCACCTGTGCCCTAAGCCTTGCCGTACCCTAACCCTAACCCTAGCCCGGAATGGAAATCAACCACCAGCCCTACACCTTACCCTACGCCGTAGCCTACTCCTGGCGCGTATGCTGGCACTGTCCCGTGCGTCAGCACGTAGCCAGACCCTCCCACGTTTCCGTACTCTCACCTGTGCCCTAAGCCTTGACGTTCCCTAACCCTAACCCTAGCCCGGAATGGAAACCCACCACCAGCCCTACACATTTCCCTACGACGTAGCCTACTCCTGGCCCGTACGCTGGCACTGACCCATGCATCAGCACGTAGCCTGAACCTCCAACTTTTCTGTACCCTCACCTGTGCCCTAAGCCTTGACGTTCCCTATCACTAACCCTAGCCCGGAACGGAAACCCACCACCAGCCCTACACCTTACCCTACGCTGTAGCCTACACCTATCCCGTACGTTGGCACTGACCCGTGCGTCAGCACGTAGCCTGACCTGCCCACGTTTCCGTACCCTCACCTGTGCCCTAAGCATTGCCGTTCCCTTACCCTAACCGTAGCCCGGAACGGAAACCCACCACCAGCCCTACATCTTACCCCCAAGCTGTAGCCTACTCCTGGGTCGTATGCTGGCACTGACCCGTGCGTCAGCACGTAGCCTGACCCTCCCATGTTTACGTACACTCACCTGTGCCCTAAGCCTTGCCGTTCCCTAACCCTAACTCTAGCCCGGAACGGAAACCCAACACCAGCCCTAAACATTTCCCTACGCCGTAGCCTACTCCTGGCCCTTACGCTGGCACTGATCCGTGTGTCAGCATGTAGCCTGAACCTCCCACGTTTCGATACCCTCACCTGGGCCCTAAACCTTGCCGTGCCCTAACCCTAACCCTAGCCCTGCAGGGAAACCCACCACAAGCCCTACACCTTACCCTACGCCGTAGCCTACTCCTGGCCCATACGCTGGCACTGACCCGTGCGTCAGCACGTAGCCTGACCCTACCACTTTTTTGTACCCTCACCTGGGCCCTAAACCTTGCCGTTCCCTAACCCTAACCCTAGCCCGGAACGGAAACCCACCATCAGCCCTACACCTAACCCCCAAGCCGTAGCCTACTCCTGGCTGGTACGCTGGCACTGACCCGTGCATCGACACATAGCCTGACCCTCCCCCGTTTCCGTACCCTAACCTGTGCCCTAAGCCTTGCCGTTCCCTAAACCTAACCCTAGCCATGAACGGAAACCCACCACCAGCCCTACAACTTACCCCCAAGCCTTAGGCTACTCCTGGACCTTACGCTGGCACTGACCCGTGTGTCAGCACGTAGCCTGACCCTCCCTCGTTTGCGGACCCTCACCTGTGCCCTAAGCCTTGCCATTCCCTAACTCTAACCCTAGTCCGGAACGGAAACCCACCACCAGCCCTACACCTTTCCCTACGCCGTAGCCTATTCCTGGCCCATACGCAGGCTCTGACACTTTCATCAGCACGTAGCCTGACACTCCCACGTTTCCGTACCCTCACCTGTGCCCTAAGCCTTGCCGTTCCCTAACCCTAACCCTATCCCGGAACGGAAACCCACCACCAGCCCTACACCTTACCCCCAAGCCGTAGCCTACTCCTGGTCCATACGCTGGCACTGACCTGTGCGTCAGCACGTAGCCTGAACTTCCCACATTACCGTACCCTCCCCTGTGCCCTAAGCCTTGCCGTTCCCTAACCCTAACCCTAGTATGGAACAGAAACACACCACAAGCCCTAAACCTAACACCCAAGCCATAGCCTAATCCCGGCCCGTACGCTGACACTGATCCGTGCGTCAGCACGTAGCCTGAACCTACCACGTTTCCGTACCCTCACCTGTGCCCTAAGCATTGCTGTTCCCTAACACTAACCCTAGACTTGAACGGAAACACACCACCAGCCCTACACCAAACCACCAAGCCGTAGCCTACTCCTGGCCGGTACGCTGGCACTGAACCGTGCGTCATCACGTACCGTGACCCTCCCAAGTTTCCGTAAACTCACCTGTGCCCTAAGCTTTGCCGTTCCTTAACACTAACTGTAGCCCGGAACGGAAACCCACCACCAGCCCTACACCTTACCCTACGCCGTAGCCTACTCCTGGCCCATACGCTGGCACTGACCCGTGCGTCAGCACGTAGCCTGACCCTCCCACGTTTCCGTGCCCTCACCTGTGCCCTAAGCCTTGCCGTTCCGTAACCCTAACCCTAGCCCGGAACGGAAACCCACCACCAGCCCTACACCTTACCCTACGCCGTAGCCTACTCCTGGCCCGAACGCTGGCACTGACCCATGCGTCAGCATGTAGCCTGACCCTCCCACGTTTCCGTACCCTCACCTGTTCCCTAAGACTTGCCATTCCCTAACCCTAACCCTAGCCCGAAAAGGAAACCCACCACAAACCCTACACCTAACTCCCAAGCCATAGCCTACTCCTGGCCCGTACGCTGGCACTGACCCATGCGGCAGCACGTAGCCTGACCCTCCCACGTTTCCGTACCCTCACCTGTGCCCTAAACCTTACCGTTCCCTAACCCTAACCCTAGCCCGGAATGGAAACCCACCATCAGCACTACACCTAACCCCGAAGCCTTAGCCTACACCTGGCCGGTATGCTGGAACTGACACGTGAGTCAGCACGTAGCCTGACCGTCACACTTTTCCGTACCCTCACCTGTGCCCTAAGCCTTGCCGTTCCCTAACCCTATCCCTAGCCCAGAACAGAAACCCACCACCATCCCTAAACTCTACCCTACGCCGTAGCCTATTCCTGGCCCGTACACTGGCACTGACCCATGTGTCAGCACGTAGCCTAACCCTCCCACGTTTCCTTATCCTCACCTGTGCCCTAAGCCTTGACATACCCTAACCCTAACCCTAGCCCGGAACAGAGACCCACCACCAGCCCTATAACTTACCACCACGCCGTAGCCTGCTCCTGGCCCATATGCTGGCACTTACCCGTGCGTCAGCACGTAGCCTGACCCTCCCACGATTCCGTAACCTCACCTGTGCCCTAAGACTTGCCGTTCCCTAATCCTAACCCTAGCCCGGAAAGGGAACCCACCACCAGCCCTACACCTTACCCTATGCCGTAGCCAACACCTGGACCGTACGCGGGCACTGACCTGTGCTTCAGCATGTAGCCTGAGCCTCCGTTGTTACCGTACCCTCACCTGTGACCTAAGCCTTGCCGTTCCCTAAATCTAAACCTAGCCCGGAACGGAAAACCACCACCAGACCTAATCCTAACCCCCAAGCCGTAGCCTACTCCTGGCCGGTACGCTGGCACTGACCCGTGCGTCACCACGTAGCCTGACCCTCCCACGTTTCAATACCCTCACCTGTGCCCTAAGCCTTGCTGTTCCCTAACCCTAACCCTAGCCCGGAACGGAAACCCACCACCAGCCCTACACTTTACCCTACGCCGTAGCCTACTCCTGGCCCGTACGCTGACACTGACCCGTGCGTCAGCACGTAGCCTGACCCTCCCACGTTTCCGTAACCTCAACTGTGCCCTAAGCCTTGCCGTTCCCTAACCCTAACCCTAGCCCTGAACGGAAACCCACCACCAGCCCTACAACTTACCCCCAAGCCTTAGCCTACTCCTGGCCCGTACGCTGGCACTGACCTGTGCATCAGCACGTAGCCTGAAACTCCCACCTTTCCGTACCCTCACCTGTGCCCTAAGCCTTGCCGTTCCCTAAACCTAACCCTAGCCCGGAACGGAAACCCACCACCAGCCCTACAACTTACCCCCAAGCCGTAGCCTACTCCTGGCCCGTACGCTGGAACTGACCTGTGCGTCAGCACGTAGCCTGACCCTACCAGTTTTTTGTACCCTCACCTGTGCCCTAAGCCTTGCCGTTCCCTAACCCTAACCCTAGCCCGGAACGGAAACCCACCACCAGCCCTACAACTTACCCCCAAGCCGTAGGCTACTCCTGGACCTTACGCGGGCACTGACCAGTGCGTCAGCACGTAGCCTGACCCTCCCACGTTTGCGGACCCTCACCTGTTCCCTAAGCCTTGCCATTCCCTAACCCTAACCCTAGCCTGGAACGGAAACGCACCACCAGCCCTAAAACTTTCCCTACGACCTAGCCTATTCCTGGCCCCTACGCAGGCACTGACCCTTTCATCAGCACGTAGCCTGACCCTCCCACGTTTCCGTACTCTCACCTGTGCCCTAAGCCTTGCCATTCCCTAACCCTAACCCTAGCCCAGAACGGAAACCCAACACCAGCCCTACACCTTACCCCCAAGCCGTAGCCTACTCCTGGTCCATACGCTGGCAATGACCTGTGCGTCAGCATGTAGCCTGAACTTCCCACATTACCTTAACCTCACCTGTGCCCTAAGCCTTGTCGTTCCCTAACCCTAAACCTAGTACGGAACGGAAACACACCACCAGCCCTACACCTAACCCCCAAGCCATAGCCTAGTCCTGGCCCGTACGCTGGCACTGACCCGTGCGTCAGCACGTAGCCTGACCCTCCCACATTTCCGTACCCTCACCTGTGCCCTAAGCCTTGCTGTTCCCTAACACTAACCCTAGCCTGGAACGGAAACACACCACCAACCCTACACCTAACCACCAAGCCGTAGCCTACTCCTGGCCGGTACGCTGGCACTGATATGTGCCTCAGCATGTAGCCTGACCCTCCCACGTTTCCGTACCCTCACCTGTGCCCTAAGCCTTGCCGTTCCCTAACCCTAACCCAAGCCGGAACGGAATCCCACCACCAGCCCTACACCTTACCGTATGCCGTAGCCTACTCCTGGCTCGTATGCTGGCACTGACCCGTGAGTCAGCACGTAGCCTGACCCTCACACGTTTCCGTACCCTCACCTGTGCCCTAAGCGTTGCCGTTCCCTAACCCTAACCCTAGTCCGGAACGGAAACCCACCACCAGCCCTACAGCTTACCACCAAGCCTTAGCCTATTCGTGGCCCGTACGCTGGCACTGACCCGTGTGTCAGCATGTAGCCTGAACCTCCCACGTTTCTGTACCCTCACCTGTGCCCTAAGCCTTGCCGTTCCCTAACCCTAACCCTAGCCCGGAACGGAAACCCACCACCAGCCCTACACCTAACCCCCAAGCCGTAGCCTACTCCTGGCTGGTACGCTGGCACTGACCCATGCATCGACACATAGCCTGACCCTCCCCCGTTTCCGTACCCTCACCTGTGCCCTAAGCCTTGCCGTTCCCTAACCCTAACCCTAGCCATGAATGGAAACCCACCACCAGCCCTACAACTTACCCCCAATCCGTAGCCTACTCCTGGTCCATACACTGGCAATGACCCGTGCGTCAGCACGTAGCCTGACCCTCCCACCTTTCCGTACCCTCACCTGTGCCCTAAGCCTTGCCGTTCCCTAACCCTAACCCTAGCCCGGAACGGAAACCCACCACCAGCCCTAGACCTTTCCCTACGCTGTAGCCTACTCCTGACCCGTACGCTGGCACTGACCCATGCGTCAGCACGTAGCCTGACCCTCCCACGTTTCCGTACCCTCACCTGTGCCCTATGCCTTGCCGTTCCCTAACCCTAACCCTAGCACAGAACGGAAACCCACCTCCAGCCCTACACCTTACCCTATGCCGTAGCCTACACCTGGCCCGTACGTTGGCACTGACACGTGCGTCAGCACGTAGCCTGACCTGCCCACGTTTCCGTACCCTCACCTGTGCCCTAAGCCTTGCCGTTCCCTTACCCTAACCCTAGCCCGGAACGGAAACCCACCACCAGCCCTACAACTTACCCCCAAACTCTAGCCTACTCCTGGCCCGTATGCTGGCACTGACCCGTGCGTCAGCACGTAGCCACACCCTCCCACGTTTCCGTACCGTCACCTGTGCCCTATGCCTTTCCGTTCCCTAACCCTAACCCTAGCACAGAACGGAAACCCACCTCCAGCCCTACACTTTACCCTATGCCGTAGCCTACACCTGTCCCGTACGTGGGCACTGACCCATGCGTCAGCACGTAGCCTGACCTTCCCACATTTCCGTACCCTCACCTGTGCCCTAAGCCTTGCCGTTCCCTAACCCTTACCATAGTACGGAACGGAAACACATCACCAGCCCTACACCTAACGCCCAAGCCATAGCCTACTCCTGGCCCGTACGCTGGCACTGACCCGTGCATTAGCACGTAGCCTGACCCTCCCACGTTTCCGTACACTCACCTGTGCCCTAAGCCTTGCCGTTCCCTCACCCTAACCCTAGCCAGGAACGGAATCCCACCAGCAGCCCTACACCTAACCACCAAGCCGTAGCCTACTCCTGGCCGGTACGCTCGCACTGACCCGTGAGTCAGCACGTAGCCTGAACCTCCCACATTTCCGTACCCTCACCTGTGCCCTAAGCCTTGCTGTTCCCTAACACTAACCCTAGCCTGGAACGGAAACCCACCACCAGCCCTACACCTAACCACCAAGCCGTAGCCTACTCCTGGCCGGTACGCTGGCACTGACCCGTGCGTCATCACGTAGCCTGACCCTCCCACGTTTCCGTACCATCACCTGTGCCCTAAGCCTTGCCGTTCCATAACCCTAACCCTAACCCGGAACGGAAACCCACTACCAGCCCTACACCATACCCTATGCCGTAGCCTAATTCTGGCCTGTACGCTGACACTGACCCATGCGTCAGCACGTAGCCTGACCCTCCCACGTTTCTGTACCCTCACCTGTGCCCTAAGCCTTGCCGTACTCTAACCCTAACCCTAGCCCGGAACGGAAACCCACCACCAGCCCTACACCTTACCCTACGCCGTAGCCTACTCCTGGCGCGTATGCTGGCACTGACCCGTGCGTCAGCACGTAGCCAGACCCTCCCACGTTTCCGTACTCTCACCTGTGCCCTAAGCCTTGCTGTTCCCTAACCCTAACCGTAGCCCGGAACGAAAACCCACCACCAGCCCTACACCTTACCCTACGCCGTAGCCTACTCCTGGCCCGTATGCTGGCACTGATCCATGCATCAGTACGTAGCCTGACCCTCCCACGTTTCCGTAACCTCACCTGTGCCCTAAGCCTTGACGTTTCCTAACCCTAACCCTAGACCGGAACGGAAACCCACCACCAGTCCTAAACCTTTCCCTACGCCCTAGCCTACTCCTGGCCCGTATGCTGGCACTGACCCGTGCGTCAGCACGTAGCCTGACCCTCCCACGTTTCCGTAACCCTCACCAATGCCCTAAGCCTTGTCGTTCCGTAACCCTAACCCTAGCCCGGAACGGAAACGGACCACCAGCCCTACACCTTACCCCCAAGCCGTAGACTACTCCTGGCCCATACGCTGGCACTGACCCGTGGGTCAGCAAGTAGCCTGACCCTCCCACGTTTCCGTACCCTCACCTGTGCCCTAAGCCTTGCCGTTCCCTAACCCTAACCCTAGCCCAGAACGGAAACCCACAACCTGCCCTAAACCTTACCCAACGCCGTAGCCTACTCCTGGCCCGTACGTTGGCACTGACCCGTGCGTCAACACGTAGCCTGACCGGCCCACGTTTCCGTACCCTCACCTGTGCCCTAAGCCTTGCCGTTCCCTTACCCTAACCCTAGCCCGGAACGGAAACACACCACAAGACCTAAACCTTACCCCAAGCTGTAGCCTACTCCTGGCCCGTATGCTGGCACTGACCCGTGCGTCAGCACGTAGCCTGACCCTCCCACGTTTCCGTACCCTCACCTGTGCCCTATGCCTTGCCATTTCCTAACCCTAACCCTAGCACAGAACGGAAACCCACCTCCAGCCCTATACCTTACCCTACGCTGTAGCCTACTGCTGGCCCGTACGCTGGCACTGACCCATGCGTAAGCACGTAGCCTGACCCTGCCACGTTTCCGTACCCTCATCTGTGCCCTAAGCCTTGACGTTCCCTAACCCTAAACCTAGCCCAGAACGGAAACACACCACCAGCCCTAGACCTTACACTATGGCGTAACCTACTCCTGGCCTGTACGCTGACACTGACACGTGCGTCAGCACGTAGCCTGACCCTCCCACGTTTCCGTACCCTCACCTGTGCCCTAAGCTTTGCCGTTCCCTAACCCTAACCCTAGCCCGGAACGGAAAACCACCACCAGCCCTAAACCTTTCCCTACGCCGTAGCCTACTCCTGGCCCGTACGCTGGCACTGACCCATGCATCAGCATGTAGACTGACCCACCCACGTTTCCATACCCTCACCTGGGCCCTAAAACTTGCCGTTCCCTAACCCTAACCCTAGCCCGGCAGGGAAACCCACCACCACCCCTACACCTTACCCTACGCCGTAGCCTACTCCTGGCCCATACGCTGGCACTGACCCGTGCGTCAGCACGTAGCCTGACCCTACCACTTTTTTGTACCCTCACCTGTGCCCTAAGCCTTGCCGTTCCCTAACCCTAACCCTAGCCCGGAATGGAAACCCACCACCAGCCCTAAAACTTACCCCCATGCCATAGCCTACTCCGGGCCTGTACACAGGCACTGACCCGTGCGTCCGCACGTAGCCTGACCCTCCCACTTTTCCGTACCCTCAGCTAAGCCCTAAGCCTTGGCATTCACTAACTCTAACCCAAGCCCGGAACGGAATCCCACCACCAGCCCTACCCCTTAACGTATGCCGTAGCCTATTCCTGGCCCGTACGCTGGCACTGACATGTGCGTAAGCACGTAGCCTGACCCTCCCACGCTTCCGTACACTCACCTGTGCCCTAAGCCTTGCCGTTCCCTCACCCTAACCCTAGCCAGGAACGGAGACCCACCAGAAGCCCTACACCTTACCATACGCCGTAGCCCACTCCTGGCCCGTACGCTGGCACTGACCCGTGAGTCAGCCCGTAGCCTGACCCTCCCACGTTTCCGTACCCTCACCTGTGCCCTAAGCCTTGCCGTTCCCTCACCATAACCCTAGCCAGGAACGGAAATCAACCAGCAGCCCTACACCTTACCCTACGCCGTAGCCTACTCCTGGCCCGTACGCTGGCTCTGACACGTGCGTCAGCACATAGCCTGACCCTCACACATTTCAGTACCCGCACCTGTGCCCTAAGCCTTACCATTCCCTAACCCTAACCCTAGTCCGGAACAGAAACCCACCACCAGCCCTACAGCTTACCCCAAAGCCATAGACTATTCCTGGCCCGTACGCTGGCACTGACCCGTGCGTCAGCATGTAGCCTGACGCTCCCACGTTTCTGTACCCTCACCTGTGTCCTAAGCCTTGCCGTTCCTTAACCCTAACCCTAGCACGGAACGGAAAACTACCACCAGCCCTACACCTAACCCCCAAGCCGTAGCCTACTACTAGCCGGTACGCTGGCACTGACCCGTGCATCAGCACATAGCCTGACCCTCCCACGTTTCTGTACCCTCACCTGTGCCCTAAGCCTTGCCGTTCCCTAACCCTAATCCTAGCCAGGAACGGAAAGCCACCACCAGCCCTACAACTTACCCACAAGCCGTAGGCTACTCCTGGACCTTACGCTGGCACTGACCAGTGCGTCAGCACGTAGCCTGACCCTCCCATGTTTGCGGACCCTCACCTGTGCCCTAAGCCTTGCCATTCCCTAACCCTAACCCTAGCCTGGAACGGAAACCCACCACCAGCCCTACAACTTTCCCTACGACGTAGCCTATTCCTGGCCCCTACGCAGGCACTGACCCTTTCATCAGCACGTAGCCTGACCCTCCCACGTTTCCGTACCCTCACCTGTGCACTAAGCCTTGCCATTCCCTAACCCTAAGCCTAGCCCAGAACGGAAACCCACCACCAGCCCTACACCTTACCCCCAAGCCGTAGCCTACTCCTGGTCCATACGCTGGCACTGACCTGTGCGTCAGCACGTGGCCTGAACTTCCCACATTACCGTAACCTCACCTGTGCCCTAAGCCTTGCCGTTCCCTCACCCTAACCCTAGCCCGGAACGGAAACCCACCACCAGCCCTACACCTAACCACCAAGCCGTAGCCTACTCGTGGCTGGTACGCTGGCACTGACCCGTGCATCGACACATAGCCTGACCCTCCCCCGTTTCCGAACCCTCACCTGTGCCCTAAGCCTTGCCGTTCCCTAACCCTAACCCTAGCCATGAATGGAAACCCACCACCAGCCCTACAACTTACCCCCAAGCCGTAGCCTACACCTAGTCCATACACTGGCAATGACCCGTGCGTCAGCACGTAGCCTGACTCTCCCACCTTTCCGTACCCTCACCTGTGCCCTAAGCCTTGCCGTTCCCTAACCCTAACCCTAGCCCAGAACGGAAACCCACCACCAGCGCTAGACCTTTCCCTACGCTGTAGCCTACTCCTGACCCGTACGCTGGCACTGACCCATGCGTCAGCACGTAGCCTGACCCTCCCACTTTTCCGTACCCTCACCTGTGCCCTATGCCTTGCCATTTCCTAACCCTAACCCTAGCACAGAACGGAAACCCACCTCCAGCCCTATACCTTACCCTACGCTGTAGCCTACTGCTGGCCCGTACGGTGGCACTGACCCATGCGTAAGCACGTAGCCTGACCCTGCCACGTTTCCGTACCCTCACCTGTGCCCTAAGCCTTGACGTTCCCTAACCCTAACACTAGCCCAGAACGTAAACACACCACCAGCCCTAGACCTTACCCTATGGCGTAGCCTACTCCTGGCCTGTACGCTGACACTGACACGTGCGTCAGCACGTAGCCTGACCCTCCCACGTTTCCGTACCCTCACCTGTGCCCTAAGCTTTGCCGTTCACTAACCCTAACCCTAGCCCGGAACGGAAACCCACCACCAGCCCTAAACATTTCCCTACGCCGTAGCCTACTCCTGGCCCGTACGCTGGCACTGTCCCGTGCGTCAGCATGTAGACTGAACCACCCACGTTTCGATACCCTCACCTGGGCCCTAAACCTTGTCGTTCCCTAACCCTAACCCTAGCCCTGCAGGGAAACCCACCACCAGCCCTACACCTTACCCTACGCCGTAGCCTACTCCTGGCCCATACGCTGGCACTGACCCGTGCGTCAGCACGTAGCCTGACCCTACCACTTTATTGTACCCTCACCTGTGCCCTAAGCCTTGCCATTCCCTAACCCTAACCCTAGTCCGGAATGGAAACCCACCACCAGCCCTAAAACTTACCCCCATGCCATAGCCTACTCCGGGCCCGTACACAGGCACTGACCCGTGCGTCAGCACGTAGCCTGACCCTCCCACTTTTCCGTACACTCAGCTAAGCCCTAAGCCTTGGCATTCACTAACTCTAACCCAAGCCAGGAACGGAATCCCACCACCAGCCCTACACCTTAACGTATGCCGTAGCCTATTCCTGGCCCGTACGCTGGCACTGACATGTGCGTCAGCACGTAGCGTGACCCTCCCACGTTTCCGTACCCTCACCTGTGCCCTAAGCCTTGCCGTTCCCTAACCCTAACCCTAGCCAGGAACGGAAGCCCACCAGAAGCCCTACACCTTACCATACGCCGTAGCCCACTCCTGGCCCGTACGCTGGCACTGACCCGTGAGTCAGCCCGTAGCCTGACCCTCCCACGTTTCCGTACCCTCACCTGTGCCCTAAGCCTTGCCGTTCCCTCACCATAACCCTACCCAGGAACGGAAATCCACCAGCAGCCCTACACCTTACCCTACGCCTTAGCCTACTCCTGGCCCGTACGCTGGCTCTGACACGTGCGTCAGCACATAGCCTGACCCTCACACATTTCAGTACCCTCACCTGTGCCCTAAGCCTTACCATTCCCTAACCCTAACCCTAGTCCGGAAGAGAAACCCACCACCAGCCCTACAGCTTACCCCCAAGCCATAGACTATTCCTGGCCTGTACGCTGGCACTGACCCGGGCGTCAGCATGTAGCCTGACGCTCCCACGTTTCTGTACCCTCACCTGTGTCCTAAGCCTTGCCGTTCCCTAACCCTAGCCCGGAACGGAAACCTACCACCAGCCCTACACCTAACCCCCAAGCCGTAGCCTACTACTAGCCGGTACGCTGGCACTGACCCGTGCATCAGCACATAGCCTGACCCTCCCACGTTTCTGTACCCTCACCTGTGCCCTAAGCCTTGCCGTTCCCTAACCCTAATCCTAGCCAGGAACGGAAAGCCACCACCAGCCCTACAACTTACCCACAAGCCGTAGGCTACTCCTGGACCTTACGCTGGCACTGACCAGTGCGTCAGCACGTAGCCTGACCCTCCAACGTTTGCGGACCCTCACCTGTGCCCTAAGCCTTGCCATTCCCTAACCCTAACCCTAGCCTGGAACGGAAACCCACCACCAGCCCTACAACTTTCCCTTCAACGTAGCCTATTCCTGGCCCCTACGCAGGCACTGACCCTTTCATCAGCACTTAGCCTGACCTTCCCACGTTTCCGTACCCTCACCTGTGCACTAAGCCTTGCCATTCCCTAACCCTAACCCTAGCCCTGAACGGAAACCCAACACCAGCCCTACACCTTACCCCCAAGCCGTAGCCTACTCCTGGTCCATACGCTGGCACTGACCTGTGTGTCAGCACGTAGCCTGAACTTCCCACATTACCGTAACCTCACCTGTGCCCTAAGCCTTGTCGTTCCCTAACCCTAAACCTAGTACGGAACGGAAACACACCACCAGCCCTACACCTAACCCCCAAGCCATAGCCTACTCCTGGCCCGTACGCTGGCACTGACCCGTGCGTCAGCACGTAGCCTGACCCTCCCACGTTTCCGTACCCTCACCTGTGCCCTAAGCCTTGCCGTTCCCTCACCCTAACACTAGCCAGGAACGGAAACCCACCAGCAGACCTACAACTAACCACCAAGCCGTAGCCTACTCCTGGCCGGTACGCTCGCACTGACCCGTGAGTCAGCACGTAGCCTGAACCTCCCACATTTCCGTACCCTCACCTGTGCCCTAAGCCTTGCTGTTCCCTAACACTAACCCTAGCCTGGATCGGAAACCCACCACCAGCCCTACACCTAACCACCAAGCCGTAGCCTACTCCTGGCCGGTACGCTTGCACTGACCCGTGCGTCATCACGTAGCCTGACCCTCCCACGTTTCCGTACCATCACCTGTGCCCTAAGCCTTGCCGTTCCATAACCCTAACCCTAGCCCGGAACGGAAACCCACTACCAGCCCTACACCTTACCCTATGCCGTAGCCTAATTCTGGCCTGTACGCTGACACTGACCCATGCGTCAGCACGTAGCCTGACCCTCCCACGTTTCTGTACCCTCACCTGTGCCCTAAGCCTTGCCGTACCTTAACCCTAACCCTAGCCCGGAACAGAAACCCACCACCAGCCCTACACCTTACCCTACGCCGTAGCCTACTCCTGGCGCGTATGCTGGCACTGACCCGTGCGTCAGCACGTAGCCAGACCCTCCCACGTTTCCGTACTCTCACCTGTGCCCTAAGCCTTGCTGTTCCCTAACCCTAACCGTAGCCCGGAACGAAAACCCACCACCAGCCCTACACCTTACCCTACGCCGTAGCCTACTCCTGGCCCGTATGCTGGCACTGACCCGTGCATCAGTACGTAGCCTGACCCTCCCACGTTTCCGTAACCTCACCTGTGCCCTAAGCCTTGACGTTTCCTAACCCTAACCCTAGACCGGAACGGAAACCCACCACCAGGCCTACACCTTTCCCTACGCCCTAGCCTACTCCTGGCCCGTATGCTGGCACTGACCCGTGCGTCAGCACGTAGCCTGACCCTCCCACGTTTCCGTAACCCTCACCAGTGCCCTAAGCCTTGTCGTTCCGTAACCCTAACCCTAGCCCGGAACGGAAACGGACCACCAGCCCTACACCTTACCCCCAAGCCGTAGACTACTCCTGGCCCATACGCTGGCACTGACCCGTGGGTCAGCAAGTAGCCTGACCCTCCCACGTTTCCGTACCCTCACCTGTGCCCTAAGCCTTGCCGTTCCCTAACCCTAACCCTAGCCCAGAACGGAAACCCACAACCTGCCCTAAACCTTACCCAACGCCGTAGCCTACTCCTGGCCCGTACGCTGGCACTGAACCATGCGTCAGAACGTAGCCTGACCCTCCCACGTTTCCGTACCCTCACCTGTGCCCTATGCCTTGCCGTTCCCTAACCCTAACCCTAGCACAGAACGGAAACCCACCACCAGCCCTACACCTTACACTATGCCGTAGCCTACACCTGGCCCGTACGTTGGCACTGACCCGTGCGTCAACACGTAGCCTGACCGGCCCACGTTTCCGTACCCTCACCTGTGCCCTAAGCCTTGCCGTTCCCTTACCCTAACCCTAGCCCGGAACGGAAACACACCACAAGCCCTAAAACTTAACCACAAGCTGTAGCCTACTCCTGGCCCGTATGCTGGCACTGACCCGTGCGTCAGCACGTAGCCTGACCCTCCCACGTTTCCGTACCCTCACCTGTGCCCTATGCCTTGACATTTCCTAACCCTAACCCTAGAACAGAACGGAAACCCACCTCCAGCCCTATACCTTACCCTACGCTGTAGCCTACTGCTGGCCCGTACGCTGGCACTGACCCATGCGTAAGCACGTAGCCTGACCCTGCCACGTTTCCGTACCCTCACCTGTGCCCTAAGCCTTGACGTTCCCTAACCCTAACCCTAGCCCAGAACGGAAACACACTACCAGCCCTAGACCTTACCCTATGGCGTAGCCTACTCCTGGCCTGTACGCTGACACTGACACGTGCGTCAGCACGTAGCCTGACCCTCCCACGTTTCCGTACCCTCACCTGTGCCCTAAGCTTTGCCGTTCCCTAACCCTAACCCTAGCCCGGAACGGAAACCCACCACCAGCCCTCAACCTTTCCCTACGCCGTAGCCTACTCCTGGCCCGTACGCTGGCACTGACCCATGCGTCAGCATGTAGACTGACCCACCCACGTTTCCATACCCTCACCTGGGCCCTAAAACTTGCCGTTCCCTAACCCTAACCCTAGCCCGGCAGGGAAACCCACCACCTGCCCTACACCTTACCCTACGCCGTAGCCTACTCCTGGCCCATACGCTGGCACTGACCCGTGCGTCAGCACGTAGCCTGACCCTACCACTTTATTGTACCCTCACCTGTGCCCTAAGCCTTGCCATTCCCTAACCCTAACCCTAGTCCGGAATGGAAACCCACCACCAGCCCTAAAACTTACCCCCATGCCATAGCCTACTCCGGGCCCGTACACAGGCACTGACCCGTGCGTCAGCACGTAGCCTGACCCTCCCACTTTTCCGTACCCTCAGCTAAGCCCTAAGCCTTGGCATTCACTATCTCTAACCCAAGCCCGGAACGGAATCCCACCACCAGCCCTACACCTTAACGTATGCCGTAGCCTATTCCTGGCCCGTACGCTGGCACTGACATGTGCGTAAGCACGTAGCCTGACCCTCCCACGCTTCCGTACCCTCACCTGTGCCCTAAGCCTTGCCGTTCCCTAACCCTAACCCTAGCCAGGAACGGAAACCCACCAGAAGCCCTACACCTTACCATACGCCGTAGCCCACTCCTGGCCCGTACGCTGGCACTGACCCGTGAGTCAGCCCGTAGCCTGACCCTCCCACGTTTCCGTACCCTCACCTGTGCCCTAAGCCTTGCCGTTCCCTCACCATAACCCTAGCCAGGAACGGAAATCCACCAGCAGCCCTACACCTTGCCCTACGCCGTAGCCTACTCCTGGCCCGTACGCTGGCTCTGACACGTGCGTCAGCACATAGCCTGACCCTCACACATTTCAGTACCCTCACCTGTGCCCTAAGCCTTACCATTCCCTAACCCTAACCCTAGTCCGGAACAGAAACCCACCACCAGCCCTACAGCTTACCCCCAAGCCATAGACTATTCCTGGCCCGTACGCTGGCACTGACCCGTGCGTCAGCATGTACCCTGACGCTCCCACGTTTCTGTACCCTCACCTGTGTCCTAAGCCTTGCCGTTCCCTAACCCTAACCCTAGCCCGGAACGGAAACCTACCACCAGCCCTACACCTAACCCCCAAGCCGTAGCCTACTACTAGCCCGTACGCTGGCACTGACCCGTGCATCAGCACATAGCCTGACCCTCCCACGTTTCTGTACCCTCACCTGTGCCCTAAGCCTTGCCGTTCCCTAACCCTAATCCTAGCCAGGAACGGAAAGCCACCACCAGCCCTACAACTTACCCACAAGCCGTAGGCTACTCCTGGACCTTTCGCTGGCACTGACCAGTGCGTCAGCACGTAGCCTGACCCTCCCACGTTTGCGGACCCTCACCTGTGCCCTAAGCCTTGCCATTCCCTAACCCTAACCCTAGCCTGGAACGGAAACCCACCACCAGCCCTACAACTTTCCCTACGACGTAGCCTATTCCTGGCCCCTACGCAGGCACTGACCCTTTCATAAGCACGTAGCCTGACCCTCCCACGTTTCCGTACCCTCACCTGTGCACTAAGCCTTGCCATTCCCTAACCCTAACCCTAGCCCTGAACGGAAACCCACCACCAGCCCTACACCTTACCCCCAAGCCGTAGCCTACTCCTGGTCCATACGCTGGCACTGACCTGTGCGTCAGCACGTAGCCTGAACTTCCCACATTACCGTAACCTCACCTGTGCCCTAAGCCTTGCCGTTCCCTCACCCTAACCCTAGCCCGGAACGGAAACCCACCACCAGCCCTACACCTAACCACCAAGCCGTAGCCTACTCGTGGCTGGTACGCTGGCACTGACCCGTGCATCGACACATAGCCTGACCCTCCCCCGTTTCCGAACCCTCACCTGTGCCCTAAGCCTTGCCGTTCCCTAACCCTAACCCTAGCCATGAATGGAAACCCACCACCAGCCCTACAACTTACCCCCAAGCCGTAGCCTACACCTAGTCCATACGCTGGCAATGACCCGTGCGTCAGCACGTAGCCTGACTCTCCCACCTTTCCGTACCCTCACCTGTGCCCTAAGCCTTGCCGTTCCCTAACCCTAACCCTAGCCCAGAACGGAAACCCACCACCAGCGCTAGACCTTTCCCTACGCTGTAGCCTACTCCTGACCCGTACGCTGGCACTGACCCATGCGTCAGCACGTAGCCTGACCCTCCCACTTTTCCGTACCCTCACCTGTGCCCTATGCCTTGCCATTTCCTAACCCTAACCCTAGCACAGAACGGAAACCCACCTCCAGCCCTATACCTTACCCTACGCTGTAGCCTACTGCTGGCCCGTACGGTGGCACTGACCCATGCGTAAGCACGTAGCCTGACCCTGCCACGTTTCCGTACCCTCACCTGTGCCCTAAGCCTTGACGTTCCCTAACCCTAACACTAGCCCAGAACGTAAACACACCACCAGCCCTAGACCTTACCCTATGGCGTAGCCTACTCCTGGCCTGTACGCTGACACTGACACGTGCGTCAGCACGTAGCCTGACCCTCCCACGTTTCCGTACCCTCACCTGTGCCCTAAGCTTTGCCGTTCACTAACCCTAACCCTAGCCCGGAACGGAAACCCACCACCAGCCCTAAACATTTCCCTACGCCGTAGCCTACTCCTGGCCCGTACGCTGGCACTGTCCCGTGCGTCAGCATGTAGACTGACCCACCCACGTTTCGATACCCTCACCTGGGCCCTAAACCTTGTCGTTCCCTAACCCTAACCCTAGCCCTGCAGGGAAACCCACCACCAGCCCTACACCTTACCCTACGCCGTAGCCTACTCCTGGCCCATACGCTGGCACTGACCCGTGCGTCAGCACGTAGCCTGACCCTACCACTTTATTGTACCCTCACCTGTGCCCTAAGCCTTGCCATTCCCTAACCCTAACCCTAGTCCGGAATGGAAACCCACCACCAGCCCTAAAACTTACCCCCATGCCATAGCCTACTCCGGGCCCGTACACAGGCACTGACCCGTGCGTCAGCACGTAGCCTGACCCTCCCACTTTTCCGTACACTCAGCTAAGCCCTAAGCCTTGGCATTCACTAACTCTAACCCAAGCCAGGAACGGAATCCCACCACCAGCCCTACACCTTAACGTATGCCGTAGCCTATTCCTGGCCCGTACGCTGGCACTGACATGTGCGTCAGCACGTAGCGTGACCCTCCCACGTTTCCGTACCCTCACCTGTGCCCTAAGCCTTGCCGTTCCCTAACCCTAACCCTAGCCAGGAACGGAAGCCCACCAGAAGCCCTACACCTTACCATACGCCGTAGCCCACTCCTGGCCCGTACGCTGGCACTGACCCGTGAGTCAGCCCGTAGCCTGACCCTCCCACGTTTCCGTACCCTCACCTGTGCCCTAAGCCTTGCCGTTCCCTCACCATAACCCTACCCAGGAACGGAAATCCACCAGCAGCCCTACACCTTACCCTACGCCTTAGCCTACTCCTGGCCCGTACGCTGGCTCTGACACGTGCGTCAGCACATAGCCTGACCCTCACACATTTCAGTACCCTCACCTGTGCCCTAAGCCTTACCATTCCCTAACCCTAACCCTAGTCCGGAAGAGAAACCCACCACCAGCCCTACAGCTTACCCCCAAGCCATAGACTATTCCTGGCCTGTACGCTGGCACTGACCCGGGCGTCAGCATGTAGCCTGACGCTCCCACGTTTCTGTACCCTCACCTGTGTCCTAAGCCTTGCCGTTCCCTAACCCTAGCCCGGAACGGAAACCTACCACCAGCCCTACACCTAACCCCCAAGCCGTAGCCTACTACTAGCCGGTACGCTGGCACTGACCCGTGCATCAGCACATAGCCTGACCCTCCCACGTTTCTGTACCCTCACCTGTGCCCTAAGCCTTGCCGTTCCCTAACCCTAATCCTAGCCAGGAACGGAAAGCCACCACCAGCCCTACAACTTACCCACAAGCCGTAGGCTACTCCTGGACCTTACGCTGGCACTGACCAGTGCGTCAGCACGTAGCCTGACCCTCCAACGTTTGCGGACCCTCACCTGTGCCCTAAGCCTTGCCATTCCCTAACCCTAACCCTAGCCTGGAACGGAAACCCACCACCAGCCCTACAACTTTCCCTTCAACGTAGCCTATTCCTGGCCCCTACGCAGGCACTGACCCTTTCATCAGCACTTAGCCTGACCTTCCCACGTTTCCGTACCCTCACCTGTGCACTAAGCCTTGCCATTCCCTAACCCTAACCCTAGCCCTGAACGGAAACCCAACACCAGCCCTACACCTTACCCCCAAGCCGTAGCCTACTCCTGGTCCATACGCTGGCACTGACCTGTGTGTCAGCACGTAGCCTGAACTTCCCACATTACCGTAACCTCACCTGTGCCCTAAGCCTTGTCGTTCCCTAACCCTAAACCTAGTACGGAACGGAAACACACCACCAGCCCTACACCTAACCCCCAAGCCATAGCCTACTCCTGGCCCGTACGCTGGCACTGACCCGTGCGTCAGCACGTAGCCTGACCCTCCCACGTTTCCGTACCCTCACCTGTGCCCTAAGCCTTGCCGTTCCCTCACCCTAACACTAGCCAGGAACGGAAACCCACCAGCAGACCTACAACTAACCACCAAGCCGTAGCCTACTCCTGGCCGGTACGCTCGCACTGACCCGTGAGTCAGCACGTAGCCTGAACCTCCCACATTTCCGTACCCTCACCTGTGCCCTAAGCCTTGCTGTTCCCTAACACTAACCCTAGCCTGGATCGGAAACCCACCACCAGCCCTACACCTAACCACCAAGCCGTAGCCTACTCCTGGCCGGTACGCTTGCACTGACCCGTGCGTCATCACGTAGCCTGACCCTCCCACGTTTCCGTACCATCACCTGTGCCCTAAGCCTTGCCGTTCCATAACCCTAACCCTAGCCCGGAACGGAAACCCACTACCAGCCCTACACCTTACCCTATGCCGTAGCCTAATTCTGGCCTGTACGCTGACACTGACCCATGCGTCAGCACGTAGCCTGACCCTCCCACGTTTCTGTACCCTCACCTGTGCCCTAAGCCTTGCCGTACCTTAACCCTAACCCTAGCCCGGAACAGAAACCCACCACCAGCCCTACACCTTACCCTACGCCGTAGCCTACTCCTGGCGCGTATGCTGGCACTGACCCGTGCGTCAGCACGTAGCCAGACCCTCCCACGTTTCCGTACTCTCACCTGTGCCCTAAGCCTTGCTGTTCCCTAACCCTAACCGTAGCCCGGAACGAAAACCCACCACCAGCCCTACACCTTACCCTACGCCGTAGCCTACTCCTGGCCCGTATGCTGGCACTGACCCGTGCATCAGTACGTAGCCTGACCCTCCCACGTTTCCGTAACCTCACCTGTGCCCTAAGCCTTGACGTTTCCTAACCCTAACCCTAGACCGGAACGGAAACCCACCACCAGGCCTACACCTTTCCCTACGCCCTAGCCTACTCCTGGCCCGTATGCTGGCACTGACCCGTGCGTCAGCACGTAGCCTGACCCTTCCACGTTTCCGTAACCCTCACCAGTGCCCTAAGCCTTGTCGTTCCGTAACCCTAACCCTAGCCCGGAACGGAAACGGACCACCAGCCCTACACCTTACCCCCAAGCCGTAGACTACTCCTGGCCCATACGCTGGCACTGACCCGTGGGTCAGCAAGTAGCCTGACCCTCCCACGTTTCCGTACCCTCACCTGTGCCCTAAGCCTTGCCGTTCCCTAACCCTAACCCTAGCCCAGAACGGAAACCCACAACCTGCCCTAAACCTTACCCAACGCCGTAGCCTACTCCTGGCCCGTACGCTGGCACTGAACCATGCGTCAGAACGTAGCCTGACCCTCCCACGTTTCCGTACCCTCACCTGTGCCCTATGCCTTGCCGTTCCCTAACCCTAACCCTAGCACAGAACGGAAACCCACCACCAGCCCTACACCTTACACTATGCCGTAGCCTACACCTGGCCCGTACGTTGGCACTGACCCGTGCGTCAACACGTAGCCTGACCGGCCCACGTTTCCGTACCCTCACCTGTGCCCTAAGCCTTGCCGTTCCCTTACCCTAACCCTAGCCCGGAACGGAAACACACCACAAGCCCTAAAACTTAACCACAAGCTGTAGCCTACTCCTGGCCCGTATGCTGGCACTGACCCGTGCGTCAGCACGTAGCCTGACCCTCCCACGTTTCCGTACCCTCACCTGTGCCCTATGCCTTGACATTTCCTAACCCTAACCCTAGAACAGAACGGAAACCCACCTCCAGCCCTATACCTTACCCTACGCTGTAGCCTACTGCTGGCCCGTACGCTGGCACTGACCCATGCGTAAGCACGTAGCCTGACCCTGCCACGTTTCCGTACCCTCACCTGTGCCCTAAGCCTTGACGTTCCCTAACCCTAACCCTAGCCCAGAACGGAAACACACTACCAGCCCTAGACCTTACCCTATGGCGTAGCCTACTCCTGGCCTGTACGCTGACACTGACACGTGCGTCAGCACGTAGCCTGACCCTCCCACGTTTCCGTACCCTCACCTGTGCCCTAAGCTTTGCCGTTCCCTAACCCTAACCCTAGCCCGGAACGGAAACCCACCACCAGCCCTCAACCTTTCCCTACGCCGTAGCCTACTCCTGGCCCGTACGCTGGCACTGACCCATGCGTCAGCATGTAGACTGACCCACCCACGTTTCCATACCCTCACCTGGGCCCTAAAACTTGCCGTTCCCTAACCCTAACCCTAGCCCGGCAGGGAAACCCACCACCTGCCCTACACCTTACCCTACGCCGTAGCCTACTCCTGGCCCATACGCTGGCACTGACCCGTGCGTCAGCACGTAGCCTGACCCTATCACTTTATTGTACCCTCACCTGTGCCCTAAGCCTTGCCGTTCCCTAACCCTAACCCTAGCCCGGAATGGAAACCCACCAACAGCCCTAAAACTTACCCCCATGCCATAGCCTACTCCGGGCCCGTACACAGGCACTGACCCGTGCGTCAGCACATAGCCTGACCCTCCCACTTTTCCGTACCCTCAGCTAAGCCCTAAGCCTTGGCATTCACTATCTCTAACCCAAGCCCGGAACGGAATCCCACCACCAGCCCTACACCTTAACGTATGCCGTAGCCTATTCCTGGCCCGTACGCTGGCACTGACATGTGCGTAAGCACGTAGCCTGACCCTCCCACGCTTCCGTACCCTCACCTGTGCCCTAAGCCTTGCCGTTCCCTAACCCTAACCCTAGCCAGGAACGGAAACCCACCAGAAGCCCTACACCTTACCATACGCCGTAGCCCACTCCTGGCCCGTACGCTGGCACTGACCCGTGAGTCAGCCCGTAGCCTGACCCTCCCACGTTTCCGTACCCTCACCTGTGCCCTAAGCCTTGCCGTTCCCTCACCATAACCCTAGCCAGGAACGGAAATCCACCAGCAGCCCTACACCTTGCCCTACGCCGTAGCCTACTCCTGGCCCGTACGCTGGCTCTGACACGTGCGTCAGCACATAGCCTGACCCTCACACATTTCAGTACCCTCACCTGTGCCCTAAGCCTTACCATTCCCTAACCCTAACCCTAGTCCGGAACAGAAACCCACCACCAGCCCTACAGCTTACCCCCAAGCCATAGACTATTCCTGGCCCGTACGCTGGCACTGACCCGTGCGTCAGCATGTACCCTGACGCTCCCACGTTTCTGTACCCTCACCTGTGTCCTAAGCCTTGCCGTTCCCTAACCCTAACCCTAGCCCGGAACGGAAACCTACCACCAGCCCTACACCTAACCCCCAAGCCGTAGCCTACTACTAGCCCGTACGCTGGCACTGACCCGTGCATCAGCACATAGCCTGACCCTCCCACGTTTCTGTACCCTCACCTGTGCCCTAAGCCTTGCCGTTCCCTAACCCTAATCCTAGCCAGGAACGGAAAGCCACCACCAGCCCTACAACTTACCCACAAGCCGTAGGCTACTCCTGGACCTTACGCTGGCACTGACCAGTGCGTCAGCACGTAGCCTGACCCTCCCACGTTTGCGGACCCTCACCTGTGCCCTAAGCCTTGCCATTCCCTAACCCTAACCCTAGACTGGAACGGAAACCCACCACCAGCCCTACAACTTTCCCTACGAAGTAGCCTATTCCTGGCCCCTACGCAGGCACTGACACTTTCATCAGCACGTAGCCTGACCCTCCCACGTTTCCGTACCCTCACCTGTGCACTAAGCCTTGCCATTCCCTAACCCTAACCCTAGCCCTGAACGGAAACCCACCACCAGCCCTACACCTTACCCCCAAGCCGTAGCCTACTCCTGGTCCATACGCTGGCACTGACCTGTGCGTCAGCACGTAGCCTGAACTTCCCACATTACCGTAACCTCACCTGTGCCCTAAGCCTTGCCGTTCCCTCACCCTAACCCTAGCCCGGAACGGAAACCCACCACCAGCCCTACACCTAACCACCAAGCCGTAGCCTACTCCTGGCTGGTACGCTGGCACTGACCCGTGCATCGACACACAGCCTGACCCTCCCCCGTTTCCGAACCCTCACCTGTGCCCTAAGCCTTGCCGTTCCCTAACCCTAACCCTAGCCATGAATGGAAACCCACCACCAGCCCTACAACTTACCCCCAAGCCGTAGCCTACACCTGGTCCATACACTGGCAATGACCCGTGCGTCAGCACGTAGCCTGACTCTCCCACCTTTCCGTACCCTCACCTGTGCCCTAAGCCTTGCCGTTCCCTAACCCTAACCCGGAACGGAAACCCACCACCAGAGCTAGACCTTTCCCTACGCTGTAGCCTACTCCTGACCCGTACGCTGGCACTGACCCATGCGTCAGCACGTAGCCTGACCCTCCCACGTTTCCGTACCCTCACCTGTGCCCTATGCCTTGCCATTTCCTAACCCTAACCCTAGCACAGAACGGAAACCCACCTCCAGCCCTATACCTTACCCTACGCTGTAGCCTACTGCTGGCCCGTACGCTGGCACTGACCCATGCGTAAGCACGTAGCCTGACCCTGCCACGTTTCCGTACCCTCACCTGTGCCCTAAGCCTTGACGTTCCCTAACCCTAACCCTAGCCCACAACGGAAACACACCACCAGCCCTAGACCTTACCCTATGGCGTAGCCTACTCCTGGCCTGTACGCTGACACTGACACGTGCGTCAGCACGTAGCCTGACCCTCCCACGTTTCCGTACCCTCACCTGTGCCCTAAGCTTTGCCGTTCCCTAACCCTAACCCTAGCCCGGAACGGAAACCCACCACCAGCCCGCAACCTTTCCCTACGCCGTAGCCTACTCCTGGCCCGTACGCTGGCACTGACCCATGCGTCAGCATGTAGACTGACCCACCCACGTTTCCATACCCTCACCTGGGCCCTAAAACTTGCCGTTCCCTAACCCTAACCCTAGCCCGGCAGGGAAACCCACCACCAGCCCTACACCTTACCCTATGCCGTAGCCTACTCCTGGCCCATACGCTGGCACTGACCCGTGCGTCAGCATGTAGCCTGACCCTACCACTTTTTTGTACCCTCACCTGTGCCCTAAGCCTTGCCGTTCCCTAACCCTAACCCTAGCCCGGAATGGAAACCCACCACCAGCCCTAGAACTTACCCCCATGCCATAGCCTACTCCGGGCCCGTACACAGGCACTGACCCGTGCGTCAGCACGTAGCCTGACCCTCCCACTTTTCCGTACCCTCAGCTAAGCCCTAAGCCTTGGCATTCACTAACTCTAACCCAAGCCCGGAACGGAATCCCACCACCAGCCCTACACCTTAACGTATGCCGTAGCCTATTCCTGGCCCGTACGCTGGCACTGACATGTGCGTAAGCACGTAGCCTGACCCTCCCACGCTTCCGTACCCTCACCTGTGCCCTAAGCCTTGCCGTTCCCTAACCCTAACCCTAGCCAGGAACGGAAACCCACCAGAAGCCCTACACCTTACCATACGCCGTAGCCCACTCCTGGCCCGTACGCTGGCACTGACCCGTGAGTCAGCCCGTAGCCTGACCCTCCCACGTTTCCGTACCCTCACCTGTGCCCTAAGCCTTGCCGTTCCCTCAACATAACCCTAGCCAGGAACGGAAATCCACCAGCAGCCCTACACCTTACCCTACGCCGTAGCCTACTCCTGGCCCGTACGCTGGCTCTGACACGTGCGTCAGCACATAGCCTGACCCTCACACATTTCAGTACCCTCACCTGTGCCCTAAGCCTTACCATTCCCTAACCCTAACCCTAGTCCGGAACAGAAACCCACCACCAGCCCTACAGCTTACCCCCAAGCCATAGACTATTCCTGGCCCGTACGCTGGCACTGACCCGTGCGTCAGCATGTAGCCTGACGCTCCCACGTTTCTGTACCCTGACCTGTGCCCTAAGCCTTGCCGTTCCCTAACCCTAACCCTACCCGGAACGGAAACCCACCACCAGCCCTACACCTAACCCCCAAGCCGTAGCCTACTACTAGCCGGTACGCTGGCACTGACCCGTGAGTCAGCACGTAGCCTGACCCTCCCACGTTTCCGTAACCTCACCTGTGCGCTAAGCCTTGTCGTTCCCTCACCCTAACCCTAGCCAGGAACGGAAACCCACTAGCAGCCCTACACTTTACCCTACGCCGTAGCCTACTCCAGGCTCGTATGCTGGCACTGACTCGTGCATCAGCACGTAGCCTGAACCTCACACGTTTTCGTACCCTCACCTGTGCCCTAAGCATTGCCGTTCCGTAACCCGAACCCTAGTCCGGAACGGAAACCCACCACCAGCCCTACAGCTTACCACCAAGACATAGCCTATTCCTGGCCCGTACGCTGGCACTGACCCGTGTGTCAACATGTAGCCTGAAACTACCACGTTTCCGTACCCTCACCTGTGCCCTAAACCTTGCCGTTCCCTAACCCTAAACCTAGCCGGGAACGGAAACCCACCACCAGCCCTACACCTAACCCGCAAGCCGTAGCCTACTCCTGGCTGGTACGCTGGCACTAACCCATGCATCGACACATAGCCTGACCCTCCCCCGTTTCCGTACCCTCACCTGTGCCCTAAGCCTTGCCGTTCCCTAACCCTAACCCTAGCCATGAATGGAAACCCACCACCAGCCCTACAACTTACCCCCAAGCCGTAGCCTACTCCTGGTCCATACACTGGCAATGACCCATGCGTCAGCACGTAGCCCGACCCTCCCACCTTTCCGTACCCTCACCTGTGCCCTAAGCCTTGCCGTTCCCTAACCCTAACCCTAGCCCGGAACGTAAACCCACCACCAGCCCTAGACCTTTCCCTACGCTCTAGCCTACTCCTGACCCGTACGTTGGCACTGACAAGTGCGTCAGCACGTAGCCTGACCTGCCCACGTTTCCGTACCCTCACCTGTGCCCTAAGCCTTGCCGTTCCCTTACCCTAACCCTAGCCCGGAACGGAAACCCACCACCAGCGCTACAACTTACCCCCAAACTGTAGCCTACTCCTGGCCCGTATGCTGGCACTGACCCGTGCGTCAGCACGTAGCCTCACCCTCCCACGTTTCCGTACCCTCACCTGTGCCGTATGCCTTGCCGTTCCCTAACCCTAACCCTAGCACAGAACGGAAACCCACCTCCAGCCCTACACTTTACCCTATGCCGTAGCCTACACCTGGCCCGTACGTGGGCACTGACCCATGCGTCAGCACGTAGTCTGACCTTCCCACATTTCCGTACCCTCACCTGTGCCCTAAGCCTTGCCATTCCCTAACCCTTACCATAGTACGGAACGGAAACCCACCACCAGCCCTACACCTAACGCCCAAGCCATAGCCTACTCCTGGCCCGTACGCTGGCACTGACCCGTGCGTCAGCACGTAGCCTGACCCTCCCACGTTTCCGTACCCTCACCTGTGCCCTAAGCCTTGCCGTTCCCTCACCCTAACCCTAGCCAGGAACGGAAACCCACCAGAAGCCCTATACCTTACCATACGCCATAGCCTACTCCTGGCCCGTACGCAGGCACTGACCCGTGAGTCAGCACGTAGCCTGACCCTCCCACATTTCCGTACCCTCACCTGTGCCCTAAGCCTTGCCGTTCCCTCACCCTAACCCTAGCCAGGAACGGAAACCCACCAGCAGCCCTACACCTAACCACCAAGCCGTAACCTACTCCTGGCCGGTACGCTGGCACTGACCCGTGCGTCATCACGTAGCCTGACCCTCCCACGTTTCTGTACCCTCACCTGTGCCCTAAGCCTTGCCGTACCCTAACCCTAACCCTAGCCCGGAACGGAAACCCACCACCAGCCCTACACCTTACCCTACGCCGTAGCCTACTCCTGGCGCATATGCTGGCACTGACCCGTGCGTCAGCACGTAGCCAGACCCTCCCACGTTTCCGTACTCTCACCTGTGCCCTAAGCCTTGACGTTCCCTAACCCTAACCCTAGCCCGGAATGGAAACCCACCAACAGCCCTACACATTTCCCTACTACGTAGCCTACTCCTGGCCCGTACGCTGGCACTGACCCATGCATCAGCACGTAGCCTGAACCTCCAACTTTTCTGTACCCTCACCTGTGCCCTAAGACTTGACGTTCCCTAACACTAACCCTAGCCCGGAACGGAAACCCACCACCAGCCCTACACGTAACCACCAAGCCGTAGCCTACTCCTGGCCGGTACGCTGGCACTGACTCGTGCGTCATCACGTAGCCTGAGCCCCCCAAGTTTCCGTAAACTCACCTGTGCCCTAAGCTTTGCCGTTCCCTAACCCTAACTGTAGCCCGGAACGGAAACCCACCACCAGCCCTACACCTTACCCTATGCCGTAGCCTACTCCTGGCCCGTAAACTGGCACTGACCCGTGCGTCAGCACATAGCCTGACCCTCCCACGTTTCCGTATCCTCACCTGTGCCCTAAGCCTTGCCGTTCCATAACCCTAACCCTAGCCCGGAACGGAAACCCACCGCGAGCCCTAGACCTTACCCTACGCCGTAGCCTATTCTTGGCCTGTACGCTGGCACTTACCCATGCGTCAGCAGGTAGCCTGACACTCCCACGTTTCCGTGCCCTCACCTGTGCCCTAAGCCTTGCCGTTCCGTAACCCTAACCCTAGCCCGGAACGGAAACCCACCACCAGCCCTACACCTTACCCTACGCCGTAGCCTACTCCTGGCCCGAACGCTGGCACTGACCCATGCGTCAGCATGTAGGCTGACCCTCCCACGTTTCCGTACCCTCACCTGTTCCCTAAGCCTTGCCATTCCCTAACCCTAACCCTAGCCCAAAAAGGAAACACACCACAAGCCCTACACCTAACTCCCAAGCCATAGCCTACTCCTGGCCTGTACGCTGGCACTGACCCATGCCGCAGCACGTAGCCTGACCCTCCCACGTTTCCGGAGCCTCACCTGTGCCCTAAGACTTGACGTTCCCTAACTCTAACCATAGCCCGGAATGGAAAAACACCACCAGCCCTACACCTTACCCCCAAGCCATTGCCTACTCCTGGCCCGTACCCTGGCACTGATGCGTGCGTCAGCATGTAGCAATGAAACTCCCACGTTTCCGTACCCTCAAGTGTGCCCTAAGCCTTGCGCTTCCCTAACCCTAACCCTAGCCCAGAAGGGAAACCCACCACCAGCCCTACACTCTACCCTACGCTGTAGCCTATTCCTGGCCCGTACGCTGGCACTGAGCCGTGCGTCAGCACTTAGCCTGACCCTCCCACGTTTCCGTACCATCACCTGTGCCCTAAGCCTTGCCGTTCCTAAACCCTAACCCTAGCCCATCACGGAAAACCACCACCAGCCCTACACATTACCCTACGCCGTAGCCTACTCCTGGCCCGTACGCTGGCACTGACCCGTACGTCAGCACGTAGCCGGACCCTCACACATTTCCGTACCCTCACGTGTGCCCTAAGCCTTGCCGTTCCCTAACCCTAACCCTAGTCCGGAACGGAAACCCACCTCCAGCCCTACAGCTTACCCACAAGCCATAGCCTACTCGTCGCCCATACGCTGGCACTGACAAGTGTGTCAGCATATAGCCTGACGAGGCACACCAGGTGAGGGCGGGCCGGCACGGTAAGGCTACCCAGGTCAGCTAATCCACAACCCTCAGGGAATCACATTGGTGAAAATGGACCTCGCCACGGCAGAAGAGAAGCCAAGGGAAAAAAGGACACGGTGCCATTTGCAGCACCGTAGATGAGTCTAGAAATAATCACGTGACTTGTAGTAAGTCAGAAAGTGAAAGACACATATCATATCATATCACTTATAGGTGTTACCTAAAAATGGATACCAGGGCAGATATTTCCACGGAGAAGGGCAATCACAGATTCATTAAACAAACTTATGGTTCACCAATGGAAAGGTGTGAGGATTGGTTTCATTACGATATCGGGGTTAACACACATATACAAACACAGGTGACATATATAATCACCAAAGACCTACAGAATACCAAGAGAGGACTACTCAACATTCTGTCATAACGTACATGGGAAAAGGATCCCAGGAAGAGCAGACATCTGTATATGTGTAAAAGAACCACATCTTCCACACCTACAACAAGCCAAACATTGTAATCAAACTTGCTGTAATAAAAAATAAAAAATTAAATTAAAAACACAAACAAGAAGTAGTGAGACAAACATGAGGGGCTTTTTCCTGGCACATTCCATTCTAAATTCCAATCTAGAACACCACTTCCACTGAGGCTCTCTTGCCCTAGTAACCAGATTTGGTAAGGGAGAACTGCTGCCACCTTGTGGCCGTTTCACACAACAGCAGATTTAATCCCAGCACTAATGGTCAGTTGATATTCAGAATCATTGCAGGCCTGTAAATGACACCTGCCTTGAAAACAAATCCTGGGGTCACATATCGACCAAAAAATTCAAAGGACGTCCATATTTCAAAACGACCGTTTCAAAAGGCATATTTTACGCACATTAGTGTTCTGCTTCTTTTCCTTTCTTTCCTTTTTTGTTAAAAAAAACGGGAATGGAAAAAGGCATCCCTCAGAATGGGCGAAAATCGTTGCAGACGAATCAATGGACAGAGGTTTAATCTCCAATATATATAAACAGCTCATGCAGCTTAATATTAAAAAAACAAACAACCCCCCAAAAAATGGGCAGAAGATCTAAAGAGACGTTTCTTCAAAGGAGACACAGAGATGGCCAAGACACACGTGAAAAGCTGCTCAACAGCACTAATTATTAGAGAAATGCAAATCAAAACTACAATGAGGTATCACCTCACACCTGTTAGAATCGGCAATATCAGGAAATCTACAAACAACCAATTCTGGGGAGGGTGTGGACAAAAGGAGCCCTCTTCCACTATTGGTGGGAATGTAAATTGATACAGTCACTATGGAGAACAGTATGGAGTTTCCTTAAAATAACTAGAAATAGAATTACCATCTGATCCAGCAATCCCACTTCTGGGCATATACCCAGAGAAAACCGTATTTCAAAAAGGCACATTCACCACAATGTTCGTTGCAGCACTATTTACAATAGCCAGGTAATGGAAGCAACCTAAATGCCCACAGACAGATAAATGGATAAAGATGTGGTACATATATAAAATGGAATATGACTCGGCCATAAAAAGGAATGAAACTGGGTCATTTGTAGAGACATCGATGGATCGAGAGACTGTCATACAGAATGAAGTAAGTCAGAAAGAGGAAAACAAATATTGTATATTAATGCATATATGTGGAGCCTAAAATTGGTACAGATGAACTGGTTTGCAGGGAAGAAATAGAGACACAGAGGTAGAGAACAAACGTATGGACACCAAGTGTGGGAAGCCATGGGGTGGCGGTGGTGGGATGAGATGGGATATTGGGATTGACCTGAATACATGTATAAGCATAAAATACATAACTAATAATAACGTGCTGTATAAAAAAAATAAATAAAATTATATTTCAAAATATTAAAAAATAAAATTTAAAAATAAAACAGAAAAAAGTTCTTCCCGTCACACAGATGTATTTATAGGAATGAATTATTTCCATGCTTATATCTATAAATACATAAAAGAGGAATAAAATCAAACTTGAACCACAAAAGAAAAAAAAAGTGAACCCACGAGTTATACAGAGGAAAAACCTATCAGGGCACTTGCTCCAGCGGTAAACAATTCTGAAATTGGTCAGAGGTGGGGAACCATCTCCCATACAGCCAGCAACACACACCCCACGCAAGGAGCGTCCTCATTGCAAGGCTGGGGGACCGTGCCGAGGCATCTGTGAGTAAACGTGAGCTGAGCCCCAGGCCAGCTGCTGCTGAACTGTCCCTACCCTTTCCAGGTAAAACACCTGAATATGTACAAGGGCTTGAAAGCCTAGAGGAAGGACCCTGGAGCCACACCAGCGACAGCACGCAGGCCAACTTGGTGCCTGTCGGCCACCCAGGGTGGTCCTGGAACCTGGCTCTCTACCAGTAGCTTTCCATTGCCCTGCCTGAGATTCCCCTCCTGTCCCGGCCCCCACTGCTTTTTTCCTTCCTCACCTCTGTCCGGAGAGAAATTCCAGCGGAAGGTATGGGTGACACATCCTCTTCTTTACAGGCGGCAGCCTGGCAACTCCTGCAGAAAGGCCAGCAGAACCCCACTCACACCGGGCCACACACAAAGCTGTGGCCCCTCACTCCCTCCCACCAGCACAGCCCCGAGACTGCTGACGGGGCAGAGAATATGGAGTCAGGCACAGCTTCAGTGGCTATTGCTGCCTGGAGCTCTGTTTATATTGACCTCAACGAGGCACACCTGGGGAGGGCAGGCCGGCAGGGTAAGGCTGCCCAGGTCAGCTAATCCACAACCCTCAGGGAATCACATTGTTGAAAATGGACCCCGCTAAGGCAGAAGAGAAGCCAAGGGAAAAAAGGACACAATGCCATTTGCAGCACCGTAGATGAGTCTAGAAGTAATCACGTGACTTGTAGTAAGTCAGAAAGTGAAAGACACATATCATATCATATCACTTATAGGTGTTACCTAAAAATGGATACCAGGGCAGATATTTCCACGGAGAAGGGCAATCACAGATTCATTAAACAAACTTATGGTTCACCAATGGAAAGGTGTGAGGATTGGTTTCATTACGATCTCGGGGTTAACAGACATATACAAACACAGGTGACATATATAATCACCAAAGACCTACAGAATACCAAGAGAGGACTACTCAACATTCTGTCATAACGTACATGGGAAAAGGATCCCAGGAAGAACAGTCATCTGTATATGTGTAAAAGAACCACATCTTCCACACCTACAACAAGCCAAACATTGTAATCAAACTTGCTGTAATAAAAACTAAAAATTAAATTAAAAACACGAACAAGAAGTAGTGAGACAAACGTGAGGGGCTTTCTCCTGGCACATTCCATTCTAAACTCCAATCTAGAACACCACTTCCACTTAGGCTCTCTTGCCCTAGTAACCAGATTTGGTAAGGGTGAATTGTGGCCGTTTCACACAACAGCAGCTTTAATCCCAGCGCTAATGGTCAGTTGATATTCAAAATCATTGCAGGCCTGTAAATGACACCTGCCCTGAAAACAAATCCTGGGGTCACATATTGACCAAAAAATTCAAAGGACGTCCATATTTCAAAAGGACCATTTCAAAAGGCATATTTTACGCACATTAGTGTTCTGCTTCTTTTCCTTTCTTTCCTTTTTTGTTAAAAAACACGGGAATCGAAAAAGGCATCCCTCAGAATGGGCGAAAATCGTTGCAGACGAATCAATGGACAGAGGTTTAATCTCCAATATATATAAACAGCTCATGCAGCTTAATATTAAAAAAACAAACAACCCAAAAAAATGGGCAGAAGATCTAAAGAGACGTTTCTTCAAAGGAGACACAGAGATGGCCAAGACGCACATGAAAAGCTGCTCAACAGCACTAATTATTAGAGAAATGCAAATCAAAACTACAATGAGGTATCACCTCACACCTGTTAGAATCGGCATCATCAGGAAATCTACAAACAACCAATTCTGGGGAGGGTGTGGACAAAAGGAGCCCTCTTCCACTATTGGTGGGAATGTAAATTGATACAGTCACTATGGAGAACTGTATGGAGTTTCCTTAAAAAAATTAGAAATAGAATTACCATCTGATCCAGCAATCCCACTTCTGGGCATATACCCAGAAAAACCCGTATTTCAAAAAGGCACATTCACCACAATGTTCGTTGCAGCACTATTTACAATAGCCAGGTAATGGAAGCAACCTAAATGCCCACAGACTGATGAATGGATAAAGATGTGGTACATATATAAAATGGAATATTACTCGGCCATAAAAAGGAATGAAACTGGGTCATTTGTAGAGACATCGATAGATCGAGAGACTGTCATACAGAATGAAGTAAGTCAGAAAGAGGAAAACAAATATTGTATATTAATGCATATATGTGGAGCCTAAAAATGGTACAGATTTACTCGTTTGCAGGGAAGAAATAGAGACACAGAGGTAGAGA
Organism: Mesoplodon mirus; assembly: GCF_964341445.2. Classification (NCBI taxonomy): domain Eukaryota; kingdom Metazoa; phylum Chordata; class Mammalia; order Artiodactyla; family Ziphiidae; genus Mesoplodon; species Mesoplodon mirus. The sequence continues at coordinate 108,578,038 of NC_138987.1, read as the reverse complement.
ACAAACGTATGGACACCAAGTGTGGGAAGACATGGGGTGGTGGTGGTGGGATGAGTTGGGAGTTTGGGATTGACCTGTATACATGTATATGCATAAAATACATAACTAATAATAACGTGCTGTATAAAAAAAATAAATAAAATTAAATTTCAAAATTTTAAAAAATAAAATTTAAAAATAAAACAGAAAAAAGTTCTTCCCGTGACACAGATGTATTTATAGGAATGAATTATTTCCATGCTTATATCTATAAATACATAAAAGAGGAATAAAATCTAACTTGAACGATAAAAGAAAAAAAAAGTGAACCCACGAGTTATACAGAGGAAAACCCTATCATGGCACTTGCTCCAGCGGTAAACAATTATGAAATTGGTCAGAGGTGGGGAACCATCTCCCATACAGCCAGCAACCCACACCCCACGCAAGGACCGTCCTCATTGAAAAGCTGGGGGACCGTGCCGAGGCATCTGTGAGTAAACGTGAGCTAAGCCCCAGGCCAGCTGCTGCTGAACTGTCCCCACCCTTCCCAGGTAAAACACCTGAATATGTACAAGGGCTTGAAAGCCTAGAGGAATGACCGTGGAGCCACACCAGCGACAGCACGCAGGCCAACTTGGTGCCTGCAGGCCAGCCAGGGTGGTCCTGGATCCTGGCGCTCTTCCAGAAGCTTTCCATTGCCCTGCCTGAAATACCCCTCCTGTCCAGGCCCCCACTGCTTTTTTCCTTCCTCACCTCTGTCCGGAGAGAAATTCCAGCGGAAGGTATGGGTGACACATCCTCTCCTTTACAGGCGGCAGCCTGGCAACTCCTGCAGAAAGGCCAGCAGAACCCCACTCACACCAGGCCACCCACAAAGCTGTGGCCCCTCACTCCCTCCAACCAGCACAGCCCCTAGACTGCGGACGGGGCAGAGAATATGGAGTCAGGCACAGCTTCAGTGGCTATTGCTGCCTGGAGCTCTGTTTATATTGACCTCAACGAGGCACACCTGGGGAGGGCGGGCCGGCAGGGTAAGGCTGCCCAGGTCAGCTAATCCACAACCCTCAGGGAATCATATTGTTGAAAATGGACCCCACTAAGGCAGAAGAGAAGCCAAGGAAAAAAAGGACACAATGCCATTTGCAGCACCGTAGATGAGTCTAGAAGTATTCACGTGACTTGTAGTAAGTCAGAAAGTGAAAGACACATATCATATCATATCACTTATAGGTGTTACCTAAAAATGGATACCAGGGCAGATATTTCCACGGAGAAGGGCAATCACAGATTCATTAAACAAACTTATGGTTCACCAATGGAAAGGTGTGAGGATTGGTTTCATTACGATATCGGGGTTAACAGACATATACAAACACAGGTGACATATATAATCACCAAAGACCTACAGAATACCAAGAGAGGACTACTCAACATTCTGTCATAACGTACATGGGAAAAGGATCCCAGGAAGAACAGTCATCTGTATATGTGTAAAAGAACCACATCTTCCACACCTACAACAAGCCAAACATTGTAATCAAACTTGCTGTAATAAAAAATAAAAAATTAAATTAAAAACACGAACAAGAAGTAGTGAGACAAACGTGAGGGGCTTTCTCCTGGTACATTCCATTCTAAACTCCAATCTAGAACACCACTTCCACTGAGGCTCTCTTGCCCTAGTAAACAGATTTGGTAAGGGTGAACTGCTGCCACCTTGTGGCCGTTTCACACAACAGCAGCTTTAATCCCAGCGCTAATGGTCAGTTGATATTCAAAATCATTGCAGGCCTGTAAATGACACCTGCCCTGAAAACAAATCCTGGGGTCACATATCGACCAAAAAATTCAAAGGACGTCCATATTTCAAAACGACCGTTTCAAAAGGCATATTTTACGCACATTAGTGTTCTGCTTCTTTTCCTTTCTTTCCTTTTTTTGTTAAAAAACACGGGAATGGAAAAAGGCATCCCTCAGAATGGGCGAAAATCGTTGCAGACGAATCAATGGACAGAGGTTTAATCTCCAATATATATAAACAGCTCATGCAGCTTAATATTAAAAAAACAAACAACCCAAAAAAAAATGGGCAGAAGATCTAAAGAGACGTTTCTTCAAAGGAGACACAGAGATGGCCAAGACGCACGTGAAAAGCTGCTCAACAGCACTAATTATTAGAGAAATGCAAATCAAAACTACAATGAGGTATCACCTCACACCTGTTAGAATCAGCAGCATCAGGAAATCTACAAACAACCAATTCCGGGGAGGGTGTGGACAAAAGGAGCCCTCTTCCACTATTGGTGGGAATGTAAATTGATACAGTCACTATGGAGAACAGTATGGAGTTTCCTTAAAAAAATTAGAAATAGAATTACCATCTGATCCAGCAATCCCACTTCTGGGCATATACCCAGAGAAAACCGTATTTCAAAAAGGCACATTCACCACAATGTTTGTTGCAGCACTATTTAGAATAGCCAGGTAATGGAAGCAACCTAAATGCCCACAGACAGATGAATGGATAAAGATGTGGTACATATATAAAATGGAATATTACTCGGCCATAAAAAGGAATGAAACTGGGTCATTTGTAGAGACATCGATGGATCGAGAGACTGTCATACAGAATGAAGTAAGAAAGAAAGCGGAAAACAAATATTGTATATTAATGCATATATATGGAACCTAAAAAAATGGTACAGATGAACTGGTTTGCAGGGAAGAAATAGAGACACAGAGGTAGAGAACAAACGTATGGACACCAAGTGTGGGAAATCATGGGGTGGTGGTGGTGGGATGAGTTGGGAGATTGGGATTGACCTGTATACATGTATATGCATAAAATGCATAACTAATAAAAACCTGCTGTATAAAAACATAAATAAAATTATTTTTCAAATTTAAAAAAAAAATAGAATTTAACAATAAAACAGAAAAAAGTTCTTCTGTCTCACAGATGTATTTATAGGAATGATTTATTTCAATGCTTATATCTATAAATACATAAAAGAGGAATAAAATATAACTTGAACCATAAAAGAAAAAAAAACCTGAACTCACGAGTTTTACAGAGTAAAACCCTATCTCGGCACTTGCTCCATGGTAAACAATTCTGAAATTGGTCAGAGGTGGGGAACCATCTCCCATACAGCCAGCAACCCACCCCCCCACGCAAGGAGTGTCCTCATTGCAAAGCTGGGGGATCGTGCCGAGGCATCTGTGAGTAAACATGAGCTGAGCCCCAGGCCAGCTGCTGCTGAACTGTTCCCAACATTCCCAGGTAAAACACCTGAATATGTACAAGGGCTTGAAAGCCTAGAGGAAGGGCCGTGGAGCCACACCAGCGACAGCACGCAGGCCAACTTGCTGCCTGCAGGCCAGCCAGGGTGGTCCTGGCCCCGGGATCTCTTCCAGAAGCTTTCCATTGCCGTGCCTGAGATACCCCTCCTCTCACGGCCCCCACTGCATTTTTCCTTCCTCAACTCTGTCCGGAGAGAAATTCCAGTGGAAGGTATGGGTGACACATCCTCTTCTTTACAGGCGGCAGCCTGGCAACTCCTGCAGAAAGGCCAGCAGAACCCCACTCACACCGGGCCACCCACAAAGCTGTGGCCCCTCACTCCCTGCCACCAGCACAGCCCCGAGACTGCTGACGGGGCATAGAATATGGAGTCAGGCACAGCTTCAGGGGCTATTGCTGCCTGGAACTCTGTTTATATTGACCTCAACGAGGCACACCTGACGAGGGCGGGCCGGCAGGGTAAGGCTGCCCAGGTCAGCTAATCCACAACCCTCAGGGAATCACATTGTTGAAAATGGACCTCGCTAAGGCAGAAGAGAAGCCAAGGGAAAAAAGGACACAATGCCATTTGCAGCACCGTACATGAGTCTAGAAGTAATCACGTGACTTGTAATAAGTGAGAAATTGAAAGACACATATCATATCATATCACTTATAGGTGTTACCTAAAAATGGATACCAGGGCAGATATTTCCACGGAGAAGGGCAATCACAGATTCATTAAACAAACTTATGGTTCACAAATGGAAAGGTGTGAGGATTGGTTTCATTTCGATATCGGGGTTAACACACATATACAAACATAGGTGACATATATAATCACCAAAGACCTACAGAATACCAAGAGAGGACTACTCAACTCTGTCATAACGTACATGGGAAAAGGATCCCAGGAAGAACAGACATCTGTATATGTGTAAAAGAACCACATCTTCCACACCTACAACAAGCCAAACATTGTAATCAAACTTGCTGTAATAAAAAATAAAAAAAATTAAATTAAAAACACGAACAAGAATTAGTGAGACAAACTTGAGGGGCTTTCTCCTGGCACATTCCATTCTAAATTCCAATCTAGAGCACCACTTCCACTGAGGCTCTCTTGCCCTAGTAACCAGATTTGGCAAGGGAGAACTGCTGCCACCTTGTGGCCGTTTCACACAACAGCAGCTTTAATCCCAGTGCTAATGGTCAGGTGATATTCAAAATCATTGCAGGCCTGTAAATGACACCTGCCCTGAAAACAAATCCTGGGGTCACATATCGACCAAAAAATTCAAATCACGTCCATATTTCAAAAAGACCGTTTCAAAAGGCATATTTTACGCACATTAGTGTTCTGCTTCTTTTCCTTTCTTTCCTTTTTTGTTGAAAAAAACGGGAATGGAAAAAGGCATCCCTCAGAATGGGCGAAAATCGTTGCAGACGAATCAATGGACAGAGGTTTAATCTCCAATATATATAAACAGCTCATGCAGCTTAATATTAAAAAAACAAACAACCCAATACAAAAATGCGCAAGAGATCTAAAGAGATGTTTATTCAAAGGAGACACAGAGATGGCCAAGACGCACATGAAAAGCTGCTCAACAGCACTAATTATTAGAGAAATGCAAATCAAAACTACAATGAGGTATCACCTCACACCTGTTAGAATCGGCAATATCAGGAAATCTACAAACAACCAATTCTGGGGAGGGTGTGGACAAAAGGAGCCCTCTTCCACTATTGGTGGGAATGTAAATTGATACAGTCACTATGGAGAACAGTATGGAGTTTCCTTAAAATAACTAGAAATAGAATTACCATCTGATCCAGCAATCCCACTTCTGGGCATATACCCAGATAAAACCGTATTTCAAAAAGGCACATTCACCACAATGTTCGTTGCAGCACTATTTACAATAGCCAGGTAATGGAAGCAACCTAAATGCCCACAGACAGATAAATGGATAAAGATGTGGTACATATATAAAATGGAATATGACTCGGCCATAAAAAGGAATGAAACTGGGTCATTTGTAGAGACATCGATGGATCGAGAGACTGTCATACAGAATGAAGTAAGTCAGAAAGAGGAAAACAAATATTGTATATTAATGCATATATGTGGAGCCTAAAAATGGTACAGATGAACTCGTTTGCAGGGAAGAAATAGAGACACAGAGGTAGAGAACAAACGTATGGACACCAAGTGTGGGAAGCCATGGGGTGGTGGTGGTGGGATGAGTTGGGATATTGGGATTGACCTGTATACATGTATATGCATAAAATGCATAACTAATAAAAACCTGCTGTATAAAAACATAAATAAAATTATTTTTCAAATTTTAAAAAAAATAGAATTTAACAATAAAACAGAAAAAAGTTCTTCTGTCACACAGATGTATTTATACGAATGATTTATTTCAATGCTTATATCTATAAATACATAAAAGAGGAATAAAATATAACTTGAACCATAAAAGAAAAAAAAAACCTGAACTCACGAGTTTTACAGAGGAAAACCCTATCTGGGCACTTGCTCCAGCGGTAAACAATTCTGAAATTGGTCAGAGGTGGGGAACCATCTCCCATACAGCCAGCAACCCACCCCCCCACGCAAGGAGTGTCCTCATTGCAAAGCTGGGGGATCGTGCCGAGGCATCTGTGAGTAAACATGAGCTGAGCCCCAGGCCAGCTGCTGCTGAACTGTTCCCAACATTCCCAGGTAAAACACCTGAATATGTACAAGGGCTTGAAAGCCTAGAGGAAGGGCCGTGGAGCCACACCAGCGACAGCACGCAGGCCAACTTGCTGCCTGCAGGCCAGCCAGGGTGGTCCTGGCCTCGGGATCTCTTCCAGAAGCTTTCCATTGCCCTGCCTGAGATACCCCTCCTCTCCCGGCCCCCACTGCTTTTTTCCTTCCTCACCTCTGTCCGGAGAGAAATTCCAGCGGAAGGTATGGGTGACACATCCTTTTCTTTACAGGCGGCAGCCTGGCAACGCCTGCAGAAAGGCCAGCAGAGCCCCACTCACACCGGGCCACCCACAAAGCTGTGGCCCCTCACTCACTCCCACCAGCACAGCCCCGAGACTGCTGACGGGGCAGAGAATATGGAGTCAGGCCCAGATTCAGTGGCTATTGCTGCCTGGAGCTCTGATTATATTGACCTCAACGAGGCACACCTGGCGAGGGCGGGCCGGCAGGGTAAGGCTGCCCAGGTCAGCTAATCCACAACCCTCAGGGAATCACATTGTTGAAAATGGACCTCGCTAAGGCAGAAGAGAAGCCAAGGGAAAAAAGGACACAATGCCATTTGCAGCACCGTAGATGAGTCTAGAAGTAATCACGTGACTTGTAGTAAGTCAGAAAGTGAAAGACACATATCATATCATATCACTTATATGTGTTACCTAAAAATGGATACCAGGGCAGATATTTCCACGGAGAAGGGCAATCACAGATTCATTAAACAAACTTATGGTTCACCAATGGAAAGGTGTGAGGATTGGTTTCATTACGATATCGGGGTTAACAGACATATACAAACACAGGTGACATATATAATCACCAAAGACCTACAGAATACCAAGAGAGGACTACTCAACATTCTGTCATAACGTACATGGGAAAAGGATCCCAGGAAGAACAGTCATCTGTATATGTGTAAAAGAACCACATCTTCCACACCTACAAGAAGCCAAACATTGTAATCAAACTTGCTGTAATAAAAACTAAAAAATTAAATTAAAAACACGAACAAGAAGTAGTGAGACAAACCGTGAGGGGCTTTCTCCTGGCACATTCCATTCTAAACTCCAATCTAGAACACCACTTCCACTGAGGCTCTCTTGCCCTAGTAACCAGATTTGGTAAGGGTGAACTGCTGCCACCTTGTGGCCGTTTCACACAACAGCAGCTTTAATCCCAGCGCTAATGGTCAGTTGATATTCAAAATCATTGCAGGCCTGTAAATGACACCTGCCCTGAAAACAAATCCTGGGGTCACATATCGACCAAAAAATTCAAAGGACGTCCATATTTCAAAAGGACCGTTTCAAAAGGCATATTTTACGCACATTAGTGTTCTGCTTCTTTTCCTTTCTTTCCTTTTTTGTTAAAAATCACGGGAATGGAAAAAGGCATCCCTCAGAATGGGCGAAAATCGTTGCAGACGAATCAATGGACACAGGTTTAATCTCCAATATATATAAACAGCTCATGCAGCTTAATATTAAAAAAACAAACAACCCAAAAAAAATGGGCAGAAGATCTAAAGAGACGTTTCTTCAAAGGAGACACAGAGATGGCCAAGATGCACGTGAAAAGCTGCTCAACAGCACTAATTATTAGAGAAATGCAAATCAAAACTACAATGAGGTATCACCTCACACCTGTTAGAATCGGCATCATCAGGAAATCTACAAACAACCAATTCTGGGGAGGGTGTGGACAAAAGGAGCCCTCTTCCACTATTGGTGGGAATGTAAATTGATACAGTCACTATGGAGAACAGTATGGAGTTTCCTTAAAAAAACTAGAAATAGAATTACCATCTGATCCAGCAATCCCACTTCTGGGCATATACCCAGAGAAAACCGTATTTCAAAAAGGCACATTCACCACAATGTTCGTTGCAGCACTATTTACAATAGCCAGGTAATGGAAGCAACCTAAATGCCCACAGACAGATGAATGGATAAAGATGTGGTACATATATAAAATGGAATATGACTCGGCCATAAAAAGGAATGAAACTGGGTCATTTGTAGAGACATCGATGGATCGAGAGACTGTCATACAGAATGAAGTAAGTCAGAAAGAGGAAAACAAATATTGTATATTAATGCATATATGTGGAGCCTAAAAATGGTACAGATGAACTGGTTTTCAGGGAAGAAATAGAGACACAGAGGTAGAGAACAAACGTATGGACACCAAGTGTGGGAAGCCATGGTGTGGTGGTGGTGGGATGAGTTGGGAGTTTGGGATTGACCTGTATACATGTATATGCATAAAATACATAACTAATAATAACGTGCTGTATAAAAAAAATAAATAAAATTAAATTTCAAAATTTTAAAAAATAAAATTTAAAAATAAAAGAGAAAAAAGTTCTTCCCGTGACACAGATGTATTTATAGGAATGAATTATTTCCATGCTTATATCTATAAATACATAAAAGAGGAATAAAATCTAACTTGAACGATAAAAGAAAAAAAAAGTGAACCCACGAGTTATACAGAGGAAAACCCTATCACGGCACGTGCTCCAGCGGTAAACAATTCTGAAATTGGTCAGAGGTGGGGAACCATCTCCCATACAGCCAGCAACCCACACCCCACGCAAGGAGCGTCCTCATTGCAAAGCTGGGGGACCGTGCCGAGGCATCTGTGAGTAAACGTGAGCTGAGCCCCAGGCCAGCTGCTGCTGAACTGTCCCCACCCTTCCCAGGTAAAACACCTGAATATGTACAAGGGCTTGAAAGCCTAGAGGAAGGACCGTGGAGCCACACCAGCGACAGCACGCAGGCCAACTTGGTGCCTGCAGGCCAGCCAGGGTGGTCCTGGATCCTGGCGCTCTTCCAGAAGCTTTCCATTGCCCTGCCTGAGATACCCCTCCTGTCCCGGCCCCCACTGCTTTTTTCCTTCCTCACCTCTGTCCGGAGAGAAATTCCAGCGGAAAGTATGGGTGACACATCCTCTTCTTTACAGGCGGCAGCCTGGCAACTCCTGCAGAAAGGCCAGCAGAACCCCACTCACACCGGGCCACCCACAAAGCTGTGGCCCCTCACTCCCTCCCACCAGCACAGCCCCTAGAATGCGGACGGGGCAGAGAATATGGAGTCAGGCACAGCTTCAGGGGCTATTGCTGCCTGGAGCTCTGTTTATATTGACCTCAACGAGGCACACCTGGGGAGGGCGGGCCGGCAGGGTAAGGCTGCCCAGGTCAGCTAATCCACAGCCCTCAGGGAATCACATTGTTGAAAATGGACCCCACTAAGGCAGAAGAGAAGCCAAGGAAAAAAAGGACACAATGCCATTTGCAGCACCGTAGATGAGTCTAGAAGTATTCACGTGACTTGTAGTAAGTCAGAAAGTGAAAGACACATATCATATCATATCACTTATAGGTGTTACCTAAAAATGGATACCAGGGCAGATATTTCCACGGAGAAGGGCAATCACAGATTCATTAAACAAACTTATGGTTCACCAATGGAAAGGTGTGAGGATTGGTTTCATTTCGATATCGGGGTTAACACACATATACAAACATAGGTGACATATATAATCACCAAAGACCTACAGAATACCAAGAGAGTACTACTCAACTCTGTCATAACGTACATGGGAAAAGGATCCCAGGAAGAACAGACATCTGTATATGTGTAAAAGAACCACATCTTCCACACCTACAACAAGCCAAACATTGTAATCAAACTTGCTGTAATAAAAAATAAAAAAAATTAAATTAAAAACACGAACAAGAATTAGTGAGACAAACTTGAGGGGCTTTCTCCTGGCACATTCCATTCTAAATTCCAATCTAGAGCACCACTTCCACTGAGGCTCTCTTGCCCTAGTAACCAGATTTGGCAAGGGAGAACTGCTGCCACCTTGTGGCCGTTTCACACAACAGCAGCTTTAATCCCAGTGCTAATGGTCAGTTGATATTCAAAATCATTGCAGGCCTGTAAATGACACCTGCCCTGAAAACAAATCCTGGGGTCACATATCGACCAAAAAATTCAAATCACGTCCATATTTCAAAAAGACCGTTTCAAAAGGCATATTTTACGCACATTAGTGTTCTGCTTCTTTTCCTTTCTTTCCTTTTTTGTTTAAAAAAACGGGAATGGAAAAAGGCATCCCTCAGAATGGGCGAAAATCGTTGCAGACGAATCAATGGACAGAGGTTTAATCTCCAATATATATAAACAGCTCATGCAGCTTAATATTAAAAAAACAAACAACCCAATACAAAAAATGCGCAAGAGATCTAAAGAGATGTTTATTCAAAGGAGACACAGAGATGGCCAAGACGCACATGAAAAGCTGCTCAACAGCACTAATTATTAGAGAAATGCAAATCAAAACTACAATGAGGTATCACCTCACACCTGTTAGAATCGGCAATATCAGGAAATCTACAAACAACCAATTCTGGGGAGGGTGTGGACAAAAGGAGCCCTCTTCCACTATTGGTGGGAATGTAAATTGATACAGTCACTATGGAGAACAGTATGGAGTTTCCTTAAAATAACTAGAAATAGAATTACCATCTGATCCAGCAATCCCACTTCTGGGCATATACCCAGAGAAAACCGTATTTCAAAAAGGCACATTCACCACAATATTCGTTGCAGCACTATTTACAATAGCCAGGTAATGGAAGCAACCTAAATGCCCAAAGACAGATAAATGAATAAAGATGTGGTACATATATAAAATGGAATATTACTCGGCCATAAAAAGGAATGAACCTGGGTCATTTGTAGAGACATCGATGGATCGAGAGACTGTCATACAGAATGAAGTAAGTCAGAAAGAGGAAAACAAATATTGTATATTAATGCATATATGTGGAGCCTAAAAATGGTACAGATGAACTCGTTTGCAGGGAAGAAATAGAGACACAGAGGTAGAGAACAAACGTATGGACACCAAGTGTGGGAAGCCATGGGGTGGTGGTGGTGGGATGAGTTGGGATATTGGGATTGACCTGAATACATGTATAAGCATAAAATACATAACTAATAATAACGTGCTGTATAAAAAAAATAAATAAAATTATATTTCAAAATATTAAAAAATAAAATTTAAAAATAAAACAGAAAAAAGTTCTTCCCGTGACACAGATGTATTTATAGGAATGAATTATTTCCATGCTTATATCTATAAATACATAAAAGAGGAATAAAATCTAACTTGAACCACAAAAGAAAAAAAAAGTGAACCCACGAGTTATACAGAGGAAAAACCTATCAGGGCACTTGCTCCAGCGGTAAACAATTCTGAAATTGGTCAGAGGTGGGGAACCATCTCCCATACAGCCAGCAACCCACCCCCCACGCAAGGAGCGTCCTCATTGCAAAGCTGGGGGACCGTGCCGAAGCATCTGTGAGTAAACGTGAGCTGAGCCCCAGGCCAGCTGCTGCTGAACTGTCCCTACCCTTTCCAGGTAAAACACCTGAATATGTACAAGGGCTTGAAAGCCTAGAGGAAGGACCCTGGAGCCACACCAGCGACAGCACGCAGGCCAACTTGGTGCCTGTCGGCCACCCAAGGTGGTCCTGGACCCTGGCTCTCTACCAGAAGCTTTCCATTGCCCTGCCTGAGATACCCCTCCTGTCCCGGCCCCCACTGCTTTTTTCCTTCCTCACCTCTGTCCGGAGAGAAATTCCAGCGGAAGGTATGGGTGACACATCCTCTTCTTTACAGGCGGCAGCCTTGTAACTCCTGCAGAAAGGCCAGCAGAACCCCACTCACACCAGGTCACACACAAAGCTGTGGCCCCTCACTCCCTCCCACCAGCACAGCCCCGAGACTGCTGACGGGGCAGAGAATATGGAGTCAGGCACAGCTTCAGGGGCTATTGCTGCCTGGAGCTCTGTTTATATTGACCTCAACGAGGCACACCTGGGGAGGGCGGGCCGGCAGGGTAAGGCTGCCCAGGTCAGCTAATCCACAACCCTCAGGGAATCACATTGTTGAAAATGGACCCCGCTAAGGCAGAAGAGAAGCCAAGGGAAAAAAGGACACAATGCCATTTGCAGCACCGTAGATGAGTCTAGAAGTAATCACGTGACTTGTAGTAAGTCAGAAAGTGAAAGACACATATCATATCATATCACTTATATATGTTACCTAAAAATGGATACCAGGGCAGATATTTCCACGGAGAAGGGCAATCACAGATTCATTAAACAAACTTATGGTTCACCAATGGAAAGGTGTGAGGATTGGTTTCATTACGATATCGGGGTTAACAGACATATACAAACACAGGTGACATATATAATCACCAAAGACCTACAGAATACCAAGAGAGGACTACTCAACATTCTGTCATAACGTACATGGGAAAAGGATCCCAGGAAGAACAGTCATCTGTATATGTGTAAAAGAACCACATCTTCCACACCTACAAGAAGCCAAACATTGTAATCAAATTTGCTGTAATAAAAACTAAAAAATTAAATTAAAAACACGAACAAGAAGTAGTGAGACAAACCGTGAGGGGCTTTCTCCTGGCACATTCCATTCTAAACTCCAATCTAGAACACCACTTCCACTGAGGCTCTCTTGCCCTAGTAACCAGATTTGGTAAGGGTGAACTGCTGCCACCTTGTGGCCGTTTCACACAACAGCAGCTTTAATCCCAGCGCTAATGGTCAGTTGATATTCAAAATCATTGCAGGCCTGTAAATGACACCTGCCCTGAAAACAAATCCTGGGGTCACATATCGACCAAAAAATTCAAAGGACGTCCATATTTCAAAAGGACCGTTTCAAAAGGCATATTTTACGCACATTAGTGTTCTGCTTCTTTTCCTTTCTTTCCTTTTTTGTTAAAAATCACGGGAATGGAAAAAGGCATCCCTCAGAATGGGCGAAAATCGTTGCAGACGAATCAATGGACAGAGGTTTAATCTCCAATATATATAAACAGCTCATGCAGCTTAATATTAAAAAAACAAACAACCCAAAAAAAATGGGCAGAAGATCTAAAGAGACGTTTCTTCAAAGGAGACACAGAGATGGCCAAGACGCACGTGAAAAGCTGCTCAACAGCACTAATTATTAGAGAAATGCAAATCAAAACTACAATGAGGTATCACCTCACACCTGTTAGAATCGGCATCATCAGGAAATCTACAAACAACCAATTCTGGGGAGGGTGTGGACAAAAGGAGCCCTCTTCCACTATTGGTGGGAATGTAAATTGATACAGTCACTATGGAGAACAGTATGGAGTTTCCTTAAAAAAAACTAGAAATAGAATTACCATCTGATCCAGCAATCCCACTTCTGGGCATATACCCAGAGAAAACCGTATTTCAAAAAGGCACATTCACCACAATGTTCGTTGCAGCACTATTTACAATAGCCAGGTAATGGAAGCAACCTAAATGCCCACAGACAGATGAATGGATAAAGATGTGGTACATATATAAAATAGAATATGACTCGGCCATAAAAAGGAATGAAACTGGGTCATTTGTAGAGACATCGATGGATCGAGAGACTGTCATACAGAATGAAGTAAGTCAGAAAGAGGAAAACAAATATTGTATATTAATGCATATATGTGGAGCCTAAAAATGGTACAGATGAACTGGTTTTCAGGGAAGAAATAGAGACACAGAGGTAGAGAACAAACGTATGGACACCAAGTGTGGGAAGCCATGGTGTGGTGGTGGTGGGATGAGTTGGGAGTTTGGGATTGACCTGTATACATGTATATGCATAAAATACATAACTAATAATAACGTGCTGTATAAAAAAAATAAATAAAATTAAATTTCAAAATTTTAAAAAATAAAATTTAAAAATAAAAGAGAAAAAAGTTCTTCCCGTGACACAGATGTATTTATAGGAATGAATTATTTCCATGCTTATATCTATAAATACATAAAAGAGGAATAAAATCTAACTTGAACGATAAAAGAAAAAAAAAGTGAACCCACGAGTTATACAGAGGAAAACCCTATCACGGCACATGCTCCAGCGGTAAACAATTCTGAAATTGGTCAGAGGTGGGGAACCATCTCCCATACAGCCAGCAACCCACACCCCACGCAAGGAGCGTCCTCATTGCAAAGCTGGGGGACCGTGCCGAGGCATCTGTGAGTAAACGTGAGATGAGCCCCAGGCCAGCTGCTGCTGAACTGTCCCCACCCTTCCCAGGTAAAACACCTGAATATGTACAAGGGCTTGAAAGCCTAGAGGAAGGACCGTGGAGCCACACCAGCGACAGCACGCAGGCCAACTTGGTGCCTGCAGGCCAGCCAGGGTGGTCCTGGATCCTGGCGCTCTTCCAGAAGCTTTCCATTGCCCTGCCTGAGATACCCCTCCTGTCCCGGCCCCCACTGCTTTTTTCCTTCCTCACCTCTGTCCGGAGAGAAATTCCAGCGGAAAGTATGGGTGACACATCCTCTTCTTTACAGGCGGCAGCCTGGCAACTCCTGCAGAAAGGCCAGCAGAACCCCACTCACACCGGGCCACACACAAAGCTGTGGCCCCTCACTCCCTCCCACCAGCACAGCCCCTAGAATGCGGACGGGGCAGAGAATATGGAGTCAGGCACAGCTTCAGGGGCTATTGCTGCCTGGAGCTCTGTTTATATTGACCTCAACGAGGCACACCTGGGGAGGGCGGGCCGGCAGGGTAAGGCTGCCCAGGTCAGCTAATCCACAGCCCTCAGGGAATCACATTGTTGAAAATGGACCCCACTAAGGCAGAAGAGAAGCCAAGGAAAAAAAGGACACAATGCCATTTGCAGCACCGTAGATGAGTCTAGAAGTATTCACATGACTTGTAGTAAGTCAGAAAGTGAAAGACATATATCATATCATATCACTTATAGGTGTTACCTAAAAATGGATACCAGGGCAGATATTTCCACGGAGAAGGGCAATCACAGATTCATTAAACAAACTTATGGTTCACCAATGGAAAGGTGTGAGGATTGGTTTCATTTCGATATCGGGGTTAACACACATATACAAACATAGGTGACATATATAATCACCAAAGACCTACAGAATACCAAGAGAGGACTACTCAACTCTGTCATAACGTACATGGGAAAAGGATCCCAGGAAGAACAGACATCTGTATATGTGTAAAAGAACCACATCTTCCACACCTACAACAAGCCAAACATTGTAATCAAACTTGCTGTAATAAAAAATAAAAAAAATTAAATTAAAAACACGAACAAGAATTAGTGAGACAAACTTGAGGGGCTTTCTCCTGGCACATTCCATTCTAAATTCCAATCTAGAGCACCACTTCCACTGAGGCTCTCTTGCCCTAGTAACCAGATTTGGCAAGGGAGAACTGCTGCCACCTTGTGGCCGTTTCACACAACAGCAGCTTTAATCCCAGTGCTAATGGTCAGTTGATATTCAAAATCATTGCAGGCCTGTAAATGACACCTGCCCTGAAAACAAATCCTGGGGTCACATATCGACCAAAAAATTCAAATCACGTCCATATTTCAAAAAGACCGTTTCAAAAGGCATATTTTACGCACATTAGTGTTCTGCTTCTTTTCCTTTCTTTCCTTTTTTGTTGAAAAACACAGGAATGGAAAAAGGCATCCCTCAGAATGGGCGAAAATCGTTGCAGACGAATCAATGGACAGAGGTTTAATCTCCAATATATATAAACAGCTCATGCAGCTTAATATTAAAAAAACAAACAACCCAATACAAAAATGCGCAAGAGATCTAAAGAGATGTTTATTCAAAGGAGACACAGAGATGGCCAAGACGCACATGAAAAGCTGCTCAACAGCACTAATTATTAGAGAAATGCAAATCAAAACTACAATGAGGTATCACCTCACACCTGTTAGAATCGGCAATATCAGGAAATCTACAAACAACCAATTCTGGGGAGGGTGTGGACAAAAGGAGCCCTCTTCCACTATTGGTGGGAATGTAAATTGATACAGTCACTATGGAGAACAGTATGGAGTTTCCTTAAAATAACTAGAAATAGAATTACCATCTGATCCAGCAATCCCACTTCTGGGCATATACCCAGAGAAAACCGTATTTCAAGAAGGCACATTCACCACAATATTCGTTGCAGCACTATTTACAATAGCCAGGTAATGGAAGCAACCTAAATGCCAACAGACAGATAAATGAATAAAGATGTGGTACATATATAAAATGGAATATTACTCGGCCATAAAAAGGAATGAACCTGGGTCATTTGTAGAGACATCGATGGATCGAGAGACTGTCATACAGAATGAAGTAAGTCAGAAAGAGGAAAACAAATATTGTATATTAATGCATATATGTGGAGCCTAAAAATGGTACAGATGAACTCGTTTGCAGGGAAGAAATAGAGACACAGAGGTAGAGAACATACGTATGGACACCAAGTGTGGGAAGCCATGGGGTGGTGGTGGTGGGATGAGTTGGGATATTGGGATTGACCTGAATACATGTATAAGCATAAAATACATAACTAATAATAACGTGCTGTATAAAAAAAATAAATAAAATTATATTTCAAAATATTAAAAAATAAAATTTAAAAATAAAACAGAAAAAAGTTCTTCCCGTCACACAGATGTATTTATAGGAATGAATTATTTCCATGCTTATATCTATAAATACATAAAAGAGGAATAAAATCTAACTTGAACCACAAAAGAAAAAAAAAGTGAACCCACGAGTTATACAGAGGAAAAACCTATCAGGGCACTTGCTCCAGCGGTAAACAATTCTGAAATTGGTCAGAGGTGGGGAACCATCTCCCATACAGCCAGCAACCCACCCCCCACGCAAGGAGCGTCCTCATTGCAAAGCTGGGGGACCGTGCCGAAGCATCTGTGAGTAAACGTGAGCTGAGCCCCAGGCCAGCTGCTGCTGAACTGTCCCTACCCTTTCCAGGTAAAACACCTGAATATGTACAAGGGCTTGAAAGCCTAGAGGAAGGACCCTGGAGCCACACCAGCGACAGCACGCAGGCCAACTTGGTGCCTGTCGGCCACCCAAGGTGGTCCTGGACCCTGGCTCTCTACCAGAAGCTTTCCATTGCCCTGCCTGAGATACCCCTCCTGTCCCGGCCCCCACTGCTTTTTTCCTTCCTCACCTATGTCCGGAGAGAAATTCCAGCGGAAGGTATGGGTGACACATCCTCTTCTTTACAGGCGGCAGCCTTGCAACTCCTGCAGAAAGGCCAGCAGAACCCCACTCACACCAGGCCACACACAAAGCTGTGGCCCCTCACTCCCTCCCACCAGCACAGCCCCGAGACTGCTGACGGGGCAGAGAATATGGAGTCAGGCACAGCTTCAGGGGCTATTGCTGCCTGGAGCTCTGTTTATATTGACCTCAACGAGGCACACCTGGGGAGGGCGGGCCGGCAGGGTAAGGCTGCCCAGGTCAGCTAATCCACAACCCTCAGGGAATCACATTGTTGAAAATGGACCCCGCTAAGGCAGAAGAGAAGCCAAGGGAAAAAAGGACACAATGCCATTTGCAGCACCGTAGATGAGTCTAGAAGTAATCACGTGACTTGTAGTAAGTCAGAAAGTGAAAGACACATATCATATCATATCACTTATATATGTTACCTAAAAATGGATACCAGGGCAGATATTTCCACGGAGAAGGGCAATCACAGATTCATTAAACAAACTTATGGTTCACCAATGGAAAGGTGTGAGGATTGGTTTCATTACGATATCGGCGTTAACAGACATATACAAACACAGGTGACATATATAATCACCAAAGACCTACAGAATACCAAGAGAGGACTACTCAACATTCTGTCATAACGTACATGGGAAAAGGATCCCAGGAAGAACAGTCATCTGTATATGTGTAAAAGAACCACATCTTCCACACCTACAAGAAGCCAAACATTGTAATCAAACTTGCTGTAATAAAAACTAAAAAATTAAATTAAAAACACGAACAAGAAGTAGTGAGACAAACGTGAGGGGCTTTCTCCTGGCACATTCCATTCTAAACTCCAATCTAGAACACCACTTCCACTGAGGCTCTCTTGCCCTACTAACCAGATTTGGTAAGGGTGAACTGCTGCCACCTTGTGGCCGTTTCACACAACAGCAGCTTTAATCCCAGCGCTAATGGTCAGTTGATATTCAAAATCATTGCAGGCCTGTAAATGACACCTGCCCTGAAAACAAATCCTGGGGTCACATATCGACCAAAAAATTCAAAGGACGTCCATATTTCAAAAGGACCGTTTCAAAAGGCATATTTTACGCACATTAGTGTTCTGCTTCTTTTCCTTTCTTTCCTTTTTTGTTAAAAAACACGGGAATGGAAAAAGGTATCCCTCAGAATGGGCGAAAATCGTTGCAGACGAATCAATGGACAGAGGTTTAATCTCCAATATATATAAACAGCTCATGCAGCTTAATATTAAAAAAACAAACAACCCAAAAAAAATGGGCAGAAGATCTAAAGAGACGTTTCTTCAAAGGAGACACAGAGATGGCCAAGACGCACATGAAAAGCTGCTCAACAGCACTAATTATTAGAGAAATGCAAATCAAAACTACAATGAGGTATCACCTCACACCTGTTAGAATCGGCATCATCAGGAAATCTACAAACAACCAATTCTGAGGAGGGTGTGGACAAAAGGAGCCCTCTTCCACTATTGGTGGGAATGTAAATTGATACAGTCACTATGGAGAACAGTATGGAGTTTCCTTAAAAAAATTAGAAATAGAATTACCATCTGATCCAGCAATCCCACTTCTGGGCATATACCCAGAAAAAAACGTATTTTAAAAAGGCACATTCACCACAATGTTCGTTGCAGCACTATTTACAATAGCCAGGTAATGGAAGCAACCTAAATGCCCACAGACAGATGAATGGATAAAGATGTGGTACATATATAAAATGGAATATTACTCGGCCATAAAAAGGAATGAAACTGGGTCATTTGTAGAGACATCGATAGATCGAGAGACTGTCATACAGAATGAAGTAAGTCAGAAAGAGGAAAACAAATATTGTATATTAATGCATATATGTGGAGCCTAAAAATGGTACAGATGAACTGGTTTGCAGGGAAGAAATAGAGACACAGAGTTAGAGAACAAACGTATGGACACCAACTGTGGGAAGCCATGGGGTGGTGGTGGTGGGATGAGTTGGGAGTTTGGGATTGACCTGTATACATGTATATGCATAAAATACATAACTAATAATAACGTGCTGTATAAAAAAAATAAATAAAATTAAATTTCAAAATTTTAAAAAATAAAATTTAAAAATAAAACAGAAAAAAGTTCTTCCCGTGACACAGATGTATTTATAGGAATGAATTATTTCCATGCTTATATCTATAAATACATAAAAGAGGAATAAAATCTAACTTGAACGATAAAAGAAAAAAAAAGTGAACCCACGAGTTATACAGAGGAAAACCCTATCATGGCACTTGCTCCAGCGGTAAACAATTATGAAATTGGTCAGAGGTGGGGAACCATCTCCCATACAGCCAGCAACCCACACCCCACGCAAGGAGCGTCCTCATTGCAAAGCTGGGGGACCGTGCCGAGGCATCTGTGAGTAAACGTGAGCTGAGCCCCAGGCCAGCTGCTGCTGAACTGTCCCCACCCTTCCCAGGTAAAACACCTGAATATGTACAAGGGCTTGAAAGCCTAGAGGAAGGACCGTGGAGCCACACCAGCGACAGCACGCAGGCCAACTTGGTGCCTGCAGGCCAGCCAGGGTGGTCCTGGATCCTGGCACTCTTCCAGAAGCTTTCCATTGCCCTGCCTGAGATACCCCTCCTGTCCCGGCCCCCACTGCTTTTTTCCTTCCTCACCTCTGTCCGGAGAGAAATTCCAGCGGAAGGTATGGGTGACACATCCTCTTCTTTACAGGCGGCAGCCTGGCAACTCCTGCAGAAAGGCCAGCAGAACCCCACTCACACCGGGCCACCCACAAAGCTGTGGCCCCTCACTCCCTCCAACCAGCACAGCCCCTAGACTGCGGACGGGGCAGAGAATATGGAGTCAGGCACAGCTTCAGTGGCTATTGCTGCCTGGAGCTCTGTTTATATTGACCTCAACGAGGCACACCTGGGGAGGGCGGGCCGGCAGGGTAAGGCTGCCCAGGTCAGCTAATCCACAACCCTCAGGGAATCACATTGTTGAAAATGGACCCCACTAAGGCAGAAGAGAAGGCAAGGAAAAAAAGGACACAATGCCATTTGCAGCACCGTAGATGAGTCTAGAAGTATTCACGTGACTTGTAGTAAGTCAGAAAGTGAAAGACACATATCATATCATATCACTTATAGGTGTTACCTAAAAATGGATACCAGGGCAGATATTTCCACGGAGAAGGGCAATCACAGATTCATTAAACAAACTTATGGTTCACCAATGGAAAGGTGTGAGGATTGGTTTCATTACGATATCGGGGTTAACACACATATACAAACACAGGTGACATATATAATCACCAAAGACCTACAGAATACCAAGAGAGGACTACTCAACATTCTGTCATAACGTACATGGGAAAAGGATCCCAGGAAGAACAGTCATCTGTATATGTGTAAAAGAACCACATCTTCCACACCTACAAGAAGCCAAACATTGTAATCAAACTTGCTGTAATAAAAAATAAAAAATTAAATTAAAAACACGAACAAGAAGTAGTGAGACAAACGTGAGGGTCTTTCTCCTGGTACATTCCATTCTAAACTCCAATCTAGAACACCACTTCCACTGAGGCTCTCTTGCCCTAGTAAACAGATTTGGTAAGGGTGAACTGCTGCCACCTTGTGGCCGTTTCACACAACAGCAGCTTTAATCCCAGCACTAATGGTCAGTTGATATTCAAAATCATTGCAGGCCTGTAAATGACACCTGCCCTGAAAACAAATCCTGGGGTCACATATCGACCAAAAAATTCAAAGGACGTCCATATTTCAAAACGACCGTTTCAAAAGGCATATTTTACGCACATTAGTGTTCTGCTTCTTTTCCTTTCTTTCCTTTTTTGTTAAAAAACACGGGAATGGAAAAAGGCATCCCTCAGAATGGGCGAAAATCGTTGCAAACGAATCAATGTACAGAGGTTTAATCACCAATATATATAAACAGCTCATGCAGCTTAATATTAAAAAAACAAACAACCCAAAAAAAAATGGGCAGAAGATCTAAAGAGACGTTTCTTCAAAGGAGACACAGAGATGACCAAGACGCACGTGAAAAGCTGATCAACAGCACTAATTATTAGAGAAATGCAAATCAAAACTACAATGAGGTATCACCTCACACCTGTTAGAATCAGCATCATCAGGAAATCTACAAACAACCAATTCTGGCGAGGGTGTGGACAAAAGGAGCCCTCTTCCACTATTGGTGGGAATGTAAATTGATACAGTCACTATGGAGAACAGTATGGAGTTTCCTTAAAAAAATTAGAAATAGAATTACCATCTGATCCAGCAATCCCACTTCTGGGCATATACCCAGAGAAAACCGTATTTCAAAAAGGCACATTCACCACAATGTTTGTTGCAGCACTATTTACAATAGCCAGGTAATGGAAGCAACCTAAATGCCCACAGACAGATGAATGGATAAAGATGTGGTACATATATAAAATGGAATATGACTCGGCCATAAAAAGGAATGAAACTGGGTCATTTGTAGAGACATCGATGGATCGAGAGACTGTCATACAGAATGAAGTAAGTCAGAAAGCGGAAAACAAATATTGTATATTAATGCATATATATGGAACCTAAAAAAATGGTACAGATGAACTGGTTTGCAGGGAGGAAATAGAGACACAGAGGTAGAGAACAAACGTATGGACACCAAGTGTGGGAAATCATGGGGTGGTGGTGGTGGGATGAGTTGGGAGATTGGGATTGACCTGTATACATGTATATGCATAAAATGCATAACTAATAAATACCTGCTGTATAAAAACATAAATAAAATTATTTTTCAAATTTAAAAAAAAATAGAATTTAACAATAAAACAGAAAAAAGTTCTTCTGTCACACAGATGCATTTATAGGAATGATTTATTTCAATGCTTATATCTATAAATACATAAAAGAGGAATAAAATATAACTTGAACCATAAAAGAAAAAAAAAACCTGAACTCACGAGTTTTACAGAGGAAAACCCTATCTGGGCACTTGCTCCAGCGGTAAACAATTCTGAAATTGGTCAGAGGTGGGGAACCATCTCCCATACAGCCAGCAACCCACCCCCCCACGCAAGGAGTGTCCTCATTGCAAAGCTGGGGGATCGTGCCGAGGCATCTGTGAGTAAACATGAGCTGAGCCCCAGGCCAGCTTCTGCTGAACTGTTCCCAACATTCCCAGGTAAAACACCTGAATATGTACAAGGGCTTGAAAGCCTATAGGAAGGGCCGTGGAGCCACACCAGCGACAGCACGCAGGCCAACTTGCTGCCTTCAGGCCAGCCAGGGTGGTCCTGGCCCCGGGATCTCTTCCAGAAGCTTTCCATTGCCGTGCCTGAGATACCCCTCCTCTCCCGGCCCCCACTGCTTTTTTCCTTCCTCACCTCTGTCCGGAGAGAAATTCCAGCGGAAGGTATGGGTGACACATCCTCTTCTTTACAGGCGGCAGCCTGGCAACTCCTGCAGAAAGGCCAGCAGAGCCCCACTCACACCGGGCCACCCACAAAGCTGTGGCCCCTCACTCACTCCCACCAGCACAGCCCCGAGACTGCTGATGGGGCAGAGAATATGGAGTCAGGCACAGATTCAGGGGCTATTGCTGCCTGGAGCTCTGTTTATATTGACCTCAACGAGGCACACCTGACGAGGGCGGGCCGGCAGGGTAAGGCTGCCCAGGTCAGCTAATCCACAACCCTCAGGGAATCACATTGTTGAAAATGGACCTCGCTAAGGCAGAAGAGAAGCCAAGGGAAAAAAGGACACAATGCCATTTGCAGCACCGTACATGAGTGTAGAAGTAATCACGTGACTTGTAATAAGTGAGAAATTGAAAGACACATATCATATCATATCACTTATAGGTGTTACCTAAAAATGGATACCAGGGCAGATATTTCCACGGAGAAGGGCAATCACAGATTCATTAAACAAACTTATGGTTCACCAATGGAAAGGTGTGAGGATTGGTTTCATTTCGATATCGGGGTTAACACACATATACAAATATAGGTGACATATATAATCACCAAAGACCTACAGAATACCAAGAGAGGACTACTCAACTCTGTCATAACGTACATGGGAAAAGGATCAGAGGAAGAACAGACATCTGTATATGTGTAAAAGAACCACATCTTCCACACCTACAACAAGCCAAACATTGTAATCAAACATGCTGTAATAAAAAATAAAAAAAAATTAAATTAAAAACACGAACAAGAATTAGTGAGAGAAACTTGAGGGGCTTTCTCCTGGCACATTCCATTCTAAATTCCAATCTAGAGCACCACTTCCACTGAGGCTCTCTTGCCCTAGTAACCAGATTTGGCAAGGGAGAACTGCTGCCACCTTGTGGCCGTTTCACACAACAGCAGCTTTAATCCCAGTGCTAATGGTCAGTTGATATTCAAAATCATTGCAGGCCTGTAAATGACACCTGCCCTGAAAACAAATCCTGGGGTCACATATCGACCAAAAAATTCAAATCACGTCCATATTTCAAAAAGACCGTTTCAAAAGGCATATTTTACGCACATTAGTGTTCTGCTTCTTTTCCTTTCTTTCCTTTTTTGTTGAAAAAAACGGGAATGGAAAAAGGCATCCCTCAGAATGGGCGAAAATCGTTGCAGACGAATCAATGGACAGAGGTTTAATCTCCAATATATATAAACAGCTCATGCAGCTTAATATTAAAAAAAAAAAACCCAATACAAAAATGCGCAAGAGATCTAAAGAGATGTTTCTTCAAAGGAGACACAGAGATGGCCAAGACGCACATGAAAAGCTGCTCAACAGCACTAATTATTAGAGAAATGCAAATCAAAACTACAATGAGGTATCACCTCACAACCGTTAGAATCGGCATCATCAGAAAATCTACAAACAACCAATTCAGGGGAGGGTGTGGACAAAAGGAGCCCTCTTCCACTATTGGTGGGAATGTAAATTGATACAGTCACTATGGAGAACAGTATGGAGTTTCCTTAAAAAAACTAGAAATAGAATTACCAACTGATTCAGCAATCCCACTTCTGGTCATATACCCAGAGAAAACCGTAATTCAAAAAGGCATATTCACCACAATGTTCGTTGCAGCACTATTTACAATAGCCAGGTAATGGAAGCAACCTAAATGCCCACAGACAGATGAATGGATAAAGATGTGATACATATATGAAATGGAATATCACTCGGCCATAAAAAGGAATGAAACTGTGTCATTTGTAGAGACATCGATGGATCGAGAGACTGTCATACAGAATGAAGTATGTCAGATAGAGGAAAACAAATATTGTATATTAATGCATATATCTGGAGCCAAAAAATGGTACAGATGAACTGGTTTGCAGGGAAGAAATAGAGACACAGATGTAGAGAACAAACGTATGGACACCAAGTGTGAGAAGCCATGGGGTGGTGGTGGTGGGATGAGTTGGGAGTTTGGGATTGACCTGTATACATGTATATACATAAAATACATAACTAATAATAACGTGCTGTATAAAAAAAATAAATAAAATTAAATTTCAAAATTTTAAAAAATAAAATTTAAAAATAGAACAGAAAAAAGTTCTTCCCGTCACACAGATGTATTTATAGGAATGAATTATTTCCATGCTTATATTTATAAATACATAAAATAGGAATAAAATATAACTTGAAACATAAAAGAAAAAAAAAACCTGAACCCACGAGTTATACAGAGGAAAACCCTATCAGGGCAATTGCTCCAGTGGTAAACAATTCTGAAATTGGTCATAGGTGGGGAACCATCTCCCATACAGCCAGCAACCCACCCCCCACGCAAGGAGCGTCCTCATTGCAAAGTTGGGGGACCGTGCCGAGGCATCTGTGAGTAAACGTGAGCTGAGCCCCAGGCCAGCTGCTGCTGAACTGTTCCCACCCTTTCCAGGTAAAACACCTGAATATGTACAAGGGCTTGAAAGCCTAGAGGAAGGACCGTGGAGACATACCAGTGACAGCATGCAGGCCAACTTGGTGCCCGCAGGCCAGCCAGGGTGGTCCTGGACCCGGGCGCTCTTCCAGAAGATTTCCATTGCCCTGCCTGAGATACCACTCCTGTCCCGGACCCCACTGCTTTTTTCCTTCCTCACCTCTGTCCGGAGAGAAATTCCAGCGGAAGGTATGGGTGACACATCCTCTTCTTTACAGGCGGCAGCCTGGCAACTCCTGCAGAAAGGCCAGCAGAACCCCACTCACACCGGGCCACCCACAAAGCTGTGGCCCCTCAATCCCTCCCACCAGCACAGCCCCGAGACTGCTGACGGGGCAGAGAATATGGAGTCAGGCACAGCTTCAGGGGCTATTGCTGCCTGGAACGCTGTTTATATTGACCTCAACGAGGCACACCTGGGAGGGCGGACCGGCAGGGTAAGGCTGCCCAGGTCAGCTAATCCACAACCCTCAGGGAATCACATTGTTGAAAATGGACCCCGCTAAGGCAGAAGAGAAGCCAAGGGAAAAAAGGACACAATGCCATTTGCAGCACCGTAGATGAGTCTAGAAGTAATCACGTGACTTGTAGTAAGTCAGAAAGTGAAAGACATATCATATCATATCACTTATAGGTGTTACCTATAAATGGATACCAGGGCAGATATTTCCACGGAGAAGGGCAATCACAGATTCATTAAACAAACTTATGGTTCACCAATGGAAAGGTGTGAGGATTGGTTTCATTACGATATCGGGGTTAACAGACATATACAAACACAGGTGACATATATAATCACCAAAGACCTACAGAATACCAAGAGAGGACTACTCAACATTCTGTCATAACGTACATGGGAAAAGGATCCCAGGAAGAACAGACATCTGTATATGTGTAAAAGAACCACATCTTCAACACCTACAACAAGCCAAACATTGTAATCAAACTAGCTGTAATTAAAAAATAAAAAAATTAAATTAAAAGCACGAACAAGATGTAGTGAGACAAACGTGAGGGGCTTTCTCCTGGCACATTCCATTCTAAACTCCAATCTAGAACACCACTTCCACTGAGGCTCTCTTGCCCTAGTAACCAGATTTGGTAAGGGTGAACTGCTGCCACCTTGTGACCGTTTCACACAACAGCAGCTTTAATCCCAGCGGTAATGGTCAGTTGTTATTCAAAATCATTTCAGGCCTGTAAATGACACCTGCCCTGAAAACAAATCCTGGGGTCACATATCGACCAAAACATTCAAAGGACGTCCATATTTCAAAACGACCATTTTAAAAGGCATATATTACGCACATTAGTGTTCTGCTTCTTTTCCTTTCTTTCCTTTTTTGTTAAAAATCACGGGAATGGAAAAAGGCATCCCTCAGAATGGGCGAAAATCGTTGCAGACGAATCAATGGACAGAGGTTTATTCTCCAATATATAAACAACACATGCAGCTTAATATTAAAAAACAAACAACCCAATACAAAAATGGGCAGAAGATCTAAAGAGACGTTTCTTCAAAGAAGACACAGAGATGGCCAAGACGCACATGAAAAGCTGCTCAACAGCACTAATTATTAGAGAAATGCAAATCAAAACTACAATGAGGTATCACCTCACACCTGTTAGAATCGGCATCATCAGAAAATCTGCAAACAACCAATTCTGGGGAGGGTGTGGACAAAAGGAGCCCTCTTCCACTATTGGTGGGAATGTAAATTGATACAGTCATTATGGAGAACAGTATGGAGTTTCCTTAAAAAAAATAGAAATAGAATTACCATCTGATCCAGCAATCGCACTTCTGGGCATATACCCAGAGAAAACAGTAAATCAAAAAGGCACATTCACCACTATGTTCATTGCAGCACTATTTACAATAGCCAGGTAATGGAAGCAACCTAAATGCCCACAGACAGATGAATGGATAAAGATATGGTACATATATAAAATGGAATATTACTCGGCCATAAAAGGGAATGAAACTGGGTCATTTGTAGAGACATCGATGGATCGAGAGACTGTCATACAGAATGAAGTAAGTCAGAAAGAGGAAAACAAATATTGTATATTAATGCATATATGTGGAACCTAAAAAAATGGTACAGATGAACTGGTTTGCACGGAAAAAATAGAGACACAGAGGTAGAGAACAAACCTATGGACACCAAGTGTGGGAAGCCATGGGGTGGTGGTGGTGGGATGAGTTGGGAGATTGGGATTGACCTGTATACATGTATATGCATAAAATACATAACTAATAATAACGTGCTGTATAAAAACATAAATAAAATTAAATATCAAAATTTTAAAAAATAAAATTTACAAATAAAACAGAAAAAATTTCTTCCCGTCACACAGATGTATTTATAGGAATGAATTATTTCCATGCTTATATTTATAAATACATAAAATTGGAATAAAATCTAACTTGAACCATAAAAGAAAAAAAGTGAACCCACGAGTTATACAGAGGAAAACCCTATCAGGGCACTTGCTCCAGCGGTAAACAATTCTGAAATTGGTCAGAAGTGGGGAAGCATCTACCATACAGCCAGCAACCCACACCCCACGCAAGGAGCGTCCTCATTGCAAAGCTGGGGGAACGGGCCGAGGCATCTGTGAGTAAACATGATTTGAGCCCCTGTACAGCTGCGGCTGAACTGTTCCCACCTTTCCCAGGTAAAACACCTGAATATGTACAAGGGCTTGAAAGCCTAGAGGAAGGGCCTTGGAGCCACACCAGCGACAGCACGCAGGGCAACTTGGTGCCTGCAGGCCAGCCAGGGTGGTCCTGGCCCCGGGCCCTCTTCCAGAAGCTTTCCATTGCCCTACCTGATATACCCCTCCTGTCCTGGCACCCAATGCTTTTTTCGTTCCTCACCTCTGTCCGGAGAGAAATTCCAGTGGAAGGTATGAGTGACACATCCTCTTCTTTACAGGTGGCAGCATGGCAACACCTGCAGAAAGGCCAGCAGAACCCCACTCACACCGGGACACCCATAAAGCTGTGGCCCCTCACCCCCTCCCACCAGCACAGCCCCGAGACTGCTGACGGGGCAGAGAATATGGAGTCAGGCACAACTTCAGGGGCTATTGCTGCCTGGAGCTCTGTTTATATTGACCTCAACGAGGCACACCTGGGGAGGGCGGGCCGGCAGGGTAAGGCTGCCCAGGTCAGGTAATCCACAACCCTCAGGGAATCACATTGTTGAAAATGGACCCCACTAAGGCAGAAGAGAAGCCAAGGGAAAAAAGGACACAATGCCATTTGCAGCACCGTAGATGAGTCTAGAAGTAATCACGTGACTTGTAGTAAGTCAGAAAGTGAAAGACACATATCATATCATATCACTTATAGGTGTTACCCACAAATGGATACCAGGGCAGATATTTTCACGGGGAAGGGCAATCACAGATTCATTAAACAAACTTATGGTTCACCAATGGAAAGTTGTGAGGATAGGTTTCATTACGATATCGGGGTTAAGAGACATATACAAACACAGGTGACATATATAATCACCAAAGACCTACGGAATACCAAGGGAGGACTACTCAACATTCTGTCATAACGTACATGGGAAAAGGATCCCAGGAAGAACAGACATCTGTATATGTGTAAAAGAACCACATCTTCCACACCTACAACAAGCCAAACATTGTAATCAAACTTGCTGTAATAATAAATAAAAAAATTAAATTAAACACACGAACAAGAAGTAGTGAGACAAACGTGAGGGGCTTTCTCCTGGCACATTCCATTGTAAACTCCAATCTAGAACACCACTTCCACTGAGGCTCTCTTGCCCTAGTAACCAGATTTGGTAAGGGTGAACTGCTGCCACCTGGTGGCCATTTCACACAACAGCAGCTTTAATCCCAACGCTAATGGTCAGTTGATATTCAAAATCATTGCAGGCCTGTAAATGACACCTGCCCTGAAAACAAATCCTGGGGTCACATATCGACCAAAAAATTCAAAGGACGTCCATATTTCAAAACGCCCATTTCAAAAGGCATATTTTACGCACATTAGTGTTCTGCTTCTTTTCCTTTCTTTCCTTTTTTGTTAAAAAAAACGGGAATGGAAAAAGGCATCCCTCAGAATGGGTGAAAATTGTTGCAAACGAATCAATGGACAGAGGTTTAATCTCCAATATATATAAACAGCACATGCAGCTTAATATTACTAAAACAAACAACCCAATACAAAAATGGGCAGAAGATCTAAATAGACGTTTCTTCAAATAAGACACAGAGATGGCCAAGACGCACATGAAAAGCTGCTCAACATCACTAATTGTTAGAGAAATGCAAATCAAAACTACAATAAGGTATGACGTCACACCCATTAGAGTCGGCATCATCAGAAAATCTACAAACAAAAATTCTGGGGAGGGTGTGGACAAAAGGAACCCTCTTCCACTATTGGTGGGAATGTAAATTGATACAGTCACTATGGAGAACAGTATGGAGGTTCCTTTAAAAAACTAAAAAGAGGAGTACCATCTGATCCAGCAATCCCACTTCTGAGCATATACCCAGAGAAAACCATAAATCAAAGAGACACATTCACCACAATGTTCATTGCAGCACTATTTACAATAGCCAGGTAATGGAAGCAACCTAAATGCCCACAGACAGAAGAACGGATAAAGATGTGGTACATATATAAAATGGAGTATTACTCAACCATATAAAGGAATGAAACTGGGTCATTTGTAGAGAACTCGATGTATCTAGAGACTGTCATACAGAGTGGAGTAAGTCAGAAACAGAAAAACAAATATTGTATATTAATGCCTATATTAGGTACCTAGAAAATTGGTACAGATGAACTTGTTTGCAGGGCAGAAATAGAGACACACAGGTAGAGAACAAACGTATGGACACAAAGAGGGGGAAGCCATGGGGTGCTGGTGCTGGTGGGATGCGTTGGGAGATTGGGATTGACCTGTATACATGTAAATGCATAAAATACATAACTAATAATAACCTGCTGTATAAGAAAATAAATTTAAATTTCAAAATTTTTAAAAAAGAAACACAAAAATGTTCTTCCATTCACACAGATGTATTTATATGAATGACTTATTTCCATGCTTATATCTATAAATACATAAAAGAGGAATAAAATTTAACTTGAAACAATGGAGAAAAAAAAACCTGAACCCAACAGTTATACAGAGGAAAACCCTATCAAGGCACTTACTCCAGCGGTAAACAATTCTGAAATTGGTCAGATGTGGAGAATCATCTCCCATACAGCCAGCAGCCCCACCCCACGCAAGGAGGGTCCTCATTGCCAAGCTGCGGGACCGTGCCGAGGCGTCTGTGAGTAAACGTGAGCTGAGCCCCAGGCCAGCTGCTGCTGAACTGTTCCCACCCTTCCCAGGTAAAACACCTGAATATGTACAAGGGCTTGAAAGCCTAGAGGAAGGGCAGTGGAGCCACACCAGCGACAGCACACAGGCCCACTTGGTGCCTGCAGGCCAGCCAGGATGGTCCTGGCCACAGGCGCTCTTCTGGAAGCTTTCCATTTTCCTGCCTGAGATACCCGTCCTGTCCCGGCCCACACTCATTTTTTTCCTTCCTCACCTCAGCCCGGAGAGAAATTTCAGCAGACGTTATGGGTGACGCATCCTCTTCTTTACAGGTGGCAGCCTGGTAACTCCTAAGCCTTGCCGTTCCCTAACCCTAACCCTAGCCCGGAATGGAAACCCACCACCAGCCCTATACCTTTCCCTACGCGGTATCCTATTCGTGGCCCGTACGCAGGCACTGAACCTTTCATCAGCACGTATGATGACCCTGCCATT